>NW_022589785.1:473206-1061782 GCF_004348235.1 Phoca vitulina | reverse complement strand
ATCCTATCCCATCCTATCCCATCCATCTCATCCTATCCCACCCATCTCATCCCATCTCATCCCATCCCATCCCATCCCATCTATCCTATCCTATCCTATCCCATCCCATCCCATCCCATCCATCCCCTCCTATCCATCCCATCCCATTCATCCTATCTTATCCCATCTTATCCCATCCATCTCATCCTATCCCATCCATCTCATCCCATCCTATCCCATCCATCCCATCCTATCCCATCCCATCCCATCCCACCCATCCTATCCTATCCCATCCCATCCTATCCCATCCATCCCATCCCATCCCATCTCATCCATCCCATCATGTATTGAGCACATGCTGTGTTGGGAGTATACACGGATGCACAACACATCATCTCTACCCTCAGCCTCCACAGGTCAAGGTTCTCACCAGGCAGATGAGCTCAGTGCATCCTGGGAAGCAGGCTGGCACCACCGAACGCCAAGCCTCAGGCTCCTCCATTCTTTAACTCCTGGTCCTTGATGTCTGCCTCTTGGAGTCCAGCCAGCCTCTGCCCAGAGCCTAACGAGCTCTTGCAGCCAACAAGAACAATGTCTCGGGTGTGTGTGGGCCTGCAGCCGAGGCAGCGCACAGAGCATCCCTTCACTCTCAGGCCTGCCTGGTGGGCAGGTGGTGGGTGTGGGGTTTGGGGGAAGCGCCGGAGGGGGCGGATTTAACGGTCCTCAGAGTGGCCATTATCAGGCACCCCCCCGCCCCAGCCGAGACTATACAGAGCGCCTCAGTGTCCCGGCGCCCACCTGGCCCCCTTTGCAGGCACGGCGCCTGCACACCCTGGCACGGGGCCATCTGCCTGGGGTGGGGGAAGGATGTCCTTTGATTCACTCAGCAGCCAACGCTGCCAAGGTTGGCTTAGCACACGTGGGGCTTGAGACGCAGAGAAGGACAGATGCAGAGAGATGAAGAAGGAAAGACAGTCAGCTCCCTCACAAGACAGAACCGCAGCTTCCCTCACAACGCCACTGGTAAGTTTTACGTAATGACGACAGCTATCACTTTGAACCCTCTAAGGTGCTAAGTTGTTCACATGTGCCGCCTCATTTAAGCCTCAGAAATACTCTGTGATACAGGGACTGCTTTCCCATTGAGTAGATGGGAAAACTGAGGCTCAGAGAGGGAAATCCATTCCCCTAAAAACAGACTGGAAGAGGATGGTAGAACTGGCATTCCAACCTCAGCCTGTCTGACACAGATGCCCCTTAACATCTCGCTCTACTGCATTTCAGGTGTTCAATGCATTCTAAACACATGATCTTTTTTTTTTTTAAGATTTTATTTATTTATTTATTTATTTATTTATTTATTTATTTTCTGGGGGCAAGGGACAAAGGGAGAAGGAGAGAGAGAATCTTCAAGCAGACGCCCTGCTGAGCGCCGAGCCCGACGTGGGCCATATCTCATGACCCTGAGATCATGACCTGAGCCGAAACCAAGAGTCAGATGCTCAATAGACTGCGCCATCCAGGTGCGCCCCAATACAGGATCTTATTTAATTTTCTCAATAGCAATTCACTAATTCATCCACGCCCTACAGTCATTCAACAAACACTCACTGAGGACCCGTGGTGGGGCCAGGCACTGTGCTAAGCAACGTGGAAGGAGGTATAAAATACGTTGGCAACAGTCCCTGTTCTCATAGTGGGTGGCCATGAAAGGGAGGAGAGAGAACTCCAGAGCCCCTGCATTTATCTCCGAGGCACACCCACACCTGTCTGAGGCTGTGGGATCAGGGGCAAGGGGTGCCCTAAGGCTTGTTCTTTACCTCCGCCTGGAGAGTCTGAGGTTTCTACTTGGCATAAGACAATCAGATGCAGTCTGGCCAAGTGATAAGACCACAGGACAAGAACTCAGGTCTCTTGTATGCAACCCCCAAAGTGGGGAATGTCATGGAGACCATACTCAGAGTCTCTTGGTCCCAAACATACCTTTTAATACCTCCTAAGCTTTTATTGGAGTGTAATACATGGGTAGGAAAGTCCACTCAATTGTAAGTGTACGGCTTGATGAATGTTCTCAAACTGGGTGCACCCGTGTAGTCAGCAACCAGAATCAGCTGGCAAGATGTTGCCAGTGCATCCTCTCTATCTTCTGGCCACACGCCCCTCAAAGAGATCTTTATTTTGCGTTCTATTGTTAGAGGCTTCCTTTTGGCTGTTTATGAATTCACTGGATAATTACTCAACATGTTCTCTCTTGTATCTGGCTTCTTTCACTCATTATGTTTGTGCGATTTATCTGTGCTGTTCCACGTCGTGATGGTTCATTCCCTTCTTTATCACTGCAAAGTATCCCATGTTATGACTGTAGCGCAATTTCCCCATTCTATTACTTATGGGCATCTGACCTGCTTCCAGTTTGGGGCTATTATGAGTAGTACAGCTGCGAACGTTGTATTCTATGGGTTTTTGGTGCACACGTATACCTACTTCTGTTGGGTGTATTCCCAGCTGAGTGCTGACCGCTCAGCATGGCATGTTCATCTTTAGGAGACACTGCCAGAGATTTAGTACAAATCTTCCAATTTTGATGATAAATCTACCCAGCTGCTTTCCTACAATGCAGTAACTAGCAGACTGACAGAAACCTAATGTTGTTTATATAAATACTAATAATAATTACTATTTTTACTGCCGTTCTGTTGTTCCTATCCTCCAAGGACTTGGGAATGAAGGCACGTGCTAAGCACCAAATGAAGGGTTTGGGTAAAAACCTGAACCAAGCGAACATCCAAAGAGGCCAATCAGACAATATTTCACTATCAATTTCCATTTTCCAAGGGCCGACCAGCCACGTTTCCTCCTCATTTTGGTATCTGGATCATTACTGGACACTTCAGTACATCCTTGAATGGGGATTGCCTCTTTGAGCATGAGATGAATCCAGGGGGCTCGGCTGGCCTGTAATTAGGCTTCAAGGTGGCCTGCCCACAGAGAGGGGCAGGAAGGTGGGTGGGGGCTGGGAGTCCAGACGTGGGGAGGAGCCGCAAGCATCCAGGACACCCCAGCGAGGTCTTTTCCCACGAGAGCCAGGCTCGAGCAACCAGGATTTAAGCTGGAGGCAATGCATGCCCTGTACACCTTGACCTCCGCTTGGGGGAAGAAGAGCTGAAGGAGTGATCCCAAGATGACACTGGGTCCAGAATTTAAATCTTCAAGAGGGGGGTGCCTGGGTGGCTCAGTCGTTAAGCTTCTGCCTTTGGCTCAGGTCGTGATCCCCAGGGTCCTGGGACTGAGCCCCACATCGGGCTCTCTGCTCCACGGGAGGCCTGCTTCTCCCTCTCCCACTCCCCCTGCTTGTGTTCCCTCTCTCACTGTGTCTCTCTCTGTCAAATAAATAAATAAAATCTTAAAAAAAATTATTCGATCTCCAAGAGGTCTGACTCCACACCTTCGCTCTGCAGGGCACTGGAGACGTCTACAGCTCCTATTCTACAAACTGGCCCTCTTACTTTTTTTGCTCCCATGTCTTTGCTGTGTCTTCCGTCAGGATTTCCAGGCCTTCCCTCCCTGATGCACAGACGCACACACACATGGTGCCAGGAACTGGGCTCAGCCCTCCACCGTGCATCGTCCGATTTCATCCCTCGGTGTCAAGTGCCATGTTTGTGTCCATTTGATGGATAAGTAAACTGAGGTTCAAAAAAAATGAAAGATTATCTCAAAGCTTCTGAAAGCAGGTGTAGCATATGCTGAGGTCTGCCTGAATCCGGGGCAAGTGTCTTTAACCACTTCTTACATTCTTGGCCCTCTGGCAGCTTCCCCAGTGTTCTTCTTCCTGAGAACATTCTTTTCCTTCTTGGATGGCTTCTCTTCCCTCTTCTCCCACGCCTCTCCCTTTGTGCTCTAGGCTTCTAACACGGCAATGACAACTCATTGGCCACAGCTGGAACGACACTGGTGGGCGAGGTAATACAATATTGATCTTCCCGCAGCAGACTCTATTCCTTGTAGCGAGTGGAAGGAGATTAATGCAGGGCCCTGGCCGGTAGCAAACATCTACAAGGCAGCTTCTGTGATAGGCAGGATAACATGCTTTATTAGCCTTATGACAAGACAATGTTTTACCATAATTTTTGATCAGAGACTGGGCGATATTAGCATCAAAATACATTTGGGAGGCAGTCGCGCTGGGTAAGTAGCAGATGAAAAATACTGTCAGTGGCGGGGGCTGGTGGATCGGAGGTTGAGGTTAACCTCCGCTTTCCAAAGGGACACAGAAAATGCAATGAATGCTCAGACCTCCAAGCTGCGAGGCCAGGGTTCCAAAGCTGCCCCTGGGACAATGCTGGCTACACCTCCCCATGCTCCAGGTTTTTGCACGCATTTAGGTTTCCGATCCAGAAAGCCTCGGGTATCACCTTCCCCCGGACCAGTGTTTCTCAAAAGACCACTCACAGCAGAATTTTCTGGACTGACTTTTTAAATGAACTCCCGGGCTTCATCCTAGACCCAGTAGACCCAGTAAATTAGAATTTGGGGCGGGGGTGGGACCAAGGAGTCTGCACTTTTACCAAGTACCCCTCATGAGTCCCGTGCCCACTGATGTTTGAGAACCACCGCATTTGGGAACGCTGAGCGTGGAAAAAATGACATCGCCTAATGTCCCCGCCACCATGTCATTATGCTCATAAAGCCGCACTGAACTGCATTATAGTTAATTATGTAATTTTTTTTATAGCATTTTAGCATGTACATTGCACAATCACATCCATTGCCCTATTTGATCCTAGAACAAACTTGTGGAAGAGAAATGAAACCTACCCTGCCCATTTGATGGAGGAGAATACTGAGGCTGGGTGAGGTCAGCAATCACGTCAAAGCACTGCAGTCGGCATTGATTCCCGAGCCTTCCATCAAATGCAGCCTGCTCTCTCGGATTCTCCTAAGGCTAGGGGTTCTCAACTTGGGGGGGGGTGATTTTGCCCCCCAGGGGACATTTAACAACGTCTGGAGACATTTTTGGCTGTCACGACTGGGGTGGGGAGGGGATGCTCCTGGCATGTAGGGGTGGAGGGCAGGGGTGCCACTCAACACCCAAAATGCATAGGATCACCTCCGCCACAAACACCCACCCAGCCTAAATGTCAGTAGTGCTGAGGTGGAGAAACCCTGACCTATGCACCTGGCTCTATCTCACACCCAGATTTTATTCTAAATTCACTGGGATGCTTCTGGAGAGTTCTTGGCACAAGGAGTTATATGATCAGATGAAAGTGCTGGATCCCTCTAGATGGCAACTGTCAAGAAGACAAAGTAAATGCTGGAAGACCCCTTTAGGAAGCTAATTTAGTCGCGGCATGACCTTGGCCAGGTCACCCCTCCCCGCTGAGCCTCAGTTTCCTCTTAGGTAGGACGGGGGTGGAGAGATGCCACTAAACTGGATTCCTCCTATCACTTTTAAAACTGTTCCGTGATCTAATTCTGTCTAATTTTTCGTTAATGCTGGGTGAGCTCCTTTGGAAGGCGAGACAGGATCTGAGAGGCTGGCCCTCTGAAAGTCATTGTGCATTTCGGCCGATCCATCTTCCCACCTCATCAGCCAGATTTGCTCCACGTTAAAAAGGAACTCCCAAGGCAGAAAATGCTTTGGAAGGAAATTGGATTGGAATTTAATTGATGATCTGGGCAATACGCCACAGCTATTAAATTACCCTGAAAAGCCAACCCATTGCTCTATACAGAAACAACATGGCTTTGTTTGGATAAGGCCATGTGTGTGCATTCAGTTTTTTCCCCACTGGACCCACTGTGAGTAGAAGCGTCTCTTCGATGCCAGTGGGCCAGACGCAAGCCAGCCCGCACGACGGCCTTCACGCACATCCTGGCTGGAAGGGTCTTGAATTCACCAGCGCCTCCAAATCTAACTGAGCCTCTTATTCTTTCTGACCACCCTCCTTGTGGTCCTGGTGATGCCCCCTTTAATCTGACCATTCCACCCCCTGTCTTAAAAACCTCTCCAGGGGTCTCCATCATCTATGCTGGCCATCATCAAATTCACTACTTTGGGGGCTATTGAGAGATGTGCCACAAAAAATAAGTTTGGAGATACTTCTTCCTCTTGGACAATTACAATGCCCACCTTCATGGTAAAGGCACTGACAAGTCCTACAGCAAAGAGAAAATGTGCCCGGCTGGGTTGAGACCACATTTCCCAAATCATCTTCACATGAATTCCCTTTTTACTATTCTGTTCATCCACATCTCACTTATTTATGTCTTGTAAAATAGGTTTCCACAGAATTCCAGTCTGGGAAACAGTAACCTGTACGTGGAAGTACAAAATCTTTGGCCTGGCATTCAAGGCTCTCCATGGAAAGTTTCCTGATGCCATGGCCAGCTTCATGTCCTAGCTTCCAGCATTTGCCCTATGGCCATTTCAAACTCCTTGGCATTTTCCAAATCCCAGGTTTTGGAAGAGCAGGCAGTAAAGCATGGTGGTTACAACCAACCCTGGAGCTACTGAATCACTGAATCATATTTGTGCCATTTTCTGGCAGTGTGAGCTTCAAGAGTTAACCACCATGACCTCAGTCTCTTTACCCGTGAAATGGGTATAAGAGTACCACCTCATGGGGTAGTTGTAAGAATTCAATGAGCAGATGTACGTAAAAGAGCCTAGAATATAGTCAACACTTAGTACATGTTAGCTCTTGATTTAATTATATGGTTATAACTTTGTACACAACGATTTCCTCTGTTGGAGATACCTGCCCTCTTCTTGGCCATCTGGTCAACCTCTAGTCATCCCAAAATGTCTTGGCCCTGACCTCAGCTCTCTGTAGAGCCTTCTACTCAACCCTTTGGAAGAGAAAGGCACTCCTTCCTCTGTTCTCCTGCAGCACTTTGCCTTCCTTTCTTTATTCATTCCATTTAATTGAGCCCCTACTCTGTGCCTGCCACTCAAGGCATTGAGAACACAGTGGAAACGGTATTGACTTGGTCTCTGACCTCTTGGAGCTGCAAGTCTAGAAAGAAGACAGACAAGAAATAAAGAATGATGCAGGAAATTAGCTGCATGCAGCCAGGAGGAGAGACACGGGAGCACTTGCTGGAGCCCTGGTTTCTTGCTCTTAGTATCTTGCATTTTAAGTGACTTGAAATTTTTTTAAAGATTTATTTATTTATTTGGGGGGTAGGCAGAGGGAAAGGGAGAGAGAATCTCCAGCAGACTCCTCGCTGAGGGAGGAGCCCAACATGGGCCTCAATCCCATGACCCTGAGATCATGACCTGAGCTGAAATCAAGAATTGGAGACTTAACCCACTGACCAACCAGGGACCCCAGTGACTTGTTTTCAGGCACATCTCTCCCACTGGAGAGGGAGCTCCTTGGGGAAGCCAGAGTGAATGCCTGGAGCACAGAAGTCGCATCTGAAATGTTGACTGAATAGGGGGGAGGGCCTGGGAGCAGCCAAGCTTGGGAATGACCCTCATCCCTCTGTCCCCCTTGACCAAACACAACTGCCAGCTACTGGGACATCTACCACTTGGAACAAACCATAAACCAAATCCCTTCAGGAAGGGAAGAAAGAATGACCTGGTTTATTCTATTTGAAGAACTCAGAGTTCCCAGTGCCCTGGGTGCCTCTCAGAGCTCCATTTTTATTTCTTAAAGAAAAATAATAAAGCAGGTTAGTGCTAAAGAAGATGAATAGGAACGGAGGCAGGCTAACTGGTGGTATGCAGCTCTCAGAGGTGCTTTCCTTGTCAGTTCCAGTGAGAGGGAGAGAGAAAAGACACGATTCTTCAAATAGCTCTTCTCTTTTTGGGGAATATGTAATCGTCTCAATTAAAACACAGACCAGAATATTTAATGGCACGGAAATTGATTTTGATGCTATTTAAATAATTTCCCCCTAGAGAAAACGGGTATTACTTGGCCTAATTTTGATGGAAGCATTCATTTCCTTCCCAGCTCAGAACTTTGCGTGCATGAGGTTCTGTTCACACAAAGCAGATCTGAATTTGTGTCAGGCTCAGAGGACTGTTCCAAGGGACTGGAAGGGGAAGGAGCCTATGCCAAGGCCGCTTGGGTCAACTGGAGAGGTGCACAGGGTGCATGTTTAAAACTTGCCCAAGGACACCGTCCTCAGCTCCTCCCAGAGTGTTTCCATAGGAGGACTGTCCATGATGTCATTAAGAGTGGGGGCTAAGTGGAGGAGGGCTCAGGGGTGTGTGGCCCTGTATGATTCTCCCATCCCTAAAACACATCTGTGCAATAAGAATGCTCCACATTCTTATACACATGCTGGTTCTCTCTATATTGCCTTTCTTGGAAGAGGACACTAGGAAAGAAATGAGCCTGCAATTGCTCCTCAGTAGATGCTCTGCTAAGCTACTCCATAACAATCCTACATCAAAATCCCTTGACAAAGGAAAATCCATGGGTTGAAAGCAAAGGTTGGCAAACTACAGCCCATGAACCAAATCCAGCCCACCATCTGTTACTGTAAATAAAGTTTTATTGGTACACAGTCATATTTTCTCCTTTACATGTAATCTCTGGCTGCTTTTATGCTGCAATGGCAGAGTTGAATACTTGTCTCAGAGACTGAATGGCCAACAAAGTCTAAAATATTTACCATCTGGGTCTTTACAGAAAAAGTTTGCCAACCTCTGGTTTGAAGAATGAGTATGTGAAATTATAATTTTAGTAGTGAAAAGGGAAAAAAAGATAAAACATCGGAGATTTCACATGGTTTAATCTAATGCCCCATTTTGGTGTTAAATCCCAGAGTCTGTACAGCTCATCTCATTCATCTTCATTTGTATTCATTTAGTAAACAGAACTAAAGCTCAGAGAGGTTAAGTGACTTGTCCAAGGTCACTCAGCTGGAAAGTGACAAGATCAGGACACATATGCAGGAGCCCAAAAGCAAGATATCTGCTCTTCCTGCTCCTTATGGAAAGGGCACAAAGCCTGTGCCCTCTTGTCCATCTCTGTGCCCTCAAAGTCACCAAATATTAACACCCCCCAGCCGCAGTGCTTGCCCTAGCAAATGCAGCCTCAGAGTCTGCCAAGAATCCAGAATTGGAATGACCTTGAGTTTATGTTGCTAACAGTAAATTTTGTGACTAGATTCCTTGATTTGAGAAATGGCCAAAGGTCATCGGAGCCCCGTGTTGAAGGGGTTAGAGTTATCTCAAGAGCAGTGGGGGGTTTTAAACACAGGGAGGAGGTGACATAACTAGATTGGCCAAGATCACTCTCCTTTGTGGTTGGAGCTTGGAGAGGGGCCAGGGGTGGAAGCAAAAAGACCAATACAGGTGAGAGATGGTGAGGCTTGGCTAACAATGGAGAAGGAAAGATAAGATTTTTGAAAGATCTGCTTGGAGACCAGAGGTCTTGGGACTAGACTGAATATAGAGAGAGGAGAGGTTGAAAGTGAGCAAGGTGTAAGGATAATGCCTGACTCCTGCCTGAGCAACGAGGTGGATATCGGAGGCTTTCCTGAGACAGGAAATGCTGAGCAAGGACTAGTTTTGGGAGAAAGATAAGATTTATCATGCCGGTCACTGCAGAAAGGGGAAACTCTTTATCTCAATTGGCTGTTGGGAAGAAGAAGTGAAGTAACATTTGTTCAGAGCTGAGCATGTATCTATGTTCCTTAAATTCGTGGTTAAAGAAGGTGGAAGGATATCAACGAAGGCATGTGGTGGGATGGGGAAACGTGTCTTCTGGACTCAGAGACACCTGGGTTCAAATCCAGGGTCTGCCACTTAGTGGCACCTGACTTTGGATGCCTTATTTCACTTACCCGAGTCTTTGTTCCTCATCGGATGGCAGGAGATGTGGAGGGGCAGGTACTGTGCTAAGTGGTTGACATGCACATCTCCATTAACCCTCATATGTGCCTTGGCGGGCAGGAGCAACTCCTATAAGCCTTGTGTTCCAGATAAGGACAATGGGGCAGAAAGGAAAATGCACCTGCCCTGGTTACACAGTAAGCCGATGGAGCTGGACTTGGCATCCAAGCTGGTGAGCTCTGCAGCAATTCTGGTATCCTGGTAATGACAAGTTTCCTGGGTGGCTATGAGAATGAGACCAAGGGGAGGGCTACTGTGGCATCTGGCACCAGTAGACCCTGGGGCAGCTGAGTGGTATCAAGATTCCTTCCCATAGGCGTTTAAAGGGAACTAGGGCTGGGTACTCCAGGAGGCTTCCTGAAGGAGGTGGCATTAGATCTGAAACTGAAAGGCAGTCAGTCAAGCAGGGGAAGACTATGCGAAGAAGGGTAGGTGGGCGTGGAAGCTCTGAAATACAAGATTAGTCATTTTGTGGACTTCAGAGGAACCAACGTTCTCTGTTTTGTGTTCAAACCATTCCCTCTTCCTTTTGATTGCTTTGGGGTCCTAGTGACCCCTACTGGTCTCTCTTTAGGGACTGAGCTTTCTTATGATAAATAATGTGGGTTTCACATCTTGGGGTTTCAGTAGCCCCCTATCAGACCGTGCACACGGTAGTCTTCCTTGTCTCCACTGGCTACCCGTTCTCACTCAGATTTTGGGCTCTTGGCTTAAACATCACCTCTGTAGCGTTCTGGACTAGGTCAGTCCCCATGACATGCTCCCTGAGCTCCTCATGCTCTAATTACTTGCTCGACATCTGTCTTGTCCCCTAGGAAAGAAGCCTGAGAGTGGGAATGGGATCTGGCCTTACAAATCTAGTACCAGCAGCTCTGAGATGGGCACATACTAAAGGCAAAATAAGTCCTTGAATAAATGAATGAATGAATTTGGATACTGCATCCTGGCTCCTTCGCCTCACCTGGGTTAATGCCTTTCCCTTCCTTCCCCAGTGCTTCTATAGCTTGCCATGAGCAGGTGCGTGGCTGAGTGTCACTTCTACCACACATGTTCTTCCTCTCCCCCAGAAGGGTTGTGGATCCCTTTTTAAAAAATTTTAAATGAGGGGGCGCCTGGGTGGCTCAGTTGGTCAAGCGACTGCCTTCAGCTCAGGTCGTGATCCTGGAGTCCTGGGATCGAGTCCCGCATCTGGCTCCCTGCTCAGCGGGGAGTCTGCTTCTCCCTCTGGCCCTCCCCCCTCTAATGCTCTATCTCATTCTCTCTCTCAAATAAATAAATAAAATCTTTAAAAAAAAAAAATTTTTTTAAATGTCCCTGATTTTACCCCTGACCACCAGGTTACTATGCCTGGACTTCCTCTTTCCTCTTTCCTCCTACAACCCAGATCCCTTCCCCCTGGAGACAAGAGAAAATCCAAAGGGTTTCACTAGGTTTTCAAGACCCTCCAGGGTTGAGCCAAACAGAGTTCTCCAATCTTATCTCCTTCTGACTCTGGGATCATTTAGGCTTGCTCTTAAGAGCCCACCCCAGTCCAAGCTGACTTCTCTGGAACACCTGGACATTTTTTGTCCAAACCACTTTTGTGGGGGATGTTTTATTCTTGTTTTATCTGTGTGGATCCCTCCGTCTCTGCCATAATTCTCTGAAAGTAGAGGCCTTATTTTGGCCAGCTTTGTATTCCGGTAGCACCTAGTGCCCTATGCTTAGTGGGCACATGCTACCAACCTCCTATGTGTATGGTCTATAAGCACTTGATCCGTGGCTGTCTTCCCCATTCGATTGTGAATTTCATGAGGGCGGGGACCTGATGCATCTCCACAGCCCCTAGTTCCCCATCCCTTGCTTTGCCAGCCAAGAAGGAAAGCGAGTTAGAGCAGGGTCACCTTGCAGTGGTGACCCCATGGGGTCCTCACCTTGACCTGCTCCTCAGATTGCCTTTCAAGGCAAAACTCTATTTTGAACATCATTACTGTAGAATGGGATATTTGCCCCCAATTCTGTCCAAGATTGTGAAGGACAGAAGGAGACACCAGCAATCATTATCTTACCTCTCTTGGCGCCAGCTCATTTCATCCTCATATTCTAAACCTAACCTTAACCCAAAGCTCTTTTCTTCCTCGTGTTTGGGACAGAAATATCATTTTCTTCTCACTTCAGCTACTGTGGTCCTATCTCAAGCCAGAAATCTGGAAGTGTTCTGTTTCTGCCCCCTCCATATGCAGTCAATCACAAGTTCACTTTCTTGACTTCCCTGCTTCCACCACCCCCACCAGCTCATGCCCAACTGGCCCAAGCCGCCCACATCTCTTGCCCAGATGATTCTGACAGCCTCCTCCCTGGCTGTCCTAATTCTAATCTCTCCCTCCTGAACGATCCTCCTTCCACCGGTTCTTCTAAATTCAAATATGGCCATATTACTCCTCTGCTTAACATGCTTCAGAGTCTACCCTCAGAATCTGGTTTGACTCCTTCGAACATGGTGGATGAGGCCCTTCAGTTTAGTCCAGGCTTGTATGTATGGCCTCGACTCTCTCACTCCCCTCCCTACCCCAGAACCTTCAGAATCCAATCGTCCAATTATACAGAATCACATATACTCTTCCAGATAGGTGCAGTATAGGCATAGCGGTTAGGAATACGGGTCCAACGGTCAGACTGCCTGGGTTTGGATCCAGTTCTGCAATTTGCTAGCTGTATGTAATGTCCTTATGCCTGAGTTTCCTCATTAAAAAAAAGAAAAAAATATATATATAGTAGTGCCTACTTCAGAAGGCCGTTGTAGGGGCGCCTGGGTGGCTCAGTCATTAAGCATCTGCCTTCGGCTCAGGTCATGATCTCAGGTCCTGGGATCGAGTCCCACATCGGGCTCCCTGCTCCGCGGGAAGCCTGCTTCTCCCTCTCCCACTCCCCCTGCTTGTGTCCCCTCTCTCGCTGTGTCTCTCTGTCAAATAAATAAATAAAATCTTAAAAAAAAAAGAAGGCTGTTGTAGCATAAACAAGGTGATTCGCACACGGGTTTAACACAGTGCCCCTTTCCTTGCCATGAAATGGGCTGCGCTATCTGCTTTGGTTCACCCTGGTGCTTTGCCCACTTCTTCACCTGGTTAATTGCCAATGCCTTCTCTTCAGCTTCCAGTTCAGGTGGTACCTCTTCCAGGAAGGCTTTTTGGGTTCTTGGGGGCTGGGTCAATGACTCCCTGATCCCTGCTCACTTTTCACACCGTCCTGTGACCATTTGTGCCTCTGACACCCGCCCATGTGAATTAGGAGATGCAGCTTCCCTCTCTCCATCCTCAGTGCCTGGCATGGGGGGACACATCAGGCAGCATCTGTCGAATGAATGGATATCTAAGCATCTTCTCTCCTATGAGCCTCTGTATTTCAAGGTAAAAGTGATGCCTTCTTTCCCGGTCCCCTTCCCCACCCCCCCACCCCACCTTAAGCTCTCCACCCAGACCTGGGCAGAGTGGATGCTCACAAAAGACTTTTTAGCTCGACTGAATTGGAAATGACAGACTCATTCTGGGAGCCCCCACGTGGCCATCTTGATTGGGGGGGGCAGCTGGCTGGCAGGAGCATGCTGATAAAGGCAGCCCAAGTTGGTATTAGCCATTTATTCTCCTGAAAGAACTAAAGCTAATCTTTCACAAGCAGTCTGGTCGGATTCTCGTTTCTAATACAGATGCTATCAGGGTCTTAGATGTGATAAACTCCCCAGAGTTTCTATAAGACTCTGAATGCTGCCTTCGAGTTAAATGCCTGTTCTCCTCCCAGTTCCAGCAACTGCCTCCAGATCTGTGAGCCGCACACCTGACTGCAAGGAAAAGCCAGTCTCCTTGCGGGCTGGAGTCAGCAAGCCGGGGGATCCTGGGCACCGACTGCTCCGTCTCCCCGCGACTGCCCCTCCTCAGGCTTCAGATGGAGCATAAACATTGTCTCCTCAGAAGGACCTTCCACAGCCACCTTAGGTTAAGGAAGTCTTTATCGTTTTCCCGATGTCCCTGTTGATGGTGAGCTCCCTGAGGGCGGGATCCACCTGCATCCAGTCTACGTTTCTATCTTTTGTGCCCACATAGTACCTTACATAGGAGCTCCTCAATAAATATTTACGGGACGAGTTGCTGGATGGCAAGTGGGAGCACCGTGAGACCCTGGGAAATCGCTTGTTTTCTGGCTTGTTTCCTTTCCTGGAAAGTGAGAGAGTTGAATAGGATTTTGTCGAGTTCCTTCTGAGTCCATTGTCTATGGATTTACAGGAATGAGACCAGGAAGAAGGCATTTCATAGTGGGTGCTGCTCTTCTAAGACTCGCTAGGTGCATTCACCCAGGTCAGGGCTTCTCAACCTGGGCACCGTTGCCGTTTGGGCTGGATAATTCTTCCTGGTGGAGGATGTCTCCTGCATTGTAGGATGCCGAGCTGCACCCCGGGCCTCTATCCACTAGATTCTGGTAGCAGCCCGACGACCCAGGTGGTGACAACCAAAACCATCTCTGGACATTGCGTATGACCCTTGGGGAGCACAGTTGCTCCCCATCCCCATTGGGAACCCGTGGCCTAGACCGAGGGGGCCTGGAGAATCATGCTAACGGAGGGGCGCCTGGGTGGCTCAGTTGGTTAAGCGACTGCCTTCGGCTCAGGTCATGATCCTGGAGTCCCTGGATCGAGTCCCGCATCGGGCTCCCTGCTCGGCGGGGAGTCTGCTTCTCCCTCTGACCCTCCCCCCTCTCATGTGCTCTCTCTCATTCTCTCTCTCTCAAATAAATAAATAAAATCTTAAAAAAAAAAAAAAAAAGAATCATGCTAACGGAGTCTGGACTTGGTTCTTTGCATTTAACCAGAACCTTCCCTGTGGTATAGGAGCGTGGTTCCCCTTGAAGGACTCTCAGCCAGTGACAAACTCCTTGCACCGCAGCGAGTCTCAGACTTGATCCAGCATCAGAATCGTCTGGGAGGATTTCTTAAGACACAGACTGTTGGGTCCCACCCCAGAGTGTCTGATTCAGCAGTCTGGGGAGGAGCCAAGATTCTGCGTTTCTAGCAAGGTCCCAGGTGATGCTGAGGCTGCTGGTCCAGGGACCAGACTACGGGAGCCAGGGCCCTATGGCCACAGCTCCCAGTCCTGGCAGTGCCTGAGAGCCCCTGTGCCCGAGCCACACCCTGTGACGTCGGCATCTCTGCGGTGGCACCCAGCATTTGCATTTCTGAAGTCCCCAGGGGATTCCACTGTGCAGACAAGCCCACTGCCCCGTGGCCCAGAGCCAGCCCTGAGAACTTCTTCCACATTTTCTATATCCTGTTCATTCAAAACGAGTCCTTCATACCATTTTGGCCCCGGGGAAATGCTGGAATGGAGGAAACTTGCTTTTCCCCATATTGCCTTGGTAAGTTCATTCTTTCATGCGTCCCTGCCAGCCCTCAATACCCCTCCCACTCATCTGCTTCCCACTCTTCACTTAGTGTCTCAAACGGTCCCCTTTTTTTCACCTATGTGCTCGGAGGGCAGGAGAAGTTTGACGAAGACAATAAGCATCTGCATGTGGATTTCTCTCACATGTTCTTATAAGACTACAGATCTCACAGATGTAATTTTACAAGGGTTTTTAAATTACACGGTTCCTATTTGTCTGTCCTCCTGGACTGCAGGCTTTGTGAGGGTCCTGTCTATTTGCTCTTGTTGGATCCCAGGGTCCACACGGTGAATGAATACAGCAAGGGTGCTCCAACAGCTGGCACATGTCACCACCCCCTCCAGCTGCCTCTGGCCAGGTCCTTTGTGCCAGTGACTGGTGGACATGGAAGAAACAGTCAATCCCAGGACTTTTTTCTCAGCCACTGTGGGCCCAGATGGGTTGTGTTTACCTAGAAAAGACAGAAACAGCCCTAATCCCCACTATCTTTTTTTTTAATTTTTTTATTGTTATGTTAATCCCCATACATTACATCATTAGTTTTAGATATAGTGTTCCATGATTCATTGTTTGTGCATAACACCCAGTGCTCCATGCAGAACGTGCCCTCCTCAATACCCATCACCAGGCTAACCCATCCTCCCACCCCCCTCCCCTCTAGAACCCTCAGTTTGTTTTTCAGAGTCCATCATCTCTCATGGTTCGTCTACCCCTCCGATTTCCCCCCCTTCCTTCTTCCCCTCCTGCTACATTCTTTTTTTTTTTCTTTCTTAACATATATTGCATTATTTGTTTCAGAGGTACAGATCTGAGATTCAACAGTCTTGCACAATTCACAGCGCTTACCAGAACACATACCCTCCCCAGTGTCCATCACCCAGTCACCCCATCCCTCCCACCCCACCACCCACTCCAGCAACCCTCAGTTTGTTTCCTGAGATTAAGAATTCCTCATATCAGTGAGGTCATATGATACATGTCTTTCTCTGTTTGACTTATTTCGCTCAGCATAATACCCTCCAGTTCCATCCACATTGTTGCAAATGGCAAGATCTCATTCCTTTTGATGGCTGCATAATATTCCATTGTATATATATATACCACATTTTCTTTATCCATTCATCTGTTGATGGACATCTTGGCTCTTTCCACAGTTTGGCTATTGTGTAATCCCCACTATCTTGGCAAAAGTTATTCTCAAGGATCAATAGTGATTTCTCAGGCTGGCTTCAAACGCTGCATCTCAACCCAGGCTTACGAAACCCACAGAAAGTCCTTCTCTTCCTTCTACTGGGGGACGGGAGGTTGGTGTTGGCCATCTTCTTCGTTTGGGGCACCTCTTGGACTTCGAGATCCCAGCCGTCTGACATTTACTCATCACAGGGGATTCTCATCTCTCTCCCAACCACTAAGACCCCTGCAGGTGGGAAAGCTGCAGGGGGATGAACACAGACTTCCTCAAGCATTCATCAGCCTCAGAGGGGAGCAAAGGGCAAGTGCGTAAATGCAGATGCCTGAGCCTTAGGTGAAGAACGCCTCACATGCCTTCACCCCCCCCTCGGCCAGGGGAAAACAGGCAGTGGGAGAGAATTCTCAAGTGTTTTTTAGAGCTGGTCTGCACAGTGCACCCCAGGTGGGCCCCCTAGGAAGCCTCTCAACCAACACAAGTTCACAGTGGGAACCAGAAGCGCCCGCTTTCTCACTGGCAATGAGCCAGGAGGACCAGGTAATAGAATTCTGACGACAGGAGACAGCCCACAAACACATGACTGGAGACACCCACCCACTGACAAAGAGCCCTGGAGGATGTCTCCTGAGCTGGTAGCTGTCCACTATCTTAGCTCGCTGGGCTCCTATTCCAGACTTTCTGCTGTATGACCCCTACTCCTAACCCTCCTTCACAAAGTCCCCCGAGACGGTTCAGACGCTCCATTCTTCCTACCTACCGCCAGTTGGGAGGGGAGATTGATGAAGATGCCACTGTCTTTGGAGAGTTCACTGTGTGCTCAGCACTGTTAGGTGCTTCATCACATGTGTTGGCCTTACTGGACAGACCTCCCTCCTTCCTTCCTTCTCCCTTTCCTTTTTTTTTTTTTTTATTCCTAGCTATCGCCAATGAACATCCTTATGCATCCAACTTTTGCTATGATCGAATCCATTCCCAAGCACAAATTCCCTGGAATGAAATTCTCTGGTCAAAAGGCATGAAGATTTTTACAGCTTTCACTGAACGGAATTGCCATATTGCTTTCCTAAGGGGTCTTACCAATTATAAGACATCCGAGCTTACCAATGTTACAGTAACCTTGCCAGCATCCAGTGTTATTGGTTTAAGTGTTTTAAGCTAATTTAGTCAGTGTAATGTGGTCCCTCCAGGATACTTCCAGGTGCATTTACTTGACCTCTGTGAAGGATGAACATTCCTCGTAAACTTTCCACCCAGTGGTTCACGTTGCTGGATTTTTAAATTATGTACCCTGTCCATTTGTATTTTGTGGTCCAGATCTTTTGATTATAACTTTGAATAAATGTTTTAAGGTTTTCATTATTGCTTATCCTAGCAGCCTTTTAATATAATTTAATCCCTCAGAGAGATAATCTATGTACTGTATGTAGATCTGCACTTTACACATACACAGGAATCCAGAACCAGTTTTTGTCCCCTTAGGGAAAATATTGCTTTCATTGATAATGCATACAAAGAACCAAATTCAATTGCATGGTTCCTCTAAGACCTAACGAACTAATGATCATGAACTAAATAATATTTCAGCTAAATAAACAAATGAAATTCAACAGATATTTTCTGGGCACCTATTGTGTATGAACAACGAGCTAGTCACTGTGGATTCAGAAACAGAGAAGTCGAGGACTCAACTGCCTTATTTATTTATTTATTTGACAGGGAGTGGGGGAGGGGCGAGGGAGAGGGGGAGAGAAAATCTTAAGCAGCCTCCACGCCCAGCATGGAGCCCCACAACGGGGCTTGATCTCACAACCCCGAGATCATGACCTGAGCCGAAATCAAAAGTCGGACGCTTAACCGACTGAACCCAGGCGCCCCACTCTACTGCTATTTTTAATGCAAATCGATGAGGAGGTCGGTTGGTCTGGGGATAGTAAAAACAAACAAACAAAAAAACCAAATGGCCAACACCAGTAGCATCAGCCACAGCAGCAAAGCCGATGAGAGGTCTGCGGGCAAATGTGTTTCACCCAGGAGCCGGAGCTGGACCAAGTGTTACACTGGAGACGTCCTCCTGGTAGAGAAGGCTGGGCAGCCTGGTGGTCAAAGAGGGGCCGAGGTGCAGCAGAACGTGCTTCTAACACCAGCTAGTAATTTACCTGCCAGAAATCACAGCCAGCCACGTGATCTGGGCCAGCCATGTGAGCTCAGATTCCAAATCTGGAAAATGGGGGCAGAGAATAAGACCCACCACTCTGGGTAGGTATAAGGATTAAACAAGAGAGTGCTTACTAAACTCTCAGCAGGGTGCCTGGCCCAGAGTTCAGGCTCCAAGACCGTTTGCTATTATTATTAATATCACTCTGTTAATTTTGAGAACGTTGTCTGCAGGCCACAAGATATTTGGGGTGAAGAGTGGCTCTGCCATAAGATTTTTCAAGGGTCTAAGGGAGAGTGTGACTCTCAGATGAGAAACCAAAAATAAGTACATATCTCACTAAAATGCTCAGTTATCCCCTTTCCAAGGTCCTTTTCTCATTTTTATTCTCTACCCAGTGCTTCCTAAACTTCAGTGGGTCCATGAGTCACCCGGGGACTTTGCTAAAATGCTGATTCTGATTCAGTAGGTCTGGGATGGGGTCCAAGAGTCTGCATTTCTAACTCGTTCGCAAGGGCTGGTGCTGGTGCTGGTCTGCAGACCATCCCCGGAGCAATGCTGTCCCAGCGGGTTTTGCTGGGGGGGGGGGGGGATCTCAGGACACTCAAGGCATCCCGGGAGAGGAAGAGGGAGATGGACAGCAGATCCCAAATTGCCACCAGGGGCGCAAGTGGCTGCACACGGGCAGCCCCCTTTGCTAGAGCAGGCAAGATCTGAATGTGTCTGTCACATGCTGGCTGGGGGCTGCAAGTGTCCCTGGCCCTGGGGTGAGGCTTTCTGCCCCACAGACACCACCGAGCAGTCCCTGTAATGACGGCCCCTCTTCACGGGGCGCTGACTTCCTGCAGGCACTTTGCTGCCTTAGCAAGAATCGACCTCGTAGCCCTGAGATAAACCAGCAGGCATCAGACCCCCATTCAGTGGAGGAAGCGGAGTCTCGGGAAGATGAAGGGTGTGGGCCCGAAGTTTAACTGGTAGAAGAGGCAGAGATGGGATATGATTACAGAGCTGACTCCCAGCTTCTCACCACCCCCACCCCAAACTTGCAAACCAGTGATACCTGATTCCCAGTGACTCGGCCTGACTGCTAAGGACTGCCCCAAGATCTTCTCGAGCCCTGGGATAGTCTCTGGGGATGCAGCGCTAAAGAAGAAGTGTGTGGCAGTGATGGGGGTTTGCAGACCACCTAGCAGGGGCAGCCCTGCATAGCAAGGTTCTGCCTCCAGGCTCTTTGCAAATATGCACCAGGATCCATCCTGTGGGGCTCTTGGCCTCAAAACCAGATTCTTTTGCATGTACTCACCAACACCAAAGGAGCAACACAGGGTTGTCATTTCATGCAACATGAACCGAACCTTTGATTTCCAACTCTGAAACCCCCTCCCTCTTAGCTCCCACCATCCCACCTCCTTGGTAGCACCAGGAGGCAAGTTGCCTCTCTAGAAGGGGCCTGAGACGCATGAGCTAGAGTTAGACCTGTCCCACATCCAGGTCCCGGATCAAGTGCCTGAAGGCTGTGCAGCCTTGGGTGAGCTACTTTACCTCTCTGTGCTTCACTTTTTCAACTGTGAAAAAGAGGGAATGACAGCAATCTAAATACCAAGGGTTGTTCCCACTTATTAAGTGTGTGGGTACCAGGCATTGTGCTTCCTCAGTTAACACTCACCTCCATTCTAGGAGGCGGGAACGTCCCCTAGACGTCCCTATTTTACAGACGAGGACATGGTGGCTTAGGGAGGTAGCAGAGTGCCGTCACCAGGGCCTCCGTCCAGCTACTGCAGCTTGGCCTTGTCCGTTCACGGCAGTCTTGCGAACGCACAGGGCACCCTCCGTCTGGGCTGGCGCTCCGGGACGGAGGCACAGACGGAACTCTGGTCTTCTTGATCAGAGTCACATGCCTAGGCGTGCTGGTCCGGAGGCCATTTGTGTGCTTGGCCCCGTTCTAGGAGCTCTGCGTGGATCATCACCCTGGGCCCTCCTAGTCATATGTGAGATCGGCACTATATTTTCCCCGTTTTATGGGAAACCTGCAGAAGGTGCCCCGGTTTCCTGTGGCTGTTTTAACAACCTACCACCAACTGAGTGGTTTAGAAGAACAGAAATTTATTCTCCTGAAGTTCTGGAGGCCAGAAGTCCAAACTCCAGGTGTCAGCAGGGTCATGCTCCTCCTGAAGCATGGACCCCAGGGGAGAGCCCTCCTTGCCTCTGCAGCTTCTGATCGTGCCTGGTGAAGCTTGGCAGTCCTTGGCTTGCAGCTGCGTGGCTCTGGTCCCGGTTCTGTTGCCCGGTTCTGCGTCCTTGGGTGCGTCTCCTGGATCTTCACATCCTCCCCATGAGGATACAAGTCTTTGGGGCCCACCCTAGTCCCCTAGGACCTTCACCAATCACCTCTCCAAAGATCCGATTTCCAAACGAGGTCACATTCTGAGGTTCCAGGTAGACATGAATTTGTGAGGAGGGCGGATGATTGAGCCAGGAGAGGTAAGCGGTGACTTGTTCGAGGAAGTTGCAGAGCTCAGACTTGAACACAGATTCGGTGCTCTTCGCTAGCCCACTAATAACATAATCAGGACCTCTCCACGCTCCTCTACAAATGCCCCTCATACACGTGGGTCTCGTGCCCGCTGGGTCTAGGCAAAAAGCACACGGCCAGGCAATCATTTCATGGTATGGCATTTGCCTCTGGGCCCTTCCTATAGTTACAGCAGAGATATCCCCACCTCTCCACTCTGACAACATAACCCAGCACACTCTCGATGCTTGCAAAGCCCTCCAGAGTATGGAAAGCATATCTGTGCACGGCGCCGTGTGAACCGCCTTCCAACAATTACATGTGGTTCCTGTGAACACCCCCATTTGTCTGACGGGAGAATTGAGACCCAGGTGGCGTCATGAGGAAATGCATAGGAAAATGGGTTGGAAGTTCTAAAGTGCTGTGCTAATGGAGGGGGTTATTAATAATCCTAATTAAGAGTAGCAACAATAAGGCTAACAGTCGCTATCCATTACAGATTCAATTCTGTGCAATCAACATTTGCAGGCGCGGTGCTAAGTATTCAACAAATATTACCTCATTTAATTCAATTAATGGCAATAACCCAGGAGAAATGTTGTGGGATTAACTGGCTCTGTCATAAGGAGGAGCGCTAGCAGGTTTGAAACTTTGTCGGATGCTCTCGCGTCCTAGAAATATTTTTGTTTCCCTTTGGTGAGTAAAAGCTAAGAGAAAGACTGGAGCCAGAGCAGAAAAATTGGCCTTTCCACTAGAGAGATAGAAGAGGGTCTGCTTCTACCTGGTACTTGTCCAGATTATTGACCGGCAGGTGTTGGGCTCAGAAGGCAACGTGACCCTCTCCCCTCCCTCTTTCTTCATTCCTGCAAATGGGAGTGTTTGCTATATGCCAAACATCCAGGCTGGGCTGTTGGGTTAAAGTTAGGAATATAGCGGGGAGCTAAACCTGGCCCTGGTGAGTGTGCTTTTCTACACAAGGAGTACACCTGGCTTATAAGGGTCTGATTTGCAATTGAATTTTCAGGTCCTTTGGGCAGAAACGGGTGCAGAACGAAGACCTGGTGTGGGAACTGAGATAGGAGACTTTTGGGTCAATTATTAAGACTAAGGGAAATGAGCACTTAAAGGATTACCATGCCATAAGAGGTCTCGACACCCTCGAGCAATCCCGTCTTGACGTATGTGTAATATAGTATGTAATTTCCATTAACAATTTTCATCTAACTACGTCTCGAGCAGAAAAGATAGACGGGGTAGAGCATTGTCTGCTTCGGTAAAAGGGTTTCACGTTCTCAACTAAGTGGAATATTTGCAGGACTCATTATCTTTGCCCTTTGCAGCAGGGATCCACAGTATAGGGGTTATAATAAGAATACTAATAAGAGCAATACTAGCAATAATAATGGTAGCAGCGGCAAGAAAATAACAATAATCAGGGTGAAGAACTAGCAGGCATGGGAAAGTTGCCACGTCCCCATGTGGCCCATAAAGACAGACTGAGAAGAGAAGTGACTCTCTCAAGGTCACATGCTAGCCAGTGGCTGGTCTGCGAGGAGGACCGGGTGTCCTGGCAACCAGACCGACATTCCTTACTAATGCCAAAGGAAAACTGCAACCACTGGCATGCCCCTGCCTCCCCCGGGGCCGGCCCTTGCGTAGGGAGCTCAGCCAACAGTATTACGAGTCATGGCGAGGACCCTGAAAGGAGGCACCAACAAGCAGCCCCTTTTCCAGGAGGCCCGAGTCCCCCCTGGTGTAGGATGCCACCCAGAGTGGAAGGGTGGGCTCAGGAGCGTCCGGGCCCCAGAGGAGGCATGAGGGTCCTGCAGGAAGCTGGGACTGGGGCATTTCAAGGGCTGCCTGGGAACCGGTGCCCCAGTTCCAGCAACCGCTTTGCCTCTAGCCTCTTACTCTCCCACTTCCGACCCTATAGTAGCTCAGTTTTTCTAACGTCAGGCTTCAGGGTCCGTGGGAATGGTGCCTGGGGAATTTGCAGAGCTACCTTGTCTATGGGCAAGCAAAGGTTGCCATGGAAACCCTTCATCCCTTCCCAGACCTGCAGCCTGTTCTCCCTCCCCCATCCCCGCTACACCGGGGCAGAGCTGACCAGGCAGGATGCAACTGCACACCCTCTTTTGGATGCAAGCCCGCCTTTTCAAATCCATCCCATACATGCTGCCCAGATGATTATCTCTGGTCTGGTTCAACATGTTACTCCATTGCTTAAAACCCGCCATGGCTCCCCAGTGCTGGAAGGAGTGAGCCCCAACTGTGGTGGTATTTAAGTTTTTTCTCTTCTCCGTGATATATAGCTGCGCCCGAGCATTAACATCCCACCCGTCCGTGGGCTCCAAGAGGCGCCAGGACTGTCTTGTTCATCATTGCTTTTCCTGGTGCCTGGCACAGTTCCTGGCTCACACTAGGCACTCAGGAAGGAAAAAAACAACAAAAGAGGGAAGAGCGGAAAGTGCCAACTTCTACACTCAGCGTACCCTCTGCTTCCGCCACCGATGAGGCAAATTGAAGTTCAACATCCTTCCTCAAGTTTCCTCCTCCCAGACCAGGCAGGTCCACACTACAACTCTTTCTGCCCAAATTCCACCCAACCTTGGAAGGCTCAGCTCGGCCACCACCTTCTCCAATACTTCCCAGATGTCCCATTTCGAATGAACGCTTCTCTATTCTAGAGCTCACCTTGGCAAGCTGCCTGTGCCTAGAGCAAATTTCCCCTCTCCTCGGTAAGTGCTTTGAGTTTTGGGACCCTGGTTTCTTCATCCCTCAGCCCCCAGTGGCCAGAATTTACCACCACAAAGCGCTCAGAAGTCAAGTTCGTTTGCATCAAAGACCAGTGTGATTCCTCATCACTGCTCTTCACAAGGCAAGGCTCAGAGCTTCAACACCCACACACTTGGGTAAGGGGCCTTTCCAATGATTTTTCTTCTCTGGAGGGTTTGATGGGTTGACCAGACCAAGTCCTTTGATGAACTTCAGTGCTCTCCCCTCTTCTTGTAGTTGCTCTGTTCCCATGTAACCTGTTCTCCGCGCACGAGCTAGTGATCCTCATAAACCCTAAAACCACGAAGGGGTCAAGCCATTGTGCAAAACCCTCCAGTGGCCTCCTTCTCATTCCCTCCTTGGTCTCCAGGACGATAGGCTGCGCTATCTGGCTGATCTGGGCAAGTGACTCCCCCTCTCTGAGCCCTGGTGACGTCTGTGAAGGCATCTGCATCCCTCACTGCCTCCCCACCCCCACAAAGAAGTCAGTCTTCCATGCGCCTCTTAGGTATGTGTGATGGCTGGCGTCAGTGTGCTCCGAACCCATCCCTTAACACACGATTAATCACGGCATCTCACTTTTAGTAAGCTCAAGGA
This sequence comes from Phoca vitulina, assembly GCF_004348235.1. Taxonomy (NCBI): domain Eukaryota; kingdom Metazoa; phylum Chordata; class Mammalia; order Carnivora; family Phocidae; genus Phoca; species Phoca vitulina. Next base: position 1,037,304 of record NW_022589785.1, on the reverse strand, counting down.
TGCCAGGCTCATCCCCTGTGGCTCCCCTCTGCCAAGACACGTGGCATTCGAGCCTGTGACGTTGACAGAGAGTAACACCAGCCTGTGGCAGGAGGCAGAGGGGTTCCTCTTCAAATAAGTTGGGGACCCAAAAGCCCAAAAAGCTATTTTAAGAGAGTTCTAGAAGTGTTTGTTTTTAAAATATCATGAAATGGTTATTACCAACCTTTTTTTTTTTTTTCTCCTGCCGTCTTTCCAAACAGGTGCAGTGAGATTAGTGGTAATTTAAAAAGCAGGATTGCCTCTATGTCAATTTCTTGCTAATGAGCAAAACACGCCACGTAATTGCTATGTATTGAAGGAGGCAACAATGCCTTTTCAGCGGCTGTTTAATATGCTGGGGCTCGGTTGAGCAGATGTTCTGAGACACGCTTTCCAAGACAGAGGAGTCAAGCGCAGAACAAGAAGGTGACGCTTCCCTTTCCCTCTCCTCCATCCAGTGCCCCTTGGAGGGCATAAGGCAAAGCCAGGTGCCCATGATGTCGTCCGTGCTAGGTTCCTGGAGGCAGAGCTGATGGGGGGCCTGGAAACGGGCTGGGGCCGCGATGGGAGGGTGGAGAGTCCCCTTCTCTTTATCATATGAGGCACCAGCCTCTGGACTGTGACAAGGTCTTATATTTTGCCTGGACTTGCAATGAGCTAGGGATATCCCCTGCTGGCTCTGTGATCCTCACATGTGACCTCAGCCTCTCTGAAGGTCAGCCTCATCATCTCTCAGATGCAGATAATAATACCCACACATCCCGCAAGGGATAAAATGAATGAATGAACAGGCCTCGATGCTTTCCTCTAAAGTGTCCACACGAGGGGCGCCTGGGGGGGGTTCAGTCAGTTAAGCGTCCGACTCTTGATTTCGGCTCAGGTCATGGTCTTGGGATCCTGAGATCGAGCCCCATGTCAGGCTCCCCGCTCAGTGTGGGGTCTGCCTGAGATTCTCTCTCCCTCTGCCCCTCCCCTGGCTCTCTCTCTCTCTCTCTCTCTAATAAATACATACAACATAAAGTGTCCACATGGCTGGCTCCCTTTCAGGGGCGCGTGTCCGCCTGCTTCAGATCTCCCTCCCCTCTCTGAATCTAGCAAGGCCATTTATGCCGGGGAACTGGTGACAAGGACGTCAAACACCACCATCTCCATGAGGCCTTTCCTGACCACCTCCAATTTCCATGAGGGAAAGAATTCACAGTGGGTATTTTTCTTTCATAGGCGAATTCCATGTGCCTAGGGCAGCGCCTGGCACATAGTAAGTGCTCAATTAACGTTGAATGAATAATGCACGTAGGATACCTAACCTAGTGCCTATGACGCCGTAGTCATGCAGTAAATGGCAGCATATAAATTATTATTTAAATTGCTCCAAGCAAAGTGTTTTCACATTGAATAAAGTAGCCACCATCTGCCCCCCCTCCCCTGCAGAGGACCAGATGCTTTTAAATGCATTATACCATCTCAGTTCTCCCAACAACCAAGTAAGGCAGGTACTACTGTCATTTCCACTAGATGGAGCTCCAGGAGGGTAGGTGGGGGCGGGGCGGGGCGCTGTCAAGGGTTGGGGAAGGGAGCCCCCCGCCCATCAAAAGGACTGGCTTCCTGCTTGGATCCGCATGTAACAACCCAAGGTCACGCCAGCTGGTTTGGGATGCATTTTTCCAAGGGGCGGGAAGTGATAAGAGAGGAGGTTTTAGGAGCCCAGTGGCTCAGAGAGTCAGAACATCTCTGTGATTCCATGTGGATAAGACACCAGAGAGGGAAAATTGGATTTTTGGATTTGAAGAAGAGGCAGCCGATGGGGCTGGAAGGATTTGGGGTCTGGGGTCTGGATATCATGTTGAATCGGTCCCTTGGGTGGGGGGGTCTAAGGCCCAGAGAAGGAACTAGAGCTTCAGAGTCCTGGGGGCTTGGGTTCAAGTCTGGACCCCACTTCTCACGAGCCTATTTCCTCCCTACAAAATGAGGATCACTGCAATCCCTCTCTCGGGACTTGATGGATAAAATGACGATTTGTGAACAACGTGGAAGAAACGGGGGCAGAAGCCTGACTGACCGTGCTCAGAAAAGCTCTGAACAGACTTGTCGGTCACCCAGCCGGTGCATGCTGGTTGACCACCTAATGTGTGCAAGATGCTTCAGTGTGTGCTGGGGATGGGGGGCCCGGGGACTCCCTCCTGAGAAATCCCACTGGACTTGTAGTTCTCACCCAGAGGTTAGAACTACATTGTGTCTAGTCATTTTTGAGAGGCAGGGTTCCCTAATGGTTAGCAACCCTGCCCGGTTTAACTCTTGATTCCTTCCTGAATGCATGGACTTCAGCCAAGCATCTTTATAAACGCAGTTCCCCCGACTTTTGGATCCTTCCAAGTGGAACTGTTTTTATTTATTTATTTATTTATTTGAGAGAGAGAGAGAGAGAGAGAGAGCATACAAGCACGGGAGGGCAGGGGGAGGGGGAGAAGCAGACTCCCCGCTGAGCACAGAGTTCGACGTGGGGCTCGATCCCAGCACCCTGGGATCATGACCTGAGCTGAAGGCAGACGCTTAACTGACTGAGCCACCCAGGCGCCCCTGGAACTGGTGTTTCTAGCATTTACACTCCTTTCTGTGTTTCGTCTCTTGAGTGCTTTGCCTGATGGAAACGCATAGTGTCTGATGGGCACTTACATACCCGCCTGAGTCCTGCTGGTCACTTTGGGCTACATTGTGTCGAAGATACAACCTCTACATCCACAGCATGGGGCCCAGAGCCACTCCTGCCCCTCTGACCAGGGCCCTCCCCCACAGCTGATCAAGGGGACAGAATCTGCTCAAGCCGCCGCCTCTGTGCATCCGCTGCCCGGGGATATCAGAAGGACCCCAGCCTTTCCGCCTCCTCCCGCTCACTTGGGCTCAGCAGCTCCTCCATCAAGAATAATCCAGGCTGTAGGCCTGATGGTGGAAAATGAGTATTCTGGCCGCTTTTCAGTTTCCAGATTGATTGGGGACAAATGGGAACTCGGCCCCCTCAACCAATCATCCAAGGCAGTCAGCTGTAACTAGGTATATACTTAAACAGCCGGCGTGTGAAATATCGTGCCCGCACTCTGCTGATTAAAAAAATTCCAAATCGTTATTTCCCGCAGTCACCAGCTTAGAGGCCCGGGAGCAGGTGGGGGGCGGGGTGGTGGGGGCAGATGGGGCCGCCTCAGTGGCCACAGCCGATTCATCATTAATAGCCCTCCCCCGAGACGGTACATTCTGAAATGTGTTTTGTCTTCCACACTGCTGTAGAGAATTAATAAATCATTCAGGTCCCTGGTTTTATGAATCAAATAATAAGAGTAATGCTTAAGTAGTGTTTCCTTTGTGCCAAACACAAGTTAACTATTATTAGCTATTATTAACTAGCCTACAAGGTTGGTACCATCATGATACCCATTTTACAAATGGGGACACAGAGGCATGGAGAAGCGAAAGGACCTGCCTGGGTTTTCCAAGCTCCTGTTCTGACGTCTTTGGACCCCTCCGTGCAAATATTATTAGGAGTCTCCTACTTGTGAGGTGTTGGACCAGAATCTGAGAATAAGGGACAAAAGACCCGGTCCCTGCCCCCTCGGGGGAGGCAGATATGAAGATGATGAAGTGATGGCTAATGTTACTTGGACTATCTCAGAGGCAGGTCAGTGCTGAGCGCTTATACAATGACCATTGCGTTGGATCCTCAAAATAATCCTATGAGGTAGGAACTTCGTTATCCTTGCTTGACACTTGGGGAAACTGAGGCTCAGGGAGGTGAAGTCATACCTTAAGTGGCTGAGCCACGATTTGAACTCGGGTCTGGTAACTCAAGATCCCACTACCTAAAGGGCTCCTAGGGGTACAGATTAGGGGTAGCCTGGACCGTCCATGGCAGCTTCTGGGAGGGGGGGTAATGGTGAGCTGGGAACTGGGTGGGGCAGAAGAAGAGAGGGGAAGAGAAGTGTCCTCATTGGGGCCTGGATGTGAGAGAGGCTGCCATGTATGGGGACAGATGTAATGCAGGACACGTATGACGGGGGACTGGTGTGTATGGGGACAGGTGTGATAGGGGACCGATGTGCACGGGCTTTTGCATTGTCAGAGGGGAGCAAAGGGGGAATCAGGAAAGGAAGTGGTGACAGTGAGGTCTGGGAAGGTCGGCAGTGGGCATGCCAAGCTGGGCCTGAGGGAAAAGTTAGAATGTCATCCTACAGGCAGTACTCATGAGTTTTGAGCTGGAAAAACCTGACCTATTAGCCAGCGGATTCAGCCTCAGTTTTACTAAGTATAGAATCTCCATGAGGGTTTCCAAAACCCTTACCCTGTCTCTCAAACCCTCCCCGATCACTCTTTTCAGGGACCATTAGGGTCTGGGAACCCCAGACTGGGAACAGGTGGTTTCATTTATAACTACCTCTTTGAAGGGCCCTTTTGAAATAAATGTCGCAACTGGAATTAGTCAAACCCATGGGCTCAAATGGTTTGACCACCTCCCACCCCCATTCCTATCCCTACTATTTAATAAATTCTCTTCCCAGACAGATCAACCAAATCCATAAATAAATCATATAAAAAAAATAAAATCTCATCTGTTTTGGAGAGCCGTGGGAAATGCCTGAGCCGCACCGGAGAGATCATACATCATTCAGGCATGAGGAAGTTTCAGTAACACCAAAGTTCTCAATCAATTAGAGGGTCGGCCTCTCCTCTCAGTTCTGGAGACCTAATGGGCTGGCAGTTGTAACTCTCAAGTATGATGCCCCCACCCCCCATCCATCTGTCTTCAAACTCCAGACCCAATCAGGGGCTCAGTGACAGATAGATCAAACGCTTTCCCACGTGTCAACCTGAGAATCCACTGGACAGGAAGGAGGACCTTGCAGAGGATGGCCGGGATGAGATGGAGACCAAGCCATGGGTGGTGGTGGTTGGGGGCCTGGCATGAGATCTACCGTCTCCTCTGCGAAGGGAAACCATAGGGTGGACCACAGGGGGACCAGGGCCAGGAGGAAGCTCTGAAGTGATGAGAATATCGCCCAAGCCAACAACTCATGCCATGTTATGGGGCCTCTCTGTTACCTCGCAGCCAGAGAGCTTTCCTCTTGCTTACTCTGATCTTGTCCCTTCTTTCCCTGCTTCCGATCTTCTAATGGCTCCTGCATGGCCTTTCTGGATAAAGGCTTTCTATTCCATTCCTCTGGCCACCCTGGAGATCTATGCTCTGGGTGTGCAGTACGGCGGTCCTCCTCTGAAAGGGCCAGGTTTGCTCATCCTCGAGGACTTTGCCCAAGCCATTTTGTTGGCTTAGAATGCCTTCTCCCCCTTTCCCCTGGCTAATTTCTATTTATCTCTAAGATTCAGTACAGGTGTTACCTCTTCCAGGAAGCCTTCCTGGATTCCACCCATCTGTCCACCGCCCCCTGCCCATGTTGCCCCAGCCTCTGCGCTCCCCAGCCATAGCTCGTCGGTTTGCCTCTTTTCTTCTCTGGCCTGGCAGCTCCCTGAGGGTAGTGGTCATGGCTGTGGCTCACACAGCGTCATGTTCCTAATGCCTACCCAAGTGCTCAGCCTGCGGTGAGTATCCAGTAAATGCTTGTTGAACATGTGAATGAGAAATTTAATGAATAAATGAATGAACGCATGGATAGTCTATGATGGTGGTTCTCAACCAAGTGTGATTTTGCTTCCAGGGGACATTTGGCAATATCTGGAGACTTTTTTTTTGTTGTTTGTCACGACTTTTCGGGAGAAGGGGGAGAGGTGCTCCTGGCATCTAGTGGTGGAGGGGCCAGGGATGCCCGTAAATATCCTACAACACACAGGATGTGCCCTCACTCCCACCCTCTTGCCCCAAACAAAGGATTATCCAACCCCAAATGCCAACACTGCCAAGGTTGAGAAAGTTTGCTCTGTGTGTTAGGTCCTGGGTCTGCTGCTATAGGCAACAGAAGAGAAAACAAAGACATGATCCCTGCCCCTAGTGAGTTTATAATCTGGCAAAGCACGTAAGAGTGACACCCGAGAAACCACCGGGAAACTGAATAGGACAGAGACATTTACTGAACACCCCCAAGTATTAGCCACTGGTGGGAGCTCTACCCAGTTGAACTCCTATTCATCCTTTAAAACTCAGTTTAAATATCACTTCCTCGGGGTACCTGGGTGGCTCAGTCAGTTAAGCGTCTGCCTTTGGCTCGGGTCATGATCCCAGGGTCCTGGGATCGAGTCCCGCATTGGGCTCCCTGCTCAGCGGGGAGCCTGTTTCTCCCTCCGCCTCTTCCCTCTGCTTGTGTTCCCTCTCTCTCTCTCTCTCTCTCAAATAAATAAAATATTTTTAAATAAATAAATGAATAAATAAATAAATAAATAAATAAATAAATATCACTTCCTCCACATAGCCTACCCTGGTGCCTCAACCCAGATTCAGTCTGCCTCTCTCTCTGCTGCTGCAAATACCACACTGTCCCATAATTCTTTGTGTATGTGACTGTCGCCTCTCCAGCCTGAGGACAAGGGCTGTGTCCTAGTTGCTGTTATTTCTCCGGTGCTTGGAGAATAGAGAGTGGTTTACTAAATGTTTGGGGAAACGAACACCAGAAACAGGACTGTCGCAGATATCAAGCCAACAGTGGGGTTTCCCCACGTTCTGGAAACCAGGGGAACGTCTGTATGGCGGGCCGCTATTGCTGAGAAGCCCAGGGATGCCGATGAGCTCCCAACCCCAGTCATGAGCTGACACAGAGGAAGAAGGCTGTTCTGGGCTGTCGGTACTTTGTCATTGACTTTGCCAAACCAGAGAGCAAGACGTTCTCCCAATGAGCTATAAATTAAAAGGGAGGAAAAAAAAAAGGTCTGCTAATTCCAACCCACTCTATTTTTTGCTCACAGCTGCTTGGGAGGGAATGCACTGTGCCTTTCAGATGGAACATTTCTTTGGCTGAGCTCCCCTCTCTCTGCGTGCCCTGTCATTTCCCTCCTCCAGGATCCCGCCTGGTTGGAGCTCAGGGAGCCTGGGCTTTGGGGTCACACAGATCTGGGTGCAAATTCTGACCTGGCCACTTCTTAACCACGTCTCTCTGAGCCCCGGCTTCTGCACCTACAGAATCTCAGCTTCTGAGCAATTCTGGGAAGCACCTAGGCCTCTGGGGTGAGAGGTTCTCCAGTGCCCCTGGAAGATAGTAGACCACCTACAGGATGCTTGGTTCAAGAGGGAGGCTGGGCTTCCTTAGAAAGGAGCCTCCTCATTCCCAGCTCTGACCTGTCCAAGATTCCCCAAACATCACTTAGCCATGCAACCCCCCCCGCCGCACTGTACACACAAGGAAACCGAGTCCTGGAGACTGGAAGCCAGCTTAGCTGGGCCGCACGGAGAGGGGTGCAGAGGCCCTGGGCCCCCAGACCTCACCGACTGCTACACATTCTCCTGCATAGTAATAACTGTGGCCTCTGCCATTTATTAAGTGCTTACTAATATACCAGGTGCTGAATGATCTTAACACCCTCTGAGGAACAAAAATACCCATAAAAGGAAAATTTGCTTAAGTTGAACCTCATTAAAATCAAGAACGTCTGCTCTTTGAAAGACAATATTAAGAAAAGGAAGACAAGCCACAGATGGGGAGGAACTATTTGCAAATCTCTGATCTGATAAAGAATCGTACCCCAAATATAGAAATAATTCTCCAAACTCAATAGTAACGGGGCACCTGGGTGGCGCAGTCGGTTAAGTGTCCAACTCTTGATTTGGGCTCAGGTCATGATCTCAGGGGCTGTGGGATCGAGCCCCGCATCAGGCTCCGCGTTCAGCACAGAGTCTGCTCATCCCTCTCCCTCTGCTCTTCCCACCACTCAATCCCCCCCGCCCTTGAACTCTCTCTCAAATAAATAAATAAAATCTTAAAAACAAAACAAAACAAAAACAAAGTTAAATCTACACCTGCCATACGATCCAGCAATTTCACTCCTGGGTGTTTACCTAAGAGAAGTGAGAACAGATGTCCATATAAAGATATGTCCACAGCAGATCTATTCAGAATAGTCCCAAACTAGAAACACCCAAATGTCCATCAACGGGTAAACAAACTATGATACATTCAGATGATGGAATACTGACCGCTTAGCAAGGAAAAGGGATGAACTATTGATATTCGTAACAGCATACATGAATCTCAAACAACATTATACTAAGTGAAAGAAGCCAGATTAAAAAAAAAAAAAGAGTATGTACTACATGATTCCATTTATAGAAAATTCTAGAAAATACAAACTAATATATTGTGACAGTGGTAGCCTGGGGGAGGTGGGGGGAGTGGGAAGGGGTGAGAAGAAGGAATTTTTACCAAAGAGCATGAAAACATCTTAAGGGGATGCATGTGTTCATTATCTTGATTGTGGGGAGGGTTTCATGGCGTATACACAGCTCGAAACTTCTCAAATTGTACGTTTAAACGTGCAGTTTATTGAACGCCAATTACACCTCAATGAAGCTGATAAAAAAAAAAAAAACAACCTCTAATGTTAAAACCTGCGAAAACAGATAAATGGTGTTTTACTCCTATTTTATAAAAGGATAAACTGAGGCTCAGAGAGGTTAGGTCACTTGCATAGGGTCACCCAGCTAACAAGTGGTGGATCTGGGACTCAATGTAGGAGAAGGTGATTTTTTTTTTAAGACTTTATTTTTAAGTAATATCTACACCCAGCATGGGGCTCGAACTCGCAACCCCGAAAGCAAGAGTCACATGCTCTACCAACTGAGCCAGCCAGGTGCCCTAGGAGGGGGTGATTCATAAGCCCCACTTCTCAATTGCTGGTCACTCTGCACTCAGCTCCCAGTGCTTGTGCTGTCTTGCGGTAAGTCCTGCTTCAGATCTAACGTTCCTTGAGATTCATCCCGCTGTTGGCAGAGGAAGGGGGGAGAGAGAGAGAAGGAGAGAGGCCCAAGGAGAATGGGGTACTCTGTTCCCCTGAACTCTCCACTCTCCCCACAGCCATTCCTGATCCCAGCAACACTGCACGGAGCACCTGCCCACCCCACACTGTCCCTCCTGTCGGAGCTGTCACCACCTGTGGCTTCTCTCCTCTGGCTGATCAGCAACCTGGGGGCTCTGCTCTCCTGTGCCCGGACTGACCAGTGTCGAAACTGACCCCTTCAAGCTTTCCATGACACTTAGATCCCATGCCAATATCTCATTGGGGCGACTTGTCCCCTCTGGTCCTGTCCCATCTCTCTCCTCCTCCCCCCCGCCCAATTCCACTATGGCCAATCTGTGTTTCCTCCTAGGCTGCAGGAGGGAACCAGCCTGATGCTTCAAGAAGGGCTTCCCTGCTCCTGCTCTTGGGTCCCGAAGCTCCAGGCTCCACGAGCGGTCAGAAGGGTCCCTAAAGTGTCAAGGTAGACTCACAACCTCCTCCCACTGCACTGAGAATAAGATCAAACTCCTACAGTGGCCGCAGAGCCCCGTGGGGATTGGCTCCTCCCGGCTGCCCAGCTTAGCCCCCTGCACGCCTCTCTGCATTCCCCAGCCTGGTCCTCCTTCCTGGAACCCTCTTCTCCCACATCCCTGTGCCGCTGGCTCTTCCTCCCTGCCCAGGTGTCAGCTCAAATGTCACCTTCTAACAGCGGCCCCTGGCTACCTCTATAAGGAAGCACATTTGCCCCCAGCCCCCGACACTCACAATTACACTCCTTGTACAGTGGTGGACACAATCCGAAATCTCCTTGCTTAGCTATGGGTTTACTTGGCATCTGTACCCCATATTTAGATCAGAGCTTTGTCCCTACTAAATGCTCAATGAATATATGCAGAATGAGGAACAGGTGTCTGATTGACACATTCACCCTGAGCTTGGAGAATCAGGGACTGGGGGAAAGCTGTGTGACACTGGTCCAAGTGCTTAACTTCTCTGCACCTCAGATTCCCCATCTGTAAAATGGGTATGTATAGTCTGCTTCCCTTCCACATGGTAGTGTTGGAAGGCAAGGGGCCCCCCACACACAGAGTGCCACTAATACATGATAGTCCTTTTCATTATGATGATGATGATGACTATTTCCTCCTCGAGTCTGAAGGATTCCATCTGGACTTGGGGGAGCTGCTACAGGGCCCTTCTCCAGCCCAATTCCAGACCGGCATCCACCTTCCACGGGCAAGGATGTGCCTGGGAGAAATTAGCCGACACATGACAGGACGAGGCAGCTCCCAGAAGAGGCCTCAGCTGAAGAAAGAGCAAAGCGCCCCTGATGAGAAGGGGAGGTTTCAGACAATATCTAATTGGTATTCTCCGAGCGATGCAAAAGGACACTGCATCTCTAAAAAGGGAACAATCGGAGATTAGGGAAGATCGCTGTGAGAGAAAAGCTTGTTTAAATCTATTACCGAACAAAAATGGTCTGTGGGTTTTGAATGGAAAATTTGTGTTCCTGCTCCCATCTCGGATTAACCCGTGGCAGAGCGCCGCCGAGCACGCGAGGGGGTACATGCAGGAGGTGGGGGAGAGGGTCTCCTGGCTGACATTTGCATGGTGTTCCTGAACCCCGGTGCTGAGCACTAACCCGCAGGATCTCTCGGAGCCCCAGACCACTCTTGGACACGGTCCTCCCCATTTTACAGAGGCTCAGTGAGTGGCTTGTATAAGATACACAGCCAGTGGGGTGCCTGGGTGGCTCAGTCATTAAGCATCTGCATTTGGCTCAGGTCATGATCCCAGGGTCCTGGGATCGAGCCCTGCATCGGGCTCCTGCTCAGCAGGGAGACTGCTTCTCCCTCTCCCACTCCCCCTGCTTATGTTCCCTCTCTTGCTGTGTCTCTCTCTGTCAAATAAATAAATAAAATCTTAAGAAAAAAAAAAAAAGATACACAGCCAGGGTAGGTAAGGCTGAGATTTGAACTCATGTCTCCGTGTCCAGAGTCTGAGCTCTTCGGATATGCACAAGTGTGTGTGACTTAATGACTTTTAGGGCAAGAGGGACCTCAGAACTCAACTCCTCTGACCACTTCCTTTCACAGATGGGGAAACTGAGGCTCATGTGGGGGAAAAAATTTTCCTGGGGCCTTGCCCAACTGAAAGTATGAGGACGTCGGGAATGCTGACGGAATGAGCACTCACGTGGTGCCAGGCGCAGGGCTAAGTCTTCCCATTTGTCTCCTCATCCACCCCACAAGGATGGGGGGAAGGCACTCAGTTCCCATAACTATGGAAACTGAGGCTCAGAGAGGCAAAATCACCGCTCAGGTTGACAAAGCTGAAATCCAAAGCCAGGTCTGCCCCCATGCCTGGTGGAGTGCTGTTTGGGGACCCCCTCTCTATACACATGAGTGTCCCCCCCACATCACAGGACACCAGAGTGGCTCACCAGCATCTTCCAGCTCCCCAGCCTCTGCTCAGGTGCCGGCTAAGGCCCAAAGCTGGGGTTGAAATGCATTTTGACCAGCGGTCACTTGTGTAGCCCCAGGGGGCTGGGTGGGGGCTCCTGCATCGTGGGCCCACGGGACGGGTGCAGAATGGTTCCTGTCACCACCAAGGTGCTGAGTGAGATGAAGGCAGGGTGGGTAACGGATGGCCTGGTTCCTGAGCCTGGACACCGGGCCATCAGCTGTGAGACAGTGCCCAGGGGGCAAGTGCCAATGGGGGCATCGTGTTTACTTCTAGGGTATTCTTCCGTGGAGTAGAAACCGTGCCCTCTGGTGCAACCCTCGGCCTGTGGGCCATTGGCCTCTACTTCCCTTCGCTGGCCTCGTCGACAACCATGCTCTCCATCATTCCCTTCACCTTCCCTGCCCTGGCCTTCTTTTGCTTTCTGGAACACCTCACACTGATCCCCTCCTTAGGACCTTTGTGTTCCCAGCTCCCATCCCCTGGGACCTTCTCTCCAGCTCTTTCCAGGCTCCCTCTCTCCCTTTACTCAGGCCTTTGTTCTCTGAAGCCTCATCTGCCCACTCGGTCACTGGTCACTGGTGGTCAGGCTCCACTTCACTTCCCTGAAGGACCTTCCTCTAAGTCCTTGTTCCAGCTGCATTTTCTATTCCTCTAGCTGTGAGTTTCATGTTTATTATCTGGTTTATCGTATTAGAATATAAGGGGTTTAGGGGCGCCTGGGTGGCTCAGTCCGTTCAGCGTCCGACTCTTGGTTTCAGCTCAGGTCATGATCTCATGGATCGTGGGACTGAGCCCCATGGCCGGCTCTGCCCTCAGTGGGGAGTCTGCTTGAGATTCTCTCTCTCCCCCTCTCTCCGCCCCTCCCCCTGCTCATGCTCTCTCTCTCTCAAATAAATAAATAAATCTTAAAAAAAAAATTAGGGGTTTCTTGTATGCCATAAAGATATCTTGCCTGTCTTGCTCACTGCATAATCCCAGAACTCAGCCCTATGCCCGGCACAGAGTTGGTGTTCATTAAATATTTGTTGAATGAATGAACGACCCGCCCAAGGTCCCAGAGCACCTGAGAGATGGGTGCAATCAGGGCAGGCTGCATGGAGGAGAAACCCTTTTCTGATTCTTATACTTTTACGATCAAGGAATAACCCTCAGGTGGCTACCTTTCTCCTCCCTCAGTTTTCCCAACTGTAACCAGGGGGTTGATGAGACTCTTCTCACGGCCCCACCAGCTCTGAGTCTGGATTCTACGAAATGCCAGGCTCTTCTTGTCTCAGTCATCGGTGGCCCTGCCGCGCGTCAGCTGGAGCTGGGAGACTGCCTGTTCCAGGGATGCCGAGGCCAGGGCCACGTCTCAGCCTCGCTCTTAACACAGCAGAAGTCTTTACGTCTGTCGGGGGCTCTGTGCGGGGCTTGTCAGGGACTGCGCCCCACGATGCTGTGTGCAGTAAGAACAATTCCAAGGCAGAGAGAGGGGGCTTAATCCAGCAAGAGTGTTAGGGCCTTCGTCTTCTTCCAGAACATCCGCAGGGCCTGATTTGCCTTTCCTGGCATTTAGTATCACCTGCAGCTGGCTTTGTGCGGCCCGGGCTGGCGTCCACGATAGGGCTTCTCAGCTCAGTGGTTCTCAGCTCCGGCTGCACATTTTTTTTTTTTTTTTAAGATTTTATTTATTTATTTGAGAGAGAGAGGGACTGAGAGAGAGAGCACATGAGAGGGGGGAGGGTCGGGAGGGTCAGAGGGAGAAGCAGACTCCTTGCTGAACAGGGAGCCCGGTGCGGGACTCGATCCAGGGACTCCAGGATCATGACCTGAGCCGAAGGCAGTCGCCTAACCAACTGAGCCACCCAGGCGCCCCCGGCTGCACATTTGAAACACTCGTGGGACTTCTCCATTCTCCACTCCCAGAGGCTCTGTCTCATCTGATCAGGGGTGAGAGCCGGGCCTTGGTGTTCTCTAAAAGCTCTCCAAGTGATACAGAGGTGCAGCCGGGGCGAAGGGACACAAGTCACACAGGGCAGTGGGTGGGATCCAACAATCTCCCGCCTTCTAAGGAATAGTCTGGGCGACTGTTACACACATTAACTATTTTGATTGCTTTATGAAGAAGAGCTTTCTTGAGGTGTAACTGGCAAACAATACCCTGCATATTTAGAGTTCAGTTCGGTAAGTTCTGACACACATGTGCCCATGAAACCATCCATTACTGCTGTCAAGATAGTGGACCTCTCCATCACCCCCACGGGCTTCCCCATAAGCACCTTGAACTTGAATTTGACTGGCTTAGACTAAAAGCCCAAGCAGGCGAGCAGGACTCAAGAGGCCAGACTTTGGCTTCAGACAGAGTCGGGTCCCTGTTCTGTGCTGCCATGAACCAGCTGTGGGACTCCAGGGCGGTGGCTCCAACTCTGTGAGCCTCGCTTACTTCACTGTGACGGTCCCAAGCTCACAGTGTCATTGAGTGGCCAAGGAGGTGTTTGAGAGCTCCGTGCTGAAAGGAAGGTCCCCATTGGCGGCAGTGATCATTAATATCAGATCCAGCACCATCTCCACGACCCTCATGGAAGCAGGACTGGGAAGGAGAGATGCTTGGGGAGGGAGAGCGTCTTGTCTTCCCATCCTTTGGGTGCCCACTGCCTGGCACCATGCTGGCGTGCATCTACTGGGCTTCAATAAAAATGGGTGGAGTGACACATGGCGGACTGTCCAGCACATACAGGACGCTGGGTGGGGGCGGGATGTTGTAGAGCCTTTCCTCCCCCTCCGCTGTGCAACCCCGCAGAATCCACCCCCACCTTCCTTCGCCTTCTCTCCCGACCGCATGTCCCCCGCTCTGATTGGGGTCACACGCCTGCAGCCTGGCCCTCCATCTTCCCAGACTGTCATTCTTCAGAGCACAGCTATTTCCTGGGGGACACCTACATTATTTATTTTCTAGCTCATTCGTTTCTCTTCAGAAGTTTTCTGTTCGTGCATTTGCTCATTTAGTCCATTGTTCAGGCAGGCAAGAAGCTTCACGGAATCACTTGGGCACCTCTGTCAGATGGTGCCTGTCTCAGCCTGGCACTTAGCTCCATGGCGGGGTGTGGATAAGTGCTTGATAACTAAGCCAACGGAGAGGAAAAAAGGCTTTCTGTCCCTGCGCTGCTCCCGTGGACAACTTCATCAGTGCATATGATTTTTCCCTGTTCTCCACTGCTGCTAAGTCTGGGGTCTGGGCTCCTCCTGTGGCCATGGGCACATTTTTACTGAGCGGCACTGCAAGTCTGCCATACATTTGTGCAAATCTTTTCTCACCAGCTGAGCTGCTAAATCCTGGAGGGCAGAGGCAGACCTTCACCCACGACAGCCTCTCTAGAGCTTAGTACATGATGCTCAGAGAGGCAGTTGGAGGGGACAGAGCCAATCACTCATACTCATAATGTCAACAGCTACCTTCTACTAAGTTCCTAGTCAAGACCTAGCACTCTCTATACCTTTCCTCATTAGACCCTCAGAATAGCCTGCTGCTGTTGATGTTATTGGCCTGATTTTAGATTTGAGGAAATTGGGGCTCAGAGAGGTTAAGGGGACACGCAGCCCTCACCAACGGAGCAGGAGTTGGAGCCTGGATCTGGTTGGGACTCCAAAGACAGTGCTCTCCCCATCCGCTCATTCAGAGGATATTCGCTGAGCATATGCCCTGTGCCAGGCACCATGCTGGCGATGTGTGTGGAGCAAAAATAGACATGGTTCACATCCTTCTGAAACTTGCCTTGTTAGAATCTTATAGAATAAAATACAAGTCCTATAGAATTGTACCAGGTAACTCAGTGGCTGCCAGGAACATGAAACCCCAACCCAGTGGCCATAAGATGTCAGTGGTAAGTGAACTGGGGATCCCTGTGTGGCTTCACTTCATGGTTGAAAGAGGTCTACCACACCATTCTTCATGGTCTTTGTATTCCAGAGAGGAACTCACCCACAGTTCAGCCATAGAGCCACCTGGGGACACAAGTTTTAACCGAATCATCACAGTGAGCTGAAGGCACAGTTACTAGCTGGGATAAGGAGTCTGAAGGAAAGAGATATGATTCTCTGGGTATATTTAGGTTTCTGGTCTCTGGTGCATTGGAGGCTGTGGGCGAAGGACAGCTGATGCTTGAGCTGGAATGGGAAGAATGGGTGATCTTGGTGGAAGTTGGAGGGAAGAAAGTTTCAGGCAGATTAACAGCTTGTGCAGTGGTGAGAGGTGGGCAGAGACCCAACCATGCTGGGAACGGCATTTTGGTCTTTATTCCGAAAGCCACGGGGAGCCAGCAGAAGGGTCTTCAAACGGGGAGGTGGCGTTGGCAGATCCATGTGTTGAAAAGATGATCTGAGGGAGGCAGAGCTTGAAGCCAGGAGGCCGGCGAGAGGGCTGTTGCTGTCGGCCACATGAAGGCTGACTGTGGCTGAGACTAAGCTGATGGCCCCAGGGATGGAGGAAAAGTGAGCTGCTCCGAGAAATATTTAGGAGGCAAAATTAACAGCACTTGGAGAGAAAATGGATAAAGGGAGTGAGGGAGAGCAAGGAAGAATGGACGACTTCCAAGTGTTTGTCTTGCTCAAGTACACATATGGTGGCCCGTTTCACCAAGCCAGCAAACATGGCAGAGAGAGAGGACCAGGTCTGTTGCATGGCGGGAGTCTTGAGCTGAGGCTTGCTAGCCAAGTGAGGGTCTGCCACTGTGTGGAATTAGAGGGCATCCTTTCTTTGCTAAGTCTGTCCTTCACCTTTAGACAGCTACCGTCAGCTGTGTTTGTTCCAAAGCATGTGCTTTGGGTTTCTGCTTGAGTCCCATTTAGTTATTTCCTGTCCACATTGCAAATGGCCATTTGGGATGGCAGCAATTTACCTCGAGCTTACCCCCAATCCCTCTTTTTCCATAAAAGACATGATGTATTATCCCCACATGGCTCAAAACATCATCTTGTTGGTTCTTGGAGCCATCTAATTCCTCAGCCATGGATGCTTAGCCAGGGCCACTGTCTATTTTCCCTCCTACGTGTTCATCTTGTCCTTGAAGAGACCCCCCCCAACTCTCCTCCAAATCAGCCAGTCCCAGGGTCTAATGGCTTCTGACAGGCTGAGTGATCCTGCTGCTCAAAACTAGTAATGGAGAAGCAGGCATGGCTTGGCAGTGTTTGTGATTCTTAGTGTTATGTGGATGGCATCGATTAGGGGGAGACAAGTCAATCTCTCTGACCGAGTCAGCTTCCTGACCAGTGACAGGCTCGTCCTGTGTTTGGCATGACAAGCTATCCGCCTGACAAAGTTCCTGCTAATCAGAAAGCTGAAATTGCTTGAGCCCGGGATAAATTGGAGTGTACGCCTCTCTCTCAATGCTCTGAGTTGTGGGATGGCTGGGACAAATCTTTTCAAGTGGCTTTAGGACCACAAATGCCTCAAACCACTGATTTGTCCATTTGCTCAGAGTAGCTTAATTTTTTTTTTTTTGGAACTTTTTTTTTAGATTCCACAGTAAAAGGTTGTTGTGGGACTTTTGTAATAATAGCTAATGGCAGGTTTAAAACTGATTTCTTCATCTGAGCCCGGCTGATTTGCAGATGACGACAGACTCATGCCTTTGCAGTTCTAACTCCCTGAGTTGGGGGAGATTTGTTATGCAGCATTATCATAGTAAAAGCTGACTGATACAGGTGTTGACATCCATCTAGCTACTTAAGCTCTACTAGGGGAGACATCCTTGGGTGCCTCCTTCCCCCCTTACTCTCCACATCCAATCCCTGGGCACCTCTTACCAAGTTGACCTTGTAAACATACCTTGTACCTACAGGAGCTCTCCATCACCACCAGCCTATGTCAAACCTCTATAAACTTTTATCCAGGTGACTGCAGTAACTTCCTAGGTCTGTTCTCTAGCCAGTGGCCACCATGAGTTTTAGACCAACATATTAAATCCCTCCCTGCTCGAAACCCAACAGAGACCTCCCATTTCGCTTAGAAATAACCCAACCTCTTTGTCGTGGTTTTAAAGGCACCAGATAATTTGTCCCTAATGGGCTCTCTGATGTCACCTACTTCTGCCCCTCTCTGCCACCACCTCTGGTTATAGAGAACAGACGCTAGGCCAGGACCTGCCGACCCGACGCCCAGTCCAATTCTCCTGCTCCATAGAGTGACCCCCCATTAGGGTAACAAGTGTCCTCAAATCTCCCTGACTCTTCCCTGGTTACAGAATCGCTGATTCAGGAACACCTGTCAGAGCCGGGATAAATTGAATTCTTCCTTGTTTTCATTCCCACCTTAGTTTCTGCCTCCAAAGCTCTCTCACAATTTACAGCCTCCTTAGATTAACTGCCAGTGTTATTAGGGATTTTCCAATTGGATTCAGGATGGTGCATTAATTCAGGTCTTTTTTTTTCCTTCCTTGAGACATCTTACTCAATGATAACCTACTGGGTCTGCCATTGATCCCTCGATGCTTAATAACAAGGCCACTTTAATAGTAATTAATTCAAATATTAAATATATTTTCATTAAAAGCAGAAATGATAGGTCAGATTTAGTAAGTTATGAATTATCAGAGCTGGACTGTACCAGCTTTGCTTTACAAATGCTGAGTATTCCCCAGACTCTCAATTTTTCATCTTTCTCCCTATCCTGGGGCCTTAATTAGAATGACAGTGATGACGGTACTGATAATTATTACTGTCCACATGTACTGAGTGTTTTCCGTGCACCAGACACTATGCTGAGCACTTTACATGCATTATTTGAGTTAAAACTCAGGCTTTTCAAGGAGGATCTATTATTATCCCCATGTTACAGGCGAGAAAACAGAGTCCCAGACAAAATAAGGGATTTCCCCAAGGTCACACAGCTAATAATCAGCAGGAGCAGATTCAAACTCAGGCTGCCCATAAAAGCGGCATTCTTGATCCCTAAGCGGTATCTCGTCCCGCTGAAGGGGAGGCAGAGGAACAGATACTCTGTGTCATGGACTAGACTTGAAAATAAACCCGGGAAACCCGATCTACTCTGCAATGTAATTAAAAACAGATTGTGTTTGATGCCAACGGAAGTTAATGGCTTATGTTGCAAAATCTGGGCTTGTGGGCTTTCATCTCTAAGGCAAGACACGGGACTGGAAATATCACAAACTTTGGAAGCTAAAGTTGAAGTCTCGCGTCTTAGCAGTGCTTGATCTCGGATGGGAGACATCATTCACGTATAACCTGTTCTGTTTTTCCCCACCCACCTCATTTCACACCACCCTGATGTACCCATTTTGTGGATGGGAGATGGAAGAACCAAAGGAAGAGTCAGGTGGCTGTCAAGGCTGGGGCGAGCTGTGAGAACCAGCGCTTGTACTGCCTCCTAGTGGTGGAGATGGTCACAAATGACATCCCACCAAAAGTTAGCACTTCGCCTCTCACAGATCAGGATTTCTCAAACTCGGCACTATCGACATTTTGGGATGGACAACTCTTTGTGGTGAGGGGCTGCTCTGTGAATTGTAGGCTGTCTAGCAGCATCCCTGGCCTCTAACCACTGGACGCCCATGGTAGCTCCTAGTCGTGACAACCCAAAATATCCTCAGACGTTGCCAGATGTTACCCGGGGGACAGAATCACGCCCTGTTGAGAATCACTGCTACGGGTAAAATTCCAGCAGCAACAACATGCCATGGGCAGTGTTATTAGGGTTTCTTACTGGGTTCTAGAGCATACTATATTGTTTACATGAATGGAAAAAGATATACTTCTCATCTTAAGCCATTTTAAAATCATTTTCATCACATGTATGATGAATGGTCTGCCCCCAGTTTTCCTCTTTAATACTGGGATTTGTCTTATATACCAGCAGGTTTTGTTTCTGAGCAAATATGATGGTTTCTTTCTCCAGTTCCACCTTCTTTCGCTAAAATGATGGGCGTGCTGATACTTAGCTCTTAGAATTGCTGGGGGAGAGGTGTTCTATGTCAAGTGTCTGGTATACAGTAAGGGCTGCATAAAGGCTAACTACCTTGTAAAGCCAGCATGGACTCCTTCCAAAAGAAGTAAATGAAACAATGGAGAAAAGCCAGCAGGGCAATGAGACTGGAACCCTTGGTTTGTGTCCCAGGCCTGTCACTGCCCTGCTGTGTGACCTTGCATACATCACTTACCCTCTCTGGTCCTATGTCAAGTGCCAAGTACACAGTAAAGACTCCATAAATGCTAATTTCCTTCTTCCCCTTGTAGAACCAGCAAAGACTCCTTCCAGAGGAAGGAGTGAGGAAGCTGGGCTAGAAGCTCTCAAGAGCCCCCCAGCACTGCAAGGTAGGTTTCTTGCAAGGCTGTACATGGTAATAGTTCTCTAAGCACGCACTAGAACAATCTAAGGAACTGGTTAACATGCAGACTCCCAGGCGCTAAGCCTAAGAGTTTCTGATTTAATAAGTCTGAGCTGGATCCTAGGAATCTTCATTTTTAACCAGGTCCCACCCCCACCCCCAGATGATCACTATGGAAGGGGTCCTGGGCCCCAAGAGGATCAGAGGACCCACAAACTTGTTGAGAACAGGCACCGACACTGATATTTCATTCTTTTTCTGGTTTCTGCAATAAACTCTGAAACTGGAACATGGAAAACAAATTTCTGAAAAGTTGGCCTGGGTGAAGTTGCTAGCAAATCCCATCTCACCGAACATACAGGTTTAGAAATGAGGCTTTCTGGACTGGGGTCCTAGCAGGCATCAACCAAGAAGCATTCTGGACACCTGGTCCGATGCCAGGGATGCGCATGCTTGCGTGTGTGCGCTTGCGGGCACGCGTGTTCTGGGGAAGAGAGGTGGTAGCTGTCTCTTACAGCCTCACCATGTTGTTGGGTGGAACAGACATTTGCAGGTCAAACTACAACAATCATAATGGTAGCAACCACCACTCCATGCGAATGCTTGCTATGCACTGGGCCCCCGCATGAAGCTCCTTGCACACTTTCTCATAGGGAGTCTAACTAACACCTCTATGAGGCAATGAAAGTGTTTCTATTTCACACATGGGGCAGCAGAGCCTCCAGGAGTTGGAGTAACTTGCGCTTTTACGAAGTGGCAGAGCCAAAATCCCCACAGCCAGTCTTCCTACAGAGCTGTGATTTTACCACACTGCCCCATGCTGGTGAGTGCGATGGTTATTTTCAATCAGGGGAAGTGAGAGTTTGTAACCAAGATGCTAATTGGCAAGTAGACAACGGGAACACTGCAAGGTTAGAAAGAAAGACCAGTCCCTGTGGGTTGGAACAGACAGCAGGAGCAAGATTTAATCAGGCCTTGAAGGCTGTGGGGAGAGTCAGATGGGCAAGGGCAGGGGTAAGCTGTGGGAGTGAAAAAGGGATTTAAGTTGCATTTCATTCTTTATTTTATTTGTTCAATATTCATTGACTCTTCCAAAGGACGTTTGCCTGTTCCTCCCTCTCTCCAGTCTATTCCTTTCATTTTCTCTCCCTCTTCTCCTTGTTCTTTTATCCATCCATCCACCTATCTGTCCATTCATTCATCTATCCATCCTTCCATCCACCCGATCATCCATTCCTTCATCCATCCATCCATGCATCCAACCACCCATGCATCCATCTGTCCAACCATCCATCCATTCATTCATTCATCCACCCACCATCCATCCATCCACCCACCTGTCCATCCTTCTGTCCATCCAACCATTCATTCATTCATTCATTCATCCATCCATTCATTCATCCATCCACCCATCATCCATCCAACTGTCCATCCACCCATCCATTCATTCAGCTATCCATCCACCCATCTATCCACCCACCCATCCATCCATCCACCATCCATCCATCCATCCATCCACCTGTTTGTCCATCCATCTATGCATCCACTCATTCATCCATCCATCCACCCATCCATCCTGTATTCATTGTATAAGCCAGACATTCCCCTTCTCTGCCCCTCTTCTTTTCTCCTCTCTCTCTCCCCTCCCTTCCCTCATTCCTCATTCATCCATTCTTTTATTCAACATGCATTCCCTGAGAGCATACCCAGTGCTAGGTTCCATGCTAAGCCCTGGGGATATATGGCCCCTGCCCTGGAAGAGCTAACAACCTAACTGGGGAGAAGTAGGCAGAGGATTATGGGACTACACGGCAACCGCCACGACAGATCCTGCAGATGCTGTAAATGGTGGCTTCATGGTGGCTTCATTCCAGACTGAGAAAGGAGCCTGTGCCACACCTGTCCCGTGATCCCACCTGGCAATAAGATCTGGTTCACCCACGGCGGGTGGTAGAGTGGGAAGAGCCAGCCTTGACCTGATGCTGGGTGTGCTCCCGGGCCTCAGTCTCCTCATCTGTACAGTGGGGATACAAGAGCTGCCCTGTCTGCCTCAAAGGGATGTGGGGGGATTAAGGAGGATAGGGTCAGTGGCGGGCTCATCATTATTATTGTGTCTGACTTACAACTCTGCAAATTTCAGCTCCACTGGTAAGAGTTTATCAGTCTCATTCATTGCTACTGTCCCAGGGCCCAAAACAGTGCCTCCTACATAGCAGGTGCTCAGTAACTATTTGTTGGCTGAATGAATAAATGTATGATGATTTCCATTTTTTAGATATGGCATTGGTGGCCCAGAAAGGCGGAGCCACTTGCCCATGGTCCCACAGCAAGAAGATGGAGCTGTCAGACTCCAGTGTCCACGAGCTTTCCACTTCTGGTGAGGCTTAATTCCGCCATCAAAGCTCATTGGTTATCACCACCAAGCCCCAGTTGCCTCCTCACCCACCTGGTGGCCTGGTAGACAGACACTGTTCTTTTTATTGTTATAATTGCTGCCACCATGTACTGCATGTCCCTCTTTGTTGCTGAGGCCAAGCGTGCCCTATTCACATAGCCAGGAGCTTTAATGAGTCCTCCTTGGGCTTCCACTTGGTTGTTTTTATTGGTTTTCCTCATGGCATGAGATTAAGAAAAATGTCTTTAGAAAGTAGCAAATTTACTGGCTTACGTAGGTTCCCCGGGCTCAGACGAGACGGATTCACATACGGAAGGTTCTCAGCGTCTGAGACAACCGTCCATATGGAAAATAAAGTAGCAAGTTGTTTGCTCAATGACAAGTACTAATTTTCTTAATTCTTCCAAACAGTCCATATATAGAACAGATTTTGTCAAAAAGGCACACAGGGCTCCATTGATCTTGTTTATGTTCCCATTGTGGGAGTGCTCCCATCCCACCTGCTTTCCTACTGATGTTTGCTAGGAGCGAGGAACATGTACATCTTTTTTTTTTTTTTTTCCTGTATCTTCTATGGAAAGGAACTAGAATATTCACAAGATTTGTTTCACTTAAACGTGAAAACCACCCTGTGAGGGAGGTGATGCCGTCCCTACTCTGCCAACTCAGGGGACAGAGGCTGAGAGACGTCATGGGTTAATTATTGTCAGAGCCAGGACTCGACCCAGAACTTTCCAATATTACAGCATGCCACCTCCCTCAAGGGTCCGGAGAACTCTGGCTGCTGCCAGGGGGGATAGTCTTTGCAGAGAAACCCCACTGCCCTTCGTGGGGACACTTCACCTCTCTTACCTCAAATGCAGCATCTGTGAAATGGGGTATGACCAGCACTTCAGGGAGCTTTGGCTGGGATCGAAAAGGGATAATGAAATGTCATTTATAAAATGCCTAGCACCGGCCTGAAACATAACATGCCCTCAGTAAATGGGAGACATGGTTTCTCTTTCTCTCTACCTGATGCATCTGCTTCCCTACTCAGCTGTGCATTCGTAAGAGGCAGGGAGCGTGTCTAATTTGCCGCGGCTCCCCAGTACCCAGGAGGCTGGCTGGACAGGGAATGGTCTCCAGCAAATGTTTGTAGAAGGAGCGAAGGACTGTGTTCATTTCTTGTCGGCACCGGCCTTAGAATTCCTTCCAAATTCAGATTCAATTCACCTCTTACGAGTAAAGCCAGGCACGCCGCTTTCCATCACAGGAGGTGGCAAGGGGATTTTAGAAGCTTTTCCATGGCAGGACTAAGTGCAAATCCCTCAGGGAGGAGAATTCCCATTGAAGCCCAAAAGACTGCCTTGTATTTGCTAGGCCCACTTCGGGCCCCAGGAGCCATTTTGGATGAGCCCTGGAGTCTTGTCATCCATTTTACAGATTAGGAGAGTGAGGCCCAGACTGGGAAGAAGACTGGCTCATGGCCACACAGATAGGATTTGGATGAATGGGGAGATAACTATTTATATAGTTAAATAGTCACATCATAAATGTGGGATCACAAATGGATGGTTACCCCAGAGGAAGAGAGAGAGAGAACTCTCTGCAAAAGTGACACTTAAACTGCGATCTTCAGGAGAAGTAGAAGTTAGCGAGGCCAAAACGCAGAAAGGGGTACACAAAGAGGATGTTCAGGGAGGAGGGAGCAACATGTGCAAAGGCCCTTTGGTGAGAGGAGTGGCAAGAAGGCCTGCGTGGCCCAAGCAAAGAGTGACAGAAGGCTGTCAGCAATGCAAATGGGTGGATCCTGCATGTCTTATAAGTCCTGAGGGCGAGTGTGGGTTTGGTTTTAAGGGTGGGAGGGTTGTGAGCAGTGGGCTGGCATAATCAGGTTGGATTTTGACATATCACTGTGGCGGCTGGGAATGGAAGGAGGGGGAGGTTTTGAGTCCAAGCTCTGCTACTTACTAGCAGTGTGACCCTGGGTGAGTGTGGGTAGTCATACCAGTTCATTGGGCTGTTGAGGAGAGTAAAGGGATAATGATTATTGAGTTACTATTATCATATCATCATCATTACTTAGAAGAGTAACGGGCTAGGGCGCCTGGGTGGCTCAGTTGGTTAAGCGACTGCCTTCAGCTCAGGTCATGATCCTGGAGTCCCGGGATCGAGTCCCGCATCGGACTCCCTGCTCAGCAGGGAGTCTGCTTCTCCCTCTGATCCTCCCCCTCTCGTGCTCTCTGTCTCCCATTCTCTCTCTCGGATAAAAAAAAAAAAAAAAAAAAAAAGAAGAGTAACGGGCTAAGAGTCAGAAATGCTGGATTCAAATCCCTGTTCTGCCCATTTACCACTTTGGGTAGGCAGGAAAGCCCAGTGGTTAAGATCTCTAGCTCCGACACCAGACACAGGAGGGGGGGTGCGGCGGGGGGGCAGGCTACACACGACCACGTACCTGCTGGTTGTGTGGCCTTGAGCAGGTGAAAGTCACTTGCTCTCTCTAAGCCAGCTGCAAGGGGGACTCCCGCATGGGGTGGTTGTATGAATTTAATGAAAATTAATAGCATAGTGCCTGGTAAGTCATGGCTGTTATTATTACTGTGGTCAAGTTGGTTTTATTTGCATGGAGGACAATGCCACTACCTTCCAGATCATGCTTGAGGACCAGAAACCAAACATCCACTGCCTTGGGGATGGCTCAGCTGTAGCCTCAGGGGTAGAACGATTTCCCTGGAAAAATTCTAAGACAAAATTCTTCAGTGGAAAGACGGGCATAGACGAAAGAACTGGGTCCATTTCTAGCCCCTTCACCAATCTACTGACCAACCAACCGTGTGTCCTTAGCAAGGCCCCAGCTCTCCCCGGGTCTTTGTCTCCTCCTCTCTGGGCATTGTTCCCAACCAGAGCTGTCCCTTTAACTCGCTGGATGATCAGAATGCTCTAGGTTGGGGGTGGGGAGGAAGGAGGATGGGAATCACTCAAATCCAATTTCTGTGGCTTCACCAAGTGCTTCTGTCACTTGATAAGGAGCAGCCGGGACCTCAGCTTTGCCAGGGAGAGTTCTGTCAGGGAGAAGTCGGGATGGTTCGGTGCCTCACAAAGCTCGCTTATCCCATTAGACCCTTCACTCGGCTCCGCAGATAAGACCCAGCTAATCAGACAAGATGCCCTCCACCTCTCCTCAGATCCCTGCTCACTGAATGGCCCTGCTTCCCAGAGGTGAATGCATTTGAAATGATCCCTGACAAGGCATTGGAATTGAAAATCTGATCCAAAGCCTAATACAAGCTGAGGGCACACAACCTTCAGGAGGAGAAATAAAGGCCGGGGGGATTCTTTTTATTCATTCATTTGCTTCTTTATGGGGTTTCTTTTTGGCTCTTTCTTTTTCCCCCCTCCCCGCCTCTCAAAGCCTTGCTCTCCAACTTCCCTTTGGATTGAGTCTTTTTATCTCTTCTTTTCTTTCATCTCTTCCTATGAGGGGCCAGTTTTCTTTTGAGAACAGGAAGAACTGCTTCTGCCATTTTGGTTTGCCACTCCAAGCTGGCGGGCATAGTCCATGGAGAGAGCTCCCCCAGCAAGGGAAAAGAAAACCAGGGCCTCTCCAAGAGAACACAAAACTGTACCTTAGGCCAGAAGCGAATCGTACAATGACTTCATTTAACATTATACATTTTAAAAATAAATTAAAAAAAATGATGACAGATATTTACAACGCACATAATTCAGTCCTCCCTTCTAACCAAGTACCTCCCATGTAAAAATTGATGGAAGTTCAGTTTTGAGAAACATTTTTCTTCAACTGTATTTCTCTCCCCCTTTAAAAAGTATGTATCACCTGATAACCGTGTCTTTAGTTCAATAAACTCTTTTTTAGTGCCTAGCTAATACACTGAGCGCAAGTTTATGTGCCAGGCGTTTCACTGATTCTTATGCACAGGTTGATTTATATTTAGATACATTTTATTAAATGTAAAATAAAAATAAAAGATTTTATTATTTAAAAAAAATAAAAGATTTTATTTTTAAGTAATCTCCACACCCAACGTGGGGCTCGAACTCACAACCCTGAGATCAAAAGTTACATGCTCTACTGACTGAGCCCACCAGGCGCCCCTTGATACATGTTTTTTTTTTAAAGATTTTATTTTATTTATTTGAGAGAGAGAGAGAGAGAGAGAGCACAAGAGGGGGTAGGGTCAGAGGGAGAAGCAGACTCTCCGCTGAGCAGGGAGCCCGATGCGGGGCCCAATCCCAGGACCTTGGGACCATGATCTGAGCCGAAGGCAGTCGCTTAACCAGCTGAGCCACCCAGGCGCCCCCTAGATACGTTTTAAATCTCTGAAACGAGCTGCCTTTTCTGAAATCCGGATGCACAGTATATCAGTCTTATGGAGGCATTTTTTTTCTGGTTTTGCGGCCCATAAAATGTCAGGTATCTTATAGTCAATGCCATTTTAGAGTTGATGAACTGTTTTACAGCTGGGGAAATTGAGGCTCAGATAGAAAAGCCACAGAGCCAGCAAGTGACGGAGCCAGGATTCAAGCCCATGTCCTTTTACTGCATAGCCCTGGGACATCAGCCACTATCTGCCTTATATCCCAACTCTGTGTCCATCCCTGGGATGCTGAGGTCAACAGATCTGTCTAGATTGTTAGAACTAGTCTTGTCTTGATGACTAGATTCAGGAAAACCCAGCAAAATAACCTTATAGGTGACCTACTTAAAAAAACCCTTCCTCTTCCCATTGAGGTCCAAAAAGAGAAATGACTGGTCAAAGGGCACACAGCAAGAGAGAAGACGAGAATCAGATCCAGGCCCCAGGCTCATGACCTCCAGGCATATGATCTTGTTCATCGGTGTTAAAAGCTCGATTTCTAACGCCCCGCCCCAACACCCCGTCTGTCCCCCAAACCGGATTCTATGGTCTACATTTTCTCTCCTTTGGGTCACTTTCTAACTGCACGCTGCCCACTCCTGTCTCTCCTTTCCCTCCAAATCTAGGCCGACTGGTTCCAAGTGTCTTTGCTGAGGCTTGTTGAAAACAAGGTACTGCTGCCTGTTCGCACCTTTCCTTTGGGCATGCTGCTTCCTTGCTGAAGTTCCACCTGAGCCCCGGCCAGCGAATTTTCACATATAATACCCCACACGATATCCCTGCTTTGTACAGTTCTGGCTTCTCCAGGACTTTAAGTTTTGATTCCCTTCTTTTTTTCCACCAGGGAATTCATAACCTTGAATCCAAAGTTCGGCAGCCTATCTGGGGAAACGGGTTTACATGGGAATAGCTAAGAATAGCTAACATTTATTGGTTCTTCCCCATGTGCCAGGCCCTATACTAAGCGCTTCACACACATCATCAACACATTTAATTCAGCACATCTCTGTGAGGCAGACACTATCACTGCTTCTGTTTTTCAGATGAAGAAACCAGGCTCAGAGAGGTAAAGTGACCTGCCCAAGGATGCACAGCTTGGTTTTAAATAAGCTTACTCCAAAGTCCCTTTCTTAATTTAATTGAGCATTCCTTCAATGCTCTAGTTGGTCACCGATCCCCCACAGTCATCACTGTCTCTTGCAAGTGTCATTTTTGGTCCTTAATACTGCAGTGAGCACAACTGGATCCAAGCAAAGTGAGGGTAGAGACCATCATCCCATAGCCCCTTCACTGCCTCTGTGCCTTGCACAGTGTGGGGTTGACTCCATGTGGCTATAACACCTTTACATTTTTCTTAGGATAAAGACTAGGCCCCGTGCTATGATCTAAAGGGCGCTGCATGGCTGGGAACCTCCCCATTCCCCCATTTTATCTCAGCCCACTGACCTGCTTCTAATTCTGTGTGCTACTCACGAGCCCTCCCATCCCAGGGCTCTTGAATCTGCTGTCCTTTTTCTCTGACACACTCCACCTGCTCCCGTTCACCTCATCAGTTTGGCTAGCCCCTCAGATTTTATGATTTCACCAGGAAGTCCTTCCCAGCCACCAAGCCCAGGCTGGGATCCCTGGGACACAAGGGCCATGCTCTTCTCTCGCTTCTGCCCGACTTCCTTTGTGAAGGCATGGATGTTGTGTCTGCTTTTGCTCGCCCTTTCCTGCCTGTCACAGAACAGCTTTTGATAAATATTTGATGAATGCAACAGGGAGCTCAAAATCCCCCCTGGCCTCACCATTCACTTTTCCAGTTTCCATCAGATCCTGATAGAAAAACCTCTGGACCGAATCACTTTTATGGCATATATATATATATATATATATATATATATATATTTTTTTTTTTTTTTGAGCCTGAAGCTCTATAGAAGTATGGTTGCAGTTCCAGCCCATGTACAATGAAATTTATGTGGTCCGTACCAGCAGTATGGCCAGGTAGGCAGAGCCGGTCTTCCCTCCTTCAGACTTCATACTCTGGGCCCAGGATCTAGGACAGGATCTTGCCCATAGCCTTGTTTCCAGATGGCATTGATCTTCAGGGAAATGGCAGAGTTTGGCCAAGGCCACTAAAAACCCAATCTCATTCTAACAGACTCCATCAACTAAATGTTTTGGCAGGGTTGCAAGTTGGCGGTAGCAAAACCTCTTGAATGAAAAAAAGTCTTGAACCAGTCCTTCCATATATGGGATGGAAATTTCCAATACAACAGTAAGATCTGGTTGGCTTCTGTGGTTCTATTCTACAAAAATGGAGAAACCCAGGCAAGTCTATGGGGAGGCCAGGGCTTGGGGGAATCTAAGGCTTACGGGAAGGATTGGTGAGATCAGATGCCCATGGAAACAGACAGAAACTGGAAATGAGTGAAGTGGACCAGGTGGGGCCATGTCATGCCGGGGAACCCAGGTCAGACTAGGGGACATGCTCTGCTACTCCACCCCAGCCAACTGCTAAGAGCGTGTGAACGTGAGTCCTCTGTTGTCAACCCTTCTGATTTTTCCAGAGATGCCTGAACTTGGGATTTTCATGCAAAAATCATCCATGTTAAGTGTTGGAATAATTAACTTAAAATGCTGCAAAATAATCCAAGCCAAGCCCCAAAATGCATGTAGGTTTATGGACGCTCCCTTCTGATTAGGAGTTTAGAAAAATTTCCAACGTCTTTTGTTTCCCCAGGAATCCTTTGGAGTGGAATCAGAAAACCACTGTGGGAACAGGGATGGGAAGAGAGGAGCAGTGCGTGAGGGTGCCGGGCTGCTGTCTCAGTGCACGCGCACCCACTCTCCTAGGCAAGGAACAAAAGAAACCGCCTCCAGGCAAGCTGACTAGACCATCATGGCGCATAGCTGACATTGGAATTACATTAAATTATCACCACACGAGCGCCTTCCGCTGTTGTTTGTGTTCCAAAATGTCCCAATGAATTCTAAAAGCAGAGCCATGTTCCCTTAGAAGAAAAAACCTAATGTTCTGTCCTTTATCAGAGCCCACTCAGGAAAATGAGCTCTCTGAATGGGAGCCCTCCCTCTTTCTCTCCAGGGGACAGAAGAAAACAGGGAAAAGTGATTAAAGCTTTTGATTAGTTCACAGGAATGTTTCTTTTCTTTTATTGTTGCTTTATCTTTACTCAAACAGAAGTTGGCCTGATAGATCTTAGCTGAGAATCAAGGGGGAAGATGTGGGGTATGCACTGGGGTGCAGGGCAGGGGAAGGATAATGGTTTCTATTTCCTGAGTGGCTCTCCAGACGGTGGGACTGTGTTACCCTCCACTTTGTCACCTTGGTTCATGGACAAATGATATCTTTTGCTAACATAGGTGTGTGGTCCCTGCAGTTTCATAGGATGTGTATTACCATTGACCTTCCTTCCTCCTCTTTCTTCCTTCCTTCCTTCCTTCCTTCCTTCCTTCCTTCCTTCCTTCCTTCTTTCCATCCTTTCTCCCTTCCTTCCTTGTCCTTCCTTTCTCCTCCTCCCTTCCTTCCTGCTCTTTCCATCCATTCCTTTATTCAGTAAACACCTACTTGAGCATCCTTTACCTCTCAGGCACTGTGCTAGGCAGAATGGATAAGATACACCTAGTTGAGGCCATCAGATGCATATTTGAGTTATATGGATTCACTACACAAGCTCAGATAAGGGAAAAAAGAAAGTTAAATAATTTGGGCGATTTGGCTTAACATTCTACCAGATGAGTATCTACCAAGCAACAGGCCACAAGTATTTACTGCTTGCTCAGTTAGTCTGGGTCCTCTCATATGTCTCAAAGTGTGTGCATCTTGCTCCATTGAGGGAATTTAGATCACGGTGTAAGACAAGTGTGGTAAAGCATTCTGGGTTTTCACTATAACCCATTTCCTTTTCCTCCTGGGCACAAAGTTAGACTACATATGCCAGGCTCCCTGGCCATGAGGTACAGACTGAATTCTGTCCATGACTGTGCCACTTTCAGGCCCAATCCATGAAAAGCCCCTATGTGATCCTCTATATTTGCTCTTTGCTTGTCTTACACATGGATGCTGAGTGCCCATCGTTGAACTCCAGGGCCTAAAGCTCTTGATAGAGTCTCCAGGAAGAAGGGATTTACATGCCTGAATGGCCATGAGGAAGGTTGCCTGTTGAATGGGAATGTTTGCAGTAGACATTTTATGAGCAAGATATAAATTTTACTGCTCTAAGTTGTTGTGATTTGGGGTTTATTTGTTACAGCAGCTAGCGTTACTAACTCTAACTAATATATCAGTTATTTTACCAAATGAAGAAATGATAATCTGTTGTAAGACTGGGTTAAAATCTGGCCCATACTGGACTGATAGAGAAGAGGTGTGTGGTTCTCCACGATGGTTGCATGCTATATGATTTTTACCTTATGAGCTGACTTTAGTGTCTCAACCATGGATCAAAGATCTGACTTCTCTATATGGAGCATCCTCTGGGATAGTTCATAGACAGGGCAATTCAAAATGAGGCAATAATCTGGTCAAATGAGGAAATGGACAGCTCAACTCTCATCCTTCCAACATGCATGACCCATAACAATTTCAGTTACCTGAACCATTGCTGCACAAGTGGGATGTTTATTTGGCCTTCGCTGACAAAGTGATTATAGTAAATAATGCCCAGGCATCTTTTTGGAAACCTATTCAGTCCTGCCCTGGATCAGATTGGACTCAGTTCACCCAAATTTCCAGCCTAGGTGGTTTTACTCACCTTTAAAAAGAGACACAAGTACCAATCTCAAAGATTGTGAGTTATAAATACCTCTCTCTCTCTCTCTCTCTCTCTCTCTCTCTCACACACACACACACACACACACACACACACACACACAAAACATGTTACCATGCCTGGTGCATACTAGTCTTCTTTAAATCTTATAAAACCAGATTCAGATGTCAAGAATGTTTCTTCAGAGATCAAAAACTATAAACCCTTCAAGAAAATAATAATAGGGGCACCTGGGTGGCTCAGTTGGTTAGGAGTCTGCCTTTGGTTCAGGTCATGATCCCAGGACCCTGGGATCGAGCCACACATTGGGCTCCCTGCTCAGCAGGGAGCCTGCTTCTCCCTCTCCCACTCACCCAGCTTGTGCTCTCTCTCTGTCAAATAAATAAATAAAATCTTTTTAAAAAAAGGAATGTAATAATATGATGATGATGGATGGTTCTGACTCTCCTATAGATAATAGCTCTTAACTCTGAGGGAATTGGAAGGTGAACAAAAATAGGCAGACTTTGTAAAACAGTCAAAACTTGGAAAAAGTGAATGACATGAGATGAACTATTTGTTTTTGTGGTTTTTAGCTTTAGATCAGGCTGAAGTCAGTGCTGCTTGGGGAAGCCAAAACTCTAAGAGAAACTCATAGTGTTTCTGGCCAGAAGAACCAGAAGACAAAGTTTGGGGCTATCATAGCTGCTAAAAAGTAAGGGAAATCCCTAAAAGGAAATAGCAGTCTCAAATTATTAACTGCCCAAATCTTTGTCCGATCTCTGAATTTCACACATATGATATGAACTTCACACATACGACAATAAGCAATTCAGCTAAAGACAGAACTGAACTGAGATTTGAATTTTAATACAAAATATAGAGTTTGGTTTGAGTCCAACCAAATCAATCACCAACTAAAACAAAAACATTAATACACTTCAGAGGAAGTTAACAAAATCCAAAGCTTCCACAATGTAACAGCATCCAGGATATAGCCTCAAATATCTGGACATACAAAAAAAGAGTTAGGAAAATTTGACACAGGCTCAGAAAAAAGAAATCAACTTGGACTCCCCACAAGGTGACTTTGACATTGAAATTAAGAGACATGGATTTCAAGGCAGCTGTTGTAATTAAATTCAATGAACTGAAAATTTGGTTGAAGTAAATGAAAAGAGGTATCAGTAAAGAAATAGAAACTATAAAAAATAGAAATTCTAGAATAGAAAAACATAGCTAAAATTGAAAATTCACTGAATGGGGCACCTGGCTGGCTCAGTCAGAGGAACATGAGACTCTTGATCTTGGGGTCATGAGTTCCAGCCCCATGTTGGGTGTAGAGATTACTTCAATAAAACTTTAAAAAAATTCTTTAAAAAAATTCACTGGGGGTGCCTGGGTGGCTCAGTCAGTTAAATTTCCAACTCTTGATTTCAGTTCAGGTCATGATCTCAGGGTCTTGAGATCAAGCCCCACATTGGGTTTCATGCTCATTGGGGAGTCTGCTTGAGATTCTTCCCCTCAGCCCCTCTCCCCTCTAAAATACATAATAAATCTTTTTAAAAATTCACTTAATGAGCTAAGCAGAATGGAGATGACAGAAAAAAGAGTCAGTAAACTTGAAGATAGACTAACAGAAATTATGCAGTCTGAAGAAGAGGAAAAAAAAGATGAAAATGAATAGAGCTTCAGCATTTCATGGGATAATATCAAAAAGTGTACTATACATGTAACTGGAGTCACAGAAGTGGAGAGGAAAGAGAATAGGGTAGAAAAGTTATTTAAACATATTATGGCTAAAAATGTCCTGTATTTGGTAAAACATACATTGACAGATTCAAGGAGCTCAGCAAAAATAAATATGAAGAGAACTATGTCAAGACACATCACAGTCAATCTACTAAAAATCAAAGAGAACAATTTGAAAGCATCCAAAGAAAACCAAAGAAAACCAACAGATTCTCTACAGAGTTATGATAATTTGAAATTTAGTGGATTTCTCATCATAATGTATGGAGGTCAGAAGTCAATGGACTAATATTTTTCAAGTGCTAAAAGAGAAAAAAAACTCTTTTAAAACAGAATTCTGTACACAGCTAAAATGTCCTTCAAGATTAAAGGTGAAATAGCGGGGCCTGGGTGACTCAGTTGGTTAAGCATCCAACTCTTAATTTTGGCTCAGGTCATGACCTCAGAATGGTAAGATTGAGCCCAGCATTGGGCTCCGTGCTGGGCATGGAGCTTGCTTAAGAGTCTCTCTCTTTCTCTCCCTCTGCCCCTCCCCCACCTCTCTCTTTCTAAAAAATAAATAAACAAATAAATAAAAATAAAGGTGAAATATAGGTATTTTTAGATAAAGGTAAATTATGAAGATTCATCACCCAGGAGAACTAAAGGAAGGTCTTTAGGCTGAAGGGAGTTGATATAAGATGGAAACAAAGTTCTTCAGGAAGAAAATAAGAGCATTGGACATAGCCAATATTTAAGTAAATATAAAAACTAACTTATTCTCTTTAAAAGATATTTAAAGCAAAAATTATAACTGTCTTGTGATATTATAATGTATGTAATGTAATACACATGACAACTATGGCATAAAAGATGGTGGTTGAAGGGGTCAATGCAATGGCCAATGGCTGCAAGTTTTCTAAATTTTACATGAAATGGTACAATATTAACTTTAATGAAAAGTAAGGTTGTGTGTCATAATCCCTAGAACAATAAAAACAAATGCAATGATACACAGTGAAAATACCAATAAATAAATAAAAATCTAATTGTAAAAAAATTAAAATAATTCAAAAGAATGCTGGAAAAGAGGAAGAGAAGAAGAAAAAAGAGACAAACCAAAAAACTAAGATGGAAGATTTAAGTCCATCCATATCACTATATATATTAAATGGTAATATGATAACTACCATTTACTGAGGACCTAATACATGCTAGTTACCTTTCCTGCATTATTTCATCTGATCTTAATAACAACTTTGTGAGATAAATATTCAATTTCATTGTGATGAAGAAATTGAGTTACAGAGATTAAGTGTACTGCCTACAGTGATGAAATTAATAATTGATAGAACCAAGATATTAGGTCTGACTGCAAAGCTTATAATAATTCTAGAGCATTTTGCCTCTAGGGTGGTTAGCAAGGTTTGTAGTGTTATAGCAAGAGGAATAGAGTACTGTGTTGCCCTCTCCTCCCCATTATCTCAGGACAATTATAGGGTGCAAATGACTTGAAAAAACAATAGGAAAAGGGCACCATAATAGAAAATACCTGCCCCACCATCTACCTTCAGCAAGAATGACCCCATATGTCAACCCTTCATACAGCTAATATTGAAGTTTATGCTTTTTGACTTAAACAAAATTTTAGATGCATTAAGAAGGAAATGAGGGTAGTCAAGATTCAAAAAATGCTGGATTATTCCACAGATCCCTCTTAGGAATAAATTGTCCCTGGAGCTTTCAAAATAAATTACTGTGGCTTCATAAGGCATATAAGATTAGTTTTAAGTCCAATGCTTCAATGCCATTTTCAATTTTCTGTTTGCAAAGAGATGGCTTGGTTTCTCTGGATTCTTCCACCTTTCTCTGACAGCTTAGCTTAAAATGAATTTCTTTAGGTTATGTGACAGGACCTCAAATGGGTGCTGTTCTCTATTTCCTAGAATACTCTGATTATCCTCATTTACCATATATACAATGCAACATGCAATGTGGATGGCTGGACCATCTCAATGTCTTGACAGACAATGGTCAGCCTGTCCCTTCTAGGTTTTTGAGTTTTTGCATGTTATTGGTGGCAGCTTAGGGTTAGTCAGATGGCTATAGCTCTGCATCTCGACTCTACATCTTATTAGCTGTATAATCTTGGACTTTACCTTTCTGAGTTTTAGTTTCCTCATTTTTAAAATGAGAGATAACAGTGGTACCTCCTACATAAGATTTTTGGAAGGTTAGGTATGATAATGTATGCAAAGGACACAAATTGTCTGACATATAGAGAGCACTCAATTAAGTGTTTTAAAAACGACATGCTATGCAGGACTCTAGAGGAAAGAGCTACAATCTCTGCCTTGGGGTAAGAATTGAGGGAAAAGGAGGTGGTTCTGGAGATTTTCTCAGAGGACAAACACTGTGGGTTGGGTTCTAAAGGGTGAGTAGTAGTTTTCTACACAGGCTATCCCAGAGAGTAGTAACAGCATTTGCCAAGACTTATGTGGGAACATTGGCTGGAGTGATGGTGGGAATAGAGCTGGAAATTCCTCCTATGTCCAAGCTGCAAGGGGTCATATTTGTGTAGGGGAGGGTTAGAGAGCTCATTCTATAGGAGAAATCAGAGCAGAGAGTGACACATCACAGGCTCTTTTGGGGGATGACACTCCAGCAGGATGGCGCAGGACGCATTCCAGAAGCGTAGACTGGAGGCCTGAGGAGTTTGAAAGTTCTTGTATGATAATCCCTGTGAGCGCAGACAGTGGCCTGGACAGGGCAGTGGCTGTGGGGGTGAAGAGGAGAAGCTGGAGTCTCAAATCATCCCAGAGAGTCCTAACCAGTCACTGACAAATGCTTGAAAATAAAGAAGGCTTAATTCATTCTCTCGAGGAGGACGAGATTCTGCTAAATTGATTTCTGAAAGGACTCTCAGGAGAATCAAAATTAATTCAAGAAGAAAGCTATTTGGTTAGAGCAGTGGTTCTTAAACATCAGTGTGATTGGTTCAGAAGAGTTGTTAAAATGCCAATTCCAGTCCCTCCCCCCGCCACCGCCCCCCTCCCCCCAGCCCTCAGAGGTTCTGGTGCAAAGAAATTAGGTGGGGAACCGGAAACCACATTTTTAATAGATGCCTCTAGGCTATTCTGATATAGATGATCCAGGACTCACCCTTTGAGAAAGAGTGGTTTAGGGAAAGAAAGAGTACAGGCAGGGTGTAGTTAGAAAGCAGTGCAAGGGTGAATTGAAGCAACAGTTTTGTGGGATAAACAACCAGGGAAGACTGCAGGAAGAAAGTCAAGTGGGAGTTAAATCTTAAGGGGAGTAGAGGAGTAAGAGATACATCTCGGGTGAGAAATTCTACACAGGTAACAACTGGTGCCTATTTACCAGCAACAAGAAGACCATCTTGGTGGGTGGAAATCATTGAAGATGACCTTTAAAGACAAAAAGCAACCAGACTCTAAGGGGCCTTGAATGCCAGGTAAGCAGTGGTAGGTAGTGTTTAAGTGGATGGCATGTGTCAAAGATCGCCAAGAATATCCTTGAGCAGGGGAGGCACTGAAATCTACCCAATTATATAGAGTCCATCCTCTCTTTAGACCTGACATTGAGATTGCTTTGCCAGTTATATCAATGGAAAGGATAATGAGGAGGGAGACAAGGGTAAAAGGGAATCAAGTCTGCTGGTTCTCAGATATCTCTTGGTAACAGGACACAGGTCTTTCCTCTTGGCAAGCCCAGTGGGTTGCTGGTTGTCATGTGTCACGCCGATTTGAAGTAGGGTCTTTCATCAGAAAGAGAGGGATGGAGCTGGGCAGGGGCAGCGCACAGAACCACAACAAGGATTTCTGTGAAATTTCTTGAGAAAGACATCAGAAGATCCAGAAAATGGATCCAGAAGGTAAGACCCTGGAAACCACAGCTCATTAATGAGCATCTCTGCTCCTGTCTGGAGCCTTCTCATATGCTGTTCCCTCTGGCAGAACTCTCTTCTGCCTCCTTTCTACCTACTAAACTGCTTCGCATCTTCCACTCTCTGCAGAAAAATACCTCCCCAAGGAAGCCTTTCCCAACTCCCAGACTGGATCAGATGCCTGTTTTAGATGCCCTCAAAGCAATATACCCAGGTGGTTAAGAACATAGGCTCTGGAGCCAGCCTGCCTGGATTTAGGTTATGTCACTTAGCAGCCGTGTGACCTTGGGTAAACTCCTTACCTTCTGAGAGCCTTAGTTTCCCCATCTGTACAATGGGCTTGATACTGATACCAACTACTTCATAACTGAATGCGACT
Source organism: Phoca vitulina (assembly GCF_004348235.1). Taxonomy (NCBI): domain Eukaryota; kingdom Metazoa; phylum Chordata; class Mammalia; order Carnivora; family Phocidae; genus Phoca; species Phoca vitulina. The sequence goes on along the minus strand of NW_022589785.1, from coordinate 1,000,050 downwards.
GTTAATTTAGTCAGTGGATGTGAAATGCTTAGAACAGATTTTAGAGTCCTCTGTCTTGTTCTTTCCAAGCACCGTGTTCATTAACAGGTAGTTAATGATTATGTGCATGATCATCCGTATCAGAGCTGACTCCCCATATACATTAAAGGTGCCAAGAGGGACCACGTCTGTATTGTGTCCTGCTGTGAGTCCAGTGCGTGCACATAGCAGATACTCTATAAATATGTGTTGAGCAACTTTATCTAATCAAACCTTCATGTTGCAGATGGAAAAGCAATGAGAAATAGGGCCGCAAACATGCCCTCAAGGCCACAGAGGGGGTGGGTACAAGGATTTGCCGAGAGGGTTCTAGAATTAAGGTTTCTTAACATTTGGAAGGTTTGGGGAGGCACTTTGGAAATTTTTTTTTTTCTCCATTCAAAGCCTGGCAGTAAAACCCTTCTTGCCAAATAATCAGAAAGAGAACCTGAAATATCATTTTATGCTTCCTCTCTCTACACTTCTACTCCTCTTCAGCACTTGGAGTCTACATCATGCAGGGAGCTTCAAGATAGCTTAGTCTGGCCCTCACTCAGGGGCAGGGCAGGCAAGATGCCATGGGGGTTCGGGTCCTGAACTCTTGAGTGAAACATACCTGGATTCTAATCCTGGCTCGCGGCAGGACCCTGGTCAAGTTTCCGTACCTCTCTGAACTTCAGTTTTCCTATCATAGCATGGGGATCATAAAGTATCCATATCCCAGTATTGCTGTAAAGTTTAAATGGTGAAGTTCTGCCTGGCATACAGTATGTGTTTAGTAAGTGTTCCTGTGATTATTACATCCTTGTTTTACTTGGGGGAACTAGTCCCAGAGAGGGAAGAGATGTGACAGAGGACAAAAATAAGTGATTTGACTCATCCGTGCAAGAGGCTGTACCAACACGTTCTCTATGTCTACTGCTTGTCAACGAGATGAACAGGAAACAGCCTTCACCTCGAGGGGCTTGGGGACTGGTGGGAAGGATGGGCATAAAAGTCAGCAAACACAACATTCATCATTGCTGCTATCCATGAAGGGAAACATCTGAGGCTAAGGGGGCATAAAGGTCTCACCTAACTGGATCTGGAAAGTTCTGGAGAAGGCTTCCCAGAGATGTAAGGACAGGCCACCCAGGTGAAGATGCGCGATTGGGGAAGGGCATTCCAGGCAAAGGGGCATAGTAGGGAGATGAGAGAGAGCAAACTGTGGTTGCCAGCTTCATTTACTCCTTCAGCAAATGTCTGTGGGGAAATGCCTGTGTACCCTTACAGTGTTGTAGGTCCTCGAGGGATGATCAAGACCCTCACACCTTGACTGTTCATAAACCAATCACAAGGGCAGCCGGCCGAGAGTTGTTGCAGGCAGTTTTGACACCAAGCTGCTTCTGACCAGGACAACTCTAGGAATTGCTCCGCGACGGGGAGCTGTAGTGATCATCTGTCCTCCGCTATTTGGGATAGAAACACAAAAGTGGTACATAAAGAAACTTTGCTACAAACTTGAGAATTACATAGTGCTATACAAGTATTACAATTAAGGAAAATTATTGTAGCCCAGTGTTCATTTTTAAAATTATATCTGTTAAATGTTAATTACTGATGATTAATGATGTGTCCCATGCAGGCTCCATAACACGGTTAGCGAAGAATATTCTAAATCATCCAGAGGCTGATCGTTCATCTAAAGGTCTGCTCTATTTTTGTGTGGTTGTGATGGAAGAGCAGATCTGCCCTTCCGCCCACGCCATCATTAAACTCTCCCTCTCCTCCACCACTAACCTCATCAGAAAAAAGTAAGACATAAAATTGATGAATTGTTTACTGGCAGAAGAACATCAGAGTTAACCCCTGTCACCTCCTTGTCCCTCTGGCTCAGGATTCTGTGTCTGAAAGTGGCCTCGAGGGAGTTTTGGGGGAGGAGGCTGGGCGGCGTTCTCATCCATCAATCTCAAAGGTTAGGAACATCCTGAGACAGCCCATGCCTCCTTCACTGTCTATTAGAGAATGTGCCATTGAGAATTTATGGAAACCCGTGAAGACCTCTGTCCCTGTTCAGCTGTACCACACTGGCTAAGGAAGTTGGGGGAGTGACCTTGCCGTTCTCTTAGTGGGATCATCTAGCAGTAGATTCTGCTTGTACGTGAATTAGAAATTTAACCTTTTTTTCAAGGGATATGTGTGGATATAGGCACAGGTATGAGGGAAGAGAGAAGATTGGACTTAAGAAGAAGAAGAGGAAGAAGAAGGAGGAGGAGGAGGAAGAGGAGGAGGGGGAGGAGGAAGAAAAAGAGAAGGAGAAGAAGAAGAAGGAGGAGGAGGAGGAGGAGGAGGAGGAGAAGGAGAAGAAGAAGGAGGAGGAGGAGAAAAAGAAAGAGAAGAAGAAGGAGAGGAAGAAGGAGAAGTAGAAGAAACAGTAGAAACCATTTATTGAGCTCCTCCTCTGGGCCAGGCCGTGAAAATGCCTTGGATTCGTTAGCTCATTTAACCATTGTCAACAGTCCTGCAGGGCAGACAGATACCGTTATCCCCATTTTGGAGATGAGGAAACTGAGACTCAGAGACATTTAGGTAGCTGTCACAAATGGTGGTGGACCGGGCTTTAAATACAGGCAATCAGGGCCAAAGCCTGTGCGTTTAAACATTGTGCCCCCCTGCTACCTCCAGAGACATTGTGCTAACTTGTATTAAGTGCCTACTGTGTGTCAGGCACCTTGCCAGGGGCTTGGGTTCACGACTGAGTCAAACACACTCTCATCTCTGGAAGAGCTTCCAGGTCAGCTGGGCGAAAAGACAAGCCTGTCAGGGACTGAAACCCAGACGAGATACAAAAAATGGCTCAAGGAGCCATGGGCTTCATGGAGGGCTCGGCACCTGCTGGGAACAGAGGAGGTTTGGCAGCATTTGGATTGGGCTCGGATTCTGGGTGGGGTCTGGACTGGCTGGCAGCTGGTGGGACAGATAAGCTGGGCCGAGGGTCCAGCTTGGGACAAAGGCCGGGTGGGGGGGAGTGTGTTTGGGAACCAGTGAGCTGTACGGTTTGGCTCAAACAAGAGAGGTTGTACACATGGGCCAAGCTGGCTTTCAAAGTCAGAGGAACTGAGCGCAAATGCTGTGTTGTGCCCGCGGCCTCACACAGCCTTCCTCATCTCCCTCCGGCCCTTCTCAACGGTCCAGGCACAGTGAGATCCTGGCCAAGGAAGGTGACCCTGGGAAAGCAGTGGCCATTGACCTGTGATGGGTTGGAAGAAGAGGAAGGAGCCTTCCTCCTTTTAGGCAGAGAGCCCTAGGAAGGCAGAGGCTGTGTGTCCAGCACCAACCACTAAGCCTGGCTCAGAGAGCTCAAAAAACATTATTAAAAGGGTGGATCAGATCCACATAAACACACACACACACACGCACACACATACACACACACATGTTCACACATACACACATACAAACACACACATGCACACACACACATATCCAAATTTTTAATAGAAAAAAAAAAGAATTTAAAGGAAATGTATACTTTAGGAGGAGGAGGAGGTTTGAGGCACGGAGAAGGAAGGAGAGGAAGTGAGCAAGTCTTGGGGACCTGCTGTGTTCCAATCTCAGCCTACCACTTCCTGTAAGTGCCAGGGGTTTTTTTGCTAAGTAATTTTGCTAAGTAACTTAACTGCAGAGTCTTATTTCCCCATCTGTAAAATGGGAACAGTAATACCAGTCCCAAGCTCACAGGGCTGCTGTGGGATTTCAAGGAGTCCATCCATGTCAAATGCTTGGCTGGGTCGTGGCTTGGGTTAAGCACAGATGAAAGGTGGGAATGTACGGAAAGGGGCAGGTTCAACAGGCCATGGGAGATGATCTAGAGACTCCAGCCCTCCCTTCCTTCTCTTTGTTGGTTCAGTTAAGTCCAAAGACCTGTGGGACTGAAGCTACAAGAGCTTCCAATCTTGGCATGCTAAAAGACAGCTCTACCAATTTGCTGAGAGAAAAAATTAGCAAAAGGGAATTCACCAAACTGCTAAAAAGCTGGACTGACAGTTAGGAATTAATCCTTGCCTTGGGCCCTTGGATGTACCTCTCTTTGCTTAAGTTTTGCCGCATAAATATGTTTTGGAAACATCTGGAGGAAATGAGCCTGCACATATAAAAGCATCAATTAAATTAACCTCTCCCCAAAAGCATCAGGTAGACGAATCAAACCAATGTAATTAAAGAGATTGCTTTTGCCTCTCCCTTAAGTTATCATTTTGTATAAAGTGGCTCCCGACATCATCCAACTGTGGGTTTCCTCTCGGATGAATAGACACAAGTTAAATCCCTTCCCAGACATCCCCCTCCCTCCCAGGCTGTCTGTTCTGAAGAGAGCTGGCTTGAGATTAGCCCAGAAGGGAAACACTAGCAGGATGTCAGGTGCTATGTCCCTTCCCTGCTCAGCACCAGGCCCCGGGGAACTTGAGAGTTGGGTGTGGTTCTGTGTCTTCACTTTTTAAAAAAATATTTATTTATTTGTTTATTTATTTGAGAGAGAGCGCGCATGAGCAGGAGGGGCAGAGGGAGAGGGAGAGAGAATCTCAAGTAGGCTCCCTGCTAAGCACAGAGCCGAATGTGGAGCTCCATCCCACAACCCTGAGATCACGACCTGAGCCAAAACCAAGAGCCGGATGCCCAACCAACTGTGCCACCCAGGCACCCCCGTATCTTCATTTTTGTATCACAGTCATTGGTGCCAAAGGTTGGTTGGTGATTGGCAATGGGTTGATTTTCTCCATTGCTAACGTGCCAGTGAGTTTCACCAACACTTTCTATTCTCGAAGAACCAATCTTCTCATCTTCCCAATGGTCAGACAATCTTTATTATAAGGTCTATCCAGAACTGACAACCTCTAACTTGTCCTTGGTAGCTTAGATTTGCCATAGCCTTCCAGTAACTCTCCGATCATCCCCTTGTCCCCATGTTCTTGTGAATAACTTCCTTAGGACCTGGGAAGCTGAGATTGCAAATTGCCTCCAAGAGACTCTCCCCTTTCTTTCCTTTCATAATCAAATCTCCACATTTTAGCCAGAGACATGGCCACCTAGGACATACAATTCTCAGCCTCTCTTGTAGTCGATTGTGGCCATATGGCTGTGTTCTGGTCGCTGGGAAGTGATGGACATGACTCCCTTGGAATGCCCTCAGAAAGAAGAGCCCACCACTCTCTCTTTACCCTTCCTCATTGGCTGCAAGGTGGGTCGGATGCCTGGAGCTGGACTGTTCCACCTTGGATGATATGAAGGAAGCCACATATTGAGGACGTCAGAGCAATGAATTAGAAGCAGCCAGGGGTCCCCGATGGTTCCAGATCTGGCTTGTTAGCTCTGGACTATCTACATTGGCAGAGAAATTAACTTACATCTTGGGTAAACCACAATTATATTTTGATCTGTCTGTCGCGGCAATTGACCCAATATTACGAATAACTAACACTACCTACAAAAGTGAGTCTTGCTTTACCCCACAATAAGATTCTGGAAACATGTGAGTAAATAGAATTATTGTGCCTAAAATCACATCTTCAATGTGCCTGGGGAAGCCATCTGTTGGGATAGTTAAGAGTAGGATTTTGGAGCTAGAACTGAGGGTTCCGCTCTGCAACTACCTGTGTGGCCTAGGGCAAGTTAATTAGCTTTTCTGTGCCTCTGTTTTCTTCTTTTATAAAGTGGAGGTGATTGTATTCATCTCACAAGATTCTTGTGAAGATGAATTGAGATACCAAAGGCAAAGTCCTTAGTATGGTGCCTGGCATATAGTAAAGAACTCCATAAATATTCTATGGAGTCATCTGGAAAGTTAAAAAATAAATGTTTCATAATCCACCAGCACGGATTCTGGCTCCACTGGTCTAGAGTGCAATCTTGGCATCTCCGCATTTTAAAGTTTTCCCAGTTCCTTGAGTAGTTGAGAAGCACTGCATTCAAGGCATCTAGTGGGAGGGCTTTCCAGAAACCATTTCCTGATTTGCCCATCAGGCAAATCAGCCACTCTTATCATGCAAATTCAGTCACACCTTCATGATGAGTTGCCCTCACCTTGTGATTCCTTCCTGATTTTATTTTGTTTTTTTCCACCATAATCTCTGTATACATGTGTGCTCTGGCCATCAGCGTCCACGCCATGACCTTCCAGTGGAACCCCCTGAAGCTAAGTTACAGGTTCAGCATAATTCATGGGCTTTCTGGAGCACTTTCATATATATGATCTCACTCGATCTTGGCCACAGCCCTGCAAAGCACTTAGGACTGGTTTTAACATCATCATCATCATTATCACCTCCATTTTACAGATGAGAACACTGAGGCTCAGAGTGGGTAAGTAATCTGGAGCCCAGACTTCAACTAAGTTCTGTCTGACTTCAAAGCTTGTGATTCACTCCTGAACCCCTCTGCCTTCAAAGCTTGTGATTCACTCCTAAACCCCTCTGCTTCTCTAAAACTGAATTGTGATTCTTGAACGAGTTGTTTATTCATTTATTTGACTCAGTTTGTAGTCTCAAAGACCAAGGAGATGGATAGTTCCATGAGCTAATGAAACCCCAGGTAGACCAGTAGCTTCTCCCTCTTAGCCCAAATCCAGCTCTAACTTTGGTCAAATCTTCAGGGAGATCTGATGCCACCAATGCCCTCAGGAGAATCCACAGAGGGAGATAGGCCCATGCCAGAGTTCCCCAGAAATTCCATGTGAGTAAAGAATTGCACAGATCACCCTTTGATACCTCTCTCTAAATTCTTCCCTTTTTGGATGAAGGCATTCTCTTTGGTCAGGGTGGCTTGAAAGCTACCTCAAGGCCATGCTCATGTTTCACTCATTCAAGTCAACTGGAGATCAGAAACATCAAGTGAAAAGCCCCTGTCCCCTGGAAAGCCTGTGTTCCATTTGCAAAAAAAAAAAAAAAGTGTTTCTCTTACATATTATATAACTCTGGGGAGGCGGTTGCTTAGCAACTGAGCCCAGTTGGCTGGGCTGGGAGTAGTTATTAACTCTTCTTGCAGTCAATTGACATTGTCAAGTCTTCCTGGAAGGCCACCAACCACCCCATTTCCATAACAGAAAGCTCATGACATTCATTTGTCCCTACATCAAGACCCTTCCTGGCTCTCTCCTCACCACAATTGCAGTGCTGTCCTCCTGGGAAGAAGGACAGCATATGCGACCGTGTGCAGCTTGCTTAGTAAGACCAGCCTCAGGCTTTCCCCAACCCATGGAGAGAACCTACTGAGAATCCATTTGGCTACTTAAGTGACGTGAAATTGGACCCCTTGGCAAAAAATAGAAGTTAAATGCACACATCACAGGGGCGGGGCACCTGGCTGGCTTAGAGTGTGAGACTCTTGATCCGGCGTCATGAGTTCAAGTCCCACATTGGGCATAGAGCTTACTTAAAAGCTTACTTACTTACTTAAACATGGCACACATTGCCATGTCCACATGAATACTTACAGTTTCAACAGGAATGTGTGGAGCACCTACGTGCCAGACCCAGCAGTAGGCACTATGGATCAACAGTAAACAAGGGAGTCAAATGTCCCACCCTCACCAACCTTACATTCTAGTCGGGGAGATAGATGGTACCTATGAAAAGAAATAAACAAGATAATTCTGTTTGTTGTAAGTGCTCTGAAGGAAATAAAATAAGGGGATGTAATAGAAAGAGCTTGAGTCGATGTGTGCGAAGAGGTATCTCTATACCTCTCTGCAGCTATCTCTATGCACCCATCTAAATATATCAGTATAAAAGATGCATCCACATGCTGGAGGCACTGTGTTGCTGCTGATAGATACACTCCATTCAATGTTAGCGTGGCAGGAGCCCTAGAGCTAATCTCAGTTCAGTCTCCCAAATCTTTCCCATCCCAGTAAATGGTACCACCTGATTCAGCCAGTCACTCAAGGAGTAACCCGGGGGACAGCCTTAATTCTGTTTTCTCTCTTTTATCCATCAACACATCTATTGACTTTAATTTCAAAACAGACCTTGAACCTGCCCCTGGATGACTATAACAGCTTCCCCAGCTGGTCTTCCCTGACGGTTCATTCTCCACCCAGTAGCCAAAGTGAGATTTCAGAAAAGGAACTCACTCTCTCCTCTGCTTAACACCTCTCAATGGCTTCCCTCCTGCTGATCTCAGATTGCCACCAAACACTTACTGCAAGGCCCTGTGTGTTCCAGAGCCTGGCTACTTCTCTCCTTCCATTTCTGACCACACCTACCCTCATTTACCATGTCCCAGCCACCATGGCCTTGGTTCTGACTCAAAGAGGACAAGCTCATTTTTTTGCCTCAGGGCCTTTGCATGTGCTGTTTCCTTTGCTCCTAGCCTGACAAACCCCTACTCATCTATCTTAGCTGAAAGGTCACTTTGTTAAAGAGGCTCTCCCTGACCACCTGATTCCCTGATCCCAGCACCCTGGTTGATGCCTTCACAGAACTTTTATTCCCATTTGTAATTATATATACACACACATATATAATATATATAATACATATATATATAATATATAATGCATATATATTATACAATAATGTATATAATAATGTATAATATATAATAATTACATAATAAATATGTATAGATACATATATAAATATGTTTTTAAATTGCTTGTCTTTCTCCTTTGAAAGGCTGAGCTTCATGAGGGCGGAGACCACCCCAACTATTTGTTCCCAATGGGATCTCCAGCATCTATTCAGGGGTGTGGCATATATAGATGATGTGCAGATATATTTTTTTTCCTACCTGAATGAATAAATACAACATCATACAATAGCTAGAACTTACTGAGTGTTTTTTACATCCTAAGTGCAGTACCAAACACTTGGCATATCAATATCCTGCTTCATCTTCACGATGACCCAATTAGGGCGGGTATGACTATTCAATGAATGAACTGAGGTTCAGAGATGGGAGCTGTAAGACCAAGGTCACACTGCTAGGCAGGGGCTGAGCTGAAACTGGAACTAAGCTCACGCTGATTGTCAAAGCTGGGCTTTTCGATCACTGTATAATTCCTAATACTTGCAAAGTTTTATAACACTTTTCCGCCCCTCCCAGCTTTATCGTATGAGGGATAGTTGTCTCATAGGCAGAGGCGTATCAGAGATAGCCTGAGAGTTTGAGGTGGCACTGTGATGAGCTCAGTCTGATTGGTCTTGCAGTCAGGCGAAGTCCAGTTATCTGAACAACCAGAGCCTAGCAGACAAAGGGTGAACCAAAATAACTCCCCACACTGAGTCATTCCTGATCACGCCTGGGAGGCTTTGCAGGACATCTGAGGTGCTCTGCCGCAGCATAGAACATCTCCCTCTCGCTTTATGCCCAGCCCAAGCCTTTATTGAAAAGAGTGTGTCAGGGGAAATAGCTGGCCCTAAACAACTCTGGAACTTGGTTTGGATTAAAATAAGAGAACACAAACAGCTACCATTTGTTGGGTGCTTAAGATGCGCCAGGCACTCGATCGAGATCTTTACATGCATCTGTCCCCACCCAAAATCACTCCAGGTGGGCATATTCTTACCCCCATTTTACAGGTGAGGAGACAGAGATGTGGTCATCTGCTCAGGTTACACAACCTGTAAGTAGAGGAGCTGGGATACAAATTGAAAGGGGTAAAGATCCCGAGTACAGCCTCTTAACAATTGTGTTCTATTTCCTATACCACCAGGAGTATCCTATCCCATAACCCTCCAGCACTTTTCTAAGAATCTATTGCATTGCCTTTGCCTAATGGTCAGCTCACATGCAGATTCCAAGTATCCTTAGTTTGGCCAAGATGAAACAGTTCTTTTTTTTTTTTTAATTTTTTATTGTTATGTTAATCCCCATACATTACATCATTAGTTTAAATATAGTGTTCCATGATTCATTGTGCATAACACCCAGTGCTCCATGCAGAATGTGCCCTCCTCAATACCCATCACCAAGCTAACCCATCCTCCCATCCCCCTCCCCTCTAGAACCCTCGGTTTGTTTTTCAGAGTCCACAAGATGAAACAGTTCTTGTGGATCACAGACATTTGGTGTGTGGTCCAATCTTGCCAACTAGTGAGTGCAAGGCAAGGCTTTCTGAATCCAGGGCTGGGGGTACAGATTCACAGGCAGGGATGATCCACATTTCAGGATGCACTACTGATAACAAAGATCTACAGGATCATCATCTTAGACAATACTGTTGGCTTCTGTAAAGGCCGAGAAGAACAACAGAATGAGCTAGGCTGTGTAATAGCACTGTAGCCTCAAGGAGTCCTTGATTTCTGCCTCTGTGAAATAGGAATTCTGGCAGTATGATTTAGTTATATCTAAGGTTGCTTTTAGCCCCAAAGTTCTTGCCTCCAACCTCTCAGCATGCTCTTCTCAGAGCCTATAATGCCCTTCTGTCTCCCATCTTTACTTTGCTAAGTTTTATTCATCATTTGGGACTCAGCTCAGGAAGCACCTCCTCCAAGAAGCACCTCCTCTAAGAAACACCTCCTCCAGGAAGCCTTCCTTAAGCCTTGGTCTGGGTCAAATGCATCCCTGGATTTCTGTGGCTTAGTCCTATCTCAGGACACCTGGCTATTTGTCAAAATTGTCTGCTTATACATCCAGCCTCTGAATCTCTTGGGGGGCAGGGAGTCTGTCCTAGATGATTTCTTTTCTTCAACAACCAGCACACAGCTCCTGATACTTAAGAGATGCCCAACATGGGTGCACATAGCACCATGATCTCCAGCATGGTAATTATTCCTGGAAGAATTTGACCCAAACGGCTCCAGGGAATTGAACAAAATTGAATGCAGTGGAAAGTCTGAACATCACAGAGACTCAAGAAGCATATAAAACATAAAGAGAAAATTGCTTTTCAAAATTGTAACAAAGGGAAGAAAAGATTCACATTGGCTGTTAATACAGGCTTTGCGGATGCAGTGGGGTGGGGATGGGATAATTAACTTTCTCTGCACACCTCCCAAATGTTCAATAATGTCAAATAAAAAAAAATCAAATTGTAAAAAGAGTACCTTTTTCCTTCACACATTTCCCACTCTTGCAGGACAACGTGGCACAATATGATAGAAGAAAAGCATCAAGCTCTCGGCCTTGGCACGAACTTGCTTTGTGATCTTGGATAAGTTATCTCTCTTCTCTGAATCATACATATTTCATCTTTAAGTAAGGGAGACGGACTGGGATATTCACCAAGGGCTCTGGTTCATATGTATTCCTCAGGCATCGAGCCATGTTGTTCTCACATGGATTTTTTGGTGACATATTGAGGGTTTTTTTCCCCCTAGGGAATTCTCTCTCTCTTTTTTTTTTTCCATGTTCAAAGACACACAAACTGTTCACAATTCCCTGCTGTTGTAAGAGCAATTTGCTTTCATTATACTAAACCTTTCAGCATTTCTTGAAACCTCTTTTTATAGGAAGAAAAAATGTTCCTGATGTGATCACAGGAGATAAATCTGCCATTTCACATTTCAAAAAGTAATCAAAATGCACCCTACTAGAGTAGGTACTCATTACAATTTATGACGAGTGCTTGAAATTGCCTTTATCTTTCTTCTCATCTGTCCAGAATTATTGTTTCTATTTAGGACAGGAATGCCTAAAGGGGTGGAGGAGGGTGGACGTGAAGAAATCTCTTTGGTGTGATGCTGCTATTTCATGTTGTTTCCTTCAAGCATCACATTAGCTTGGGTTGACCAGATAGATCGTTTGCATGACTTCCCTCCTTCTATTTGACCAGGAGCCAAGACCTGCAGGAAGGGTGGTAAAGAACTTGGGAAATGGGCCTATTTTACCCATTAAGGCCTGAGGCCGACAAGCTTTTTAAGAGCCCATGAAAATGTCTGAGAGCTAAAAACAATATTTCAGCTCCAAAATAGAAAAAGAAAACTGTGCAGGCAGAATTAATAAAGGCTTAAATTAAATGGGCTCCATAACCCACCATCATGTCAACCTCAGTATTTCTGAAATTTAGTGTTCATAAAAGTTCCATTATATTTGAAAAGAGTTGATGGGTTAGAATCTCATTTCACAAGAATTCCAGAGTATTCTTGATGATTTGTCAAGAAATTACAGATAAATGTAAATCGAGAACGTTACCGTGGTAACAAAATAATTCCAAAAGCTGATTTTCACATTTCCTTTAAAATATGTCCATAAAAATGCATTTAATTTGTATGATATGATGTGAGTTTGGGGCTCCAAAATAAGGTTGCTTAGGGCAAACCAAAGTCTTAAAGTGGCCTTACATAGGATGAGCTGATGAATGGACAGGTTGATGGATAGATAAAAGAATGTACGTATGGATATATGTATGTGGTATGTATGTATGTATGTATATATGGATGGATGGATGGATGGATGGATGGACAGATGTATATAAGGATAGATGAACAGGTGGGTAGATGGGTGGATGGATACATGTATGGATTGATGGACAGGGATGGATGGGTGGATAGATAGATGGATAGATAGATAGGTGAACAAGTGGATGGATGGATGGATAGATGCATAGACAAAGAGATGGATAGATGAAATTACGGACTCAGTATCACTCAGTGAGGTAGTAAGGAGCCCTGACCCCTCACTTTCAAGCTGTTATTAAAACCATTTAAATGTAGTCACAAAACCTTGAGCACAAGGACTGGAAGAGTCCCAAGAGACCATCTAGGACAACGTTGTTCTTCTTACAGATGAAAACACTGAGGGTCAGAGAAAGGAAGGGACGTAGCTGGTGGCACATTTTCTTTACTTTTATCAAACAGGAGGTTGCTGCTTGAATGTTTGCCTCTTGGAGAGACGTGGCACATGCCTATTTCTCAGGCACCCTACATATTTATAGGATAGTGTTTCACAACTGATGACAGCTTGCTGCTAAACTGACAGGCCTCAGTCTTGCCAAGCCTCAGGATCTTTCCTGCACACTTCCTTTCCTGTCTTCCAAAGAAGGCAGGCTAGTGAATGGCAGTCCTTGGTCTGGGCCGAAACTACTCTGTAGACTCAGCTGAGGAAAACCATATCTGCTTAATTCCCACTCACTTTATCTTATTTTAGTACATCCTCAGTCCCTTCCTGAGTCTTTCAGCCATCAGTTGAGACATGGTAGAAAAAAAAGAAGCCCTCTCTTCCCCCATATATTGGACTTCCTGTGGCTTTTCTCTTGGTGACAGCATTCGGATTTTCCTTCAGGAAATCACCATCCCTCACCTCAACCCATGGGTTGGGGGAGCCTGGGACTGGCAAATCAGGTCTTACATCACTCCAGCGCCAGTGATTAATTCAAAGATGAGCATAGGTACCAGGTCTGACCACATAGTACGTTTATTAGCCCCCTTAATCCTCTCCACAATTCTGTGAGATAGGTACTATTATAAATCTCTTTTAAAGATGAGGGAACTGAGGCACAGAGAGGTTAAATAACTTACCCAAGATTGTATCACTGATAAGTGACAGAGATGAGGTTTGAACCCAGGTGGCCTGATTTAAAGTCAGCACGCTTAACCCTGCAATATCCCACCTTTTACTACCTGATGTATAGTGTATCCTCCAAAAGTACCAGTGGATGAGTTTTATCAGATATTGAAAATATAAATATATATATATATATATATATTTGCATATATATTTGCTCCCATTAAGTGCTTAATCAAAACTTCAACATGACTTAATCCCTGGGAGAACTGGGCTTAATGACCTCATGTAACTTTATTTTTTTAAAGATTTTTATTTATTTATTTGAGGGGGGAGGGGCAGAGGGAGAGAGAGAATCCCAAGCAGACTCCCCACTGAGTGCAGAGCCTGATGTGGGGCTCGATCCCACAACCCCAAGATCACAACCTGAGCAGAAACCAAAAATCGGACACTCAACTGACTGAGCCACCCAGGCGCCCTGACCTCATGTAACTTTATACATAGGATGACTCGCTTTTCTGGAAATTTATTTCCTGGTCACCTTAACTATGCGGAAGCTACCAAGAACTACAAGGAGGTGAAGAATGAAAACTTCCAAGGTCAAAAATGCTGCCAAGGGTCAGCTCTGAACCTGGTGGGAGTTATTCACGGAAGAGTCCCTCACTCCGATCTTGCATACTATTTTTACACAAATGTCATCTGTTTTCTCAGCTCAAAGGAATTTAGAAATGGCAACCCGGAAGAAAGTCCGTGTAGCACTGAGAAAAAAGTTGTTAACTCAGGAGTTGGAATGAGCTAGAAGTAAATCCCAGTCATAAAACTGACAAGTGAAGGACTTTGCCTCTCTCAGCCTCAGTTACCTTATCTGTAAAATGGTGGCAATAATAGTATGTACCTCATGCTCTTGCTTTGAGAAGGAAGTTAAAACTGTTGGTATAACGTGCCCAGCACTTAGTAGGTCCTTACTAAATTATATCCTTTGTGATCGACGAATGATAAGTTTTTCACCCCTTCTCAGGGTTAGTATCCTCGTTTATAAACTATGGATTATAACAAGAGTCCTCTTGGGGAATTTTACAAGGTTGTTGGACAGAGTAGTAAGGTAATGGAAGTAAAAATGCTTTTTAAATGGCTAAATACCATTTAAGTGCAAGGCAGTATTACATTTATTACTACTAGAGCAGTAAGAATTATGCTATGGTTAATACTTATTACTATTAGTCATCGTAATGACCACTGCTATAAACGAATACAGTATTAGTCCTTAGGTTACTGCAACATTTCACAATAACCTCCCGGGCGAAGAGTGACCACACTGTAAATGAACACCCAGAACTGTGGCCTCTCTATCAAACCAGAATCAATAACAATAGCACCTCCTTCGTACCTGAAATGAATTAGACAAACATCCTTTCATACAAGGAGACACAGACACAAACCGACAACTGAGTATAAAGTGGCGAGTACCTTGCATAACACCTGCCAAGCACATGGTAAATTCTATGTTAGTAATATAGTAAATTCTATATTAGAAATAACTACAAAAGACATAGATTAAAGATGGCTGCCAAGTCTCTACCACTCACACCCAGAGCGGGGTCTATTTCCCTTTCCTTTGAATCTGAGCCGGCCTCCTGACTTGTTTTGACCAACAAAATGCAACGCACAACTTCCGAGATTGTCTCTTAAGACATCTTCAGCTTTTGCCCTTGCTTTTGGAGCACTCTCTCTTAGAATCCTGCTGCCACGTTGTGAGAAGCCCCAGCCATGTGTAGGGGCCACATGAGAGGAAACTGAGATGCTTTGGTGGTAAGCAGCTCAAGCCACCAGGCATGTGGCTGAGCCTCTTGGCATTTCCAGCCCAGTCAAGCCACATGATGACTGTGGCTCTGTCCAACAACATGTGAACTGGAAGAATCACCAAGCTGAGCCCAGTGGAATGCAGAATCATGGGAGATAATAAATAGATGGTTGTTATTTGAAGCTACTACGTTTTGGGGGTGGTTTGTCATGCAGCAATAGCTAATTGAAATGAAATGGATATGAATGCTCCAATAAGATGCTCCTGACCCCACAGAGAGAGGCAGGGAAGGCTTCCTGGAGGAGAGAGCATGTGGAAGTCTTACGAGATTTGTGGGTTAAGCAGGTGCACAAGGATCCTAGCTCTCATTCACGAGTCAACCCTCTACTTGATGCTTTTGAGTCCAAGGCAGGTTAGTGATAAGAAAAAGAATTCTAAAATCTTCTCTCACCCAGATAATTGTTTCTCCTCTTTAGGGATCAGCCCCACTTCCCTGGCACTAAATCAAAATGACAGGGCCTCCAAATTGGTTCAGGTGCTCATGCATTTGTAAAAATGTCTTTTGCTGGAAAAAGCCTGGTATATCTAATTTCTGCCCCGAGCACATTTTTATAGTTAAGCTATATTATAAATGGCGTTTAATTTAGCCAGCAATGTCAGGCCTACATTCAAACGAGAGCCAGTGATAATATATATGAAATCCTTTTGTACATTCTGATCAGGGTTTGGGAGGAGGGGAGTGGTGGGTTAAATTATCTTTGTCCGAATTTATATTCTTTTCTTCTCCTCTCTGCTGCTTTTTCTGTGTTCCAGCCACCAAGGGGAGGACATTGAAAGCCTTTCAAAGCACCAGGCCAGGTTTGAGGGGGGCAAGTCTGTGGATGAGTCAAGGTTTTAAACACAGTTGAGGGGTCAAGGGCTGGGAGCCCTGTGGACTTCCGAGCAGGCTCAGAGCACGGGCCTCCCTTCCACCATGGTTGGAGAGAGATGGTGTCAGGAGCCGTGGGCTGAGAGAAACAAACTCAAATAGTTCTAGACCTTAGCTGGGAGGCAGGAGACAGGTGAGCCTGTCTCATGATGAGGAGTGAGGGGGTGGGATTACTCCTTCAAATCCTGTCTGCAAAGTCCTCCTTCCTTACCCCCCTCCACCTCATAGAAGCTTTTTCTAACCAGAACAGGCCACTCCCCTGCTTATAGCGAGCTTCTAAGAGCAAGAGAATAGGGTCCCTGAATGCCTCCCAGCAGCCCCCCTGCCCTACAGGACCTGACCCACCCACCTCTTCACTTCTTTTTGCCCAATTCCTTCCCTGCCCTTGATACTCCGGCCACATCAGCTTTTTGTTAGGTCTTCAAATGCCCCAAGCTCTGGCGACTCATCCAAGGCCAAGCCCATGGTTGCATCCTGAGCACTAAGGCATCCCTGACTCAGCCTGTCCCCAACAAGTGCAGAAGCAGAGAAGAGGGCTGATGGTAGCAATAAGTCATGTCAGGGAGGCCGTCCCCACGCCCGGCAAGTCCAGGCCTGGTTCTTGGGAAGTTGGGTGTGATCGATCACGCACAGGGCACATTTATCTGGCTCATTACAAGAGTTAACTAAGTTTTCAGGGAAAAGAGGAACTGGGAGACCAGGACTGTCTGGGGAAGAGAACACCGTGGGCTAAAAGTAGACTCCCACCCCTCTCTATACCACAGAGAGGCAGTGAATTCTTTCCCAGTCTCTGACTTGGATATAAATCCCAGCTCTGGGTCTTGCCAGACCTTAAGCAGATATGATGTTAAGCAAATCAGTTAGTTAATCTCTCCAAGCCTCAGTGGCTCCTGCTGTGAAATGGGGATAAACAGACTTTACGGAGCTGGACTGTTTTGTGGCTCATATGAGGGAATGAGAGGAAGAGGCTCAGCATGCACCTGGTAAGCGTAATCATCATGAACAAAAGAATCATAAAAGGTTGTGGCTTAGAGGTCAAATAATCCAGGTACAGTTACTGATGCCTCAGTAACCTCTGGAGGAGACAGTGTGTGGAGGTTCCTAGGCAGTAGGCAGGGGTGTAGCCCAAGGATCTGCGTCTTAAAAGCTCCCCATGGGTTTTCAAGTCATGTTTTGGAAACTACTGATAAAGCCCAGGCACTAAATTTAGAGATGGAGAAACTGAGCCCAGAGAGGGACAGAGATGGGCCCAAGGTCACACAGCACATCTTTGACAGTTGTGTCAACTCCAGGACACAGATCTCTGGCTCCCAGTCAGGTGGTCTTCCTGATGGTCCAAGCCGAGCGGTTGTATTAGGTCACATGGGGGTTCCTGGCTCCGGCTGAGCCCCCAAGGCTAGTGTGAGGGATTCCCACTCAACTCATGCTCTTGGGGGTCACTGATGCTCTCAGAGTCCCCGGCTGTCTTTTTAATCCTTTCAGTACACAGTGCCCATGAGAATGTCTGATGTTCTTTGGAAACTCTCTATCTTGTGTACTCTCACAGATGAATACAACAAACCCCTTTTCTCTCATTGCAAGGTGGGCCACCATTTTACCCCATGATGCAAATATAGAATGATCTGCATGCATGTGACACAGCCCAGCAATGGACTATTAATGCATATTCGCTGAATAAATGAAGCGACGAACATGCTGACTCAGTGAACAAATGAAACATCACAGAGAGTATAAGTTCCTCGAGGTGTGGCATTGTACAGTACACACATTAAATATTTGCTGTTTGTGGTTGAATCAGTGAATCAGGCCCCGAATTGCCCACAGCCTAGTGCGGAAAACAGGGGTATAAGCAAAAGTGAGAATGGTGCAGGTCTGTTACTTTGACAGGGGTGCCTGCCTGGGGACGTGGAAGAATAGCCAAGGGAGGGGGAGTGGAGGGGAGGCTCTAGGAAGGGATCCCCAAAGGGAATACAGGCATTGGGAGACTGGGGAGGGAGAAAGGGAGCCAGTGAAGACAGCCTGACTTGGGGGACCTTGGGGCCTTGTTCCAATCACAGAAAAGAGGCCCAAGAAGGAGAAAGGCAGGTTGCAGACGAATACGGACGACATGGTGCCATTTTGTAAGAATTCAAAGTGTATGTGCCCAAATGGAGGGCCATTCTACAAAATAATGGGTCTGTATCTTCAAAAACACCAATGTCAGGAAACACGAAGGCCAAGGAATCATTCCATCATGGAGTCTCTCTGGCCCTCAGTTTCTTCATCTGAAAAACAGGACTAATTTTCTCTATCACTAGCCCTTCAAAATTGTTTGCGACGACCTAATCCAATAAGGGGTATCCTCTGCCACACGCACAGAATAAATGACTATTTTTATTACTACTTAGAATAAAACTACCCCAGGACCTGAGGAATTAATTTGTTTTCAGCCAAACCTCATTAACTGATTGTCCAAGTTTATGCATTAAGGAAATAATGGCATATTATTTATGCACATACACACACTTGGCTACCTCTCGGCAACTCTGCTCAGAATGTATTTTCCCACATGTGCAAGAGAACAAGGAGCCAACATATTGTTGCCATAAGTGAAGTCAGTAACATTGCCCTCAGTGGGGTTTCCTGGAGTTCTGGCCTCTGTTTCTACAAAGTCTGGGATGGTTGTAGAAGGTTATCTTAAAGTGATACATTTAAGTGGCCCATGAAAGAGCATCACCTAAAAAAATGTTGTTGTTGTTGTTTTTCCCTAGAGATGACTGGGTGAGACCACACCACCTCATTACGTGTAGATACCAACCAGGACTAGTGGCCCTGCGAATGCATCGTTCCTAGCTCTGGTATCTTGGAGAGAGCTGCTCTCTGCCTGGAATTCATCAGGCCAAAATGAGAGAGAGTGGGGAAGAGAGAGAAAAGAACTTGCACATCTGAGTCATACCTGAGTCGGCAGAATGATTGCATGTTAGGTTCTCTGAGGGCAAGTTTATGCCTTACTTACTTCTGCACCTCTAGCGCCTACCAAGTGCTTGCTACGGCACGGAAGGTCTTGAAGGAAGAGTAAGTGGATCTTGAATGAATGAAGGAATCCTAATCCACCAGTGCTTAGCCATCTGAGCTCCAGCTTCCTTATCTATAATCAAATATCTATAAGAGTCACCCTCGGGGAGATGAACCATGAGAGACTATGGACTCCGGGAAACAAACTGAGGGTTCTAGAGGGGTGGGGGGTGGGAGGATGGGTTAGCCTGGTGATGGGTATTAAGGAGGGCACGTTCTGCATGGAGCACTGGGTGTTATACGCTAACAATGAATCATGGAACACTATATCTAAAACTAATGATGTAATGTATTGTGATTAACATAACAATAAAAAAGAGTCATCCTCGGGGGCTCTGCTAGTAATTAAGCAAGATTCTATAAATTAAGCCATAGTGGGGATTCTAGAGCATTATGGGAATTTGTTTCCTTCACAGCCTTTCCGGGGATCTACTTTCTTTGGAAACAGGGTAAGTGGAGGCATAGTGGAGAGACAAGACAGGTAAGACCCAGACATTGCCTTCTGGAAGCCCCTGATGGCAAGAGGGCTCAGGGAGGACCAGGCTATGCCCATGTGGTTCCTCGTCTGGGGTTTTATGGCTGAGCTGAGCTGAACCTTGATCATTAAACAGCAGTCAGTGAGTGATGGGTTCACCCAATCGGACCTCTGCTTTCTGCTTAGAACCTCAATTTTATTAACCAAGATAATAAAATGCCTTAAATTGGGAAGCAGAGGCTAGGTGGTTGCTTTAACATCAATGTTGCTATCTGAATTCCTACAGAAATCATAGCTATAGGGTCCGCGCAGCTGCAACTTCTGTTCCAGCTGGGAATGATACATCAAGTCTCTCTTCCTCTCTCAAGACTCTTGGGAACCGTTGCTCATTCATTTACTCGTAGTCGTATCTACACTGAGTATCCAATTTTTTAAAAAGATTTTATTATTTATTTGAGAGAGAGAGAGAGAAATCATGAGCAGAGTGGTAGAGGAAGAGGGAGAAGCAGACTCCCCGCTGAGTAGGGAGCCCACCGCAAGGCTTCATCCCAGGACCCTGAGATCACAACCTGAGCCGAAGGCAGATGCTTAACGGACTGAACCACCCAGGCGCTCCCTGAGTATCCAATTTCTATCAGGCACCATACTAAGCTACTGATGGAAAATTCCCTATTTTTGTCTCATACCAACTAGATGAAAAAGGTACCGTTATTTCTCCCTCCTATACTGTTTCCATAAAGTACAAACAACTTGCCAAGGTTTATATGGCT
This sequence comes from Phoca vitulina, assembly GCF_004348235.1. Classification (NCBI taxonomy): domain Eukaryota; kingdom Metazoa; phylum Chordata; class Mammalia; order Carnivora; family Phocidae; genus Phoca; species Phoca vitulina. The sequence continues at coordinate 979,585 of NW_022589785.1, read as the reverse complement.
CATAAGTGACAAAGCTGGGATCCAGACTCAAGCTTCTGGGATCCTAACTTCTGAGGTCTTGGTCACTGCCATACGCCCAGTGAGCACCTGCTGACTGCTCAATGCGCCACGCTCTGAGTTACATGTTGGTGACAAAGACATGAGGTGTTCTTAGTCTGGGAGGAGGACAACCATGCGTTAGCATGCATGCTAATAATAAGCACTTCTCGCACACTAATTAAGAATGATTACACTTCAACATTCATTCATTCCACAGCTCTGCATTTATTGAGCTTGTTTTCTGGGAGATGTACTGCTCATTGAGAGGAAATGCAACACATCCCCTGCCTTGGAGGACCTCATTGTCTAGAAGGGGGGAGAAAGGCTTTCAAACTCTTGCATCTGTGGGGAAGTGATTGATAGTGATTGTAATCTGTTTGTGGATGCATCCCCTGGCTGGACACCTGCTCTGCTCTAGCAGGAGACCAGGTCCTGGGCTTGTAGTACCTCGAGGTGGGTACACAGTGAGACTGCGTCCTTCCGATTTTTCTGTGACATCAGTTGTAGGACATGATACATGTTGAATGAGTATATGATGATGATATGATGATGATATCATAAATATTATCTAATATTATATATGTTACTGTAAGTATTGAATGCCTACTGGGTACCAACCACTATTCTATGCATTTTATAGGGTCAACTCATGAATTCTCACTGCATCCTGTGATGTGGGTCCACTGATCATTGTCCTTTCACAGCTGAAGAAATGGAGGCCCAGAAAGTTCACTAACTTGCCTAAGCTTACACATTCAGATTAACAAGAGTGGTCTGAGGCTTTCTTTAGAAACAACAATAAAGTGTTGCTTTTAACCCCAATTGAAGTAAACGTATGCAAATGAGCCCCAGCACATCATTTTTTATTTATGCCATAAATTAGGCAAATTTCCCGTCCTGAAGCCCTGGAAAACTAGGACTGATTCCACATATTTTTCATTAATTTCCAAGGTGGTTGGCTCCAAATTAGCTTTACAAGTCCATAAACCTACCTTGGAGGGGGCATGGAGGTAGAGGTCTGATCAAAAGTCTGTAAGGAATGAGGAATCAGAGGATTCTTTGTCCGTCTGTCTCCTTTTGCTCATAGCTTTACAGTTTAGTGGTGCACTTCCACATCCAGGGCTGCCACATACAGTTGCATAGGTTGTGCACTGCTTAACTTCAGGGGTGGGGGACCATTCACCTACACTGCTGGAGATGGTCGGGGAGGTGACATAAGCATTGCGATCTCACAATCCACCCTACAGGAGAGGCAGAGGAAGCATTACATTCTCTTTTTTCAGATGGAAACTGAGGCTGAGTTGATCAGACCCCTTCCTCCAGCATAATACAACACAGAAACACCAGGGTTGGGATCCACGTCCAGGCCTGTCTCGGTCCTGTGCCAATGCTTAGTCCACCACTCTCAGAAAATGTACTCTGAGTACATTCTTTTAAACACCTCTTCCTTCTGTTTCCATAATATTAAAGCTTTGAAGAAATCACAACATTATATAATAGCCACATTACTAAAACCATGCAGAGAAACCACATGTTTGAAAAAGCACATTCTGTTTTCCCACTAACCTCTGCCTTTGCTCCTAAGTGCATTGTTCTCATTCCAGGTGAACCTGCTCATGAGGACGGGGAGGGCTCCTGAGGCCCTATCTTGAAGCTGCTCTTCTTTTTCTACCCCAGCTTAATGGGCAGAGAATGGACCCCTTGAAATACCCAGTTACACCAGTTTATGAGGACCCCCTCTCATAAACGCCCACTTCAAATGATCTTTCCCTAAGCTTACCCAAATGATGGGAAGACTGTGCATTTTCTGCAAATACTTTTTTAAAAAAGATTATTTATTTTATTTTATTTTTATTTAGAGAGCGTGGGGGGAGGGGCAGAGGGAGAAGGAGAGAGAGAGTCTCAAGCAGACTCCCCACTGAGTGCGGAGTCTGATGAGGGGCTTGATCCCATGACCCTGAGATCATGACCTGAGCCGAAATCAAGAGTTAGAAGCTCAACTGCCTGAGCTACCCAGGCACCCGTCTGCAAATGCTTTTGTGCCCTTTGCTTCCCGAACTGGGGTCATTTGTGGTCAAAAATGCGTTTCTTTCTTTCCTTTCTTTCTTTCTTTCCTTCCTTCCTTCCTCCCTCCCTCCCTTCCTTTCTTTCATCCATTCAACAAACCGCTGAGAATAAAGAAGTAATGTGAGACAATCCCTGACCCCAAGGACCTCACTGCCCAGTGAGGAAGGGAGATGAGTCAGCAGATACACTTGTGATCTTTCCCAGTTCTTAGATATATTTATCAGTGAGGCCACAGCTTGATGACTTCGGATGAAAAGAGTTCCAGAGCCACATCGTGGCAATTGGAAGGGTTGAGAAAGCAACTATGGAGGACGGCAGAGCCGGAGTGTGAAATGTTACTAGTGGTGATCGCTCTCTACCCCAAGTACGGACGGGACTAGCTCTGTGTTCTGCCTCATGGCATGCTTACCACACCTGCCACAGATGATTGGATTAAACATGAGCAGCCAACCTCTTGCCCCAGCAGGACAAGCCATATTCCTCAGGAATCTGAACGGGGAAGCATGAAGAAGTTGAGTGTTAGGGGCTATGTCTGGACTGCCATGACCTAGAGCAGTACGATCCAATAGAACTTTCTACCAAGATGATAATGTTCTCTCTCCAACATGGCAGCCACTAGCCACACATGGCTACTGAGTACGTGAAATGTGCTAATGGGACTGAGGAATTCTGACTCCAATTTAATTTCATTTTAATGAATTCACATTTAAAACTAAATAGCCACATGTGGCTAGTGCCTACCATATTAGATGGTACACATGCAGAGTTTGAGCTGGAGAAGCCATGACAGCCCATGCGTAAGCAGAGGTGATGAGGGAGATCACTGGTGAGTGAGCAGAAGGAGGCAGGTGAGAGAGAGAGAGAAAGAGCCAGAAGCAACAGATGCAGGGAGAAGCAGATGCTATGGAAGAGAGAAATGGAGGAAAGGAGCCCATCCCTGGAGCATCCTTGGCCCAATATTTGGGGTAACTTCTTAGTCTTGATCTATCCTAAATGACGCTTTGCTCTGTAAAGCCAAAAGAAAGACTGGTTCCTCTCTTGGAAGCCAGCATTGATCTGAGAATCTGAGAATCAGCTAAGATTCAACAAATCATTGCCATCATCGTCATCACTCCCCCCACCCCAATCAACCCAGTTAAGTGACTTGTCTAAGATCACACCATTAGGTTGGAACCAATATCTGTCACTCCAGAGTCTGGGCTCTTTATTGCACTTTACTGCCTTGCTGGGCTCTTAGTCCTGAGTCAGTGCTCCATTTCGGCATCCCAGCTCACTCATTTATGATGCAAAACCTTGGCACATGCCTACCCCCAAACTGGGAGTGGGTGAAACCAAACAAGGAAACCATCACCCACTGGCTCATACCCACCCCTCTGCCCTATAGGACTTGTCCAAAGCTCCAGACTCCACATATTAGACTGTACTCACCCATCTTGCTCTAACTTCCAGCCCTTGAGTCATCCTTGCTATTCATCTACTTGCCCAAGGCCGGCCCTGACCACATCATCCATGCCTCAAGCAACCCTTCCCCAGATCTCTACACCGCACACCACCACTGGGTTTCTCAATGAGCCACTCTGTATGGCCCATGGTGAGAGCAGGGAAGCACGGGGGGGGGGGGGGGGGGCACCTGGCCTGGGACCTGCACCCCCCTGAGCCTCCATGCTTTATTCTTGCTTGCTTGACTCGAGCCATCTGCTTGGATGGCACCATTCCCAGGTGTGAGCTGGTCCGCGAGTGCCTCAAAGATTCAAGTGCCAAGTCAGCACGGGAGGGAGCTACGGCTTGATTTCAGCTTCTGCTAACGCTCCTTTTATGCAGTTACTCTGCCATGGCCTCACAATGTAAATATCCAATTTGGGTAATGGATGCCATTGGTTTCTTGGAGACAGATGTCTTAAGGCTCTCCACGGGTCTCCGAACATACATTAGAGGAGAGCAGGGATTCCACTGTTCTTAAAAGAGGGTAAAGTCCCTTTAGAAAAGAAGTCAGAAAACAGGAGTCAGAGGTTTGAGTCCTGGCTCTGCCACTCAATTGCAGTGACACCTTGGGTGAGTAGGTCCTTTCTTGTCTTTGGGTCTCTTTTCTCAGTAAAATGAAATGATCAGAGAACGGACTGAGGCAGGTTGAGAGGCTGAAGAACTGCTAAGATCTGATAAATACGACAGACCCCGGGAAGGGTACCTTGCTAACTTTTTCTGGAAAGCATGTCAATACTAAGCCCCCCTTTATCACATCCTCTCTGGGAAAATGAGCAGAGCACAGACCATTGCCCCCACGTGAGGCCCACTGACGGCTCGGGGCAACCAAGCTCTCGTCAGCATCTCACAGAAAGCAACTCTAAACATGGGTTTTTATTCCCTTTTCTAGTTTCTGCAGCTGCCAGGGACCCAAGAGAAGGCAGATTCTACAACACCCAGTGTCGTGCCCAGAAAGTTTCTATTTTGAAATGAGCTAAGCCACAGGGTAAATAATTGCAGCCAATATGCCCTTTGGAAAGAGACACGGCTCCGGCTGGGACCCATTGAGTGGCTGGCCTCGTGGCTATGTGTTTGCACAAAGGTTGTTGCTGTTCTTCACAAAGTGTCTCTCTCTCCTTCCTCCTCTAATTCCTCTTTCTCATCTTCCTTTCTGTAGAATTTGTCAGTGATTTCACATCTCTTAGCTCACTGATTTTCCTTATAGCAATTCCTTGAGGTAGGATGCTCTTGTCGTTTCCAGTTTTCAGGTGAGGAGTCAAGTCTCCGACAGGCTGCCCAAGACCACACAGATGTAGAAGAAAGAGTCAGGAATCGAATTCAGATCTTCAGACTGATGCTACCTCCCCACAACTGGTATTAAGGTGAAAGGTAATTTAGCATGGTTTTACAAACGGGTTGAGCCTTATGCTGGGTGAGATACAAGCTGAGAGACATATGGATGAGGAAGCTTCGGTTGAGGGTTTTGAGGGAGACATGTGAAGTGGTAACTCATGCATTGTGAGTACATGAGTTAACTATAATAGAGGGATAAAATGTGAAGGGAGGGGTGCCCAGAGTATAATTAATAACTGGCACAGAGAAGAGAGAGGCAAGGGAAGTTCTCACAGAAAAAGACAAATAGTGACTGGGTTTTGAAGGATGAATAGAAGCTCACCAGCTGAATATTGGTAGCAATAATGGCAACTTTTTATTGAGTGCTTGCTATGGGCTACATGTATCCACCCACTTTGACTATTGGTAACAATCTTGCAAAGGAGACAGGACCCTGATCTTACATATCAGGCCCACAGTGTTCAGAGCACTGAAGTGCATAGCTCAAGGTCATGCTGCTCAAATCAGCCAGCTGGGCATTTCATCTTCAGCTATACAGACTCTTAGGATGACAGGCCAGTTTGAAGGTACTGCATGATAAGAAGGATGCTTCACCCAGGAGTCATCAGAGGGCGTATGGAGGGTTGAGACGAACTGTTTCTCCTCTTGGCAAGCTGACTTGAGACACCTGGCATTTGCCACTGGGTGAGGAAACACCTCCCCTCCCGGAGTCCAGTCAAACCGCCCTAATTTCTGGGCTTGTGTCTGCTCTCCATTTGGCCATGGCTATGTGACACCTCATACCCTAGCATCTAGAACAAACCTGGGCTTTGGAATCAAATAGCCCTGGGTTTGAATCCTGACCACATCATTCACTGCTTGTAACACCTTAGCAAGTGTCAATACCTTTCCAAGACTCAGTTTCCTTATTTGTAATATCTACTTAGTGACATCACCTGATAGGGTTGGTTGAGGATCATAGGAGTGAATATATAGGGTAAGCACATGGACAGTCCTCTGGCACAGAGTGGACCCACGCTAAATGGCAAATAGCAGTGCTATATTTTGCCATTCTTTCATAACAAGCCCAGGAAGAAATGCATGGGAGTGCTTGGGGTCTTGAGCCTCCCATGCCAGCACCCACCTTCCTAAAGCTTGACTTTCCAGTATGCATAAAGCATAAAGTCTTTTGACTCCCATGTTTCATCCCAGCCCTGTGAGGACAGCTTTGTGTATGTGGTTGTGGTTACTGTGATCCATTTTACAGATGGGAAAACTGAGGCTCATGGCTAGGAGGTGATTGAGTTTAGGTTCCTGAACTTAGGAGCTTACAGAAACCAATTTCCTACACTTCAAGTTTTCCATTAATGGTTGGGTGGCTTGGGAACAAGAGAAATTACAAACAGCCAGAATTTCAAAGCCAGCCAACAAACCAGCCGTACTGCTCACTCTCTTTAGTGTACTCTTCCTGGCTGGGAAAAATAATCCTTATGCTCTCTTTTTCTTTTTCTCTTTCTTCTTCTCTCGTTCTTTTAGAGATATTAGGGGCTTCGGAAAATCCTAGTTGATTTGGGTCTCTGCCCTGCCAGATTTTGGCGTTTGGTGAGCCAGGGTTCAGACCCGTCCAGCCTGACCAACACACCAACGATGAAGGCATCTTGTACACACATTTCATTGGGAAATAATATGGGACCCACCTTGGAAGGCTCTGTGCCCAGCACTCAAGCACCCACGCTCAGTGTCAGATTATCTGGATTCAAATCTTACCTCTGCCACTTCCTAGCTGACGACCTTGAGCTTCCTGAACTAACAGTCTCTCTAAGCCTTGGTTTCCTCATCTATAAAATGGAGAAAAATTGTGGAGATTAAATAAAATAACCTATGTGAGTGCCCGATGTATATTCAGTAATCATTAGATATGACAATGATGAACGAACCGCCCACATATACATTGTAACCTGTTCAACTTTATGACTCACTTCGATTCAACCAGTTTTACTTGAGTGCTTACTATATATCCGGAACAGCGGTGGGCAGAGGGTACACATCCAACACACCTCTGACAAGTATTTACTGGCTCCCGTCACATATCAGCAAAATCTGCCCACGAGCTTGGGGGATGCAGAATGTAAGAGGCAACCATGAGGCGTGGCATTAAAAAAATTGATACCAGGTTGCAACCACTTCACAGCTTTGTGACTCTCGACACGCTGCTTGACCTCTTTGTGCCTCCACTTTCCCAGTCTATAAAATGGGGATAATTATCGCATCTATTGGGGCCGTTGTGAGCGCTCTCCGAACGAATCTATCCAAAGCACTTATCACAGGACTTGGAACAAAATCGACACTCAGCGAATGCTGTTTGCATTGTTGAGACACGGTCCCAGCCGTGCTGTAGTAAATTACATCAGGCAGGTCCACGAGAATCATCCCATTCTCTCGGGGACACCCTTACCCCCACCCCTTCACCAACACCAAGAGGTTGCTGCTGAAGAACTACAGTAACCAGAGGATTATGCAAATATGCTAATCCAGTGAAGCGGCATTTACCCAGCACTGTGGCTGCTATTGGTACTCCCTAACCGGGACTGGCTGTCTTCAGAGAGGATTCCTTTGGTGTCATCACAACCTCTAGTGGACAACAACGAACACGACGCCTCACGGGCCTTTGTTCCAGCCTTCCTCTGCAGAGCCCACGAAGTCCAGGGGAGAGCAGGGAGGAGGGGCAGGTCTGACGATTTCTTTCACGAGTCAGGCTGGGTGCCCACCAGCCTGCCCCTCCCACTCACTCCTGTTTCCCTCTCTCTAATTCCACCGGTGTGTGATGTGCTCCAAAAGTGAAGGCTGCTTCAGAATCTTCACTGTGGAAATCGTCCCCCTGGCGGCTGGTCCCTGTCACACCCCTGCAGGGCCAGCTGAAATGCTACCTACTCAGGGAAGCCTTCCCTGACTACCTCTGGAGAGAATGAACCACCCCCCCCGCCCCGAGACCCCATAACACTCTGATAGTCCCCTCCTGAAGCACAGACCACAGGGCATGGATGCTAGTGGTTTACTTCTGATCTCTCTTGCTAGGCTGTTATTGCTAGGGCAGGGCCCTCATCATATGACTGTGTCTCCTGCACCCTACGTGGGGCTTGCTGCGTGCATAGAAAGTGCTCAGTAAATGTTAAATGAATGAATGAGTTCATGTCTTCTCCAGAAGATTCTCTCCTTAATATCTCCTTTCCAACCATTACACTGCCATCCTACATCTTTGGTACAATGGACTCTGCTTCCTGATGGTAATACTGAGGCGCAAAGATTTGCAGTATGGGACTTCAGGAAAGAAGGGCACCTGCACCAGGTGAAGAACAATTCTCACCTGCCACAGGCAGCATATAAGTACCTGGGCTTACTCACTATCCCACCTCCACCTCTCCTACTTTGGCCTAAATTATCCAGTTATCTATGCCAACATCATGTTCACACCAACTTCGGGGATTCGCTCTCTTGGTGCCTCCTAATAGGGGCAACTTGCATTTGGGAACACAGGGAAGTAAATGCAGGACCATTACTTGAGCATCTACTATGTGCCACCTGTTTTACAAGGAAGTGTTATGTAATCATTGCAACCATCCTTCCAGACTGAGACCATCAATCCCGCACTCCTGCTCCCATTCTGCAGATGGTAAAATGGATGCTCAGAGAAGAGAGTTCTGCTGGAGGTCACGCATTCATAACCATGGAGCTGGACCTGGACCCAGGTTTTCAAAGCCACAATATTTCTTTTCCAGAATGCTATAAATCTAATACCAGCGCCCAGCTCAAATTCCCCAGAACAACAGCCTTGCCACAGCCTCTTTGGAGTTTTGCAATTTGGCTGCATGAAGGAAACCACAGACTGGGAGGAAAAAGGACAGCTGGACTCTGCATTCTGAAGCTGCCTTTCTTGGAGCATTCTCCTGCCTTCTTATCACCTTTCCTTCCTCTTTTTCACTGCACGGCAAGTGTCATCAATAATTTCCCTCTGAGAAATAGGAATCAATTGTAGGAAGCAGAGAGGGGCGCGGGTAGAGGTGGAGGCGAGGCCATCTTTAGAGCTCCACTCTGCTGACCTTTGACATTGCGCTCACCTGCTGGTTGGTCGCAAAGGGCAGAATTGGCTCCTTCTGCCCTCAGTCACCAAATACAGCTTTGAGCGCCCCTAGTGGAGGTCTGCAGCACGCCAGTGGACCGAGCGGGAGGACCAGTAAATTGAGCCCTTTTGAATAGCTTTTTGAATAGCAAGAATTTGTGAGCAAAACCACAAAACAAGCCACTCTGGTCAGGAAACATCCTTTTGCCTTGGAAGAGGGGGGAAGGAATATAACATTATTTTCCTAATGTCTAACTAAGCCTTGTGAACACAAGAAGAATCCCTCAAGCTTAGATAAGGTGGCCCCTGGCAGGAGCAGCCAAAACTCCATGGAAAAGAACGGCAATCCGTAATGAAAATAGTTGTTAAGTGAATTTAACAACAACGCACATTAGAGACTAGAGGAGGCAGCAAATGTGAGTCCTATGGAGCAATATTGAATTTCCTTTATTAATTCAAGAGAAAAAGAAAAGAAATGACACTCAGGCTCTGTAGTCTTAGCACGTAGCTACAATTATTCCCCATGTGCCTATCTTAAACAATAAGAAGCCTCTTCAAAACCAAGTTATACTTTATACTTATTCATGCCTTACAGCAAAATGGCCCAGAGAATCACGTGACCTGCATAAGAATGTAGCAACAAGTCCCTTTCAAGTATTTACAAATCCCCTCACTGCACAGGCAAACAGGACTAGCTTGCAACACTGTATTAGATGCACGGCTCTCCTGACATTAGTGGAAGTTGGGCTCCAGGTTAAAAATAGAGTTCATTGTGAAAGGTCAATTGTTTCCAAATGCACCATCAGAATTGGCAGTGCTCACTGGTTATCCTCGTTCTTTCCTTACCACTCAGAGTCTTGGAGTCAGAAGCACAGGGTTATTAATGAGCCTTCTGAAGTAGTACATCTTTAATTTGTCAGTGACCTGAAGTTAATTAAAAATATATGCTGGCTAGTTGTAGTGTCGAAGAGTTGGAAAAATAATATGAAATGTCTTAAAAATTAACACACACATATTTTGTGTTTGAAGCCAGTGAAGGAAACAGGATATGAAATCCTTGCCTTGGATGACAATTCAATACGTGCCATTAAGATATTTTTCCTGGAGGGTGGTGTATTGGAGAGTGTGGTCCTCAAAGGAAGAATCACTTTAGAAAAGCCAGCAAGACACTGAGTAGCTTTGGGTCCTTTCTGTGTGTTAGTCACAACACAGATTCAAAGGGGGATGAGGGAGGGAGATGTGGACTATGTTCAAGGCCACCAAGCCATTGTTGGAAAGACAGCTAATTAAAAAAGGGCATGCTGTGGTGGAAACGATTTATTTAAACCAATTCTCTTCTCCCATCTTTCCCAGAGAAATTGTCCAGACCTGGTGTAAATTGTGATTATTATTGCTTCATAAAAGGGGGGGTTCTTTAATGATATGCTTTGTTAAACAAAAGGTGATGAATTATTTCCTTTGCTTTGCACTCCGGGGGTCCACATTTAAAGAGAAGGGGGTGGGGGATAAAATGCCTGATTTATGCTGAGGAGGGCACTCCAGGCCGTGGGGAAGAGTTGGAGGGAAGGGGACTCAGCTGGGGCCCACGGAGCTGAGAGCTGTCCGCGGCCTTTGGTGCTGAAAGCAGGTGTGCGCGCCAGGGGTCCAGAACTCCTTAGGGAGAAAGGGCACACCCTGTGCCCCAACTCCGGGTCAAGATGGTACAAACAGAGATCGAGGCTCCAGATGGGGTGGGTGTGCGCCCTCGGACTGTCTTCAGCCTGGGAAGACCCTGCAACTGCCTGCTTATTTCCCTCACGAGGAGCGCGTTTCTGGGACCCGGAGACCTTTCAGAAGGCTAGGTCGGGTGGTCTACCAACGCTCTCCTCCGCTTTGGGGTCTCCTAGTGAACTGATTAAACCCTCGCAGCTCTTGGGGTTAGCTGTGGGTGAGTGAAGCGCCCAACCTCCCAACACACAACTTTTCCTGGGGGACCTCAGCGGGGTGGAGAAGAGGGTGTGGCTCCGGGTCTGGGAAGGAGGAGCAACCATCCTCGGCTAAACTTGGACCCCCTTTCCCAACCGGCAAGCACGTGGTGGGTGAAACTAGCACCGCCACCTCCCCAATTCATAATAGTGTTGAGACACTAGGCTGTCTGGGGTGGGTGGGGAGGGAGAGTGTCCGCTCAGGTTTCCGACTGTGACCTGACATCTCCTCTCCCTCCCCCGCCAAGTTCTGAGAACCCTAAGGCCCCTCCACCGGCCTCCAAACGAAAGCCACACCCAAGTTCGGCATTCAGACAGTTGGGATCCGTCCAGGGACCCGGTCCCTCAGGGCAGCCTGAACCAAAAGGAGGCAAGGGGTCCTAGAGTGGGAGGGCGCGGCGCTATGACGCCCCCAGACGCACAGTTCGAGTCTAGTTCTCAGTTGCAGGGCGGGTCAGCTGCCCCCTTTCTCGTCCTCTCCCCGAAAGGCTGAGAATTATCTGGCACCCAGCCCCGGGTGCGGTTGCAGAGAGCTCCGGGCATCTGGGGTTTGGGGGAGACCCCACTCAAAGGATATTCTCTGGGGCTGCAAAGGGGAGTCAGCCCCACAGCCGAGCAGACCGAAAGGGAGCCCGCAGCCGAAGCAGGGAAGCGCCGGAGTCCTTCAGACACATCCCCGCCTCCACACTCCCATCAGCCCGGGCCGAGGGGACGCGGTTCCCAGCCCCGAATTTGGGCGGCCGCCCCCGCTCCCCAACCCAGCAGGCGGTGCTCGAGGCGCCCGGGTCGGCCCAGACCCCCTGCCGCCCCGCACTCGCCGCAACTTTGCCCCCTCCCCCGCCCCGCCCCTCCGGGCGCTTACCTCCCGCCAGAGCTGCCGCGGGGCTCCCCAGGAGCAGGGCGAGGAACAGCGAGGTCCCGCCGAGTACCGCGGCGGGCGGCCGGGCCGCGGGCATCGTGGCTGCGGGGTTCGCGGGGCCGTGAGCTGCGGGCAGGCGGACGGCGCGGGAGCCGAGAAGCCGGGAGGCTGCGAGCGCGCAGGGCAGGCGCGGCGAGGGAGGGGGCCGCGTGCCGGGGCAGCCGCCGGAGCCCCCCGGGCGGACGCACGCTCAGCCCCGCGATCGCTCTGGCCGAGCTGCGCCGGGCGCGGGCGGGCGAGTGAGGAGGAGCCGGCGAGCAAGCGAGCGAACGAGCGGGGAGCGAGCGGGAGGAGGGAGGGGGCTGGGGCCGAGTCTGTGCCGAGCGAGTGCGACGAGGGAGGGAGGAGGGGGCGGGCGGGCGGCAGGGAGAGGGGCCGCCGCCCCCCGGGGCCAGCCTCCTCCTTTAGCCACCGGCCCCGTCTGTCCCGCAAAGTTTAACGCCAATTCCCCTGGCGTCCTGTGGGCTGAGCGTTTCCTCCCGGCGGATGCTCACGGCAGCCCTGTGCTGACCAGAGGCCAGAGAGCGTCCTGACCATTTTCCAGACGGGGAGATGGAGGCCTCAAAACCTAGCGCAGCCTGCAGACTGCGAGAAGTCTAGAGCTTTCCATTGCTCAGCCTCCCAGAGAGATCCCAGTCCCAGTTCTCTCAGCTCTATGGAAACCCTCCCTGGCCCCTTTGGGCCCCAACCAGCCCTCTGCCCTGCCAGCCTCCCGTGTTTCCAGAGTGAGTCCTGTAACCTAGAAAGTCTCCAACTCTGGGGATCCAATGAGAGCTGTCAATCTCCCTAGAACAATACAAATGGCCACGAAATTGTGCATCCAATACTGCGGGGGGGGGGGGTGTCCTAGCCCTGTGAAGCCCAACCAGGGACTATAAATTACAATTTATGTTCTAATCCGAGTTCCATCTTTCACATCCCCATTGTCAACAGGGCGCCAGAGCTAGCCAAGGCTTCCTCTGAGCTCAGCCTCTTAGCTCTGCTGTATTTGCTCCCTTCCCCCACCTGAGCTGGAGTTCAAGGCCCACCTTCCACGCTGTGCTCTTGCCCAGCCCTGATTTTCAGCATCTTGTCTTTTCTCCACAAATGGAGGTGGTGGGGGACAGTAAATGGGGGAGACAGGCAGATGCTTGGGGACAGGCATTTGCCAAGGGCTACATGGGGGACAGGCTTATATGCACTCCCAGAGACTCAGACAGACTGTGTGGGCTACCTTTGCAGACCTGCCAGTTTCCCAGGCCTGTCACCCCAATTTAGAAGCCCTCCCTCGCCCTCCCCCTACTCCACCTTGCCACACTATCTCCACATTGCAGCCTGAGCAGGCAGAGGGAGCAGATGGAGAGAAGGTTGCAGGCAGCAGCGGGAGGAATATGTCTTTAGCTGAGTGGTGGAGCTGGGAGTCCCTATAAAGAATGGGTGGGGGAGGTGAGCGCAGGGGGGGAGAGGACTGGAGGGGAGAGGGAGCACTTTGGCCTAGGGGATCAAAAGACCCCCACACCCAAAGCTTTCCCATTCGGTCACTCATTCAATGCTTTTTACAGGGCACTCACTACAGAGGCAGATCTGCATCAGGCTTGGAGGACAGAGAGTCCCCAGTAAAACCCGCTCCTTGACTGCAAAAGTTTCCATTCCTGCTATTTCCTGGGTGGTTTTTATAAAGAGGGAGGCTGAGACAGGGGGTGCATAAGACCTGATTTCTCCCTTGGGGAAGATGAAGCCTTCCATTGTTTGTGCTGTATTAGGCCGAAAGCTCTGTAAGGAGCGGCCTTGCCTGTCTCCCCCATCACCATACATTTAGGGCCTGCACAGTACATGGTAATACTTGTTGAATGGAAACATAGACAAGCAAAGAAACTGAGGAAAACAGAAAGGGAGAAGGTGAATGAGAGAAAAAGAAAGAGACAGGCCAGCTCCACACTTGGCGGCAAGGAAACTGGTGTATGTAAGCATCTCCTGTTTGCCAGGTGCTCCTACCACACAGTACATGGTCGCTCATGTCAACTTCATCATGATCCTTCACCGTGACACATGATTGACTCCATCTGACAAATAAGCACCTGAGTCCTCGAGAAGGTCACAACCTAGCTGAGGTCACTTAGCCAGGAAGTGACGGGACAGGGTAGATTCAACACCAGGTCTGAGTCCAGAGCCAAAACCCATCCCATCTCCGGAATTGGATGGCTGTCTCCATGCTGTGACTGGGTAGATGCCCCCTGGTGCTTTGACAGCCCCTCGTTACCAACAGGCCACAATGACTAGAAGTCCATCATCAGGGTCACCCTTTTGGTAAAGGCATTGGGCATCTAGAAGGTCATTACTTGCATGCAGGTATGTTATATGAAAGGAGTGCTACTGTTAAATTTTTAACCCGTTGAATAACAGGATTTACTCATTTCGTTTGCCAGCTGATTTACTCTCCCCTGCGCAGAGAAAAGTCCTGAGATAATAGGATGTAGACCTTGCAATCTGAGATTATGATGGTGGGAAGTCTCTCTCTCTCTTTTTTAAGATTCCTCCCCACCCAAGAAGAAATACCATGACGAGAAGAGCATGATGAGAAGAGCAGCTTGCAGATGAAAACTATCCCCCATCGCATTTTTGATACTCATATTACAGATGAGGAAACTGAGGCTCAGGGAGACAGTGACTTGCTCAAAATCATACACTTGGTCTACCTTTTGTCCAGGCTTATGCTCTGTTACCATAGGACACCCGTGTCCTCGATTCTGGTGTCAGGGTGGACCCCTTGCTACCCACGGCTGCCCAGGGGAAAAATCCTAGCATTGTGCAGAGATGTGTGCCCACAATTCTGTCTACATGTTGCCACTTGATAAATCAGCTCTTAGGCAATTAAAATTGTTTAGGAGACAAAGGTTAGATCCTGCCCTCACCTCTTTCTGCTGGCTAAGAAGGGCAAGTTATTTAACCTCTCTGAGCCTTATTTTCCTGTTCTGAGGAGAAGAGATAAGAATAAGAGACAGGCCAGCTCCACACTTGGCGGCTGTGTGGGATGATTGACCCAAGTGGATAATGATATCCCTATGACATGAGGGGATGCAATAACACTTATTTCATAGGGCTAGAAACAAGTTCCCACGATCTGATGAACTAAAGCATTGAGCCCAGTTCAGACTGTGAGGAAAACACTCAGCTTCATTCTCAAAAATTTGGTGTTGTGAGAGAGCAGCATGTTAGGAGTCCTCGATTTTGATCCCTCTTCTGATGACTTGCTGTGTAATCCTAGGTAAGTCATCAGCCTCTCTGGGACTCTTTTTCCCTGTCTGTCCATCCACCTATCCATCCATCTATCTATCCATCCATCCATCCCATCCATCCACTCACCCATGGCACTCACTCATCCATCTTTCTACAAATACTGTTTGAGCATCTGCTATTTATTGAGTAGATATTAGGTGCCAAACTCTTACCAGATGCTATGGGTGCAGAAGACTCCATCCTTTGCTCTCTAGGGCTGAGAGTTTGGTGAAGTCTGGAAACATGAGTGCCAAATCCTTTCCAGGACTGATGTTCTCTGACAAGGGGGAGTGTAGCAGAATGGTTAAAGCAGGCTTTGAAACCTGACAGATCTGAATTTGAATTGTTTCTCTCCTGCTGGCAGCTGTGTGAGATTGAACAACTGACTTAACTTCTCTGAAACTGTTTCAATGAAGACCTGTGACTTAGATTAAATGAGACAATTATTAGAAAGCACTTAGGATAGTACACATAGCATACAGTAAGCTCTCCATCCATCTGTCCATCCATTCATCCACCCATCCTAACAACAAATATTTTTAAAGCATTTTTTTAAAGATTTTATTTATTTATTTGAGAGAGAGAGTGAGAGAGCATGAGAGGGGGGAGGGTCAGAGGGAGAAGCAGACTCCTTGCTCAGCAGGAAGCCCGATGCGGGACTCGATCCTGGGATTCTGGGATCATGACCTGAGCTGAAGGCAGTCACTTAACCAACTGAGCCACCCAGGCGCCCACAACAAGTATTTTTTTTGAGCATCTACCATGTGCCAGACACTGTTCTAGGCACCAAAGTTGCAGCAATTAACAAGATGAAGCTCTCTGGAGCTTACCTGATATAAGCTATATCTTATATCTTACCTGATATAAGCTATATTTATATCTTACCTGATATAAGATATATTTACTGTCTATCAGTAAATTACTATTACTATCACCTATATATATAGGTGAGAGATGGACAGTAAATCCTTTAATAACTTAGAATTTCCAGAGCTCCAGGTCCTATGAGGAAGAAAAATGGGATGATTTGAGAGTAAAGGAGGCAAATTCTTTTTGAGTGATGGGGGATGGCCTCCCAAGACTAGAAGGCATATAAGCAGAGAAGTGATTGGTAAGAAGGAGGTATCAGGCCAAGATCTGGGGAAGAGCATGGTCCAGGCAGAGGACACGGAAAGCACAGGCTCTGGGGCTGAAATAGGGTTTTTGCAATAAATGGTAGCCATTGTCAGGATGTTTCTCTGATGTCATTTCTCTGTCCACACAGATCACTGTGCACCAGGGCTTGATTTTGAGATCGCTAGGAAGTGTATACTCAGTCTTGTCTCTCTCCATTAACTACAATGTCAAGGGTTTCAGTTCTTATCCACACTCCTGCCCCGCCCAGCACCACATTTCACCCCCAGGAACACTGGCTGTTAGGAAGGTCTTTGCTAGGGTGGAAGGGGGGTGAGGGGATATAACTTCTGTCTTGGAGTAAAAATGAAATACAAAAAGAGATATCTTGAAAGAGAGGGAGAGAGTTTGAAACAACAAAACAGCAATAGTAGTAGCCCAGGAGACAAATCCATCCTGGGTCTTTGAAGGGCAGGCAGAGCATCTAACCAGCATCTCATCCGGTGTTCTCAACCAGGTCTTCCTAACTTTCCATGAGCCCATGCAGCCCCCCGTGTGGAGCGATGAGGTGGTCACATCCCTCTGGCCAGATGCTAACGAGGGAATGGTCAGCTGTGACTCAGCCACCCTCATCCAGTGTGTCCACATTACCTAGAAAGAAGCAATTATGCCTCTTGGGTTTCTTGGAAATGCTCGATCATCTATACCAGCAGCAGAGATTCGACAGGGAGACAATGCCTTTATTTCAAACTGAAAGTTTACAGAATACAAAGTGAGCCTGCAAAATGGATTTGCGTTCTCTAGAAGCTTGTCTGGCCAGATGAGAAGGAAAACCAGTGTACTTTGGAAATGTGAGGGAAGCTAAAAGAGAGGGACAAACATGTAGGATTTGATAAGACCCCACAGTCAAGTTCCTGCAAACCCAGCTGGGAGACCTCCCTGGGTTTATGCTTTTGGGCCTCAAAGGTGAGGGAAAAAAATCAATTAAAGATACTGTGTGTATTTATATACTCTGTTGGCATTATAAACTGTAACACGTACCTTTTTCAGACCTTGAAGAACAGCCTAATTCTGCAAAGAGGCACACACCTACGGACTCTTCTAAGACTTCCGTTTTGGTGACCTGAGGAGCACCTGTGTCCTCGGGAATCAGCAGGTGTATTTGGCCTCAGACGTGCCTGAGTTTCCTCCTCAAAGTGTCACCTTCAAACGTCAGTTTTCTTGTCTGTATCAGGCGAGGAATATCAGTGATGATTTCCTAGGGTTTCTGTAATGGCAAGAGAGAGGATGCAGGGTCTTAAGTGTCTTTATGTATGTCTAGACCCAGAAGAAAGTCCAGCTGGGGTTAAGGGTACAGAAGGGGTAAAACTCCTAAGCCCATCAGGGGACTTGGCCAATCTAACACATTTTCCATGTGACTCACCTCACTCAAAATGAACCTAGGGCTCACCGTTCTGTTTAACTGCAGACACATCCTCCAGCCCTTTGCCTTCCACGCCAACGTTACCACGCTCTTCCATACGCAGTACCGAAAAGGTCCCTGCTATCGGGCATCCTGCCTTTCTTCCCAGCTTCCTGCCCAAAGCCCAGCCTTTGTCCCCAGGAAGTCAGAGGAGGGTGGGGAGAGAAGAAGACTAATGTCTGAGGCTCAGAGTGTCTGAGTTTTTCCATTACCCCACGCTGTTCTCCAGAAGGAAGCACCACCCAGCAGCAGCAAGAACAGAGGCCAAGAAATTTCCCCTCGGAGATCGCGGATGGGCTTGAGTTGAGGAGTACAAGGAACAGCGGGTGGGAGCTGGAGAGCCAGGAGGCCTCCTCACTAACCCTCGTGTGAGGTCTGTAGGTCCCTTGTCTTCTCTGATCCTTACTTCACCCACATGAAAAAGGAAAATGATTACAAAAAGTGATCTTTCAAACCTTCCCAGTGCTTAAATTCGTTCATTCTGCAGTGTTAAAAAGAGCACATTCAACTGAGTAAATGTTACGATTTAATTGGCTTTAGTAAGCATTTCCTGAATCAGGCAGCATCCCATCCAAGGAGTAGAAAGGAGCTCTGAGGAGTTGTATAAAAGATTTTATAGGAAGGAAGGTGTGGCGAGGAAGACATCAGCAAAAGACAAGAAAGGATTGTTCTAGCCAAGGTTACTTTCCCTGAGAGGGAATCTGCAGGGGGTGTTATCCTGTAGATGACCTCATCTTCCTTGGGGTGATACGGAGAGCCTCAGTGACAGATTACCTCCAGGGACTGCCCAGAAAGTTCCTGACTACATTTCTAGGGGAGGTACCACCTGCAGCTAGGTTAGGTATTAAGCCCAGGGACTTGGCCTGCGTGACTCCAGCTTGGGCCTGTGGTTTTCTTTTTTAAACAGTGGTATCAGCTTCAACGCCCAAAAGATGCTAGGTTCGACCAGAGCTCTCCAGGTGAAAATCAAAGCTGATGTTTTAAAGCACCTGCTTAGAGTTTACCACTTGAGATCTCATTTAATGCGTATAGCCACCATAGGAGGCTGTATTATTATAACCCAAACTCCTACCTTAGCCTACAGGGTCCCTCAGATCCAGCCCCTCTTCCTCTCTGACCTCGTGGTTCCTTCAGGAAGCTCCAGCTGCAAACATTTCTTTTTTAAAAAATTTAAATTCAATTAATTAACATATAGTGTATTATTAGTTTCAGAGGTAGAGGTCAGTGATTCATCAGTCTTAGGTAACACCCAGTGCTCATTCCATCATGTGCCCTCCTTAATGCCCATCACCGAGTTACCCCATCCCTCCACCCCTCCCCTCCAGCAACCCTCAGTTTGTTTCCTGTGAATAAGAGACTCTTATGGTTCGTCTCCCTCTCTGATTTCGTTTTGTTTTATTTTTCCCTCCTTTCCCCTATGATCCTCTGCTTTGTTTCTTAAATTCCACATATGAGTGAGATGATATGGTAATTGTCTTTCTCTGATCGACGCATTACCCTCTAGTTCCATCCATGTCATTGCAAATGGCGAGATTTCATTTTTTTTGATGGCTGAGTAGTATTCCACTGTATATATCTCCTAACCCAAATGTGCCTCTCAGGCTTCGGCTCTCGCTGTCCTGCTGCCTGGAAGCCTCTTCCTCCTGGTAGACACATAGCTGGCTCTTTGTCATCCTTCTGTGGTCGGGTAGAATGGCACATCCTCAGGGAGCACTTGCCCAGTTTTAAATTCTCCTTAGCAAGTAGCACTACCTAAAACCATCTTTCTTATTTACTGATGTGTTTACAGGTGTATTATCTGTGTTCTCCCACTAGATTCTAAACTCCATGAGTACAAGAACTTTTTCAGCACAAAGCACATAGGGAGGTTTTCAACGAAGTCTCATTTAATACTGAATGAATGAATGAATGAATGAACATCCACTTTGCAGGTGAGTTTTTTTTTTTTTAAGTTCATTAGCTTTAATTAGTACAAAATTATAAACAGAATTTGGGCTAAAGTAGTAAATTAGTAAAAGTAGCAAGACTTGCTTATTTATACAATCTTGGCTCTGAATACCTATTTCAGGTGATAAGGTCTTTCTGTCTCCTGATGTAGGAAGGGTATCTTTCCTATTGGAGATTTATTTTCTGCTATCTGGAGATAAAGAGGGTCAGAGTGTTCTTCCTACACTGGCTGTTTCTTAAATAAGTTTAATTCAAAATAACAGGACAAAGTGGCATATTTTGGGGTGGCCTGTCCTGGGCCCCTAGAGTTCCCTAGAAACTTCCCTAGAGACTTCACATACTAAAGTCTGAGCTGGTCGATTGTTCTGTCTCATGGAACCAGTCTCTTAGTGTTGACAATAGGTCAGTTCTATTAAACCCCTTTCAGGAGGTAGTGATGCATGTGTGTTCCCAAAGTTAGGCTTACGGTTCAGTCAGGTATTAAGAGGCATTTTGAGAGAGATTCCAAATCCTGGAGAGATCAGGGAGGGGAAAAAGATAGATGTTTCAATTCTGCTTCCAAAGGTACAATTTATCAAATTGCTGTGAGTCATATATTTTTTTTTTACAGGTAAGTCCAAACTTTATTTAAAACTACATCTTAAATTTAACGATACCAGGGCGCCTGGGTGGCTCAGTTGGTTAAGCGACTGCCTTCAGCTCAGGTCATGATCCTGGAGTCCCGGGATCGAGTCCCGCATCGGGCTCCCTGCTTGGCAGGGAGTCTGCTTCTCCCTCTGACCCTCCTCCCTCTCATGCTCTCTGTCTCTCATTCTCTCTCTCTCTCAAATAAATAAATAAAATCTTTAAAAAAAAAATTTAACGATACCAAACGTCACAAGGGGAGGAAAAAAAAAATGAAGACAAAAAAAAAGAAAAAAAAGGAAAGAAAGAAGAAAAACAAACAACCCCACAGTGTATCAAGGCTTCAATCTGTCCAGAATTCAGTTTCTGATGTTTTAAACTGCCAGGGGCAGAAATTAGCACACCTATCAAGAATGCAGTGTCCAACGAATTTACATTTTTATACAGATCGAAACAGATGTTTATTTAGTGCCATGTTCATACATGCATTGACTATGTAAAGTGAGTTAGATGAGCCTCTGAAGACATCTCCTACGCTGTTTCAGGTTCCTTTAGTGTCTGAGAATTCCCAGCTAATTCTTCAACCTGCATTTCACATAGTGTTTCACCAGATAAATAGTTTTTCTGTTCTTCTTCTACCATTTTCTTTCTTAGATCTGCCTCTGAATATATTGTCAGTTTAGGTGGTAAATCTTCAACTTTCACAAAGTCTTCTTCATCAGATTTTTGACTTATGTTACCAGATTCTGCTTCATAGTCATTCACTGACACCAGAGATTCAGTATCAGGACTTCCAGCCAGAGAGCTCTCAGGAGTTTCCTGAGCAGATTTAACTTCTTTGACTGTAGGCACCAAGGTTTCAATTTCAGTTAAAGGTAAAGGCAAAGGGTTAGGCTGTTTAGATGAATCAATGGTAGTGAGAGAGTCCTTCTGGACAGCGCTATTTAAAGGTTGCTCGTTTTCCAAGATATTGAGGTAACAGGGTTTCACAGGAGTGCTATCTTGGTCATTTTTACTAGTAGTGGGTTCTTGTTCTGATGAGACATTTTTGCTTTCTCCTGATTTTTCAAAGTCATGTTGTAGTACCTGATCATCGTGTTCAGTTTCTTCCATAGCTTCGGTGTTAGCCTGAATTGAAGTCTGGACGTCCACAGGTCCCTCTTCAAATTCTTCTATTTCTTCATCCTCATTCTCATCTTCTCCACTTCCATAATTAGTCAAAGCCTGAGTTTCAGCTCTGGACTAGTTAATAGACACCGGACATTCCTCACTTTCTTCATCTTCCTCTTGATCAGAAACATCCGATCTCACTTTTTTTTTAAGATTATATAAGTATTTATTACAAATAAACTGTCGTTTCACATCTCTCAAAAATGGATCCTGTTTTTACATGTAGATTCAGCTTCTGAATGTACAATAAATGGTGATGTACTCAGTTCAACCATGCAAAGCTCATACGTGTGTCACTAAGTACTTTAAAAATAGAATGGTCTCCTTTTGGACAAATCTGTTTAGAGTCAGGATTAGTAAAACAGTATGAAACTAATGAAATACCTTGATAGAAATTAGGAAGTGATCTGTACTGATGGTTCTGGGCATGTCAAGGGGCGAGGGACAAAGGTACGGTCTTCCCTTAAAATCTGCCAGGAGATAAGAGACTCTGGAACAGGAGGTGGTGGGAGCCACTGGGGGTCCAGAGGAGGTGGGTCTGGTCAGTTGCTCTCCATTTCAGGCTTAGAGCACCACAGAGGAACTTTCTGCCAAGGAGAGATCTTATTTTTTTATTTTTATTTTTTTTAGGGTCCACCTCCACCACTCCATGGCTGATAGCCCCATGTGGCAGAACTGGGCTCAAACCTAGGACGGTCTGACCTCCAGTTCAAGTTTATAACCATTTAGCCACACCACCTCTCGGATCCAGGAACAGGTGATGCTTCCCAGCAGCGAGACTCTAAACCAGCGGGGGTTCCCAGCCGGAGACATGATCTAAGTGCCAATGTCTGAACGTCTGTGAGCATTTCGAGTCATTTGGAGAAAAGGCAACGTTAACAGCACCATTATGGCCTGCTGTTCTCCATCCCATCACTGCCATCCCCACCTATTAAAATAATGGTATGAAAAATAAACAGCCTTTATGGACAATTTTATACAATGTGTGCATTGTTTGTTTCTCTCACCGTTACCATGGCAGTGATGTTCTCCTGATAACTTCTGAGTTTCTACATGATGGAAGGGAATGAAATAAAGTTGCTTGGGAGAAAATTGCCAAACAAAGGCTTTTCCTTCTCTGGGGGCCGCACCCCCCCCCACCCCAGCGCTCTACTGCAGTTGCACCCTGAATTCTTACACACAGAATAAAGGCTGCCTTGTAATCTACAAACTTCCATGGCTCCCCAGTGCCTGGAATGGGAAAGCCAGGGGTCTCCGCGGGGCTCTAAGTCCCCTGCTATGTGGCTCCTGCACTTTATCCTGTCATGTACACCTGGCTGTAGGGTTTAATCCCCTTCCTCCTATGTCCCTCCCCTGCTTGATGTTTCACACCTCTATGCATTTGCTCATGCTGCTCCAGCTTACCAGGGCCACACATCTTCCTTCCATATCTCTTCCAGGCCACTACTACTCATTTTTTCAAGTTGAAGTTTGGTGTGACACAGCAACCCCCCTACTTTCCCTCCCATCCCCCAGTCTGGGTGAGATCCCTTTCCTCCCTGCTCCCAGGGCCCCTTCAAGCCTAGCATTTCTCCATGGTACAATTACCCAGACACCAAGCTATTCGAGGGCAGGCACAATGCTTTACTCAGTGTCTAGCACTGTGCCAGGAACACAGTTGATGCTCTGCAACTTTTTGTTGACCCCAGTTAGGAAAAAAAAAAATCAGATGATCTGAGAGGCTGCCTAAGGGTATGATGTCTAACTGTAGCTCATGTTTTGGGAATAAATGGAAGGGGGCTTACATCAAAACCCTGGGCCAAAGCAATGCTTCTCAACCTTGGCTACACCTTGGAATCACCTGGAAGGTTTTAGAAATTCCTGTGCTGCCAGGATGCAATCCAAGTTAATGATATCAGACTCTCTGGGAGTGAGCCCAGGCATATGTTTTCTTTGAAGTTCCCCAGGGGACCCCAGTGCGGAGGTGGGGCTGAAAGCCCCTGGCTCAAGGTTCCCACGCACAACCCTAACCACACAATGTGTGGGACGAGGGTCTCTTGGGGGCTGAGGCCAAGGACTCAGAGCCGGGACTGAACCAAGATCCACTCACAATGTGTTCGGCAGGCGGCTTAGGTGCTTTCTGTGTATCTCAACATAATTCTAACCTTAGCCTCTCATGTCATCATCCTGAGACTGAGGTTCAGAGGATGGTGGGATTGGCTGTGTTTGCATGTCCAGTCAGGATTAGACCCCAGGTCTGTCTCTATTCAGAACCCATGCCCTTGAGCATTTGTCGAACATAGGTAAGTGGGGCAGCAGCTCAGAATGGGAGATGTGAGAAGCACCCTGCCCACCGGGACAAAAGTCACTGCACAGGAGTTCCATCTGTCTCAGGCTCAGCTTGTGCCATTTCCCCCCCTCTCGGTGCCCTGTTTCCTCCCCACACCCCCAAGTTCTTCCAGAGCAGTGACTGGGTGGCAGATGCAGTAGGACCAGCCAGCAGCTGAGTGGGGGAGGGGGGCCTGGGGATTGCAAACCCTGAGAAGCCAAAGCTTCAGTAGTTTCCAGGGCTTGAAAGGAGGAGGGGCTTTGCCAGTGGCCCCAGGGTGATGATTCAGGATGGGAAGGTGAGTGCTGACACTGCCCACACCCTCCAATCTACCCTGGCATCCAAATACCTTCTCTGAACTTGTTTTCCAGCTGATGTTTACTGTGCACTTTTTAAGCGTGGGGTCCCATCCCCACAACAGCCCTATAAACCAAGTCACCTGCAAAATGGAATTTGGGAACGAGAACAAGAGAACACACGATTCTTTTTTCCAGATTTTGCACAAATCTTAGTGAAGTCTTCCCTGACTAATGGGCTTAAAATTGCAACCCCTCTTTATCCTGCCCCCCCTACGCTGCATGCTCCTGACCTCCTGTCCTGCTTCATTTCTTCCCACAGCACCCCTGAGCATCTGAGTACTCTGTATTTTCATTTATGTGTTATTTACCTCTGCCTCCTCCGACTGGGATATCAGGCTCATGAGGGCAGGTATTTGGTCTGTTTCGTTCACTCTTGTATCCCTAGCACTTAGATGTGCATTTGCCCATAATTGATACAGTACCTTTGTTGAGTGAATAAGTCCACATTTTACTTATCCCCTGGGTTATGTTTTCTTAGCATGTCAAACATAAAATGTTTCCCAAACTTAGAATAATAGGACAATAGGTTCCAGCTTGGTATGCGGCACATGATAGAGGCTTTGTCAATATTGGATGGAATTCATGACTATGTATTACTTAGGGCTCTTTGATGAAAAGGGGCTGATGCTGGCTAAATTCAGCCAGGAAAATGTGGGAGGGCTTTGTTAGAAGGACAGGAGTATCTCACAGACCAAAGAAGAGCTGAAAAAGCAATTCTGAGGACAGGACCACAGGAGCTCTGAGGATCTAGGAAGCAGGGACCATCCCCCATCCCTTGAAGAGGCTGCACTTGGTATGAATCACTACCTACGTTAGATCACGTGGCCACCTCTTGGGCAGAGGAGGGGAAAGCCTTTTGGTTGACAAGCCCATCCAGTAAATGGTTCTCAATACAAAACTACAGTTCTGATACCAAAATAAAGATGAGTGTGGATTCTGGTTGGGGGAAAACAACAGATGTTCATGATAGTTGACATATCAATTCCACTGGGCACACCAGTATGTGTAGGGGGCTATGTGACTGTGAGTGAACCATGTGAGGACCCTGATGTTTTGGGATTTCTGTGTTTCTCCTCCAGCCATCTGAGCCATCTGAACAGTGAAGGACCAGATGCACGTTGCATTGAGGGGCATGAGCACCATGGCAAATCTCTAAACTCAGAAGTTCCAATTCCCCTCCAGTCTACCAAAATCCATTCTGGAAGAAAGTTCATCAGTTTGGGAATGGCCGATAGCCAACGAGCCCTTAGTGTATTCAGAACAAGGGGCACAAACTAAAAAGCAGACTTGATTGCAGAGAGCAATCACTGTAGCAATCAGCACAGGTTGAGTTATGCTGCTGTAACAAAGAGCCTTCAAAACCTCAACAGCTTCATGCAACAACTGTTTATTCTTCACTCATAAAAGTCCTGTGCAGCTTCAGCTGCTCTCTAGGACAGGTGTTCTCCCTGCAGTGGCTTGATGATCTAGGCCACTTCCATCGTGCAGTTTTGCTAACTCTGCATGTGGTTTCCTGGTAAATAGAAGTGACATATTTCTGCTCACAGTCTGTTGGTCAGAAGGAGTCATGTGGCCTCACTCTAACTGCAAAGGAGGCTGGGAAATGCTGGTGAACACATGGGATATATGATGAGCTCCACTGTCTCTTTTACACGTAGAGATGGCAGAAACACTTTTCAGCAATTAAGGTCATGACAGTGGGACATAGCCTTGTAGGAGGCAGCACAAAAAATCCTCTGAGTGAAGGCTGGTGATTAGAAGCATGAAGATCCTTCATTTTATATTCTATACATACCTGAGATATATTACCATGAAAACAAGCTGTCCAAGGGCCAGGACTTGTTATTAGAGATAGAGAATTAACATTACTCAAGTGACTAGCTCCATGTGAGGCATGATCCACATCCTTTATCCATCCCCAACATCCCCTTGAAAATTGTGTTCATTTTACAAATAAAGAAACAAACAGAAGAATATAATGACTTGTCTGAGGTTGCATATCTTATGAATGGCACAGTTTGGAGGGCTACCAGAATCCAAAATCATGGTGCTTTCACTATACCAGGAAGCTCACCAGGGCCATGGAAGGCATTGCAAGTCTTCTCTTCATTGAATGATAATGGTAATGATGATGTTAATGGCAGTAAAGATGATGGTGATGATGATGGTAATGATGGTGGTGATCATGATGATGATGATGGTGGTGGTGAGGATGGTGATGGTGGTGATGGTGGTGATGATGGTGGTGGTGAGGATGGTGATGGTGGTGATGGTAGCAACTCCTAATTATTGAAGAATTACTTCATGTTGAAAAATGTGTACTCTCTCTAATCCTCCCATCACCCTATGAGATAGGCTCTACCATTATCCCCATTTCACAGATGAGGAAACTGAGGCTCAGAGAGGCAAAACAAAATTTGTTCAATATTGCATACCTAGTAATCAGCAGAATTAAAGTGTGAGCTCAGTGTTGCCTAGTTTCAAAGTCTTCCCCCCTAGGTGGGGGGAAGACTTCCACCCCACCATACAGAAGAGAGCAATTCATTTCAATTGATGGTTTTGTTTGCATGCCTCCTATCACCAAGTTTGACTAATCGTTTTTCTTTCAACCAGTCACTTCTTGTTTAGGCATTTCATAGATGGCTTCACTACTTGAATCTTTTTTTTTTAAACAGCTCTTAAAAGGGAATGAGAATTGCATGGCCTGCCCCACCTAGGATCCAGAAAAGAAACATGAATGCCCTGATTATGTTTCCCATAAACATATACATCCCCACCTCTCTGTCCTTAACAAAAGACAGATGCTAATTAGAATTTTTACTAGCACTTACAGGCTCAGTTTTAATTATACCAGATCTATCTGAATTTCCTGTAGCCCTCTGATTAACACGGGAGGAAAATCAATAAGCATACCAAAAAATTTGGATGTGTTATATGGCTAATTCCAATTTTATGTTATAATCATGTTTTAATGTGGGTCTTAATTACCATAATTAAGCTGCCTGTGACAGCGTTGGCTGGGACAGAAGCTGTTACTATTTCTTTTTTTTTTTTTTTTAATTTTTTTATTGTGCTGTTATTATTTCTAAGATGACTTGTCAAAGGCTTTCCTCAGATTTCGGGTGCATTTTGCCATTTGGCTAGTTTGGGGTGTTATGGGGGGAGGGAACAGTGCGTGTGTGGGTGATAGTTCCTGGAAGCCCAACTGCCCAGAAAAGCCTTGGTTCTAAGGTTTCAGTTGGGCCAGGTGCCATGCCTGTGTCATTCATCCAGTATTTATTGAGCACTTACTATGTGCCAGGGCCTGTGATGGGCACTGGGAATACACATGAGAGTTTCCATTCCACTGGGGTGTGTTAGTCATCAAGTAACTGATGACATAAGGGGGACATACAAAATAATATGACAGCTATTATATACATGTAACATGATGGAGAAACCTGAGAGCCTTCCCTGAAGAAGCAAATTCTTAGCTGAGATGTTAGAGTCTCAGGAGTTAAGTAGGCATGAGGTCATTAATAAGAGATCATTCCAGCCTAAGGAAACAGCATTTGCAGAGAGCTGGAACTGAAAAGTGGCCGATGTGGAGTGTGATGCAAAAGGGAGTGACTGGTGCAGGGTGACACTGGAACCCCATCAGGGACCAGAGCACGTGGGGTCTCATAGGCCCCTTCATGGTGCTCACTTCCAGCTCTAAGCCTCTGAGACTCTTCCCTCCCTCCCTCCTTCCTTCCTTCCTCTTTTAATTCCCTCTTTCTTTACTTTTCCCTCCCATCTATATGAAAAGCATTTATTCAACACTGACAATGTACCAGGACATAGACTTCTAGCTCTTGACGCCATTCAATGATCATTCATGCATTCATCCATTCACCTGTTCAAGATGCATTTCTATACCAGAAACTCAAATGTTAGATTTGTTAGGGTCTACCTTGAACTCTATCCATTTATTGAATATTATTCATTCAGCAACCCCCTGCAAAGTCTTACTGTGCTTTTTTTTTTTTTTAAGATTTTATTTATTTATTTGAGAGAGAGAGAGAAAGCCCAAGCAGGGGGAGGGGTAGAGGGAGAGGGACAAGCAGACTCCCCGCTGAGTGCAGAGCCTGACATGGGGCTTGACATGGTGTTTGACATGGGGTTTGATCCCAGGACGCTGAGATCATGACCTGAGCCAAAGTCAGATGCTTCACCAAATAAGCCACCCAGGTGCCCCAAGGCTTACTATGTTTTTTTAAGCACGTAGTATCCTATCCCTCTAGTTTGGTGTATTAAATATTTAGTCATTCATCCATTCAACAGCCATCCTGAGCATGGTGTCCCTCAGAAGCTGACCCTGAAGTAAGGGATTGAGTGTAAGTGGTTGATTTGGGAGGTGATCTTGGAAATATTAGTGATGGAGTGGAGAAATGAGAGAGGAAAAGGGAAGGACCCTTCACCACCCCCCAAAAAGTATGTTCTCGAACAAATGACCACCATGGGCAACTGGGGATCTATCTCACTGGGGACCTCTGGAAGACCCACATCTCAGAGCTAGCCTACTGAAAGGGTGAAGGAGCTGGGGTATTTATACACCCATGTCAATCAGTTCCTGTTTCCAGGGTTTCTGGAGGTCATGAGCTAAGTCCCTAGGACTTGTGCCCTACTCTGCTTGCACGTGGTAGGGAAAGCACAGAGATGCAGATGCTAACAGCTGGGGGCTGGCACAATATGGTGTTGAGGGCTGAAGGGATATGGGGAAGGGGAGGTTACCAAGTGCATCTATCATAACAGCGTTTAAAATGCCTACTATGTGCCGGGTATCTGATTTCATTTAGTGACACACTTTTGACACACAAGTATAGAATGTCCACCACTATCTGCCTTGTGCATAAGATCCCAACTCATACTCCTTATATTATCCTCTCCCTCATGGCTCTGTTCATTTATCAAACTTGTACTGGGCTCCTGGTATGTGCTTAGGATTTCAGCCTTAATCTCAGGCTCTAGGAAGCAAGACAGGTCCTACAGGGACTGTAAGAGGAAGCTGGATAGATAGCAGCCAGGGCAGGAGTGGTCTTCTGAAATCTGAGCTGTTATGGGGCGGGCCAGCCATGGTCACTCTGGCTTCTGTCCATGGCCTATGGGAGGGTACACAGCAGCTAAGCAAGTAGCCAGATGTCAGAGAGACCCCTCCCTAGAGCCTGATGTAGTTCCTGCAGGAGCAGGGGAGGACTGCCCTGGCTAGCTGGGATTAACTCTTTGCTGCCTGAGAAAGAGCAACGGGGAGTTTGTAGGTCAGCTGCATAGGATATTTAACCACAGACCCGTGGTTCCCAAGCTTTAATGTTCCTTGAGAGACACCTGAGACACCTGTTAAACATGCAGATTCCTTGTGGTTCAATGGGCCTGAGGTGAGGCCTGGGGATGTGTACTGTAACTAGCAAACAAGTGATTCTGAAGAATGGGTGGCCCACAGGACATACCAAGGGAAACACTGCTTTGGCCTTATATGGATGGGACATCCAAAATCCAGCGAGAGCCCAAGTTTCAGTAACCTGTAGGATCAAGACCCAAGGCCTCCACCCCAAAGGCCAGAGCTTCCCTCCACCAGGAGAGATGAGTCTTCCCAAGCTCCCAGGTACTTGTGCATTTCAGGCACACTCTCTGTTATTGACAGGCACTAATGGTGGTAATGAACTAAGGAGACCTGAGCTCTCCCAATAATTGCAGGTGAGGCTAAAAGAGTAAATATGATCCTCATTAATCTAAAGCAACTTTCTTCAGTACAGAGATCTGAGGTGAAGCTGTAAGCCAAGGCAGAGCTTAACCACACCCTTTAAAGTTTTATTACTCACTTAGCTTTTAGGAAAATATTTCAGAACGCTTATAAGATACATGAAGAGAAACCAAAGATATATCAAGCTTCCCAAATTCGGTGTATATAACTATATGTTTAAATAAGCTGGTCTGGGACACAGACATGTACCTATCTAACCACATTAGGTGGTCACCTGGACAGAGAAGCAAGGGGATGAGGAAGAGAAGTTTGAGAAAAACAATGTAGTAAGATGAAATAATACATATGGTATAATGTTAATTGAGTGCAGGCTACAAAATTCTACATATCTATTACTGCAGAGGTATAAAAATTAAAAAAAAATGCATCTACACAAGTCCTGTAAAAAACAAAATAAGAAAAAAATCCAGATAATTAAAGTTTTTTTTTGTTTTGTTTTGTTTTTAAAACATCATTCTCCTTTCCCATGGAAAAAAAGTAAAGAAATTGAGGAGAAAGAAATATAAGACTATATAGTGGAAAAAAGAGTTTATACTCTGATAGGCATGCCATAGGCAGGGATTCTAAAACTTTCTTGCAAGTGAGAATTGTCTGGAGGGCTTGTTAAAATGCATATTCCCAGGCCCATCCCTCAGAAATGCTGATTTTAGTGAACTTCTCATGTAGTTCTGATGTCTGTTGTGATTAGGACATAATTTGGTCCTTGACAACAACGGCCTCCCTAGCCCCTCTTCTACCCAGCCCGATTTGATCATGTCTGAAATCCCAGTTAGAATCTACTTCTTATAACAAAACTATGTTAAAATACAATCTCCATCTGGGAGATCATCTATTGAAATTGATTGTTATAGGAAAGTGTGATAAGGTAAATCTGATCTTTCAACCCTTTCTTAAAAGTGGGTTCATGTAATAAGAATAACAAATATTTATTGCCCACTTACTATGGGCCCAACTGTTAAGAGCATTACATGCTCTTGATAGGTCCCGGAAGTAGTACTCTGATTGTTACCATTTTCTAGGGGAGAAAACTGAGGCACAGAGAGGTTAAGTAATCTACCCAAGGTCACACAGCTAGTAAGTGGAAGAGCCAGGTTTAACCCCTATTATCTTAAAATATACCAATAGCTGCCTCTCTTCAATAGAGACAGAAATAGGAGATAACATCCTGACTCTGGAAATCTGAAATGAGGGAAAAGACACACCAAGAGAAGGTAAGGTAGGAATCCAAACCAAGCCTGATAACCGTATTTCCCAAGCCCAAATTCCAATGTGTGGTTAGATAAAGAACACTTTCCTTTTTCCATTTTGCAAAGGTCTGAAATGTAATCATGCTTACTTATGCTTTTAAGGAGTAGGATGTACTGAAACAGATCAAACCACATGACTGTATGGAAATGGACCTGGATCCCTCAATCAGGAAGGAGATATAGGCTCTGAGTGTGGAGGGTATGGAGTCCTGGGGTGGGTCTATAAAGATATCAGGATATATTCTCAGCGCAGTTTATTTTAAACCACTGATATTTTAAATCTCTAATATCAGGCAGACTTTCCCTAGAATGTGATGCTGTCTAGGAAAATGCTCAAGTATACTAGATGAATCAGAAATATCAAGACACCAGTGGTGATCCACTGCATGGATATATCTCATTTTGTCTTCCCACTCATCTACTGATGGACATTCGGGTTGTTCACTTTTCGGCTCTTACAAATAAAGCTGCTGCAAGGATTTGTGTATGGGTCTTGGCAAGGCATATGTTTAA
The DNA here is from genome assembly GCF_004348235.1 of Phoca vitulina. Classification (NCBI taxonomy): domain Eukaryota; kingdom Metazoa; phylum Chordata; class Mammalia; order Carnivora; family Phocidae; genus Phoca; species Phoca vitulina. Next base: position 947,909 of record NW_022589785.1, on the reverse strand, counting down.
TTTCTCTTAGGTAAATGCCTAGGAGTGGAATGGCTATATCATAGGGTAGGCAAATGTTTAACTCTTTAAAGAACTACCAAATGGCTTTCTAAAATGGTTGTACCATTTTATATCTCAATTAGTACCGTATAAGAGTTCCAGTCACTAAACATCCTTGTCAACACTTGGTATAATTGGATTTTCTAATTTAAGCCATTCTTGTGGGTGTGTAGTGATATCTCTTTTATGGTTTTGATTTTCATTTCCTTAATGACTAATGATGATGACCATCTTCATATATATATATATATATATATATATATATTTTTTTTTTTTTTTGCATATGGCTATCCAATTTTTTTCAGCACATTTAATGCAAAGATTGTCCTTTCCCTCATTGAATGGCCTTGGCAGCTTTATTGAAAATCTATTGACCATATATGGTGTGGGTCTATTTCTCATCTCTGTTCTTTTCCATGGATCTATTTGTCTATCTTTATGCCAATACCACACTGATCCTGTCTTGGTTACTGTAGCCTTATAATACATCTTGAAAGCAAACCGTGTAGGTCCTCTGACTTTGTGATCCTTTTTCAAAATTATTTTTGCTCTTCTATGTTCTTTGTTTTTCCATATGAATTTTATAACCTTCTTGTAAATTTCTCCACAAAGTCCTCCTTAGGTTTGGATTGCATTGAACCTGTGGATCAATGTGTGAAGCATTGACATCTTAATAATATTAAACGTTCTGGCCCATAAACATGGTCTATTTCCATTTATTTAGGCCTTCTTTAATTTCTCTCAACAACTTTATAGTTCTCAGAATACAGGTCTTGAATATCTTTTGTCAAATTTATCACTACATACTTCATATTTTTTATGATATAGTGGTAGTATTATTTAACTTGAACTTCCAGAGGGTTGTTACAAGTTTATAGAAATACAATTCACTTTCTGTATATTGACCTTGTGAAACTCACTTATTATTTCTAATAATTTCTTTGTAGATTCCTTAGGACTCCTTCCTTACAAAATCCTTAGGATTTTCGGTGAAAATGATCATGCATTCTGCAAATGATGTTAGTTTTATTTCTTCCTTCCCAATCTATATGCCTTTCACTTTTTTTTTCCTTCATTGCCTGGACCAGAGCTTCAAATAAAGTATTGAATGGAAAAGAGGAGCATGGACACTCTTGTTTTATTCTCTATCTAGGAAGGAAAGCATTCAGTCTGTCACCATTAAGGTTGACGTTAACTGTAGGGTTTTTGTAAATGCCCTTTATCAAGTTAAAGACATTCCTTTCTGTTCCCAGTTTGCTGAGGGTTTTTATCAAGAATGCATGTTGAATTTTGTCAAATGCTTTTTATGCATCTATTGAGATCACTTAATTTTCCTAAAAAGTCTCATAAAATTGTGAATTCCATTTATTGACTTGCAAATTTTAAATCAATCATGATGGATTTAAAAAAAAAATTCTATTTCTCAACTCTGCGTCTATTTCTCAACTCTGTTCTATTCTATGGATCTATCTATCTTTATGCCAATACCACACTGATCCTGTCTTGGTTACTGTAGCCTTATAATACATTTTAAAAGCAAACAGTGTAGGTCCAAACTTATTCATGATGGATTTTTTTTTTTAAGAGTCTCATTAAAACATTGTTTAACTTTGTTAAAAATTTGTGTCTATGTTCATGAGTGAAACTGAGCTGAAGTTTTCTTGTAGTCCCAGTGTTTGATTTTGGTATCAGGGTAATGTTGGCCTCTGAATGAATTGGCAAGTTCCTCTGCTCCCATTTCTGAAATTATTTGTGTTTAATTGTACTTGTTTTTCCTTAAATGTTTGGTAGATTTCACCAGTGAAGTCATCTGGGCCTGGAGCTTCCTTTGTGGGAAGGTTTTTAACTACAAGTTCAAGTTCTTTAATATACACGGAGCTATCCAGGCAAACTGTTTTCTTGAGTGAGCTTCGGCGATTGGCATTTTCCAAGGAATGTGTCCATTTTACCCAAGTTGTTGGATATATTCCCATAACATTTTCACAATATTTCCAAATTAGCTTTTTAATGTCTATAGGATCCACAGCAATGCTCCCTCTCTCATTCCTGATATTGGTACTTTGTGTCTTCTCTTTTATTCCTGATCACTGTGTCAAGAGGTTTATTACCTTTTTTTGATTTTTTTTACAAAGAACCAGCTTGATTTTCATTAATTCTATTGTTCTCTTGTGTTCTATTTTATCGATTTCTGCTCTGATCTTTATTATTTTCTTTCTTCTGCTTCCTTTGGGTTTAATCTGGTCTTTTTCTAGTTTTCAAAGTTAGAGACTGAGGTCACTCATTTCTCCTTTTCTCAGATAAATATTTGAGACTACATATTTCCCTCACAGTACTGCTCCAGATGCATCCAATTATTGATAAGTTGCTCTTTGAAAAAATTTAATTCAAATATATTTTAATTTCTCTTTTGATTTCTCTTTTGCCCCATTGGTGAGTTAGAAGTGTGCTTTTAGTTGCCAAACATTTGGGAATTTTCTGGATATCTGTTATGGATTTCTAATTTAATTCCATTGTGGTTAGAGAGCACACTTTATATGATTTGAATAATTTTACATTTATTGAGATTTGTTTTATGGCTTATAGGATAGTCTATACCGGTAAAATATTCCACATGCACTTGAAAAGAATATGTATCCTGCTGTTGTTAGGCAGAGTGTTCCATAAATATCAATTAGATCAAGTTGGTTGATTCTATTCTTCAGGTATCTACATTTCTTTTTGATTTTATGTCTTCTGGTCCATCAATAATTGAGATGGGGATGTTAAAATCTCTGACTATAATGGTGGATTTGTCTCTTTTTTGCTTTTGGTTCTATCAGTTTTTGGTTCATATATTTCGAAGCCAATATTTGACTTTTAAAAGCAGCTTTATTGAGGTATAATTTACATGTCATCAAATCCATCCATTTTAAGTGTACGACTCAATGATTTTTAGTAAATTTGTAAACTTGGGAAACCATCCTCACAATCCAGTTTTAGAACATTTCTAGTACTCCCCAAAGACCCTACCCTCAGCTCAAGGTAACATGAATCTTCTTTCTGACTCTATAGATGGGAATCTTCATATAAATAGAATCATATGATATGTGGTTTTTGTGTTCTTTCACTTAGTACAATGCTTTTGAGGTTTGTCCATGTTGCAGTGTGGATTAGTACTTCATTCCCTTTTATGGCTGAGTAGTATTCCCATCAATGGATAGACAACATTGTGTTTATCCGTTTCCCAGTTGATGGACATTTAGATTGCTTTCACTTTTGGGCAGTTACGAATAACATTGCTAGGAAGATTAGCATACAAGTCTTTGTGTGAACCTATGCTTCCAATTCTCTTGGATAGATTCCTAGGAGTTAAATTGTTAGGTCAGATGGTACGCTTATGTTTAAATTTGTAAGGAGCTGCCAAACTGTTTTCCAAAGTGGCTGCCCCATTCTACATTCCCACCAGCAATGTGTGAGAGTTCCAGTTTTTTTTTCTTTCTTTTTTTTTTAAGATTTATTTGTTTATTTGAAATAGAGAGAGCATGAGCTGGAGGGAGGGGCGGAGGGAGAGAGAGAGGCTCCTCAAGCAGACTCCTCACTGAGCTTGGAGATCGACGCAGGACCTTGAGATCATGACCTGAGCTGAAATCAAGACCCAGTCGCTTGACCGACTGAGCCACCCAGGCGCCCCTCCAGTTTCTTTATATACTTACCAATGCTTGGTGTTGTCTTTTTGATTATGAACTGCTTTTTGACCCACTGAAAATGGGTCACACAATTCACCTTCGTATCACCACCCCATTATACAGATGTGAAAGCTGAGAGCCAGATGTCAGAGGTGGCAGAAATCGGATTCACGTTCACATTGGTCTGTCACACAGACCCAAGCTTTGTGAGCTGTGTGCGGCTGCTTTCTTTTCTCATCAGAAGCACACGTCCTTTGCAGTCACCAGGGAGCCATGCTCCAGTCTCAGACCCCTCTCGGCTGCTCTCTCAGTCCGTCTAGAAGCTGGCTTGGCCCGGAGGTTTGCTGCCTACTGTCTCTACAGGACTGATGAAGAAGGAAATCAGTGTTTGGTTAGGTGTGTCTGAGTCCCCTGGGCTTATTCCCAGATTGGTATTCATACCAGGAGTTTCTCAGCTTCTACTTAATGCAACCCCTATAAATTGTGAAATAGCTTGTCTGAGTCTGTTACTACATTATTGGTATACAAAATACTCTTTTAGGTTTGCTGAATTTGTGCTGTTACCTGAGGAAGAAATATATATATATATATATATATATATATATATATATATAAAATCAGCTGATGATTTATCGGCTGACTATTTATCAGCTGACACTTTCCTGAAAACACATTATTTTAGAAAACCCCAAGCCTCTGTGCAAGCCCCGCAAAGCCTTGGTTGGGAGCCAGGGCAGGCAGCGCCTTCAGCATGCTGGCCTGAAGCCCTGGACCAGGCTCTGATGAGGTTCCCACTGGTGGACGGGGAAATAAAGAGAATAATGTGGAGAGAGTGCTCAGAGAGCCACATTTATTTAATTTAAAGTCCTGTGATGCTGATTTCCCCCTACCTTTTAGATGTTAAAATGCTCATGCTTTATGAAAGAATGGTGGTGAGAGAGGGCAGTCATTTTTATACAATGTCTTATTTGCTGAACTAGAAAATGAAAGAACACAATGTCAATCCATATATATGTATATTAGTCTTTATTAGTACTCTGTTCTTTTTTTTAAAGATTTTATTTATTTCTTTGAGAGAGAGAGAGAGAGAACACGAGCAGGGGGAGTGGCAGAGGGAGAAGCTCAATCCTAGGACCCTGAGATCATGACCTGAGCCCAAGGCAGCCACTTAATTGACTGAGCCACCCAGGCGCCCTTCTGGTCTACGTTTTTGACTGATGAGTGATGTCCAAATGTCTGGGGACTACTGGCCTGGGAGCAAGGACACAGGGATGGCAGAAAAATCACACAGACTTGGCTTTATTTTCTATTTTTAAGATTTATTTATTTTATTTTAATTTTTATTTTTTTTAAGATTTTATTTATTTATTTGACAGAGAGAAACACAGCAAGAGAAAGAACACAAGCAGGGGGAGTGGGAGAGGGAGAAGCAGGCTTCCTGCGGAGCAGGGAGCCCGATGTGGGGCTCGATCCCAAAACCTTGTGATCATGACCTGAGCCGAAGGCAGACGCTTAATGACTGAGCCACCCAGGTGCCCCTATTTATTTATTTTAGAGGAGGGGAAGAGAAGGGGCAGAGGGAGAGGGAGAGAGAATCTCAAGCTGACTTCCCGCTGAGCTCAGAGCCCCACACGGGGCTCCATCTCAGGACCCTGAGATCATGACTGGAGCTGAAACCAAGAATCCAATGTTCGACCGACTGCGCCACTCAGGCGCCCCCAGACCAGGCTTTTTAAATGTTACTTTGTAGCAATTTGATCTTGGGTAATAACAATAATACTAATAGAAACAAGAAGAAGAATGGTAGACATAAACACAGAGGTCTTTTGAGTACTGTTCTAAATACTTTATATTCATAAATTCATTTGGTCTTTACTGCCTTCCTTGGGTTAATAGATTAAAACTGCGGGGGGTGGGGTAGAAGGAGGTATATTAACATGACAAAGGTCTATGGTATCCTAGAAAGGTATTTCGTCTTTGTGCTCAGTTCCTGGCTCAGAATTTCTAAAACCTTTGGAATTTCCTGAGTGATAAGGCTGACAGGAGCGTCTTTTGTTCTAATAAGGCGATTCTTAGCGGGTGTCTAGATAGCTTCAGGCTGGGGGCTGGTAGACAGGAAGACTGAGGGAGGATTAGAAGCTGGGAACTCTCAGTCCCTGCCCTCCACCTGCTGGGAGGGAAGAATGGCTGGAGGATCACCAGCGGCCAGGGATACAATCAATCACACCTGTGTAATGGAACCTCCATAAAACCCCCAGGTGATGGGTTCTGAGTTGGTGAACACATTGCGGTGCTTGGAAGGTTTTGTCTGTACGCACCCTTCACCCCCACATCTTGCCTTATGTGCCTCTTCCATTTGGCTGTTCCTGAGTTATATCCTTTACAGTAAACCGGCAATAATAAATAAAACACTTTCCTGAGTTCTGTGAACCATCCTAATGAATTATCCAACCTTGGTGGTGGTGGGGGGAGGTTGTGGGAACCCTCAGATTTGTACCTAAGTGGTGGGGGGAGGAAGTGTGGGTAGCACCAGGACCTAATCCTGTGGCTGGCTTCTGAAGTGAGTGCAGTCTTGGGATGCTGAGCCCTTACTGGGTAGGGGTCTGTGCTAACTCCAGGCACTCAGTCAGAACTGAATTGAACTGTAGGACCCCCAGTTGGTTTTGGAGAATCAGAGAATTGGCTGGTGTCAGGAGTTTAAAAAAATCTCTCAGGGGCCAATACGTCGCCTAACCCATAGTATATGCCCAATTAATATTAATTTTCTCCTCCCTTCTTTTCCTCTGGGCAAACCCTCTGAATTTCTCATAGAGGGCAGGCTAGCTGGTTAACAGCTTGGGTTTGGGCATCTACTAGACTTGGATTTGAGTCTGGGCTTCTCCCTCTCTTGGCTGGGAGACCCTAGGCAGGTTGCTCACCCGCCCTGTGTCTGAAGGCTGGGTAGCAGCTGAGGTTAGTTCTCACTTTGTGTTATATGCACCCTTTGACAGCAGGCAGAGAAGACCCGACATGAGAGACTGGGAAGCAGCATCTGAGACGATTCTGCTCCTCTGGGTTTCTCCTCCTGGACCGGATCCACCGCTAACTGTGGTGATGTGTGGCTGAGTTTCCCGCCCGCCCTCTGCCTGGCAGAGCCGGCTTCCCTCCAGGCCCGGGGCCCCGCCAAGCTCAGCCGTGTCGCCGCGCTAACCTCCACGGAGGGAGGCCTGGCCAGCCGCAGGCGAGCGTTAACCAAAGCCTGAGTCAAACTTCATTTCCTCTTACCCAGGGAGCTTGGCCACCACAGGCCAGGCGCCAGGCCAGAGCACTGTTGGCCAACGAGTTGCTCACGGTGCCCACGATGCAGGCACTCACACACCCACCCTCTCCCCTGCTATCCCCCAGAGCCCCCCGGGGGCACCCATCCCTGTGCCTGTTGCCCATTGTGCAAACAAGAAAACCAAGGCTTGGACTGGCCAGGTCACTTTCAGAACATCTCAGCCCTTTCTTTCCTGCCCCCCTTTTTGCTCTTAGGAGTGACTGACTCATTAACAAAGCTCAAAATATAATGAACAACAGCAGCTGGAGGGGAGGATTTTAGTGGCACCAGGATGGTCCTGCAGGGTCTCAAATGGTACCAACTACCGTTTTGTGAGCACCTAAAATGTGCCAGGGACTGGGCTTTCCCTGAATCATCTCATCTCATTTAACCCTCCAGCAACCCAGCGAGGTGAATACTAACAGTGCCCATTTTACAGATGCAGAAACCGAGGCTTGGAGAAGAAAAGTAGCTGGCCCCAAATCACACAGCCCAGAAAGGCAGGGGCTAGATCTTGCACTCAAGACTGTGGCTTTGGTGCAAACTTCCTGTTGTCCCTGAACATCAACCCATGTGGCACAAACCTGTTTTTCCTGTGGCCCACCCAGGTGGGTGAATCTTTTTTTTTTTTAAAGATTGATTTATTTTAGAGAGAGAGAGAGAGAGAGCGTGCACATGGGGGGGGCAGAGGGAGAGGGAGAGAGAGAATCCTCAAGCAGACCACCCAGTGAGCACAGAGCCCAATGTGGGGCTCGACCTCAGGACCCCCGAGATCATGATCTGAGCCAAAACCAAGAGTCAGCCGCTTAAGTGACTGAGCCATCCAGGCGCCCCTGGATGAATCTTTGACATTCCCTCTCCTGCAAAAGCAGGACATGATGCCTGTCACAAAGGAACTATAGATAATGCAAAACAGAACCTTGCGGCTCCAGGGGAAAGTGCCCAGTTGGGGAGCAGGAGTCCCTGGTCCTGTTCTTGGCACTGTCACTCACTTTGAGTCTGAATTCAGATTCACTCCAGGAGGACAATTTATTTCAGCTTGCATGCCAACTCCCATCAGTCGATAGTTGCTGTCTAGAGTGCTCTACTGGAAAGAACAGTGAGGCTCAGCAATCAACTTGTGATGTCTGTCACTACAGCACAGGGAGGGGTCAGGTGGGTTCAGGGGCTTAATTACATGCTATGCATTTCCAAATCCCAAACTAGGGGCTACCTAAGATTTCTAACCTCAATCCCCTATCTCAGAAAGCAGGTTGTTTCCACTTGAGCACCAGCTAGACAAGGGGGCCAAGAACTTAGTGTTGCCAGAGGAAATATGGGCATCCTGCATTTTTATTTGCTAAATCTGTCTACCCTACAAAAACTGCAAATTCAAGCCACTTCAAGAGTATCTTTCAAGCAGCTTGATTTAATCTCAAAGTTAGCCCAGTCGATATGCAGCCATGACCAGCCACAGACTTCTGTGCCCTTTCTTCTTCTTGATAATAAATTCAGCTTCGTTCATGAATCTCTTTGCAAGTGGAGGTCCTAACTACACTAAGTCAAGGCAACTGAGTCACTTTTTTGGGGGGAGATTTAAACTCAATCTGGTTTTGGGTAATTATGAGATCAATTCAGGATTCTCTCCCCTCACCCCCTTTCCTTATCTCTGGGTGCTGAGTTCAGAGAAGTGTTCTGTTCTTGCTGGCCTCTGCTGACCTCTGGTCAAGGGTCAGGGGCCAGTCTTCACCCTGCTAATGCCCAAAGTGTACCCCTGCCTACGGTTGTCAGATGCACATGTCATTCTTCCTGTTCTAGTTGGGAGGCTTCATCAGGAAGTGTTTTTCCTCCCCCTCGAGGGAACTCTGAGTGGCCACCTCAGGTCTGGACAGCTCCCTTAGCCATGACTCTTCGCTGGTCCACGCACCATGTTGAATTTCAGGCTTATGTGGAAAACCAGGAGCCCCAGGATGGGGGTTTCAGTGGCCCCTGTGTCTTCTGCCTCAAGATCAAGACCTTGAAGCTCTTCTCAGGGACCCCTGCTGATTGTCTTTTTAGTCCACTGCTGTGGAAAAGTGAGTATTATGCCTTCACACATTCTTGGGCACTCTGGTTTATGCTCCAGTTCTTGATATTTAAGGCCAGCTTCCAGACTTTAGAAAAAGGGAGGGCATTTTTTTTTTCTTCTCAAACATTTGACATTTCCAGTCAAAATCCATGGCTTTCAATACCATGGTTTCTGTTATAGATTCACAAAAGTCTACCTAAGAACTCAAAGCCAATACTTTGATTCTTCACCCTTTTTCTGCCTCCATTCCCTGAGGGTGATCTGATAGGATTCCTCCCAGCTGCTAGAAAGGTGATCAGAAGAAAGGGGTACAAGGACTTGAATATAAATATAGCTTTTAATATCAATATATTACATCACCATGGATACATTCAGAATAAGGTATAAAATTCACAAACCACAAGGATTCTATCTCCCATACAAGAAGTGATCATGTAAACACAAGCTGTGCATCTCGTCTGACTTATTTCCAGGGATGCTCACATATCCGTGGCTCTGATCCTACTATCCACGGGTATTTCCATCCATCTATCATCCATCATTACTGCGGTGTGAAGAGACTCTCCCAGACTATTTCTAGAGTCCTGCTGCTAATTTTTCATTCATTTTCTCAGTCACTGATTCATCTTTGCATTCGCAGTATTTCTTGTACCTCTAATCTGAGTTAGGGACCCAAGGGTGAATACACCAGAGATGGCTTCTGCCCCCACAGAGCCCACGCACAAGTACCTAGCAGAGTCTTGCAAAATGTTTGGTAAGTCAATGAGCAAATTCTGGTTGAATACTCCTTGCTTACTGTATCAGTTTGCTAGGGTTGCCATGAGGAAGTAGCATAGATGGGATGGCTTAAATAAGAGAAAGTTATGGTTCCACAGTTCTGAAGGCTGGAAGTCCAAGGTCAAGGGCTGGAAGTCTAAGTCCAACCAATAGGGTTGGTTCCTTCTGAGGGCTGTGAAGGAGGACCTGTTCCAGGTATCTTTCCTTCTGTGAATTTTTGGCTCATTCCCAGGTTCAAGGAATATTCATGGAGCACCTGCTCTACCAACTTCCGGTGGTTTGCTGGTGATCTTTGGTGTTCCTTGGCTTGTAGAAGCATCGTCCTGATCTCTGTCTTCATCTTCACATGGTGTTCTTTCTGTGGGTCTGTGTCCACATTTCCCCTTTTTATAAGGACACTGGTCACATTGTACTGGGAACCCGCCCCCCCCAATGACCTATTGTAAGTAACAACATCTGCAACAGCCCTATTTCCAAATAAGGTCACATTCTGAAGTACCGGGGGTTAGGACTTTAGCATATGGATTTTGGGGACACAACTCAACCCATGACATTTATACATGTGGGCCTGTAATTCTCACATCAGGCTTGAGGTCTTTGAAGGCAGGTTGTACGTTACTCTTGGGTAGTCCCAGGAACTAGCAGAGACATGGCCTATAGCAGGTGCTCCATAAGTATTTCTTGAACCTGGGAATGAGCCAGAAAGTCATAGAAGGAAAAATGGATACCGTGAGGTTAGTGACTTGCCCAAGGTCAAAAGTGCAGCTAGTATGAGTGTATGAGAGTATGTGAGTATGTGAGAATGAGTGTGTGAGTGTGAGTCTGTGAGTGAGTGTGACATGATGTGAGTATTGAGGGGATATAAGTGAGCGTATAATTGTTCATGTGTACTTGTGTCAGCTTGTGAGTGAGTGTGTGTGAGCTTGCAAGCAAGCATGAGGGTGTGAGGGGGTGGGTGTGAGTACACACACACACGAACAGTTGACCCTTGGACAACATAGGTTTGAAATGCATGGGGCCACGTATTTACGGGTTATTTTTGATAAATACAGTACAGTACTATAAAAGCATTTTCTCTTCTTTATGATTTTTTTAAAAATTTTTTTTAAAGATTTTATTTATTCATTTGAAACAGAGAGATACAGAGAGAGAGCGCGAGCATGAGCAGGGGAGAGGCAGAGGGCGAGGGAGAAGCAGGCTCCCACCGAGCCAGGAGCCAGATGTGGGGCTCGATCCCAGGACCCTGGGACCATGACCTGAGCTGAAGGCAGACGCTTAACGACTGAGCCACCCAGGCGCCCCTAAATCAGGTGTTTTTTTTTATCACCAACTATTTAAGTTATCCGTAAGGCTTCCAGTCCATAGTAGGCTACTGGTTATGTTTTGGGGGGAGTCAAAAGTTATATGCTAATTTTTAACCACGCAGTGTCCCTAACCCCTGTGTTGTTAAGGGACAACTGTTTACATTTATAGAAATGTGTGTGTATATGGATAGAGAGACAGAGACAGAGGGACAGAGAGAGAGGGAGTGGGGGTTAGGGAGAGACTCAGAGCTACTAGTTAATCCTTTCTGAGGCGGATGTGATTGATCTCAAAGACACGGGGTTTAGTGGGAGAGCAAAAATCATTGTTGAACGTTTTTTAACTTCAATATTTAGCATTAGTAATTAATTATTTTATGGCCTTTACTACTTTGGAAGCTTAAAAATTAACAAACGTGCCCTTCTAATGGCAAGGGTGCACTTCCAGCTGGTAGTTTGCTTACATTGCAATGCTCTTAATTAATTCATTCACAAACATTCATGGAGCACCCGTTCTTTACCAGGCCCTGGGGTAGATGCTGGGGATGTAGCAGGGAACATGAAAGAGATTCATTCATTCACTCATCCGTCCATTCATTTGTTCATTCATCTCATTTCTGACTTCTGTACTAGATATGGAAGCTACCATAAGGAATCCACATCCATTCATTCAACAAATGCGCATTGAATATCTACTCTGTGCCAGAGTGACTCATTCATTCATACAACAATTATTTATGGGGAGCCTATTCCCTGTCAAGCAGGTCCTGGATGCTGGGGATCCAGCAGTGAACGAGACAGACATGGTCCTTCCCTTTGTGATGTCTTGCAGAGTCACCCCTGTATTGGGGGCTTTAGGTAACTGGGGGCTCTAAAGGAGAGAGACCATTCCAGATGACAGGGCAGACAGACTCCAGGATTCACCCGAGGAGCTGATGGTGGGGACAAGGGTGGGGTTGCATCCTCCAGGTTCGTGCATCCTCCAGGTACCTCTCTTCCAATGCATTCCTCACGTGCAATCTCTGCTGCCACATGGGAGCAGCCACAGAAACCCCTACTGCCTAATGCATAGATAGTCCTGCTTAAAAGCTCTGTCATGACATATATCCAACTCATTGCTCCCCTCTTGGCATTGTGGAGACGGCCCTCCGAGACTGGCCACGGTGACCGCACATCTAATAACCACACATCTAATAACAAGGCTCATCATTGCAGTTAAGGCTCACCCCGAGCCTCCATTCCCAGCACACAAATCAAACATCACATTGGCTTCCCCTCCTGGCCAGCCGCTTCCAGGCCCTGGCTCTCCCGCAGAAATTCTGGCTCTCAACAACTTCCCAGGGATTCCATGGTTTATTTTTGCCTAACCAAGCTGATTTTCTTCTCTCTAATTCTCTCAAGGTTTTGTTCCTGGCACACTTGCTAGAGATGCTTCGGCTTTGCAGTGAACCGAAATGTTATTCACTGCAGCGGAACAAAAAAAAAAAACCCAGCAAAGTAAAGACTGCAGCTTCCCATAAAATAGGATTTTAGTCATCAAGAAAAAACTGCAGAAGAGGAATGAAGGTAACAACTTTTACTCTTGTGGCAACATCCTTTCCACTTGCTTCTAGGAGTCTGCTCGGGTTCCAGGCATGAGGAATCTTGTCAAAAAAAGAGGCCAAGAAGGACACGGGATGGAGAGGTGCCCTGGTAGAAGAGTCTCCTAACAGTAGCCGATTGAATCATCATTCAATAAATGTTGACAGAGCATCTTTTCTGTTGCAGGCAATGTGCTAGGTGCTTGCAATATACCGATGAGCAGAGTGGACATGCTCCCTGCCCTTATGGATCTTCTGGGCGTGGGGTACAGAGACACTGTAAAAGATTACCCAGCAACCTACAGAATGGGAGAATATTTGCCAATTGTGTATCATCTGATAAGGGATTAATATCCAGAATATATAGGGAACACCTAAGACTCAGCTGCAAGAAAACAAGCAACTTTAAAAATGGGCAGAGGACTTGAAGGGATATTTCTACAAAGAAGATACACACACCACCCATGAGCACACAATTTCATCACAATTTTTAAAAATTGCTTAAAAGCATGGTTTTAAAGCTTAACACGTGCTATGTGGGAAAAGCACAGGGAGCTACAACCAGGTCCAATAGGGGTTCCAGATGCTTTTTGGTGGCTGGTCAGGGAAGCCTTCCCTGAAGAGGTGACATCTAAGCCGAGACCCACAGAGGGAGGACTCAAGACAAGGAGGGAGGAAGCGCAGTGAAGGCTGAGGGAATGGCATGGGAGAAGCCCACATGGGAGGCAGGATGCCTGTGGGCTGGACAGATTGAAAAAAGACAGGATATTATAGCAAGAAACGAGGTAGAAGAGGCAGAAAAAAACCAGAGTATTGGTCTGTATCCAAAGTCCAATGGGAAATCACTGGAAGGTTATAACCAGATTTGTCATGACTAGATTTTTATTTGCAGGAGCTGACTACAACTTCATTAAAAAGATAACTCTCCTGCAGAAGGGAGGAGGAAACCAATTAGGGTGTTATCACCCTAGTGCAGGCAAGAGGTGATGAGGGTTTGGTATGGCAGTGGAGAGGAAAGAGGGGTGGATTCAAGAGATGTGTATGAAGGGAGACAGGCCAGGAGCTGGTGACCAGTAAGTGTCCCTTGTGAGCACGGAACTGGAAGCCAGGTCTCCGATGGGGCACTTGTGCCAGGTTGTGACCCGAGGTGGGTAAGACTGTCAATTGGAAACAAGTTGTGAGGTCAGAATTGGAAGCAAAGTAGGGAACAGAGGCTCAGGAGTGAGTACCTCTACAGCCCTGCAGTGTTAGCTTGCATCAACTCCGTGGTACTGGGGCGGGCCTAATGTCCGGGAGAGATGGAACATCTCCGTGTGCTCACTGCAGTGGCATCGGCCAATCCTGCAAGGAAATAGAACATTCTAGCGGGACCAGCCGGCACCAGGCTATTCTGGAAAAATTCTAAAGACTGGCTCTGTTTAGGTGGGCGCCCTAAGTGTTCTATTCTTGTCTCCCAGTGCCGAGCTCAGGGGAGCTAATGATCACCTCAAGTTTTCTGTGCTGCTATAGAAACCCTCCCAGGGAGACCCTGTAGGATCAGCCCCGACTAAACTGGCAGGACGTATCTGAAAGAAAGATGGATGGCATGACCTTGGGGGAGAAATCTCTATTTGGGTTTATTAAAAACACGCACTGCTGTTCTATGACGAACGTGTTGTACTTGTGTGGAAAAAAATAAAATAAAGGGGAAAATACACCGTCAGTTTTGTTCATTGCCAGAGGCCACTCGTATTGATGCAGAAAGCGATGGGAGCCGTCAGATATCGGGAGTCTTTAAATTGTTTATGACTTTTGTTGCAGTAACTGTAATTCTGAGATTCTTTCTTCATGCAATAATCCTAAATATGAAATAAGAGCTTTATAGACAGAAGCATGTTAGCTGTACTAGAACTAGTACAGGTGGAAAAGGAAAACAGCCTAACTGTCCAAAACAAGGGCCAATAAATTCTGCACCATGCCACTCCCTGGAATATTATGTAGCTACGAAAAATGATGATGATGCAAAAGTATGTATGCCAAGCTGGGCAATGCTCATAATACAGGGGAGTGCATGTATGCGATTGAGTTCCACTCCATAAAGATCAATCTGCAACAGCAGAAATAGGGTTCTGAACAAATCCAGAAGCAAATGTATCAAAATATTAATCACCTTGTGTGGTTTGTGTGGTGGTTGTAGAACTGTTGATAATTTTTTTCGTTTCTTTAACTTATGCAACAATAGTTTTATAATGTGTGTATTTGCCTGCTTCTCCCTCTCCCGCTCCCCCTGCTTGTGTTCCCTCTCTCGCTGTGTCTCTCCGTCAAATAAATAAATAAATTCTTAAAAAAAAAAAGTGTGTATTTGATAATGGCAAAAGTTATTTTCAGTAAGAAAAACCTTTGCTGGTTAGCTTACTACTGGAGAAATGACCAGAGCTGTTCGAAAGCGAGGTCTTTGGGCTGCCTGGCTGGCTCAGTCAGTAGAACATGTGACTCTTGATCTCAGTCAGTTTGAGCCCCATGGTGGGTGTAGAGATTACTTAAAAAAATAAAATCTTGAAACAATGAATCATGGAACACTATATTTAAACTAATGATGTAATGTATGGGGATTAACATAACAATAAAAAAATTAAAAAAAAAATAAAATAAAATCTTGAAATAAAAACAAAAACAACAACAACTACAACAACAACAACAAAAACAAAAGCCAGGTCTTCAAATGTCAATGCCAGTCTCAAGAGGAGGAAGGAGATGAAAATGGTGCAGGGAGGCATGGTTCATGGTGATCATGAACTTGACCTTGGCTTTGGTTTTAGATGGGGTTTGAGTCTGGATGAGGCAACTTACTGTGTGACCTTGTGTGAATGACTCAGCCTCTCTCAGCTTCTCCTTCTCATCAAGATGAGGACATCCTACCCATCCCCCCAACCTTCGTAGGGCTTGTAGGGATTATTTGAAATGCTACAGGTAACCATTTAACAGTATCCTTGGCATGTGGACTGTCCCTCCTAAACATTAGTTATTACTGCCCGGGGACTGGCCTACAGAGATATTTGTAGATAACTGTCGACAGCCACAGAATCCAGATTTCACTGGTCTGAGAGAAGTAGGCTGCACAGACATTTTGTGCTGAAAACAGAGTGATGTTGCCACTGAGTCTCCATGGAGCTCTGTGAGGAGTTAATGGTGCATGGCTGAGGCAGTGGACCAGACGAAGGGCCACCCGCTTCTCCCAGGAGCTGCCAAGGGTGTCTGTGAAAGGGTTTGCATCATACGCGCTCATGTAGTCACTGTCGCGCCGGGGAAAAATGCCCGATGGGGGCCACCTTATCGTTACCCTGGCTGAAAAGCACAGCTATTGGAGGTGCATTGGCCCCAAGTGACCGAAGTGCAGGTCAAGCTCACTGGCATAAACTCCTCAAAGTAGGGACCTGGTTGCCTCAGTTGCTGGTTCCCAGATCACAGCCTGTGCTCGGGAATATTTAATACCTTGTAACTCCTGGGAGAAAGTGAGCTCCCAAAGTTCAGTTTGGGGGTCCAGATTCTTCCCCTCTATTTGGGGTGGGGCATGATTTCACACTTTTGCAGCTCTTCACAAGCTGTTTCCTTCCCTTTAAATGTTCCTTTCTCTGCTTCCACCTACTGTGAACTCCTATCCTGCCTTCAAGACTCGGCTCATATGTCACCTCCTCCGGGAAGCCTTCCCCGAACACATCACCCTAGAATTAATCACCTTTTATAGATAACGACTTTGTACATTGCTCACTGCTAGAGGTACACACACACGTCTCTTATAACCTGTGCCTTGCTTCTACTTTGTAGCTCTTGTCATAACATACACTTATATGTACCTTTGGTATATACCCTACATCAAGAGAATGTATTATGGTGTTGTCTAATGTCTCTCTGATGGCAGGAATGTGTCTCTCTTGTCACATGGCTGTTATCCTTAGCATTCCTGGTGTACAGCAGCTGTTTGATCAATATCGAATAGATGAATGAATGAATGAATCAATCAATCAATGGCTTTTCACCTTCATGGTTGCACAATTTTACCTATTCCACAGAATGGATTTTCCCAGGCAGAAGGACAGCTCTGTCAGGGCTGGGTCTGTGCTGTTCTTGGTTGCTCCCTCTCCTATGGTAGACATGGGGGATTCACTGCCCAGATCCTTCTCCCAGTGCTGTTGGCAGGCAGCCCTCTGCCCTCAGCCCCTTCAGGGATAACTCAGCTGCAGAGAACCATCTCGCCCGAGGGCATGTCCTTCCCGGGATGGCCCACACCCAATGACTGACTGATGTGCAGAATAAAGGCTGGTCATCTGGCCCCAATTTGGGACAAGGTGGAAGGCCCCCCTAGCTCCAGGGTCCCTCATGGGGTTTGGCTAAGGCTGGTGTTGGTTTGTACCTGGCTTCTCTTTTCTCTACATCTTTCTTTGCCCTTCCATAGGTGTTCCTCTTGAGGGCTCTCTTTATTGTGCATGAACTTGGTCTCAGGATCTGCTTCCTGAACCTGACCTGCAACGTCTTCTGTCCCAGCAGTTTGGGACTGATGCTACTTTGGGGAGTCTGGAGGGGTTACTCACTAAACATTTCCTGAGTGAATAAATGGATGGATGAAACCCCTCTGAATGAATGGCTGCTCTGTCTTGCTCTCTACCTCCCACTCTAGACTGTGAGCTTTCCATGGGAGTGACTGTGTCTTTTTCATCTTCATAACCTCGGCACCTAGCACCCTGCCAGGTATACAGCAGGTGCTCCATAAGTGTTGGGGGAAGGATGAATACATGAACCCAGATTTGGGGGAGAGAGTGTGGCTGAGTCAGCATAACCCTGTCTCCATTTTCAGACCTTAAATTTAAAAAACTTCTCCTTTCCTCGCACCCTCCTCCTCCCTCCCTTCTTCCTCCTCCTCCTCCTCCTTCTTCTTCTACCTCTTCTCCTTCTCCACCTTCTTCTCTTTCTCCTCTCTCTCAGTGGCTGCCTTGCAAAGGTGAGCCAGGAGCACCATTTCCAGAGTGGTCAGATGGAATTGGGGAGTTTTCTCCTCTGCTTGCCTTCTCAAAGGCTCTTTCAACACTTACTCGAGGAATAGATGCTGGCTCGGGAACACAGCTGAGGTTGGCAACAATAAAGGCCTCTTTAAAAACGACTCCCATTACCTGTGGTCAGTTTGAGGCTTGCAGGCCACAGAAATGGGTCTCAGCAGGCTTCTAGTCGTGGGGGATCAGGACATATTGATTCTGGCAATTAACACCACAGTTCCCCAAAGCACAGACCCGTAGAGGGTGCGCCTTCCACCGCAGCCTGAGCTGGCTGGCCCGGCAGCGGCCAGAGCCGTAGATGGTACCCGGGCTTCGGGGACAAACCACAGGCCATTTCCCACCTGTGTGATCCCGGGCAAACGACTCCACTCTGCCAAGCCACAGTCACCTCCCCTGGGAAATGGGGCCACTCCACGCCTCTACCAGACCAGAGAAGAGCAGTAGCCATCACAAGCTAATATCTGAAATAGATAAATGGGGTGTGAATTTCAACAGTGCCACTTGCCCGGCTCTGTGACTTGGAACAAGACACTCAGTCTCTCTGAGCATGAGCTACTTCATCTGTAAAGTGGGACTAATAATGCCTTTTCTTAGAAGTCGTTGAGAGAATTAAGACGCTGTATGCAGCACATTTAGTGTACTGCCTGGCTCTGAGCGCAAGTTTAGTACAGATTTGCCACTGTAATAATTTAGGTTATGGATGTGGTTCTATTGCCGGGGTAATTATTTTGGAGCCTCTGTGGAGTCCACAAAGTGGCTGACAGAGGCTGTACCACGTCCCCATTGCTGGCTGGCCCAGTTATTTCTTACCAACCTGCATCATTTCGATTTTTTCTATATTACACTTTAATTTTTTTTCTGATTATGTAAGTAACACATGTTCATTGTCATATATTTGGAAACCACAGAAAAGCACAAAAAAGCAAATAAATATTACTCAGAGATAAACACTGCTAATACTTTGGCTTATTTCCTTGCTGTCTATATTCTATGCTACGTTCGCGTATATATACGTACGTAAATACCGCTGCCTCCTCCCTTAAGTTGGGTCACATGGCATCATAAATCAGGCTGCCACCTGCCTTTTTCACTTACTAGATTATGGACATTTTCCTGTGTAATAAAATATACTTCAAAAACATGAATTTTAGTCATTTCATAGATTCTATTTTATGGATGTATCCTGTATATTTAACCATTTTCCTTCTTAAGGTTTTTCCTCCCCCAATGTCACTATTGTAAACAATATGGTCATGAACATCTTTGTGTCTAAATCTACCTTGGCCCATTAGATTAGTTCCTTAGTACAAATTCTTCAAGGGAATTCCAAGGCGGGAAGATACACCTATTTTTAGGCAGGATTTATGCCTCCAGGGCTCCTGTATGATATTATCGAATTGGAACAGGAGGGGCACCTGCCTGGCTCAGTTGGGAGAGCATGAAACGCTTGGTCCGAGGTTGTGAATTCGATCCATCCATCCACATTGGATGTAGCGATTACTAAAAAAAATGAATAAATAAATATCAACAGGATCTCTAACCATTCTGTTGCCAGAATGCCTCCCAGAAAGGTTTACTAATTTGTATGCCTTCTAGTTAGTGTATGAATATACTATTTCTTCATACCCTGCTAACATTAGCTACCAGCATTCTAAAAAAAATTGTGTAACATGTGTTTTTAAAACACAAAGGTGAATCCATACTAAATTCCAACACAAGCGTGCTGTGGGACCATGGGCAAGCCGTGTCCCTTCTTTGGGCTTCAATATCCTTATCTATAAAATGAAGGGGTAAACTCTCATAGGATTCTCTCGTTGCAGGTGAAAGAAGACGAACTCTACTGGCTTAAAACAATAATAATCATTTATTAGTTCTTGTAAAGTTTAGGGAACAGGACTCCAGGCACAGCTGCATCATACTCAGATGCTATCACCCAGAACTGGTTTCTTCTGTCTTCCAGAGATTCTGTTTTGGTTTGCTTTCTCAGCAGGCTCTCTCCAGGTAACCCCCTCCAGCACTGCCAAACTGACACGGTCCCTGCTAACCAGCAGCTCTTTTGTGATGGAGTCCCAAGGTTCATTCTGATTGGGCCAGCTTGAGTCACGTGCCCTTATAAACCAATCACTGTGGAGAAGGGGGCTGGCCGGACTATGCTGATTGACAGATCAGGATCTTGTGAGTCCTCTGCAGGTGGGGGGGGGGGGGGCATGATGGCTCCCCAGGGAAAATCGGGGGGCGGGGCGGGGTTTCACCAGAGCAGGTGGAATCGATGCTAGGCAAGCAAATCAGCCCGGACAACCTCTGAGGACCCTCTGATCCTGACACTGCAGGAGTTTGGGAAACTCTGGTTTCCCTTGGCCCATTTCCTGCAGAGGTTTTGCACACCTGGTTTCTCCATGGCTAATCTATCCTGCCCACTAAACTCATGGGCCCCTTGTTTCAGTTATCTTCGCTTCTAGGGGCACTGGAACAGGAGGGGAGGATAATTACCGTATAGATTTATGGACCTCTACTCAACAAACAGGCCCTTTCCTCGCAACGGCACAAAGCCAGCCTCATAAATATTAATCAGAAGGGAACTGCAATCAACCCAAGTGGGAGAGGAAATGGCAAATTGCTTTTTCCTCTGTAGGACATAAAAACAACGTTCATTGTTGCACAACCGGGGGCTATCCGGTGGGTTGCCTGTGTCTCCCAGCTCTCAATAATAACAATAACAATAATCATAATAGGGACCTACTACATGCTACATGAAATGTGGTGCTTCACGAACATTTTTCACTTCTATTTCACGGATGACGAAACTGAGGCTCAGGAAGTTAAGCCAGTTGCCCAGGAAGACCGTCAATGTGAAGTCGAGTCAGGATTCAAACCCAGTCTGCCTGACCTCAAGGTCTGAGTCCTTTCTGTTCAATGGATTGGGTCGTGCTTCTCCAGGAAGGAGGAACTCGATTGGCCTTTGAGTTTGGGGGATACGATCAATCACATTTCTCTGTTATGTCTTTGGAGCAGGGAGAGTAGTAGCAAGGGAGATCCTGGCTGCTTTTGTACAAAGTCGTCAACATGCAGACATGCAGGCTGAAGGCTCTGGAAAGATGCGTTTTAGCTCCAGCTTTGGGCAGGAGCCAGGTGCTAGGGGTGACACTTTGTCCTCATTCATGCCCACCACAACAGTGTCACTTAACCATCCTCAGGCCCATTTTACAGGCAAAGATATCGAGGCTAGTGGGGCGATTTAGACTAGATCCTGATTTTCATTCATTCACTTAATGAATATTTAACTAAATGTTTAAGTAAATACTTAACTGAATCTTAGCCAACTTCCTCTTAACCAGCTTACTTTGTTTACAGGCTCTCATTCACTCTGTAAAACATGATGACAAACGCCAGTCACCCCCTGATGGTGAGTAGACCTCCCACTCCCTTGCCCTAGCCCTTGGCACCCCCAGCGAGCTGCAGGCTGCATGCTTACTCCAAGTCAGTCCTGTCTGCTCCCAAACCTGCTTAAGCTGGTTGCCCTTGTTCTTATAATTATACAATTTAATTAAGCAAATTGATTACATTAAATGTAGTGTGAAAAGAAAGGGAAATGTTTCTATGAACAGGAAAACGAATGCTATACAAAGACTCATTGAAAAGGAAAGTTCCTGGAATTAAAAAAAAACCCGCGATCACATTAGGTGTGAGGGGTGACAGTGAAGGTTCAGAGTCAGTGCATATCACACAGCTGTGGCTTTGCAAAAAAAAAAAAAAATCCTATGAAACTCCAGTAGCAGAAACACACCGACGGAAAAAGCCTCACCTTCCAACATGAGAGTAGCGAATGTGTAACTGAACTCAAGGGGTTGGCTGCTTGGGGTGCATGAAATTGAACACAGCCCAAGGAAGTGTTGAAAGCAAGAAGTTTTTATTAGTTGTTACAAGTAAGGAGACAGGGAGCTAGCTTCCAAAGCACTGACTCCCAGTGGGTTAGTGCAGGAAGCTTTCATTCAGCTTTTCATTAGAGGGTGGGGGTGGGGAACTTGCATATATATTAAGGAACTTACACATATTCTATTACTTAGGGACAATGGTTCACTGGCGCCTGCCTAGCAAGTCAATATGCCAGTGCATACATTGTGTGTTCAAAAACGTGGCAGAAAACCCTGCCTGTAGAAGCAGATCCTGGTATTATAATGAGCTAAAAGGTAATTCAGGACAACTCACGAGAGCTTCTGCGCAGGTCCTCGGCTCCAAACCCGGTCAAACTGGAAGCCAGTCAAACTGGGGCACGTAAGGAGCTATCAGGCAAAACTCCTAGCTGGGTGTCTCCTTGGCCAGAACTGTTGATTCTGTAGAACAAAACACATGCCTTCTCTGCTTTTGTCCCTTCCTCCTACCCTGTCCTTTCTGCTGAGAGCTTTCAGCCCTCTTATTTGAGTAACCTCCCCTTGCATCCTAGCTAACAAATCTATGCCCACATCCTTGAGTTTAAAGAAAAAAATGTTAAGGGATTGATCATTTTCATTTTCAGTTTTAACCATATTCGCTTTCCTTAGCTGGCTAGTCACTGGTCCTATGTGGACTCCTCTGTATGCCTAAGGTAACCAGCGACAGAAGGACATGGGGAGACAGGCAGATGAAGGAAATCAATACATCGGAAATGAACTTTTACTTGTCCTCTTTCCCCTGTCACAAACACTTTCTTCCTTGGGAAGGACAACTGGTATCCGCATCTGCCAGGATGCCTAAGTCAAAACCAGGTATCATCAAAGACTCCTCCTCTTCCCTTCGCCCACAGTCAAAGTCCTTTTGATGTCACCTCCTTGACATCCCCCAAACTCATCCCTCCCTCCCGCCGATCCCCTGTTTTCCTCCTTCTCTCTCATTCTCTCTCCTTTCCTCCCTCCTACCCTTCTGGTCTCCCTTGTTCCCCTCCTTCTGCTTGCAAATATTTATGGAGTCTCTACTCTGAACCAGCTACTCAGTTGACTCTGGGGTAGCGCTAGTAAGCAGGGTTGAGGTGGTCCCTTCCCTTAAGAGGGTTATAGTGTAGCAGAGCAGACTAAAGAAATAAACAAGTAAACCAGGAAATACATTAGTAATTATAAATTGCTTTACGTGCTATGAAAATAGCAAAACAGTGGGCAAGAACTGTGGAGGGGGCTGCTTTGGAGGAAATCAAGGAAATCTTCCATGAAGAGGTGACATTTAAGCTGAAGCCCAAATGAGGAAAAGAAGCCAGCAGAAAGAAAAGTGGGGGAGAAAACATTCCATGGAGAGGGGAATGCCACAGAGGAAGGCTTGAAATCAGCCGAGAAATGAAATGAAAGCTGCTAGGGTGGCTAGAGTCTGGAGAATGGGGCATTGTGGGATGATTTGGGAGGTCAACAGGGCTTGAAGGTCAGGACAAGAGTTTGGATTTCATTACAAAGTCAATAGAAAGCTTTGGAAGGTTTTAAATAGGGAGCTAATGTTCTTTTTTGAAAGAAAATCATTATTACTATTATTTTTTATTTTAGAGCATTGTAGGTTCACATGCAGGTGTAAGAAATAAGACAGATCCCAGGTAGCCTTTATCCAGTTCCTCCAATGGTAACATGTTGCAAAACTGTAGTGCAATATAATGACCCAGATATTGACATTGACACAAAACACAGAACATTTCCATCACCACCAAAGACCCCTCTTGTTGCCCTTTTTAGGTCACATCTGCTTCTCTCCTGCCCCCATCCTCTCCTTCACCCCAGCAACCATCACCTGTGCTCTGTTTCTGTAATTTTTGTCATTTCAAGGATGCTATATAAATGGAATCAGATAGCAACCTTTTGATATTGGCTTTTTTCCCCCACTGAGCATAATTTCCTGCAGACTTATCTGGGTTGTTTCGACCACTGATAGTTTTCTTTTTATGACTGAGTACTATTCCATATGTGGATGGACCACAGTTTGTTCAACCATTCACCCACTGAGGGACATCGGGATTGTTTCCAGTTAGGGTTCTTGCAAATAAAACTGCTATAAACCTTCACATACAGATTTTCAGGTGGACATAAATTTTCATTTCTCTGGGACAAATCCCCAAGAGTGCAATTTCCTGGATCTTATGACATTTGCATACTTAGCTTTATAAGGAACTGCAAAACTTTTTTCTGGAGTGGCTGTTCCACTTTTCATTCCTACCAGCAATGTATGAATGATCTCATTTCTCTGTATCTTTGCCAGTGCTTGGTGGTATCACCATTTTTTATTTTAGCCATTCTGAGAGGTATGTAGTGATATCTCATTGTGGTTTTAATTTGCCTTTCCCTGATGGCTAATGATATGGAGCATCTTTTCATGGGCTTATTTGCTACCTGTATTTCCTCATGGGTGAACCAATACTCTTTGACAAATTTATCATTCTGTCTTTACTGAGAAGTCCCATGCCCCTAATAAGACCTGAGAGCGGGACCTGATCCATGGATGATGTGAATAAATGCTCCTTGGATGAACAAACTCAGGACCAGGGGCATCATCAGAGTCTGGACATGGCTCAACTTGGGTCAGTGCCCCTCCTGTGGCACCAGCCCTGCTGCCCACGGCACAGATCTCACCTGCTCATCAATAAATTCCATCCAGAAAGGATTCGACGCCCAGAGACTTGCACTTGCTGTATAATTAGGTCTAGCAAAGCTTATGAATGTAGTCCCAGATTATAATCACTTTTTAATTATATTTACCTTTGTCTGCAGAGAGGTGAGATGTATTATTGGCTCTGGGAGGTAACAATTCAAATCTTCATCCAAAGAAGCAGGTGCCCTGAGGAGGATGTACAGGCAGAACCAAAGAAATTAAAATAGATCTGCAGACACAAAGCTCTAGCCTCCTTACTGAGTCTGGGATTCGGAGGCTGGGAAGTTGAAGGGCTTAATGTTTTCTATTCTCCATGAACCAGGAGGTGGGGGGGGGGGAACTGATAACAGAGTTCAGTGCTTGTGTGCTGACTATGTGCTAGGTACTATGCTAAGTAATTTCCATAAGAATCTTATTTAATTTGCAAAAGTAACCCTGAGGAGTAGATACTGTTGGTATCAGTCCCATTTTGTAGAGGAAACTGAGGAATAGACAGGGCCAGTGGCATACCCAGGGTCCCACAGCCAGGGAGAGACAGGGCCAGGATTCAAATTCAACTCTGCCAGATGCCAGAGTGCTTGTAGGGAGACCTGATGCTGTAGAAGGCCGTGACCTTGCTCTCCTACAGCTGGACTCTCTGATTAACAAACTTGGAGTTCCCAGCCCCATATGCTCACCCTCATTGGCTCAGGAGGTCTGTGACAGGCCTTCTGGAACCCTCTTCCCTCCTCCCTTGCACAAGGACCACAGCAGGGAACAAAGCAGGAGACACAAAGTCATATACTCCCACAATGGCCTTCTTGGATCTCACCATCTTGGCTGCCAGCAAGATCCAGACCCTCAAATGACATATCAGATAAAGGGCTAGTATCCAAAATCTATAAAGAACTTATCAAACTCAACACCCAAAGAACAAAGAATCCAATCAAGAAACGGGCAGAAGACATGAACAGACACTTTTCCAAAGAAGACATCCAAATGGCCAACAGACACATGAAAAAGTGCTCAACATCACTCGGCATCAGGGAAATCCAAATCAAAACCTCAATGAGATACCACCTCACACCAGTCAGAATGGCTAAAATTAACAAGTCAGGAAATGACAGATGTTGGCGGGGATGTGGAGAAAGGGAAACCCTCCTACACTGTTGGTGGGAACGCAAGCTGGTGCAACCACTCTGGAAAACAGTATGGAGGTTCCTCAAAAAGTTGAAAATAGAGCTACCATACGATCCAGCAATTGCACTACTGGGTATTTACCCCAAAGATACAAATGTAGGGATCTGAAGGGGTACGTGCACCCCGATGTTTATAGCAGCAATGTCCACAATAGCCAAACTGTGGAAAGAGCCAAGATGTCCATCAACAGATGAATGGATAAAGAAGAGGTGGTATATATATACAATGGAATATTATGCAGCCATCAAAAGGAATGAGATCTTGCCATTTGCAATGACATAGATGGAACTGGAGGGTATTATGCTGAGTGAAATAAGTCAATCAGAGAAAGACATGTATCATATGACCTCACTGATATGAGGAATTCTTAATCTCAGGAAACAAACTGAGCGTTGTTGGAGTGGGGGGTGGGGTGGGAAGGATGGGGGTGGCTGGGTGATAGACACTGGGGAGGGTATGTGCTATGGTGACTGCTGTGAATTGTGCAAGACTGTTGAATCACAGATCTGTACCTCTGAAACAAATAATGTAATATATGTTAAGAAAAAAAAAAAGAAGAAGATAGCAGGAGGGGAAGAATGAAGGGGGGGAAATCGGAGGGGGAGACAAACCATGAGAGATGATGGACTCTGAAAAACAAACTGAGGGTTCTAGAGGGGAGGGGGGTGGGGCGATGGGTTAGCCTGGTGATGGGTATTAAAGAGGGCACGTTCTGCATGGAGCACTGGGTGTTATGCACCAACAATGAACCATGGATCACTACATCAAAAACTAATGATGTAATGTATGGTGATTAACATAACAATAAAAAATTAAAAAAAAATAGAAAAAAAAAGAAAATAACCAAAAAAAAAAAAGATCCAGACCCTCACCAGAAAGTTCTCAGCCCATAGGATCATGCCATGGTGATGATGATGATGGTGACAAAACGACAAAGCTGACAATAACAGTCCCTTATCGGGCACTTGGCATGTGCTGGGCACTACACTAACTGTAGGAATGAACTTAGTGGTTCTCAGAATGTAGTCCCTGGACCAGTAGCACCATCATCTGGGAACCTTTTAGAGATACACCTTCTTGGGCTCCACTCCAGCCCTATGGAATCAGAAACTATGGGGGCAGGTCCAGCCATCAGTGCTGTAACAAGCCCTCCAGGAGATTCTGATGCACTCAAGCTTGAGAACTGCTATATGAACTCATGTAAGCCTTACAACCATTCACGAGGTAGGTATTATCTTTCCCATTTTATAGATAAGGAAACTGAGGCTCAGAGAGGTGAAGTCACATGCCCAAGGTCACACAGCTGGTAGGAGGTAGAGCATCCTTCTCCCTTCTCTGGCCTAGAACATTACCTATGACTCTCTATCCATCCAGTTACCCATCTCTCTATTCATCCACCTGTGTATCCTCCCACTTATCCATCCATTCAACAATCCATCCCTACATCTAATTATCCATCCATGCATCCACCCACCCATCTACTCACCCATCCATCCACCCATCCACCCATTTATTCATTTGTCCACTAATTTTTAAATGTATTCACCCAATTATTCATTCACAAAGGATTTAATGGTCTTCATTCTATGTGATAGTTAATTTTATATTCAACTTGATTAGGCCACAGTACTCAGATATTTGGTCAAACACCAGTCTAAATGTCACTGTCAAGGTATGTTTTTTAGATGAGATTAATGTTTAATCCGTAGATTTGGGGAGACTTCCGCACGTGACTGAAGGTTGAAGCCATTGTCTTGGGTGGGATCTTCCAGGGAGTTTTAGATAGTGAGGAGAGGACTGGACATAGAAAATCCCTGTAAAGCATTGACATTTAATGGTACAATAGCAGAGAACACGTTGGTAGAAAGACGAGTGTGAAGAAAGGACCAAAGAGGTACAAATGAAAATGAGAATTACTTCAGAGGCTAATGGAAGAGACATTTCATGGCAAGGTGTTATCAAGAGTATGAAGTAGCAAAAAGAGGTCAACTCATAACTTTGAAATCCCAGTTCAGCTGAGTTACCTCACTTAGATCTCTTCCTTTTTGTGTGTTTTGGCTTAAACATCCAGAAATGGCAACAAAATACCAGCTTAGGGCTACCATGAAAATTCAGGTAAAGTGAATGGTCTAGCAGTGCCCGACACTTTGTAGGTCCTTAATAAGTGATATTTCCTGTTCATGTCCCCATGATAGGCTCATTAATAAATGTTTCCAACCAGCAGAGGACTAGAGTACCTTCTATTATGTGCACATCTCATTAAAAAAAAAAAGATTTATTCATTTATTTGAGAGAGAGAGCAGGGGGAGGGCAGAGGGAGAGGGAGAGGAATCCTCAAGCAGACTCCCCCCTGAGCTCAGAGCCTGATGCAGGGCTCGATCCCATGACCCCGAGATCATGACCTGAGCCAAAATCAAGAGCCAGACACCCAACCAACTGAGCCACCTAGGTGCCCCAGTGCATATCTCATTTTTTATTCTCCAGTAGGAATTGTTGTGGGAGAGGTGGTGTGGGTGGGTTGGGTGATCTTCCCTTGCATGGTCTGGGCTGTTGGGGACTGACTCCTGCAGTTCCAACTCAGCAGGGACTGTCAACTGATGCCACCAAAAGCCAGCTCAGCGTGCACTCCCAGCGCAGTGAGAGTGGCACCCGTGCCCTTAGCATGAACCGCTGGCTGCAGCTGACGTGAGGGCTGGGGTGTCAGAGCTGTCAAACTGGCTTTCTTATTCGAGCGGTGAATTCCCAGCAAATGGGGTGTGTGTATATAATTATCAGAGATGTAGATCCTGACATTAAAACAAACTGTCTCGAGCCCCCATCATCTCTAAGGATGGCAGTTCAGGAGGAAGGTGGGGGTAGAGCTGACATGTCAGCAATGATTAGGGAAGGCATCTAACTCAGCACACTGGGGAACACGAGCAGCAGAAAAATAAAGGAGGAATTGAACAGCACAGATTATGTTTTTAATTACTTTAGCAAACGAACTGTTCTCGTGCTCGGGAGGAGCTGCTAGAGAGCCCACCCCCGGTGTTCCCAGGCTGCCTCTGAGTCACCACCAGGACGGGGGCTGGTCTTGGGGAGCCAGAGAGCTTTCAAGGCAGCACAATGGGGCTTTCAAGGGATGTCTTCTTCCCAGGAAACTTTTTGCTTCATCCATCTACGGGACATTCAGATGGGCCATTCACATCAGCAGCATGGTCTAGAGCACAGATCCTGGAGCCAGCCTGACTGCACTTGAAGCCTGGTTCCACTATTTATTAGCTGTGTGATCTTGGAAAAGACAACTGTTAAGGATTGAATTGTGTCCCTTCCCCGCCAAAAAAATTCATACTTTGTAGTCCTAACTCTCAGTATCTCAGAATGTGACTTGATTTGGAAATGGGGTCATTGCAGAGGTAATTAATTAAGATGAGGTCATGCTGGAGTAGGATGGGCCCCTAATTCAATGTGGCTGGTGACTTTATCGAAAGAGGAAATTTGGAAATATGGACACACCACACACACACACACACACACACACACACACACACAGGCAGAATGCCATAAGATGAAGAGTAATCAGAGCGATGTTTCTACAAGCAAAGGATTGCCAAAGATCGCCATCGACCCCCCCACAAACTAGCAAAGAGGCACAGAACAGGTTCTTCACAGCCCTTGGGAGGATCCCACCCTACTGGCATTTTGATCTCAGAGTTTTAGCCTCCAGAACTGTCAGACAGTATTTCTGTTGTCCTGAGCTACTTTGTTTGCGGTGCTTGGTTACGACAGCCCTAGGGCAAGAACACAACAACTTTACCTCTCTGTGCCTGTTTTCTCATCTGTAAAGATAGTGATGGTATATCGACCTCATGGTGTCGTTTGAGGATTACATGCAATTTATATAAAACTCTATAAACCATGCCTACGACATGGCAAGCTCTCAATTACTATTAGTTGTCAGTGCTTGAAAACCCTTTTGGAAGGGGGTGCTTTAAAAGGGAATTAAGGGGGCACATGGGTAATTCAGTCAGTTGAGCATCCAACTCTTGACCTCAGCTCATGTTTTGATCTCAGGGTCATGAGGTCAAGCTCCAGTGTGGAGCTTACTTAAAAAAAAAAAAAAAAAGGCAGGGTTGGGGGGCGGGGAATTAGAAGAATCCTACCCTAGATGGGGTACCTACTGTTTAATTAGAGAGCCTTTCCGGACCCTTCATATACCTTGTTTCATTTACTATTTATAGGAAGAAGCCATTTTAATCCCATTTTACTGACAAGAAAGTTGAGGCTCAAGGAGGTGAGGTGACACCTTACCCAAAATCACACAGGTTGTAAGTAGTGGATGAAAGATCTGAACCATGGGCACCTAACTTGGAAGGTGAGGGTGTTAACCATGGGCATGCAACACTGAATCCATCACTTGTGCTCTTGGAATGGGGGAAAGCAGGAAGTGACAATAAGGGAACAAGCAGCACAAATTCTGAGAAGCCACTGAGGCTGGGGGTGCAGATCTGGGTTGTGGACTCAGGGCCTTCACTTCTTGCCATCTGACCACAGATAAGTCACTTCCCCTTTCCTTTAGCCTTAATTTTATTATCTGTGAAATGGGAACAATGATGGCTACGTCGAAGGAGTCTATAGCAATGTAGATGAAGCTCCCGATACATGAGAGGTACCTGATAAATCCTTACATTAGAGGGATCATACGCCAGGTGGTTTACGTACTTGGATATGGGTCTCTGCTCGATCATTTCATGGGCAGTCTCTCTGGGCTTAGTTTCCCCATCTATAAGATGGGGTGATTAATCATAATCCTTCTAGGTGGTCACTTTTGATATTCCCATGTCATTGATGAGTTCTGATTTTAAAGCCCTTGCTTATAAAGAAATGGGAGGTCGGTGGCCTCCAGGACCAAATCCTGTGTACCTGCAATTTCTTTGAGCCTCCATATATTTTTGTGTTCCAGTCTCGTTCCAGCTGTTGTGGCTGCCGAGCAAATTCTCCTGGAACTCAGCAATGTGAAACAACGGTGTGCAAGCTCGTGGATTCTGGGGGGCTGGGAATTCAGACCAGGACACAGTGAGACTGGCGTGTCTGTGCTTCATGGTGCCTGGGGGCTCAGCTGGATGACTTGAAGGCTGGGGCTGCACCCATCCCCAGTCTCATTAATTCATTACTCATCAATCAGTTGAGGCAGACTATTGGTTGCAGTCTCTATTCTTGTCTGCATAGCTTCTCTCTATGAGGTCTCTCAGGATTGGCTGGTTTGGGTTTCCTCAGAGCATGATGGCTGGATCCCACAGTGTAGAGAGAGTAAGGGAGAGGGAGAAGAGAGAAAGAAGAAGAAGATGAAGTAAAGAGGAGAGGAGAGGAACAGGGAGCTCAGGAAGAGCTCCCTGGTATCCTTTTCATGATTTCACCTTGGAGGTCCCATAGCATGCCTTCCATTACCCTCTGCTGATTGAAGTAACCACTTGCCCCTGCTGAGGTTCAAAAGAGTGGACATAGACCCCCCCTCGGAAGTGTAAGGAGTGTCAGTCACATTATAAGAAGAGCTCATGGGAACATATATATTTTTGTTCCGTGGAGTTATATATATATAACTGTAATATATATATATATGAAAGGTCCCTACAAAAGGCAATGTTTGGATAACAATGGGCAGAAACCATGTATGTTTGTACAACAGAACATTATCCTCCTAGGACCCAAACTGTCATGGTCTATGACGGCAGGTGCCCCAAAGGAATTTATAAGAAACAAACCATAATAAGATGACCTCCCAGGGCGCCTGGGTGGCTCAGTCGTTAGGCGTCTGCCTTCGGCTCAGGTCATGGTCCCAGGGTTCTGGGATTGAGCCCTGCATCGGGCTCCCTCCTCCGCGGGAA
This sequence comes from Phoca vitulina, assembly GCF_004348235.1. NCBI lineage: Eukaryota > Metazoa > Chordata > Mammalia > Carnivora > Phocidae > Phoca > Phoca vitulina. The sequence continues at coordinate 916,538 of NW_022589785.1, read as the reverse complement.
GCCTGCTTCTCCCACTCCCCCTTTTTGTGTTCCCTCTCTCATTGTGTCTCTCTCTGTCAAATAAATAAAATCTTTAAAAAAAAAAGTAAGATGACCTCCCAGTGGCCCTAGAAGAGAGAATACTATGGGTCCCTTTTCCCTGGTTACAACCAGTCCAGGGAGGTACCAGCAGCCCATTTCATGTTGAGAGGAAAACACTTCTCTACCTGGAAAGAGAGAAGGGTAACAGCTCACAGGCCCCCACTGACCCTCACCCCATCCCTGCTCAAGCCCACTGAGGATTCATACATGGAGTCAGCAGACAGTTCTGGGCCATGTGAGCTTGGGCCATGTGAGCTCGGGCTAAGACTAGTAGGGCAAATTGGGACCAGGTTGGGCAGAGAAGAGGGTAAGTGGATTCTCAGACACATCCTCCATTATTGTAGTGGGGACCTGCACATTGTGATCCTGAAAACTCCAAGCTAGACAGCAGCCTGGTGTGGCTGCCCCTGGGACAAGGGGTGGGTTGGGGAGGCTTTCTGGAAAATCATCCAGAATTACACAGTCATACTTCACTGGGGGCAGAGAGAAATCTTTTCACCATTCATTTAAACAACAACAGATTGAGGGGCTCCTATGTGCGAGGTCATGGAAATGATGGGGTGAACAAGAATAGCTTCATGAAGTCACAGGCAATCATGATTTGGTATATTGAGTGCTCTAATGCGGGAAATAGAGTCCAGAGGAGGTACCTAATTCAGTATGGGATCAGAGAAGGCTTCCTGGAGGTGCAAATGTCTAGGAAGAGTCTTGAAGTTGGAGGAGGAGTTAGAAAAGCAAAGAGGAGGTGGGGGGATGACAGCTCTAGGCAAAGGAGCCCACATGTGCAAGGTCCAGAGCCCCGGTGAGGGGAGCCTTCGGCCCGAGACAGGGAACAGAGTGAAGCTTTTGCTCTCACTCCAACTGAGAACATCATGCCATTTGGAGATGGTGGTGCTACCCGGTGGTAGCTCTCTCCTCCTGGCTGGAGGCAGCAACATCTCCCCTCCATTAAAGAAGACTGGGGCCTCTGAAAGTCCCTGGCACTGGGCTAAGGACGGTGGGTGGCTTAGAAATGGATGGAAAGGAAACTGTCAGCTAGAAATGTGGTGGTGGGTGTGGAAAGGATGTGAGATTTTTCTGAGGCAAATGGCATGAATTGGAACAGAGAGGCAAGGCAGAGAGGATGGAGGAGATGCAGCTGTAGGAAGATGGAGGAAGAACCAGCTGCACCCAGGCTGTGTGCACGTGTGCGCACATGTGTATGTGAGTGTGTGTGTGTGTGTGCGCGCGGCAGAGGGGTGTTCGCTAGACGGGGTTCAGGTGCACATGCGCACACACACATTTCTCCTCAGCAATTTCAAATGCCCAGGAGGACCCTCTGCCTCAGCAAACAGTTCTTTTTGTAGTTAAGGATATGACCCCAGTTCTCAACTCAACGAGACCATGGGGAGATGCCTCAAGCAGAAGATAAAGAACAGGGCTGTACTGTTCTGTGATTAAAAATAGGTAACATTTATAAAGCACTTATTCTGTCCCAGGTGCTGTGTCAGTGAGTCTCACAGTTGTCTTGTGACCCCTCTGCAGACTCCCAGGTGGGGCATGGATTGGCTGGAGAAGATCTCAGCCCAGCCCCTACACATGCTCTGTGAGATTAGACCTCCATCCTGAAACTGAGGGACCTGCCAGGTCCCTGAGAAGCTTGTTTCTTGTGGCCCTTTGACCTTGTTTCTTTGGGGCTTATGTCTCCTTTCAGATAAAACCTACACAGTCTATGTCCTTGCCAGAAAATTCTTATAGACACCTGGGCCTCTTCTAGTTCTTGAGCAAATGCAGCAGCAGCCTTAGACCAATGGCCACACCTGGGAGGAGAAGGTTGAGCAGTGGCCAGGAGACCTGGTACAACCTCTCTCCTCTCCTCTTTAGTAACCCCGAAAGTCCCTGCATCATTAGAATAGCCCCGTGAGAGCAGGTAGCCCTGTCATCAGAGCCATTCTGCAAGTGGGGATGCCAACGCTCAAAAAAGCAAAATCACCTGAGCATGGTCACACAGTTAGTAGTGGTAGAGGCTGGATGTGGACCTAGAAGTTCTGAATCCATAGTCCATGCTCTTCTCCAGTGCCCTGAACACTACAATGTGACAAGGTTAAATCCAAGTAGGAATGGAGTACCTTGACAGTGCCCAAAGGAGGGAGCAAAAAACCACCCATGACTTCAGGATGGACAGGACTGTGGGGCTGGGCCTTCAAGACTGAATAGGAATTTGACTGGAGAGGCACTGCGATCAGGGGAGAAGCAACACATGCAAAGGAGTTATGGAGAAGAGCAGATGATGTAATCCGTGCCTGGCTGTCAGTGGGGTGTCTGGCACATGGTAAGTGCTCAGTTAATATGACTACCATTATTATTAGTGAAGGAGGTCTCTAGAGGCAGCATTCAAGTGGCATGGACAGGTGGATAGACAGGGGAAAGGGGCTTGGGGGCCTGCAGCAAAAGTGTAGACCAGGGATCATGAAGCCTGGTTCAAGGATGCAGCTGTGGGGACAAAATGTGGAGGGCAGAGGGAGGACTGGTTAGCATCATTTAAATAGAGGATTGAATAAACTAACATATATGGATGGGTTTTGTAAACTCTACATATTTGAGTATGATTACAATTAGGGCTATTTTCATCAACTTTATTTCTGGGCTCATCAGCTTCAGTTCTCTAGAGAGAAGATGCCATTTAATTCTTCCAGATCAAATATTTAACAAACACAACACTGAATAAACCCAGCCTTGCCTATTTAGCTTGCATTCAGTATTTTTAGTTGCTAAGTGCAACTCCAGAGATTTACCACCTTGGCTGACATGATTTTCTGCCTGAGACTATTTATCTGTACCAGGGACTGTAGCACATTGTCATGGCCAAGAACACAGTTCCTGGAATTTGACTGCCTGGGATTGAACCCAGGCTCTGCCCTTGGGTGAGCTACTCAACCTCTCTGTGTCCCCAGCGGTAAAATGAAAAGAATAGAATTACCTCATGGAGCTGTTGTGAAGATTCAATGTGATGGTGGAATGAGGCCTGGAATGTGCACATATTCATCATTAGCATCGTCATCACCATCACCATCATCATCATCACCATCACCATGATCACCACCATCATCATCATCACCATCACCACCATCATCATCACCATCACCACCATCATCATCATCACCACCATCACCATGATCACCACCATCACCACCATCACCATGATCACCACCATCATCATCATCACCATGATCACCACCATAATCATCATCACCACCATCACCATGATCACCACCATCATCATCATCACCACCATCACCATGATCACCACCATCATCATCATCACCATCACCACCATCACCATGATCACCACCATCATCATCATCACCATCACCATCATCACCACCACCATCATCATCACCATCATCATCATCACCACCATCACCATGATCACCACCATCACCATGATCACCACCATCATCATCATCATCATCACCACCACCATCATCATCACCATCATCATCACCATCACCACCATCATCATCATCACCACCATCACCATGATCACCACCATCATCATCATCACCACCATCACCATGATCACCACCATCATCATCATCACCATCACCACCATCACCATGATCACCACTATCATCATCACCATCATCATCATCACCACCATCACCGTGATCACCACCATCATCATCATCATCATCACCACCATCATCATCATCACCATCACCACCATCATCATCACCACCTTCACCATGATCACCACCATCATCATCATCACCATGATCACCACCATCATCATCATCACCATGATCACCACCATCATCATCATCACCATCACCACCATCACCATGATCACCACTATCATCATCACCATCATCATCATCACCACCATCACCGTGATCACCACCATCATCATCATCATCATCACCACCATCATCATCATCACCATCACCACCATCATCATCACCACCTTCACCATGATCACCACCATCATCATCATCACCATGATCACCACCATCATCATCATCACCATGATCACCACCATCATCATCATCACCATCACTACCACCATCATCATCACCAGTACCACCACTGTCACCACCATTATCATCATCATCACCATCACCACCATCATCATCATCACCATCACCATGATCACCACCATCATTGTCATCATCCAGCACCACCACCACTATCATCATTACCACCATCCTCATTATTATCATCACAACCATGAATGCCACTCCTTTCAGAATTTCTTTTGGTTGTGCAAAAACAATTACTCTTCAGTAGAATATGTTACATTTATTAACTTGTAATGGGTTTATTACTGTTATTTGTAAATTAATAGATAAATGTTTAACAAGGGTTTCTGTTTTTAATTTCTAATATAATTTTTATTGATACAACCCATATAGACAAAGCTTTTTGGCGGGTCTTCAATCATTTTTAAGAGTGTAAACAGTCCTGAGACCAGTACGCTTAAGAAACAAGAAGTAGTTGCAACCTAACAGGCATGGAAGCCCTTGGAATTCCTCTTGGGTACATGGGGTCAGACAGCAGTGGGGTTTCCGGACCCCATTCCAAGAGTAGAGATTTCCAGTCCTGACCAGACAAGGCTTCCACAATAGCTGGATGTTGGGAGGCAGGTCTGACCCCCTCTGCAATCAGTGACTCCAAAACTGTGGGTTGACTGCCCTCCAGAAGCCACAGGCTAAACCTAAGTGTTGCTGCACCACTTTATGAGTCATTCATCTTCCCGGTGTCAGGACAAAGTGCCTGGCTTGAGTCCATGTGCTTGTCTGCTCTGGGAGTTGCTTTATTTTCTCTTTACTTTGGCCCCAGCGGACACCATTCTACTAATTAAAGCAGCCTTATTCCAGAGGCCTCTGGAGAGGGCACACAGAGTTATGCCACAGACTGAAGCTGATCCCTCCTCCTCATGGTGTCCTTTCTTGGAAAAAAGTGGGAACAAAAATTGTCTAAGTACATACTAGGGGCAGGGCTCAGTCCTGATGTTTTTATACATGGTGAAGAGCACAGGCCTCAGAATCAGTTCTGGATGCTGCATATGAGTGGTGTGACCTTGGGCAAGTCACTGCACCTCTCTGGTCCTCGGTGTCTGAAGCTATACAATGCAATCATTGTCATACCCACCGTTGTAGGACTGTAGTAGGGGCAGAAGGAGAATCCTGTCTGAGGGTCCTCAGCATGCACTAGTGGGTGCATAGTAAACATCACTCATCAGTGCTTGATATTGTCACTGGTAATGGACAATGACCACTACCTTTACAAACCTTCCCAACAACCCCAAGGGCATAGGAAGAGGAACCCAAAGCTTAGAGAGATGAAATTAGCATGCCCGCTCACCCAGCTAGAAATTGGCGGTGCTGGGATTTGAACCCAGGACTGTCTGAGTCCTAAGCAGTGTTCCATCAGTGGCTTTGGCCAGGATAGGGGTGCATTGAATCCAGGAGCCGATAAAACAATCTGCTTGGTGACCTCCTGCTGTTTCCTGCTAAGATCTCATTTTCCCTCTCTTTCACCTTGAGGCGAGTTGCTAATATTTGATAGGAAACCTGAGGAACAAAACCGTGAAACGCAGGATTTGTGTAATGATTTTGTCTCCATTTCTTATTTCTCTGTCCCCAAATGGTGAGGAGGGGGTTTGCAGGCAGTCTTTTTGACTAAAGCAGCAGTCCTGTTGCAAACAGCTTTAAAACGACTAAAGTTAATTCAAATCATTAAAAAATTTTTCCTGAAGGATATCAATTATAAGGACAAGGATTTAAAAAAAAAAAAACCACCCTATTTTGATTTGCACTGAATGAAGGGATGATTTTATAAGAACCAGGTGCAGAATGAATAAAGGGGGAGAAGCGTGGGAGATGAAGCCTGGGAGGGACAATGGAATGAACGTTTCTAAAATCGAGCTGCTGAATTAAGGAATCAGGAAAATGCCTCAATTACGGTATCAAACGGAGGGAAGAGAGTGAAACTTACCTTGAAAATGAACAAGGTAGTGAAAAATTTAACACCTTCCAGATCAAGAGCTTCCACCTATTTGGAGAGAAAACTGCCTTTCTCTTCCTAATATCACTTGGGGAAGAAGAGAAAAACTGTCAGATAAGGGGTGTGTGTGTGTGTATGTGTGTGGGAGAGAGAGAGAGAGAGAGAGAACAACATACAGACAGAAATACAGAAAGAGGGAAAAAAACACGGACAGAGACAGAGAGACCAAGACAGAGAAAGAGAAAGAGACGGATTCCATGAATGAACGAGGTCCAGATCAGACAGGTGTCCGTGGGTCTCTAAGCTCTCCCCATCTGTCCCTCTTTCCCTGCCCAGCCAAGCCCTCCAGGTAAGAGAGCCCAGTGACCACCATCAGTATGGAGGCCCCTGACCCTCATTTCCTGCTTAGGGCACTCCATCTGGGTGTCCAGGCTGTATCTATGGGCCAGACTCCTGCCTAGGAAATGAGCAGAAGCCTACCAGCCACCTGAAGGAAGGATATAGTGGACAGGCCCTGATGAGGGATCAGAAGGTCCACGTTCAGACCCGGCTCTGCTGGGGTTGCTCTGCGATCTTGGGCAAACTTACTTAACCACTCTGGGCCTCAGTCTTCCCACCTGTAAAATGGGAAGGGTCATTCCTGTCCTTCCTCCCTCCCAGGGCTGGTGTGGGACTTCAATGAGATCATGGTTCTGAGCATGCTTTGAAATGTTTAAGAGAAAAAGAATACAAATTGAGAAACCCTTAAATTTTATCTGTGGGGGTGAAAGCCTGCTTTGTTGCATTTCCTGGATGATTCTCCAATTCTCCTCTTCAATATGAGGAGTCAATCTGGCCAGAAAGGGGATCATTGTGTTTGCAAGGCTGCAGGAGGAAAACGTTCAGAGAATCCATGTCTTGTTCCATTCTAGAGGAAAACCCCTTATAACACACCACGAAACTCAACGGGAGAAGAATGGCAATGATAATATAATAATAGTGATCATAAAAAAAGGGAAAAGAGAGCCACTCAGATCAACTAGGATAATGTAGAGCCGAGGGAAGTGCTGTGTGGTTGTTTTTCTCCCCCAAAACTTCCCGGCCTCATCCCCCTCACCTTCTTCTGAATGGGCCCATGGCTGCGAGGTGATTCCTTTTGGGAATGGTTTACAGATACGACCTTCCATTTCCATCACACCTGGGCCCTCCTTCCTCTTTGTCTTGAGATGGATTTTGCAGCTCATCAGGACCCTCCTTATCTTTCTTTGTTCCCGAGGGTGTTCAGAAACAAGCCCAGGGAATTAACCAGTTGGAAGGAAACACCACCACCACCATCCTTGTGGAGATCCGCCCTGTTAGGCCCGGGGGCAGCCCGTGGGCAGCAGCTCAGTAATTGCTTACTAAATCAAGAGGGTTGGCAGGAAGCAGATTCCTCTGGGCATCTCCTTCCTCACCGCCTGGAATTGCCCAGAAACCAGAAATGGAATTGTTTCAGGAGCTGGAACCTTCTAGATTAAACAGCTAAATTATGATCAGCTGGGATCCAGGAGGCCCTGTGACCCTGCAGGTGAATCTAACAATAGTGTTCTCATCTAGGCGGTCCCTCTCAATCAGTCCTCACACCCGCCCCGGCGGGTGAGCTTCATCAACACCCCAGCTTGACAGGCGGAGCGTGGAAGCATCATGGCCACACTGAGAAGGCGTGTGGGGCTCGGGAGGTAGAGAGATGAGGCTGGAATCCTGCCCCGGAATTAGACCTGTGTGTTGCACAGGTCTGCCTCAATTTTCCCATCTGCAAAATGGTGAAAGCAATTTCTCCTTTGTTTGGTAGAGAGAGAGAGAGCATGTGCAGAAATGTCTTACCTTGTATAGGAAGTAAACACACACACACACACACACACACACACAAGATGACTACCAATGACCCTTTTTATCAGGGGCCTTGGAGAGGTTTAATGACTTGTCCAAGTAAACAGGGTGGGAATTGGGTTTGCAGACTGGTGTGTAGACAAGAACCCAGGGTTTTCTCAATCAGGTGTTTATCCCGTGTCCAAGCGAAGGCACGAATATTTCACTGGGAAATGACACTTTGCCTGTGACCTTGGTTCCTCATGTACGCGCCACTGCCCGTGTTTCCCAGAAAACAGTTTATTTGTGAAGACAGGGGTGTGCCTTCCCCTTCATCAACCCTTACCTGACAAGAGCCCTGCCCCTTTGAGTTCACCTTTCAGTCTGCTCTCCTTACAGCAAAATCCAGAACGTTCTTTACAATCCAGTATCGACATCAAATAACTACAGAGGCAGGTGTAATGAATGTGAGGCAGGTAGATGCAAGACATCAGAGAATACCGGGGTCTGGGGCAAATCCTAGGTACTTAAATTATTGATCCCAATGAAAAATAAAAAATGTAATGATCCCAAATTAAAAAGGTTTTGGAATGTAAATTTATTATTTAAATAAGTGATTAAAGTTAAAGATTAAACAACACATTTAAATATATTTGAACAAATGGTTATTGTCATTTAAAAATTACTAAAGATGAATTATCCCAATTAAAAATCAAAAATTCTTTTGCCCCAATTAAAAATGATTTTAAAATTTAAATGTATTATTTCAATAAACGGTAAAATTTAAATATTAAACATTAAATTTAAATATATTTGAATTAACTGTTGGATTTATTGTTATTTAAAAATTATTAAAAATGAATTATCCCAATTAAAAATTAAAAAAATATTTAACAGAGATAAAATATGTCTTGGGGCTCCAGGGGGATCACAGACCACTTACAACTTTTGTTCTGGGTCAGAGGAAAATACAATTTGCCTCTGGCTACAGAGTTGGGAAAGTGGCAGAAGCCACAGTGGTTTCAAAGCTCTCTAGTTCTCGACGCCCAGTCCAGTACTTTTCCTGCTCCGAGGGCTGGCTAATTCACACTATTGTGTTAATGACTGACTGAGCCTTTATATTAAAGGTAAGAGTCATGGTAGAAGTCTATTCACTGTGACACTATGTTGAGGGATATTTAAGAGAAGAGGAGCTAGGTGGCCCATGCCATGTTATGTGTCATCCCCACAGCATGGATACATTTATTTCCAGGGAGGAAGGAGCATCCTTACTGCTCACAGGAAGTGCCAATGCCCATCACTTCCTGTTCGTTCTCAGGCTAGAGAGGCTTCTCAAGCCCTGTGATTCAGTCCTGGGGGGACAGCTCAGCAATTCCCTGCCACCCACCCCTCTCCAGGTCGTGGGCTTTCCCCCAGCACAGGAACGGACCTTGTTGTCATGGATGCAAAACAACGCTGTCTTGCTGTACTTTCTCATGCTTTCTGCAGGAGAGAAGGAAGCACCATGCACTCGCTTTATTTCAGTCCCACGACCTTTGCAAACACATGCCTGCTTATTTGGTCCTGTTGCAGAGGAAGACGTGAAAACCCATGTGATGCTGGAGGAAAATGTGAGACCCCCCCCGCCCAAAAGATTCCCTTGGTTTTGTCTCAGTGGTGTGTGTGCAAGGAAGCCAGACCCTGTTCTCAGACAGAGCGCCGGTTTGTGCAACACACTGGTTTTGAGGAACAGCTGCTTTTCCCTCTCAAACGTAGAGAGAATAACCTGACTCCCAAGAATCCATATAAAGATGAAACCAGAAAATACAGCCCAAGTGCCCAGTACGGTGCCTCCATGTAACGAGCTCCCCACAATGAAGGGCGATGCTGTGAATATAAAGCTTCATTGGAAAACAGCCTTTTCATTTAGCTATGATGGAGTCTCTGTCTGTGCTACAACAATAGCGTTCACTAGTCACTGAAAAATTTACTATCTGGCCTTTTGCAGAAGGAGCTGGATGACTTCTGACTTAGTGGAATCAGACAGAGCTGGGCTCATCGTTAGGGAACATGTTGCTTTGCTTCCCCGGGCCTCCATTTTCCCATCTCTAAAATGGGGATAAAATGGGGATAATAATTGAGCCTTCTTGTAAGGACGTCGTGAGGAGTCAAGGAGATAGTTCAGGGCCTTAACCCTTGGTTCCCTCTCTCCCCACTGTCTGTAGGCTCTTGGCCTCCGAATGAGGCTCTCCGAGGCCTCGGTCTCTCTCCAGAGTTCTGGAGCAGGCCAGGCCAAGACAGTTGTCAAGACAGCATACAAGAGCCGCCATTTGCATTGTGGGGGTAACGAGCCTGGTCCTCTGCGCACCCCTTGGCCTGCATGAGCACCACCCTTCTGTGTGGTAGGCATGTTCTACGGGCAAAGACGGGATGTTTGGAGAGGTAAAGCCGGACAGTGGCAAACCAACACATGACCCTGGGTTACTCTGATGCTAGAGGCGATACTCCCAGAGGCGTGGGTGGGCCGGGGTGGGGGGAGGCTGCTCTGAAGCCAGAATGGGAAATTCACTGTGGTGTGTCAGCGTGGGAAGGGAGCTTGCAGATTCCAAATGGGGCCAAGCCACCCCCTGACAGATGTGGAGGCTGAGGTCTCGAGGAGAGAAGGCATCTGTCTTAAGGGAGTCGGAGTCATGGCAGGACCTACAAGGAGGTCCTGCCCAGCTCTCTGCCTTGCTTCTTACCAGCCCAGCCCAGCCCTCGGCTCTGGGCAGATGGGGCTCACCAGGAGTGCCTCCCTCTCACCTCCGCACCTGCACCAGGGGGTTCTCTCTATCCATCCCCCCGCATGTCACCTGGCTGCCTCCTGGTCACCCTTGAAGTGTGCATCACCACCCCAGGGAAGCCTTCCTGAGCCACCCAGGCTGGGCTGGGCCCTCCTCTGGGTTTCCCACATTTTGTGTCATGACAATCCATCTCCCCCATGAGCATGGCTCTCACTGTTTGTTGACTGACTGAATGAATGAATAAATGAACGGATGAAGGCATGCTGCCCAGAGACCCCTCACAGGGCTGGGAAGAGAGCACTGTGGTGAGCCGACAAGAGTTCGTGAAATAGAGACTATGGCCGGCTTGCTTCCATGCCTGCAGTCCTCCTTCGTGCCTACATCCTCCCTCTGTGGAAAGGACACTGGAGAAAGAGTCAGGAGACCGGGCTCCAGGTGTTGGTCCTGCCACCCACCCTCATGGAGCTTTGCACGGTGCCCTCCCTCCCTTGGCCTGGGGGTTTCCTCACTAATGAACCCCAGGGAAGGTCCACATCCAACTCGCTGAGGGCCTCTTAGCAGAGGACGTGAGAATCAGCCTTGTGCTTCATCCTGGAGTACCTCTGGAGGGTTCCTGGAGGGAACCACACAGTTCCGGTCCCTCCTCTTTCCTGTTCTCCACCCAGGGCCTGCAAGGAACCAGGGCTGTGTTCTCAGGGGTAGTTTCCTAGGATTCTCTATGATACTATGTGAGAGGTGAACATACGGCACCGTGCTAACATGTGGAGTCAAAACTACTGCTCTGTAAACTGCCTCTTTCAAGGCACACCCGAGGAAATTGTGGCTACAAACAAAACAACAAAGAACCACCAAATTAAAAAAAAAACAAAAACACCATCTCCCACAAAAACATCTCAAGGGAAATGCTGGGAAAAAATACAGTCCCTCTTGTCTCGGGACACATAATTGGAGAACACCGGGAAAGGCTCCTCCCTCTCTCTCAACCTCAATTTCCCCATCTGGAATATGGGGAGATTTCCTCCACTGTCCCTTTCCTTCCGGGGTGCTGGGTTTCTGTGCAGCCCCTCAGGTGCCCGCTGCAAAGCCGGGAGCCTGGAGCTGCCGTGAAATTTAGGTCACATGGGCTGAAATGCACTGCTTGTTTTCCAGTAAGACCTGCCTCTCCATAGGCGTCCCACGTACCCAGCAAAACAGAAACCAGAGAGACTGAACCCTTTTATCAAAGGAGCAACTCTGGAGAAGCTGGGAGGCTGTGAAGCCTTGGGAAGGCAAAATCAAAGGCAAACTTTGAGGAAACACTTTGTCAAGCAAAAGAAAAATTCCATCATGCTTGCAAAAGTGCTATCGACTCCACGGAAGGTAATTGACTTGGAACAGTCTGTTCATGTCTCCAGGCTGAAAAAGCAGACCCAGAAGGGAAGTCAGACAAATATGCAGGCAATCTGTTTGTCAGATAATTGGCATAAAAATGATGCGTTTCCCTCACCTCTTGAATTATTTGGGTGCTTCAAGAAAAATCCTCCATCCTAAAATTTTATGTGGAAACACAATTGTGAAGAAAGGTTCTTTCTCCCTCTCTCTCTCTCTCCCTTCTCTTCCTTTCCTTTCCCTTCCTTCTTTCTTTCCTTCCTTCCTTCCCTTTCCCTTTCTCCTTCCTTCCTTCCTTCCTTCCTTCCTTCCTTCCTTCCTTCCTTCCTTCCTTCCTTCCTTCCTTCCTTCCATCTATGCATCCATCATCCGTCATTTTTTATCTATCATCTATCTTTCTATCCATCCATCTTGCTATTTAGATATTTATCTGAATATATATTGGTTATATATTAGATTCTATCTATCTATCTACCATGTTTCTAGCCATCGATCCATCCATCCATCCATCCATTGACACGTATACTCAACCATCTATTTTGCTATGAAGCTATGTATCTGGATATATATTAGAAATATATTAGATTCTGGGGTGCCTGAGTGGCTCAGTTGGTTGGGTGTTCAACTCTTGATCTTGGCTCAGGTCATGATCTCGGAGTCATGGGATCCAGCCCCACATGAGGCCTCTGTGCTCAGTAGGGGGTCTGCTTGGGATTCTCTCTCTCTCCCCCTCTGCCCCTCCCCCTATTTATGCATTCTCTCTTTCTCCTAAATAAATGGAACTTTAAAAAATAAATATATTAGATTCTATCTATCTATCTATTATCTTTCTAGCTATCTACGCATCCATCCACACATCTACCCATCCATCTGTCTTGCTATCTACCTATCTATCTGAATGTATATTAGATATATATTCAATCCTTCCTTCTTTCTCCCTTCTTTTTTCCTTCCTTCCTATCTGAATACATATATTACTATCTTTTTTCTTTTCATCCATTATCCACCTATAAAATCTAGTATGTATATATAATATAACATAAGAGAATCTAATATTCATCAGAGAGAGAACAAGAGACAGTGCAAGAGGCAATCTATATATCAGGCCCTGTGCTGGGCTCTGGGGATTTAGTGAGGTACAAGACAGACGTGAGGAGGAAAAGGTGATGTGGCCTCACGGAGCCCATCATCTAGGGGATTACAACCCAGCTGTGATAAGCCCAGTTGGAGGAAACACGGAGGAGGGGAAGCTGGGTGAGCAGAGGGGAGGAATCAAATCAGCCTAAACGGTTGGGAGAAATGGTAGTGGTCAGGCAAGGGCCACTGGAGAGATACGCTATCCTCTAAAGAGCATTGGACTAAAATTCAGGATCAACATCTGTGCTAATGAACATATCACTCTCCCTAGTGACCTGAGTGTCCTCATACATAAAATCAACTCAACACCCCTCAAAATATGTACCACAGAACCCTTGTTTTTTGTGACCTTCTGTGAAAGAATAGATCGCTGGCTAGCCAGATATGAGATACTCACATGGAATCTTCATCCACTGAGAATGAAAACTACAGTTTAAGGTATAGTAATGGCTCTGATAAGTCCTGCAGTAAAAAAAAAAAAAAAAAAAAGAATTTAACTCTACTTCCAAAATTTCTTTGTTCTTAAAGTAGAATCTCAGTACTCTATGATTCCACAGGATGCCTTTTGCAAAATGCGGAAACATAGTTATGTTATTAAGAACATCTTACACGTGCATATTACTCTAAGGTTCAAAAGCATTTTCTTTATAATACCCTGCTTGACTCTCACAAAACGTCTGGGAAGGTGATATAATAGCTCCTTCCTTTCACCTTTTCTCCCTTCTTTCCTTCCTCTCTTCCTACCCCTTTCCCTCAACAAATGTTTTTCTATGTCTACCTGTACCAGAACTCAACAATTATAAAACATGAGGAAATTGAGGTCTAGAGAAAAGAAGTGATCAGCCAGAGCTGGAATTATATAGCTTTGGCTGTGTAGCCCAGGGGCAAACCTGAGAAGCAGCAAGTCAGGGCCAGTGGCCCCACAGCAGTGATGTCTCCTATGGTCACCTCCTTTCTGAAGCCATTCCCGACTCTCTCTTCCAGGTAGAATTAACCATTGACTTCTTTGTATTTTTCCCCCAATGTTTTATTGATTGATTGATTGATTGATTGAGAGAGAGCATAAGCAAGGGGAGAGGGAGAGAGGGAATCTCAAGCAGACTCTGTGCTGAGCATGAGCCCAATGTGGGGCTTGATCTCATGACCCTGAGATCATGACCTGACCTGAAATCAAGAGTTGGACGCTCAACCGACTGAGCCACCCAGGCTCCCCACTACTTTGTACTTTTATCTTACCTTCCGAAGAAAGATCACAAACTGAAATCCCCCACAGGCTAGGGAGACAGCATAAATGAACCTAACAGGTGTTCACCAGGTATAGGGCAATAGGGAGTGGTAGGGACTGGGGCAAAGTGGAAAACTGAGTCCTTCCAGGAGAGGGTGGTTCTTACTCAGCTCCAGCTGATGGTTATTGTATAGAAATCCAGGCCTGGTGTTGCCAGATCTTTTGATTTTTCATGGGGAGCTCTAAATCTAGATTTTTATGTGAAACCCCCTGATCACTGGCCACCAATTCATTTTTTGTGAGGGCCTCAACCTATGCCAATGGGCTGGATTTGACTCAGAGTCCACCTGCTAGAAATTCCTCCCCTCAATGAATGTGCTTCCATTGTAGCACTTGGCACCCCTCATTATACTTACTAATTTACATATCTATTCCCTCCCCCACCCAACTGCGTTATAATACCCTTGAAAGGAGGGATTATGGCTTAATCATCTTTCACATCCCAGTGCCCATCACAGGGCTGGCACGTAAAAGGGGCATACCAAACACTTATTGAATGAATGCTACATTCCTTCTCTCTACTGCAGCTGAAAAATAAATATATAATAGTTTTTAATTAAAAAGAAACAGGATGAAATATGCATGAGAATCTTATTCTTTGACAGGAGGCAGTGTGTTAAGGAGAAAGATTTTCAAATTATGTTTGCCAGTGATGCTCCCAAAAGACTAAAAAAGTTTTCTGGGCACGCGGTCTCGGCTGGCAAAATCTTGTTCTCGGTTCTGCATTGCGACTAATGCTCACTGTGTTTGGTTAGTTCTCAAAGCACAAGAAGATTGCTTGTTAAAACAAGTTATTGCCCTGTGGGCTATAGAGATCCCATGATGAGGAATTCAAACACCCCTCGGCTCACCCCTCACCACCATTCTTTGGACTGTTACTCCTTAGGAGTGTCTTTTCTCACAATAATGACAAAATAATACTAATTACAAAGTGCCTCCAATAAGAAATACAGTGCGGGGGCACCTGGGTGGCTCAGTGAGTTGAGCATCCAGTTCTCAGTTTTGCTTCAGGTCATGATCTCACGGGTTGTGAGATCAAGCCTTGCATTGGGCTCTGCACCCAGCAGGGAGTCTGCTGAAGATCCTCCCCCTCTGCTCCTCTCCTCCCACACACACTCTCTCTCTTTCTCTCTCAAATAAATAAATAAATCTTTTAAAAAAAAGAGAGAGAAAGAAATACAGTGCAGCAGCCTGAAGGTTTCCACTGTTGGCTTCAAAATCAGAGCTGAATTGGAATCTCAGTTTGGCACAATGACCAAGGTGATCTTGAGCCAGAGACTGATCCTTCCTGAACTGAAGTTTCCTTTTCTGAAAAATATGGATAATAATGCCTGCCTTGTTCTTTTGTTCCTAAGGGTTGGAAATAGCACATGTGAAAGGCTGGGCATATAGCAGATATTGAATAAATGACAGCCACCATCATCTAAAAAATGGTTTCCAAATTTCTTTTACATGGCAGGACTCCTTTTTAAATTAAATCATACCTGGAACCCCGACATGGAAAATAGGGCACATGAGGGATGCTTAGGTTTGAGTGGGTGTAGGAACCCAAATCTTCACCCCTTGGGGGAAACTCTGCAGACCTCTGGGGCTCTAAAGAACACAGTCTACAAACCATGGGTGTATTCTAACTACCACTTTCCAAGATGTGAAGACTGAGTTTCAGGTGGAGGTGTGACTTCCTTAGCACTCACAGGGGGTCTTCCAAGGAACCAGGACTCAGACCTAGGACGCTGGTCATAACAAAAAGATCAACAGGGTAGAGATGAAAAGCAAGGGCTTTGGGATCTCTCCAGCTTGGTTCATAGCCTGGATCCATCCCCTCTGCCTTGGTGACAATGAGTGTGACATCCCCCAACTGTGAAACTGCTCTTCCCCTCTGTAAAATGGAGGCAATGATGAGTACCTAATTTGCAGAGCCATTATGAGAAATAAATAAGATAACATACATAAAAGCACCAAGCAGGATGTCTGGCGTATAGTTGACACAATACCAAAAATTAATAATAAAAATAATAGAGATCATTATGACCATATCAACAATGCCTTGAGCCTGTACAGAAATTCATGGCTCACAAAGGTCCTTAATAGTCACTTCACCCTTAAAACTACCAACGAGGGAGTGATTATTCTTCTCATTGTACAGACACCACTCCCCAACCCCCCTCCCCCAAGAAAAGAAGACGCTCCAAAGGATGTTGTCATTTGCCCAAGTTCACGTGGTAGTTCAAAGGTGGAGTTAGGATTTAGATTCTTCTGGCACAGGTCTGGTGCCCTAGTGCCTTAGAGCGACGCCCCCCCAAGCTGGATTGATATGCTTTCCACAAAATCATCCTGGATCACAAATGGCTGATACATGGCATATGCACCACCACTCTCCACTTCCATGCTCATGGCAGACACTGTAAATCCATCCCCCCTGAGCCTCGAAATCCTTCCTTACACAGGGCTATTATAAATGGGCAGCCATTTCCAGCAGATCGGTATTGGGCTCAGAAGTAGCAACCCTTTGGCCATACGCCACCCTCCGTCCCTTGCCCTGGGCAGGCATGAGCCTGGAACCTGCGCTGCTGTGCCGTAAAGAGCACGCAGGGCTCCATGTTGGTTGGGTCCCTGGGACATCTTTCTTTGTCCTCTGGCTCTCTGCCAGCAACACCTGAGAAAAGGAAGAGCTATTATAGGAAAAGCTATTTGTGCTTAAAAGGATCCTTTATCTAGGTGTTGAATCACATAATTAGGAGCCCTTCCCAATAAGATTTAGCACTCCCACCTGGATTGGTGGCCATTGTCCACACTCCCCACTTCCCAGCTGAATTTAGCTCCCTGTCTGCTGCCTGTCCCCAGCAATTTCCTGTACTTGAATTAAATGCTGATGAGAGTCTGCTTGTCCCAAATGGGCCCCCTTGAGATTTATGCCTCTTCAGGGCAGGAGGAGCAGGCGAATTATTCATGACCCCTTGAGTACCAGAAGTTTTTTTTTAAAGACATATGTGGTTGGGGGAATGAAGAGAACAATCTCAGACACACACTTCTGGGTCGGTGGTTGTTGTACCCACTTCCTCCTTCCCTGATGTTCACAGTTTTTCTTCATGTTTATTGTCTGGTTTGATGGGAAAAAATATGATACGCTGATGCAGAACAAATACAACCGTCACTTTAGGATCAGAATGTACGCAGCTCACTTCACAGTTATGGTGCTGTCACGCAGCTGCCCGCCTATCGTGTTTCTGGGAGTTACAGACACCTTCCCCCAGGCCCCCTCAAGGTGTCTAGGTGTGTAAATGTGTGTGTGTGTGCGTGCGGGCGCGCATGTGTCAGAGAAAGAGAGAGAGAGAGAGAGAGTGCCCATTGTTATAATCACTCCTTTGCATTCAACCTGAATCTTCTCCACCTTCTACCCTCGTCACACTCACCAGGCAAAACCTCAACCCAGGTGAAATCCAAGCACTGGCCTTTTCCGCATCTGTGGCTACGTAGGTCCGCATGGTTGGAGAGAAACCACAGCCGACTTTCACTTCAATTCACGCTCTCTAACCTCACAATCCCATTGCATTTCCATGACCCCAGAGGCTCGAGGCCATTCCCAGCCCTCTTCATCCCTCCACCACTTCCTCCTCTGTCCTGGTTAATAATCTTCTTCCTTTCCCCTGAGAAAACAGGAAGGGATTTTCCCTGCACGGTGCGTCTGCCACCACGGCACCTGCCAACCTTTGCTGGATGAACCTGTGCGCCTACCCCTTCCCGTTCCCTTGGATGCCCCACCTGGACCCTGGTTTCCGGCTCGCTCCTTATTAAGCACACCACCCCAGCAGTCCATCCCTTTCTCTCCTGCATCATCAGTTTTTCTCTTTCTACTGGGTCATTCCCATCAGCAAACAAACTTGTTGCAACAGCTCCCTTCCTAAAACAAAACAAAGCAAATGAAAATAACAACCGCAAGAGACTTCCCTTGAGCCCACATCCCACTTCAGCCACCATCTGTTCCTTTTAGGGAAAAAAAAAACATCACTCAAAAGAGTTGCCCAGATTCCTCTAATTCTCCCTCTCCTATTCTGCCTTGAGCCCACCCCAGTCAGGCTGCACTGAAGCTACTTCTGGCAAGGTCACATTGATCTCCATTTTGCTACATGCAAAGGCTATCCCTGGTGTTCATCTTATTTGAACTCTCAGAGGTCTTTGTTGCAATCAGTTGTGGCAATCAGTATTTGTTGCAAGAAGTTGCACTCATCTTAAAATGCTTTCTTCCGTTTGGCTTCCAAGACAAACAAGCTTCTGGTTTTCCTCCTCCCTAGCTGGCTGCACCATCCCCATCTCTCTCCCTGGTTCGTCATTGCCTGCATGCATCTCAGGACTCAGGACCCTTCCCTCCTTGTGCTCACTCCTCCAGAGTCTCATCCAGTCTCCAGGGTTCACATACAAGTTCTGCCCTGACCACTCCTACATATACAGATCTCCAGCCCCAGTCTCTCCAAACCTGTTAGAGTCCTGCTCAGCATCTTCACTTGGACGTTGAATAGGTGCCCAGCCTAAGGGGTCCACTCTCCCCACAGCCGCACCTCCCACACCTCACCAATGGCAACTCCATCCTTCCAGCTACTTGGAGTCAATCTCATTGCTTCCTTTTCCTCACTGCTCACAAATCTCTCAGGAAATCCCGACCTTCCAAATACTCCAGAAAACGATGACTTTTTAAAACATCCACTGTGATTATTCTAGATTATTTTTTCCCAGTTTTATTGACATATAACATTGTATAAGTTTAAGGTATACAGCATAATTATTTTACATATATATTAAAATCAACTCTTTTAGCAACTTTCAAATATATATATATACTGTTATATATTATAATTATATATATTTGACATAAAACATTGTATAAGTTTAAGGTGTACAACATGATTGTATATATAAAAGTATATATATACTTTTTAAAAATTATGTTAATCACCATACATTACATCATTAGTTTTTGATGTAGTGTTCCATGATTCATTGTTTGCGTATAACACCCAGTGCTCCATGCAGAACGTGCCCTCTTTAATACCCATTACTGGGCTAACCAATCCCCCCACTCCCCTCCCCTCTAAAACCCTCAGTTTGTTTCTCATACTTTTAAGATCTAGTCTCTTAGCAACTTTCAAATATATGATACAGTTAGCATTAGCTAATTATAGTCATCACATTGTATCCCCAGGACTTATTTATCTTATAACTAAAAAAGCTTTTTTTTTTTTTGCCTTTTGGCCACCTTCACCTAATTCCTCTACCCCCACCCCATCCCCATTTTGGCAACCACAAATCTAATCTCTGTTTCAATGTGTTTGCTTTTTTGAGATTCCACATATTAAGTGAGATCAGACAATATTTGTCTTTCTCTGACTTATTTCATTTAGCATAATGCCCCCAAGGTCCATCCATGTTGTTGCCAATGGCAGGATTTCATTCTTTTTTGTTTCATTGTATATGTATACCACAGTTTTTTTTAACCCATCGACCATCAGTGAACCCTTAGGTTTATTCCATATCTTGGCTATTGTAAATAATGTGGCGATAAACAGGGGTGCAGACATCTCTTTGGGATAGTGATTTCATTTCCTTTGGATAAATATTCCAAAGTGGAATTACTAGATCATGTGGTAGTTCTATTTTTTAAATTTTTTGAGGAACCTCCACACTGTTCTCCATAGGGGCGGCACCATTTTACATTCTCACCCACAGTCTCACAGTGTATTCTCCACATCCTTGCCAACATTTGCTATCTCTTGTCTTTTTGACGGTAACCATTCTGACAGGTGTGAGGTGACATCTCATTGTGGCTTTGAGTTCCATTTCCCTAACAATGAGTGATGTTGAACATCTTATGTGTCTATTGGCCATTTGAATATCTTTTTCTTTTTTTTGAAAAAATGTCTATTTAGGTCCTTTGCCTATTTTTAATTAGATTATTTGGGTTTTCATTTATTTTTGATTTAGTTGTATGAGTTCCTTATACATTTTGGATATTAACCCCTTATCAGATATGTAGTTTTCAAGGATTTTCTCCCTTAACCTGGATTATTGTAGTAGCCTCCCACTTCCCCATGTTCCTCCTGGCTTCTGTCCCTGTCTCCACCATCTATTCTCCACCCAGCAACCAGAAGGATCTTTTTGTTTATTTTATTTAAAGATTTATTTATTTCTTTATTTGGGCGGGGAGAGGGGAGGGGAGGGAAGAGGCAGAGGGAGAGAATCTCAGGCAGACTCCCCACTGAGCACAGAGCCCACTGGGGGCTCGATCCCACGACCCACGAGATCATGACCTGAGCTGAAACCAAGAGTCAGACGCTCAACTGACTGAGCCACCCAGGCGCCTCTAGAAAGATCCTTTTAAAACAAGATTCAAATCATGTCATTTCTTCACTCAATATTCTCCAATGGTTTTCTATCTCATATGGATGCTGAGGTGCCGTATCTGTTACGAGATTTCTTGTATACCTGCTTACCTCTTCCATTCTGTTACCTCTACCTCTTAGCCAAGTTCCTACTGCATTATTTCCAGAGACGCCTGTGTCTTTTCTCACTTCCAGAGCTGAAAACTCTGCAGGCTCACCGCCCTTTCAGACTCAGTTCCACACCTTCTAATCTCTATCCTGCCCACTCTGGCTCTGAGTCCTTCTTCTGGTCCAGGAACTTTAAGGCACTTCTGCCCAAACCCTGCATACAAGGTAGTAATTTTTCCCCATGGACCCTTGTGAGTGTAGCGTAGACTGTCATGTATGTTGACATGAAATTCGTCTTTCTATCTTTGTTAGTAATGGAAAAGGAAGGCAGGATGGTGAGTGTCGAGCCCTCTCAGTCAGATGGGGCTCAGATTGAGTCCTGACACTTCCTAGCTGCATCACCTTGGGCTGGCAACTTCTTCTCTGTGGAACTCAGTTTACTCAAACCTGTCAAATGGGAATAGGGATGCTCCTTCTTTCCCAGAATCGTGGAGGAATCAAATGAGATTTGAGCATAAAGGAGATGGATTTTAATCAAATCCTGGCTCTGTGTGAGGATTTTTAAAAATCCCACTCACTGTGTGACCTTGGGCAAGTGTCTTGACGTTTCTGGCCCTCTGTTTATTTAGTTATAAAATGGGAATAAGCGTGAGTTCCTTATAAGGCTATTGCTGGGGATTACAGGAAATCATGCATATAGAATGCTTGGCTAAGAGCCTGGTACCTAGCAAGTACTCAATTATTATCTTTATTATTTTTTATAAAGCTTTTGGGTTCAGAAGCCATGGTGGGATAACAGTCACCAAGAATGCTGGGCAAATCCCCGGATATCAGAGTGCCCGAATGAAACATTAATGGCATCAGTGATAAAATCTTAACCTGGAGATGTTACATTTCTGGGGCTTAGAATCTTCTGTTCTTCTCTGGGCATTTTACCTCTCGAATAGCACTTCAGAAGCAAGCCAAACTTCTTCAGTTGTAAAGAAGGCAACTGCCGGAGAGCCTAGGGTAAAATATGAAAGCCTTTCTCTTCACACTTATCCTGCCAGCAATCTTAAAGGGGGCAACACACCGTCCTTTTATCTTCATCTGCAGATGAATGTAAAGCATGCTGTTTGGGGCATGATGGATGGGGCAGGCTGCTGAACACATCAGCTCCTCTCCAGAAGGTTGAGGCCCCCTCTGTGAAGGTAAATACATCACCAAGAAGCCTGTAGAAAGGGCTAGATTTCAGCCTGGAGGGGGGAGGAGAAAGAGGCTGAGCTTTTTCAATAATTAATTCCATTTAATCTTTTAAAAATTTTATTGTTCAACATACTGTAATACAAAACGTGAAGATCTATACAGACAGTTAAAGAATAATAATAGCATGAATATCGGTGTACTCATGTCTTGGCTCATGGAACAGAACATTATTAATAATTTAGAAGCTCCTTACAGAGACCACTGCTCTAAATTTCATTTTAATCATTTCTTTGTTTTGCTTTATAGCTTTGCCATCACGTGCATGTTTCTAAATAATGATAATAATACGGTGGTAATAACAACAACAAAGGCAAAAATAACAATAAGAGCTAAAACATTTACAGATGTTTGCTCTGTGCCAGACACTCTTTTATAATTTTTTTGATTATGTTATGTTAGTCACCATACAGCACATCTCTTCTAAGGCTCTACACATATTCATTCTTTTAATCTTCACAAGAACTCTTTGAGGTAGGGGCTGTTGCAGTCTTCAAGAGTCCGCAGAGAGGTTAGGTAACTCACAAAGGTCACACAGCTCCGGGAAAGGGACGCCCACTCACAAACCCATTGTTGGCTCCAGAGTCCACGACTATGCTATCTGTCTGTCAATAGGGCATTTAGTTTTGCTTGTTTTTGAACTTTCTGTACCTGATCTCATATGCTATGGATTTGTATGGGACTGAGTTCTTTGGCTTAATATGAACTTTCTGAGATTCATCGGTATGAATGCATGTAGCTTCATAGCTGCCTTTGGCTTCATGCATTCATTTTCACAGCTGCGTATTATTTCAACATATCCATTCTGTTGATGGAGAATTGGGTTGTTTCCAGTTTCTCCCTTAATCTCTATAGAAATATGACCACGTAGAATAAGATCCTCTTGGTTTTATAGACCAGGGAACTGAAGCTTGACGAAGAAAAGAGGCTTTCCCTGGATAGAGCTGGCAGGTGCAGAGAAAGGCTTCAAACCTGGAACCGCCTGCCTCCCGACCTCTAGCCCTTCCTGCCGTTCTGAGCTTAGACTTCCATTGCTGAGCACAGACTATTAAATTTGAATCTGTGGTGTTATGTTTAGCTCCCCCTCCCCCAGAGGAATAAGCTCTAAAGTCTCCATTGTCTTCCTTCTGGGAGAAGCCATATTCATCCTTTACATACAACGTGAATGGCAAGTCCTGAGTTGAGTTTTGTGGATAGAAAGATGAATAAGACACAGTTGGCCTTGAGATTTCTCTGATTGCAGAGAGAGAAGACAGACATTCCTAACAGTAGTTAACATGTACCTTAGGTCTTACAGGAGAGAGAAGTACAAAGGGATCTGGAAGGGCAAAGGTGAAAGTGAAATCAGGGAAGACTTCCTGAGGAGGAAACATTTAAGGCAGCCCTTGAAGACCAAATAAGAGTTATTCTGTTAGGTGAAGCAGGGCACTTCTGATGGGGGAACAACACAGGTCAAGACTTTGATGAGATAGGAAAGTCATGGCATATTCAGAGAGCAGGGAGAAATTTGGGTCAGCTGTGGGAGAAAAGGGGACACAAAAGCTTGATGGTGAGTGGTTTTGGATGTCAAGCTAAGATGTTTGGACATGGCCTTATGAGTAATGGGGGTTGTTGTCACTGAGGTTTCAAGGCAGAGGCATGGCACAATGGGACCACTCTTTCAGAATAATCTCCTTGTGTCCAATGTGGAGCTCCCTCTTGGAGGATAGTCACAAAGGTTCCCTTTTGAGAGAATGGAAGTCAGGGACCCCATTCTCAGAAGAGTTGAGGATCTATAAGGGAATTTATAATTCAGATTCATACCTTATTCTCTCCCTCCCAGTAATACTTACCTTCCATGTGTTTAGTTCCTACTCTGTTAGCCATATGGGTTGGGGAAAATGGTATCAATTCTCTGTGTTGTGGCTTCCTGTCTATAAAATGAGCATAATAAAATCTCCTAATAATATCAGGGAGTTTTAGGACAATTAAAGGAAATCATACATGTAAAGTAGTTACAACAATGCCAGGTACACAGTTTTATTGAAAGTTTAATGTGATTATCCTCCTCCTCCTCTTCCTCGTCTTCCTCCTCCTCCTCCTCACATTTTCAGGAGACTTTGAAATACATTTAATGATACTGAATCTTTTTAATAGCTCTGTGGAGTGGGTAGCATAAGTGTTTTCCTCCATAAACAGATTAGAGATCTAATAATTTGAGAGAGTTGACTAGTATCACCAGAATCAATAATGGGCTTGCAATTTCCATCTGTGCCTTTTTATGGATTTCCAGCCATGACCTCTTACACCCACTCTCAGTCTGGGACACTGCCCCATGCCCTACCTAGAAAGTGGCAATCCTTAGAAATGACCACATATTTGAACTCAACAACAGCTCATTCAGCACCTTGGACGGTGGCATACATTCTTAAAGATTTGAGCACTTCAGCAACAGAGAAAAACATCCCCTCAGTATTCATTCTAGCATGACCACCATCAGTCTTGCAATGAATTAAATAGCACCTTCGGGGGAGCCTGGATGCTTCCTTACTCGCTTTATAATTCCGTAAGTCACCCCCATCCCCTACACTCTTACTTATCTTCAGGGCTAATTCTTTGCTCCGATCACAGTGGGAAGTCTGCGCCCAGTTCCTGAACAGTTAATTAAGGTCAAAACTCATTTCTACAAAAATAGCAGTGAGATTGAGGCTGCAGAGTGTACTGTATCCTCCATTATTCACAAAACAAGCACGTGTATGAGGGGAGCCAAGGGGAAGATGAGAGAGAGGGGAATGGAAATTATAGAACATATTGGCAAACTCACAGTTTAGACCATTTGGATTATAACTGCAGAAATTCTTTGTTGGGATTTCTGGGCCAAGAAATGAGGACCCAGGAGAAACCCAACTGGTGACAAGATCAGAGGACCACAATAAGGTCTGCCAGTGACTTCACCCCACCTCTACTGAATCCAGGGCCTTTTCCTTAGATGTCTTTCTCTGTGGGACTAAGGAGGGTTCACAAGTGAGCAGTATAAATGGAGTGACTTCTCTCTGCTTCAGCTTTCACTAATCTTCAGGATTTGGACTGATTCTGGCTACCAGGTTCTTGTTTGGATGTTCCTGGTTGTCTAGTGGAAAAAGAACCTGAGCTAGAGGTTGGAGACATGGGTACAATATCAACTTGGTCTGGTGCATGAATGGTTCTTCCTCCCCTCTGGGCTTCAGCATCCGCATCTGTTGAAGGTTTCTTCGGTGGATGATTTGGGTCCAAGTGCAATCATAGATAGAATGATATAAGCACTTTGAAAAAGTAAATCAACACAAGGGAGTTCAGCTCCCATGCTTAGTTCTGATCACTAATAATTTAGTAATTACTTGTGTGTGTCTTTCTTTCCTAAATGAAGGTGAGCTCCTTGAGGACAGGAGCTGTATCTCATTCATCTTTGACTCTTTAGCACCCAACATGGTGTGTTGTACAGAGCAGTCCTCATTTAATGTTTGTGGAACAAAAGGCAGGATAGCCTAATCGGTAAGTGCATGAACTCTGCTGTCAGAAAAACAGGGTCATGTCCTGGCTCTGTGACGTCCTAGCTGTGTAACCCTGGGCAAGTCCCTTAATGTCTGTCATTCCCAGTTTGCCCATGTATAAAAGGGTGATGACTCCTCATTGAGAATGGCGAATAAGGCCATGAATATAAAGCATTTGGGAAAATTTCTGGTATCTACTCAGTGCTTAACAAGCCTCAGCTAACATACTTATCTTCTGTATTCGAATTCTTTTGCTATGGACCACCAACGGGTTCCATGAGGGAGCCTACAATTGCTAAGAGGGAACTCTGTTGGTTTTGTGTGGCTATTCCAAGTCTATTGTAGTATGACTGTTTCATCAGCCAGTGGATATCCAGAAATAGCAGTGAGACTCTCCAGACGTGGTAGAAAGGTGGACAGATCTCTGTTAGCTCTGCCACTCACCTGCTGTGTGGCGCCATGCCAATTGCTTTTCATTTCTGGGCTTAGTTTCCCTACAGGTAAAGAGGTGGCCAGGATTGACTTCTAAGCCCACTCTGCTGTACTAAGCACCATGAATAATCTCTATGCTAAAAGGAGGTCATCCTTTCAGAAACCCCAGCAGCTGTTTCTAGGGAGGAGTGGAACCTAATAGAATAAGGGATGTTTGCTTTGGACAGAGCTAAGATGATCCTATGGACATCAGCATTGATGAGCTGCCTGAAAGACACAGTTCAAAGCAGAAACCAGAGACGAGTGCCCCACATTACATTTGGGGAAATCTGAGGCTCTGGGCTCTCCCAGATCCCACCCCCATCCCCCCCCCCAAGGATTCATTTCACACAGGTAACATATCTCCCAAGCTGATCACTCTCTTTAAGATTTTATTTATTTATTTGTTAGAGAGAGAAAAAGTGGGCGAGAGTGAGCAAGGGTACAAGCAGGGGGAGCAGCAGAGGGAGAGGGAGAAGCAGGCTCCCTGCTGAGCAAGGAGCCTGATGCGGGACTCGATCCCAGGGCACTGGGATCATGACCTGAGCTGAAGGCAGACGCTTAACTGACTGAGCCACCCAGGCGTCCCTGATCACTCTCTTTAAAAGAAGTCACCAGTGACTGAATTTCACAAGAAGACCATTGCTGCTATAATGGTAAGCACATGGAACCCATTTCCATTCAGGAAATGGAACACTTGCTTAGGGAATCAAGAAAAATGTGGCTTTTCCTTATCCTCTTTGACAATTAGAGAGAGTATGCCAATCTTGGGGGTTTAGCAGTAGTGAGAACTGAGCTGCCTTTGTATGACCTCAGTAGGAGGTCTTTACCATTGACAAACTGCATGACTCTGGGCCAGTGCTTTCCCCTCCCTGAGTCTGGTACTCCAGGTGCCAGCTTCGACACTGGCTCTTCCTGCCTGAACACAAGAGTAAGTAATAGAAATTGTCCAGGATGGGTCAAATGCACCTTCTCTGGTCCAGCGCTGCCCTGGTTGCTGGGGATGCAACAAGATATAGTTCCTCTTTGCCCAGAGCTGATGAGTTTCGAGGAAAGCAGAGGTATAGAAAAGTAATAGGTAATTGCTTTACCACGAGACAATGCTGGGGGCACTGGTGGAGAAAGTACAGGTGCTGGGGTAGATTTGGGAAGGAGTGTGTGTGTGTGTGCGCGCGTGTGTGTGTGTGTGTGTGTGTGTGTTGGGGAGAGTCAGAGAAGCATTCCCACAGGGTGAGTATCTACACTGAAACTTTAAGAAGAATCATAACCACCATTTTTTGATCACTTCCTATGTGACAGGTAAAGGGTTATCTCATTTAATCCTTAAAACATTTTTTTTTTTTTTTTGAGGCAGGTAGTATTATCATACTCCTCATCTTAGGGACAAGGAAACTGGAAGGTTCAGAGAGGTTAAGACATTTACCCAAAGCTGCACAGCTAAGAAGTGACAAGGCTGGGTTTGAACCCAGGCCCACTGGCTTCTGAGCCCATGTATGAACCAGCCACCACCCCGCCTCTCATAATGAAAGCTGGCCAAGCCATTAGGCCCCCAGGAGGGAGCTCTAGGTGAAGCAAGACAGTGCATGAAAAGGTCTGTAGATGAGTGGCAGAGCAGTGGGGCTGAGGAACTGAACGCTGTGTCCATTGGCTGGAATATAATGTGGCGGGGTGCGGGTCAAAGAAGCGGTTGGTGGCACCTGATGTGGCCAATGAGAAAATATGGTAAGAGGTGGAAACTTTGTCCTGAGGCAGAGAAAAGCCAAAAGTGTTTGCAGCATCAGAGAACGATTGTCAGATTTGCTGTTTTGAAAAACCGTTCTAGCAGTCCTGCTGAGAACAGAGTGCCTGGCACCACTTGGTGCGGATAGCCAGGGGACTTTGCCTGGGAGACAATGAGATGTCATCACAGAGGGGAGTGGTGTTCACCCAGCATCTCGGTGCCCTCACTCACTATCATCTGCTCTCCATGCATGACCCAACGAGCTTCTGCTTCATCAGCACCTGGTCAGACCCATCTGTTAGGAGGCCACGGTTCCGTGCCAGCCACAGCCAGAGGCCCGTGAGTGTTCAGTGGGTAGGACAACCTGCTATTTACCATCCAGTCCCAGTCACGTCTGGGGGGAGATGCCCACTGAGAAAGAATTGGTGACAATGCAGAGAAAGACTAAAGGGCAACCAACAAGCACTCCATGGTTGCAAGCTCCATCGTTGTTTCCCGGCTAGACTGAACGGTGTCAGCTGCTTTGGAGCCTCAGTTTTCCCATCTGTAAAATGAACTGGTGAAAGAAGGTCAATATTTTCCAAAGTATATTCCAACAAAATGGATTTAAAAGATGCTCCGTGGGAAATAGATCTTGTGACCAAATACTTTGGGAGAGACTGCCTGCCAAGATATTCTTTAGCAGACTCACATCACAGAACAGCACTTTAAAGGCTCTGAAAAGTCCTGCAGGAAAAGCATTTACTTTCTTTTTTATTTTTATTTTTTTACATTCTGCAAACATTTATTTGTTTATTTATTTAGTTGGTTAGTTAGTTTTTATTTTAGTTCTGGTATAGTTAACATAGAGTGTTAGACTAGTTTTAGTTGTACAATACGGTGATTCAACAAGGAAAGGCATTTTCTTAATTCATAGGCCTTACACTGGCAATGGACTTTTCTCCTCTCATATAACATCTCTGAGCATCATATCAAACTAGTGTTTCTGTGGCACTCACAACAGGGAAATTTTAGAATAGATACTTCCTAGCTTTCTTGTTCCAAGGGTCTCTAGTTTAAGAGTTCCTGGAGGTCAGAGATGATCCCTCCCATAGTAGGCATTGATAAGGTATTGGATGAGAAGAGGAAGTTCTTGCTTACTTCACTCCTATGCAGAATCAAAAGATAATCCCTAACATTTAACTATATTTTACCAGGTTCCATGTGACGCACCTGCTAATTCCAATAACCACTGATTGATCGGCTCTTGTGTTCCAGGTTCTGGGGCTGCAGCTATGACTGCCCATAACAGTTCTCGGTCTCTGGGGGACTGGAAGCAAAACAGCAAGTGCCCTAATAGAGACCTATACAGAGGATGCTGGGTAAGGGGCACCTTTTTCTGTCCTTCTACCCTTCCCCACCTGCTCTGGCTTCCAGATATGGACTGCATCAGCAGACTCCCTTGTATTTTTACTGCCATGTGTCTGCCAATGAAAGGCACAAACAAGATCCTGGGAGTAAAATGTAAGTGAGTTTGGAGTTTATTTTCCTGGCTCCCTCCCTGACAGGTCCCTATGAGGTGAGGCTGTCAGGGAACCCTCTCTGTAGTTCTTTCCTTTGTAAGTTTTACTGTTTCACTGTTCCTCCCTTTGCTCCTTTAGGCCTTGGAGGTAACACTCCCCAGTATCCCTAGCCCCAGATGCTGCACAATATCCAGTGGGTTTCCTGGAACCCTTCCCTTAAGCCTATACATTATAATGTATCCTTCATTGTGAATAGCCCCACATTACTGAAGTCTCCTGATATTGTCCAGTTTGAGTGTGAATTTGTTTTAAATTGAGACCCTGACTAGTAATACACAGTGTGAACCTGGAGGGTAAAGTGGTGGGGACATGGCTGAGGCAGGGAATTAACCCTCGGGAGAGAAGGAGGAGGATCAGTAAAGACTTCACAGAGGTGGGAGCATTTGAGCTGGGTTTTGAAGGCTGAATAGGAGTTGTCCAGGTAGCTGTTCTTCTGGGAAGGATACGCCTAAACAAAAGTAAAAGGATAGGAAGAGACACAGTATTTGGGGGAACAGCTAAAACCTTAACAATGTTAGCTCTTCCTTAAAATCATCCCATGCCACTGAAACTGACATCTTAGAAGCTGTAGCAGCAAGCTGTGGTCAGAAATTCTTCAGGATTTAGTGATAAAGAGGTTGCAGATAAGGCCTGGCTGCTCAGAGATTGCAAACAAACAGCCTGTGGATCAGATCAGCCACTTGAAGATCCATTATACTCACCAGGATCTTTAAGAAAACTCGAACCAACGCTTAAAAATTGAGATGCTTTACTTCAAAATTCTGGTTTCTCTTAATTAAAAAAAAGAAAAGGAGATAGTCTGTCAGCCACGTGCCTGCCTTCCCATCTGGCAGCAACAGTTGGAGCTGGGAGGGTCCCTTCCCAAGGCCAGGAATAGGGGTTTGGGGTTTGTCTCCGTCCTCACCACTCCCTCCTGTCTCCTGACCCAGACTTTTTTTACTCCTGTCCACCAAAGCTCTGTGAGAATCATCCACCGAGCTCTGTAAGAATTTGGACTGATGACCTGGGCTATAGAGAGTCCAATGTCACCTATAAATCCTCCAACCTCCCTTCTCCTGCTGCCATTACCTTAGTTCAGCAAGAACTTTTCAACACTCTGACCTTCCTTTCTCCAGGCTCAGTGTCTAGGAGATGCCGGAGCATGTTTTCGCCTCCCTGTCTTTGTGCAATGTGCACACAGCCTTATTTTTAAGTGGGTAAAGGGTGGGTTTGATCTGCCTCTTATGATCAGAGCTGGCGGGATTTTAACAGACCGCTCCAGAGAAGAGCGCATTCTTTGCTATATGATGCCATCCCCAGAGGTACTCAGAGCATCAGAGTCGGCCCCCTCATTTTACAGATGGGGAAACAGATGCAGAGGGTGATAGGAGTCACACAACGGCATGTGGGCAGTAAGAGGTTGGCTGGGGAAGAGAAAGAACCAGCATTTGGTGGCTTCCTACCAGGTGCTTCAGAGGGGTTGTTTGTGTTCTTTTAACAATTAGATAGATAATTGTTAATTCCCTTATGCAAATGAAGTGATGAATGCTTGGAGCCATGGGTTGGTGTCAGAGGCCACGTGACCAAAATATTACAATGGTTCTGAAACTCGGGACCCCAGAGTTGAACAGGCACAGGTACAAATATTAATTCTGCTCCTTATAAGAGGAGTAGAGTTACCCACTGACTCGTCCCAGAGGAACAATCCCCCTTTCTCAGCTCACAGAATGAAGCAGTTCCGGACGCTAAAGGCTTATCTCGTTGGGGACAGCTTCTCCTCCCTGGAAGGGAGGCTGCTATCATGTGACAAATACCATCAGACAAACATAACCACTCTTCTATTTACTAGCCTTGTATGCTTGGTTAAGCCACTTCACTTCTCTGAGACTTAGTGTCCTAATCTCTGTAGTGAAAACACTGTTTCCTTTACCGAGTGGTTAAGAAGATTAGTGCAATGATATCGTAAAGTGCCTCACAAATTGTGGACCCTGCCTTAAAGGTTTGGTCTGGTTTTGAGGATTTCCTAAGACCCATCCCCCCCCACCACCCCAAACCTTCTGTGATATACTAGAAGCACTTATGGAACTCAGCATGTAGTCATGCTCACGGCTGAAGTGTATTACAGAGATGCAGTCGGGATGCACAGTCAGCTCGGAAAGGGAAGGAGGCACAGCTGGGTCTGGAGGAATCCACACGTAGGATCCTACGCTCTCTTCTTCTGGGAGCAAAAATGCAGTGGTGCAGATATAATATTTGTAATGCCCAAGGTAGCCTGTTTGAGACTCAGAGATTAGGCAGTTTACTAGGGGTTGGTCGCATAGATTCCTCTATGCAGCAACTACAAAATGTCAGACTCCTAGGAAAAAAGCACGTGTTCAACATAAATCACATTGTACAACTGGTCCAGGCCCAGAGAATCTACCTTATCAGTTAGGGAACAGAGGAAGCACTCTGAAAGCCAAGTCCCCAGGTACCAGCTAAGGACCAATCTTGCAAGCAGGCCTTTCTAAAGATCATATCCTTGGGCCTGCTATGTTAACTCTTGCCTACAAAGACCCCCTTTCAGAGCACTGACACTCATTGTATGAATTTTTTTTTGAGAGGGAGAGAGCCTGCATGAGTGGGGAGGTTGAGGGGGGAGGTAGGAGCAGAGGGAGAGGGAGAGAGAGGATCTTAAGCAGGCTCCATGATCAGTGCAAAGCCTGATGCAGGGCTCAATCTCACGACCCTGAGATCATGACCTGAGCTGAAACCAAGATTCGGAGGCTTAACCAACTGAGCCAGCCAGGTGCCCCACCATTTTACGAATCTTTATGGAGCTCCCACTACGTTTCTGAGACGAGAGGCTGTGTGTGTGCTGGGGCAATGAGAGATTCCGATCTCAAGGAATTGGCAGTCTAGGTTGTGAGAGAAAGACAAGGGGAAAAATACCCAACAATGACAACAGAAGTCTGTGTAGGACACTTGTTGGTTCAGAAACCTGAGCCCCTTCATTCTTTTTTTCTTTTTTCTTTCCCCTTCATTGTTTCTTGAGATAACAGCACCATCTCCTTTGTGGAGAACTTTCTCCCCCAGCCCCACCCTGGCACTGGAAATAAGGTTGCCAAGCACAGATAGCCACAGGTACTTGAGTGCAGACCACATAGGGCCAATCACATTCTGTTGGCCATGAATTTGAATTTTGACCAGAGATGCTCAGGGACAGAAAGTGGGACTGTGTCCCCCATGGCAATGTCTTAGAGAGACCATGCTCCAACTCCTGCTTTTATAATCTCCAAAGACTGCCTGGTCCATGACCTTCTGGAAGCCTGGTGGTTTCTTCCAGTAACTCCTTGTTCTGATTCAGATGAGCTACGGTGGGTTTCTAGTGGGAACATGCAGGAGAAGTGGCTTGACTGGGGAAGAAGAGCTACGTGGGACTCGTAGTAGAGACAGTTGTCCTGATGGAGTGTGGGGTAAAGAGGGGTGGTATTCAAGCTGGGACTGCTGAGAGGGGTAGAGAGCATGTTCTGAGCATAGGAATTATCATGCTCAAAGGCTCAGGGGTGGGAGGGTGCAGGGTGGGTTTGAAGAAGTGGGAAGTTCAGTGTCTAGGGCATCGAGTAGAAGGTGATAGGGGTAGATGGGTCAGCCAAACCACCGAGCTTTGCATGCCACATGATGGAATGTGGATTTCATCTTGCAGGTGGCCCTGGCAGGATGGATATTTTGGAAAGATCATTCTGCCTATGGGGTGGAGGGCTCATGAATGCAGGTCCGGTGAAGGCCATGATCAAGGCCACTTTAGAGCATTTTCATGCTCACACTTTCTTTCCATCTTTATCACATTCCAGAATGAGGGAGGGCCTAGACCTACCTCCATTTTGCAGATGGGAAAAGGAAGACCCAGATAGAGGGAGAATGGCATTCCCAAGGTCAAGCTGCACCTCTGATCAGTGGCTCCAGGTTCTTGATCTGGAGGGTTTATCATTGCAGTGAATGAACCAGGGGCTCTCCCCGTGTACCCTGAGGCAAGCCAATGGGTCTCAAACTCAACGGATGGAAGGGCCAGGCAGGCAACAATAAAAAAGCAAGTTAAGTCCACGTTGCCAAGTCGGGGTGATGGTTACAGTGAACTGGTGGCAAAGGGGAGTGAGTGACCAGATCTCCGACTTCTCAAAAGAAGGTGGAAGTCTGGATTGTGTATGAAATTTCCTTATTTTGAAGCACTGTGCTGGCCAAACCAAAATATTTTAGCCCACAGGCCACAAGCCTTTGGCCCCTACATTAAATATCTACCAGACCCATCCTACCCCCAAGCCAGTTGCCAGAATTACCGAATCAAATACAAGATGCCAGGTCAACTTGAATTTCATTTTGTATTGAGATAAAATAAATAATGTTTAGTATAAGTATATCCAAGTATTACATGGGATAAACTTATGCTAAAAATTATTATTGTTTTTTTTTTTTTATCTGAAATTCAAAATTTACTGGGGTTAGGGTTAGGGTTAAGGTCAGGATTAGTGTTAGGGTCCAGGTTAGCAGCCCTATTCCCCAGCCAGCCCATTTGGCTCACCCAACATAGAAGAAATGAATTGGCTCCATATCTATTCTCCTGGCTCACCCAGGGCTTATGCTAATGCTGCACTTCCATCAATAAACCCTTGGTGCTCAGCCCACTGTTCCACTTGGGACCCATCCTGTCCCCTTCTCTTACTGCCTTTGATGGATGGGAACAGCAGAGGCTCATCAGATGCAGCCAGGACAGTCCTGCCATACAATTGCCGCTCCCAGCCTCTCAACACAATGCCAGTGCACCGAGCATCATCTGTCTTTTGATCCTCTGAGAGGGGAGGAAATACTCCTGTGCCTCACAAAGCCAGAGGCTCCAGTTCTCTGGCGCCCATTAGAGATTCCAGAACAGGCTCTTTGGGACCCAGCTTCCCCAGGTCACAGATAAGACCATAATATGATAGTATGTCATCTTACTTGGATGCATTGCTTGGGAGTGTCCAAACAGCCCAAGGCAAGGTTTTCCTTTCTCTGCCCAACACATATACATGCTCCTGGTTGCAAAATGTGTTTTGTAGGCAGCTGGGTGTTTGGGGTGTCCTATTTCTCATTCTTTCTTCTAAATATCCTCCCTGGATACCTCTGAATGCCCTGCCAATGAATGGTCCACTGTCAGGTGGAGATGAGCAGATAGTAGGCAGTGATTTGTTTCCACTCAATTTGCTTCCTTTGCAACTGACACATCCGTCCTTCCCATGCCTCCAGGGAGAAATCTAACCAAATGCCCCTTTGCACCCAGAACAAAGTGATCAGGACTTCCCAAACTTCCTTTGCTATTGGGCATCTGTTTGCATCCTCTTCCTCTATCCTGCTCCTCTGGCCCCATGAATCTGCTGCTTCCTCCCACCCCCCAACCCCAGATTGTTTCAAGTCTCTGCACAGAGACTCTGGCCTCTTCTGCCTTCCACCCAGACTCATTGGCTGAGCCTCTGCACAGACCCTAAGGTGGGAAGAAGCAACCTGCCCCTAATCTTCATTTATAATAAGCAGGCTCAAGTGACCCCAGAGCCCTACACTCTAAAACTCCCTGCCTCTCTCCTCCCACAGAGTCCTGCAGGGCCCAGAGCCAAAAACTGTTTGTTGGATTATCCACATGCCAACTTCCCGAACTTCCCGAACAGTGATTTAATTACAGCATTGATGCCAAGGGCTTTGAAAGTCCCAGACTAGGTGTTTAAAACGCAGGAAGTAAGAAGGGCTTTGCCATGCCTCGGTCTACCTTCAAGAATTGCTCCTGGGGACACATCAAATCTCCAACCCCCTTTCATCTTCCTTTTGCTTCTCCAACTCTGTAGCCGAGAAGTGGTGATCCCCCCCTCCCCAGATAATTATTTACACAGAGGGAGAATAATTAGCAGCCCAGGAAATGCTTTTGTTCTCAGCCCCCTGCCCCTGCCTGCCTCTCTTGTCTGAAGTGGTACCGCTTGGAAGAGGGACATCAAAGCCTGCTGAGGAGGCTTTGCTCGGAGAGGGATTTTCTTTGTCTGCCTGAAAAGCAAAGGAAAACAGTCTCAGCTTGTTTGTCTCTGCCCCCTGACTGCTGCCATTTCTCTGGGCATGAAGACCTCCCCAGCAACCCTGGAGAGGTAGAATAACAGATTGCTTCTTCCCAAATATGGTGAGTGTTTTCCTGCTTGGGTTCAGTCTATTTCCTTGGACCCTAAAGCATGTGTTCTGCCTTCTTAGAAAACAGTAGAGCTGTAAGAGAATGGTTGGCCCGGAAAACACATACTCAAACGTCTCTCGTGGCCAGCAGGTCAGGAGCTGAGTGAAGCAGGCAAGTACAAGGTGATGGCATCTGGGGTGACTCAGAGCACACCCGCCCCTCCTAAAGCTCGTCTTGTCATTGCCACATGGCAATGGGGGTCCACAGTGGGCTGACTCCCCATTTTTCTAAAGGAGCTGGATACCTGACTTTTCAGATGGAAATTTCTGTGCAGGCCAAATGAAACAGCAAAAGGAAGGGCTGGATCTAGCCCACGGCCCCCAATTTGCAATGTCTGATCTTCTTACAGATGAGGGAAACTGAGGCTCAGATAGTAGCAGTACCTTACCCAGTAGTACTAGCACCATCAAGTACTTCATGACGATTTCTAGCACTTAACAGAATTTAACATGCTTGACACATAATAGATACTTAAATAGCTGCGAACTAGATAATTAGGAGCAATATTTACTTGACATTGATCACCTAGGAGGTTTCAGCAGTAGCTAGATGTTACATGTCTCAGATACACTCATCAGAACACTTACCGCTGCAAATGACAGAAACCCAACTCAAAATAGTTTAAACAGACATAGAAGCAAAGATGTATGAGAGCTGTCATATATAAAGGTGTATGATCTTTTGACGTGGCTGTTTCTAGATGCCCATTGCAACTCAAAGTTTGTTTGTTTTGCTACCCCGTGTTCTCTTTTCCTCACTTCTACTTTCCCAAAGACAATGTGCTGGTTCCACTCCCAGATAGCTGCAAGATGGTAAAATCGGCCACAGACAGCTCCAGGTTTGCTCTTTTCCAGCTAGAAGCCCCAAGACGCAAAAGAGCTTCCTGTCCCAAGAGTTGGGCAACAGTCCCACGACTGACTCTCGTTGGACCCAACGAAGTAATGCTTCATTCCTAAACCAATCCCTGCGGCCAAGAGGATGGATTGGCTGATTGGCTATGTCTGGGTCATGTGTCCACACAAAGCATGAGAGTGGAAGGAGATGAAAAGGAAGTGCACCTGCCCCATCCAAATCCATGACTTGAGAGTGGGGGCGAGGGGGGGGGGGTGCCCCAATGGAACATGGTGTGCTGTATGGAGAGTGAAGACTGGACTGCCCGTTCTATCAGTGTGAATGCTTACAGCAGCCTTGTGAAATTATCTGTCCCTGGATCCACGTGACTGCCCTTGAAGTGAGACCTGGGACAACTAGTATGTCTCTATTCAGGGGAAACCATGCGAATTTCCTCAAGCAGGGTATCTCAATTGAGGGCAATTTTTGACAACAGTGGGAACATTTTTGATTGTCACAACTGAGATGGGGGTCCCACTGGCATCTTACAGTTAGAGACCAGGGCTGCTGTTAGACATCAAATAATGCACAGGACAGCCCCCACCACCAAGAGTCATCCAGTCAAAATGTCAATCGTGTTGCAACTGAGAAAGCCTGTTGTAAGAGTTAACCACTACAGAAACTGCAAGCACATTTTTCAAAGCAAATAGACATGAGGGAACCATGCCTCCCCTGGGACTTTGTCCATTTCCTTACAATAGGGTAGGGCAGAGGGAAGGAGCAGAGCTAATCCCACCTCCT
Organism: Phoca vitulina; assembly: GCF_004348235.1. Lineage (NCBI taxonomy): Eukaryota > Metazoa > Chordata > Mammalia > Carnivora > Phocidae > Phoca > Phoca vitulina. The sequence goes on along the minus strand of NW_022589785.1, from coordinate 879,276 downwards.
GGAGGAGGCATCCTATATGTTGGTGCCCAAAGCAAGTTCAAGCTGGCAGGAAAACCTTCTCATTTATGATTTTAGCAAACATGATCTTTGAGAATCCCAAGTGACCCACTGGCAGGGTGTTGGGAAGACCAGAGAAATGGGCATCAAGGGAATCCATTGCAGGGCTCAACCTCTATGCTGGGGTCCAGGGCCCTACAGGGACTGGACAAACCGAGACAAGACTAAGGCATCTCAGAGATAGAGATTCAGGACAAAGTTTATGAGAAGAAGCAGGATACTGAGCAGAGGGCAGAGGGCACAGGGAAAAGGGCAGAGGCGTAGGTGGAGGACTGGGTCATGGGCAGCTCCAAGGCCTGGGTACAAGAGAAGCTTAAATATGTATAATATAAAACTTACGTATCTTAACCACGTTTAAATGTATGGTTCAGTGGCGATAAGTACATTGTGTGACGACTACCACCATCCACCTCCAGAACTCTTTCAATCTTGTAAGACTGGGACTCTATGCTCATTAAACACTAACTTCCCACTCTTTCTCCTCCCAGCCCCCCAGCCCCTGGCACCCACCATTCTGCTTTCTGTCTCTATGATTTTGATGACTCTGAGTACCTCATATACGTGGAATTATACAGTATTTGTGTTTTCATTACTGGCTTATTTCACTCAGCACAATCTCTACAAGGTCCATCCACATTGTAATTGATATCAGAATTTCTTTCTTTTTTTAAGGTTGGATAATATTCCATTATATATAGACCGCAATTTGCTTATCCATTTATCCACCAATGGACACTTGGATCACTTCTATGTTTTGACTTTTGGGAATAATGCTGTTATGAACACTGGTGTACAAATACCTCTTTGAGATCCTGCTCTTAATTCTTTTTAATATATACCCAGCAGTGGAATTTCTGGATTATATGTTAATTCTATTTTTAACTTTTTGAGGAAACTCCATGCTTTTTTTCATAGTGGCTGCATCATTTTACATTCCCACCAGCAGTGTACAAGAGTTGCAATTTCTCCACATCTTTGCCAACACTTACGTTCTGTGTGTGTGTGTGTGTGTTTATAGTAGCCATTCTAAGGAGTGTGTGGTGATAGCTCATTGTGGCTTTTATTTGCCTTTCCCTAATGATCAGTTATGTTGAGCATCTTTTCATGTGCTCATCAGCCATTTGCAGATCTTCTCTGCAGAAATATCTATTCAAGTCCTTTGCCTATTTCTGAGTTGTGCTGTTTTTTATGTTGTTGAGTTTTGGGGGTTCTCTATATACTTTAGATATTAATCTCTCATCAAATATATGACTTGCAACTATTTTCCCCCATTCTGTGGGTCACCTTTTTACTCTATTATAGAGTAAATATCGATGTACACAATTCCTAAATTTTCATGAAGTCCAAATGTCTGATTTTCTTTTGTTGCCTGTGCCTTCCGTGTCATATCCAAGAAACCATGGCCAAATCCAGTGTCTTAAAGGCTTTGCTCTGTGTTTTCGTCTAAGAGTTGTATAGTTCTAGAGTCTTATGTTTAGGTCTGTGATTCATTTTGAATTAATTTTCATATGCAATGTTAGGTAAAGGTCCAACTTTTGCATGTGGCTCTCCAGTTTTCCCAGCACCATTTGTTAAAAACACTGTGTTTTCCCCCATTGAACGATCTCAGCATCCTTGTTGAGAATCATTGAACCATAAATGTGAGGATTTATTTCTGGACTTTCTATTCCATTCCATTGGTGGATATGTCTGGCACTAGGCCAGTACCACACTATATTGATTACTGCAGCTTTGTAGGATATTTTGGGAAAAAGGAAGTGTGAGTTCTTGAGCTTGATTTGCTTTTTCAGGATTGCCTTGGCTACTTGGGGTTTCTTGAGATCTCCTGTGAATTTTAAGATGGGTTTTTCTATTTCTGCAGAAAAAAGTCATTGGGATTTTGAAAGGCATTAAAACTGTAGATAGCTTAAGATACTATTGAAATCTGAACAAAATTAAGACTTAAAAATATATCTGATATGAATACATATACCTATATGTATGTATATGTGTGTGTATGTTTGTGTTTATGTGTCTGTGTGTAGTATGTGTGTTTGTGTGTGCACATTTTTTGGTATGTTTGTGTGTCTTTGTGTTTGTATCTTGGTACAGTCTAAAAAGAATATGAAGTGGTTCTCAATCTAAGACACTCCTTGGCACACAGTAGGAAATAATAACTAATTTGCCAAGTTACTCTAAATGAGCAGAGAGCTCGTTATTAAAGTTCAGAGGCTAATGTTTATCTAGGGTCAGTCAATGAGTAAGTTGTATTTGTGCTGATTTGATTATCTCATCTTAATGGTTTACTTATTCAACCAATCAATATCTTATTTCCTCTTTTAAGCTTTTAGCATGTGCTCAGTACTGTACTATTGCTAAGGATATGGAGTGATCAACAAGACAGGCACAATTTCTTCTGGCATTTATTGATTTGGGGAGAAAGACACCAACGAAATGATAGTTAACAATTTAACTGATGGCTGCTGTCCTTACTAAGTACTGTTAGCTCATCTTAATGAGGTTGGTTGTGTCCGTTAAGAGTGATAAAATTTACTTATGTCCACCTTGTTTCAAGAATTATCTTTGGAATATTTTACCCTCTTCCAAAAAAATAAAATATTCTTTGATTTGTTAAAATGCCATAACAGGCTTCAAGCCACCAAATCAAGAAATGAATGATTGAGAAAAAGAAAAGCCTAAATTGCCATCACCTTAGACTCAGGCTCTGACCCTTTACGGTTTGAGTTGGGCTCTTATAGTCACCATTTTCACAGGTGGCAATCAGAAAGGCTGGAAGAAAAACACAGATATTTAAGCAAAATGGTGTTTACAGTTGAGGATAAACTGTAGACCTCAGGGTGGGGGTTAAGGGCAGATGTACTTATCTGCTGGCTTGAAAATTGGGAAACAGAGTCCTGCATTGACCACAGATGGGAACCAGCCAACACAGTCTTGTGGGATACTGTGTAGAAAACTTGATCAGTACCAGGTATCCCGCATTCAAGCCCTGACTTACCTCCTCTTGCCATGTGACCTTTGGCATGTTACTTCATATTTTTGGCTACCTCGATGATCTCCTCTGTGAAATGGGGCACATCACCTTTGCCTGCTCAGAGGGCTATTTGAATCTCAACATGATTGTCTGCAGAAGCTCTTTTCCAACACTGAGTGGCATTGGACATATAAGGTGATATTTTCATTGTTCTCTTCATGCATTGGATTCTTCTCATTTCTGCCACTTGTTTATACCTGTATTCTTGGTGCTTCTGCCATTCCACATGAGTAATTTCCGAATTAAAACTGCCACTCAGCTGGAAGGCTTTGGAGTCTCTTATTTATTAATCTGAATATCTTTCAAGTCAACACATGTTGTTTTCTAGTTGCACCAAGAAAATTATTCCAGGGCTAGAATCAATGATCTTCAATGTTAGTCACAGCAGAGAATGCAGAATTTAGCGGAAACACAGAATCACAACATAATTCAAGGGGAGGCACGGGGTGACCATGCCATAAAAGCCTACCCAGTGGGTTTGCATATGACCGATGCCTAGAACGTTGAGAGCTGTGGCCTGGCATTAGAAAGATGAATTACTGATGGAGGCTCTGCTGTGTTTTTGCCTTGTGCCATCTCTCTACTCGTGTTCAACCCTTTGCTTCTATCCAGCCTTCTCTCTTTAGGGAACCTGGAATAGGTAGACCAGAACGCCAGCCATGGAGCTTAACCTTGGGTACTGCATCCCAAGGATTCAGGGACAGCAGGGGGATTCTGACCCAGTGTGGCATGGCACATACATTGAACCAGAGGGTGCTGTGTTTTCTCCATCAGCTGTGTTTCATTTATGAGAGATAAAAAGCAAGCTCAAACTAGCTTAAGCAAAAATAAAATTTAAAACAGTGTGGTGGGATTTATTAGCTTATGTTGTTAGGAAGTCAAAGGAATGGAACCAGCTTCAGACTTGACTGGGGGCAGTGCTCGGAAATATTGTCAGGTCTCTGCTCTCTCTCTATCTCTCAATTCTTTCTTGGCTTGGGTTTCCACTGCAATAGGTTCTCTGCATCTGATGGCCGTTTGCCCTCTGGCCCACCAATAACCTAGCAACTCAATATCCCCAGTGGAAAACAGAACAAGTTTTTCTTTTTTTTTTTTTTTTTAAAGATTTTATTTATTTATTTGAGAGAGAGAGAATGAGAGACAGAGAGCACGAGACAGAAGAGGGTCAGAGGGAGAAGCAGACCCCCTGCTGAGCAGGGAGCCCGATGTGGGACTCGATCCCAGGACTCCAGGATCATGACCTGAGCCGAAGGCAGTCGCTTAACCAACTGAGCCACCCAGGCGCCCCAGAACAAGTTTTTCTTGAAACCTTTGCCAGAAAAGTCTCAGCAAGAACAGTGATTTGTCCAGTTTAGATCACATTCTCAAACTCAGCCAAACCCTGCGGACGGGACTGGGCCACATCAATCCTGTTGCTAGAGATGGTGGCACAGGGTAAGTGCCACCTACACTGAATGGGAAAGGTCTCTGACTGCAGAGAGGTATCCCGTCACCAGAAGGAGGAGGATAGGGGAAAGGTGGAAGCTGGACAAAAATGACAAACATTCATCATATCAAATAATGCTTCATGGATCCCAAGTCCCATGAGATGATCCATACACACAAAGAAAAGTCCCATGCTCAAATTAGCTTTGAAAACATTACAGTCTCAACTGCCTGTATTGTAAAGGCCTTAAGAAATCAGAGAGAAGAGACTTCTTTAAATTTGTCTAACCCAACATCTCCTAAGATGGTCTGACCACAGATTCTTCCTGATTTTTTCAGAATCAATTTTAAAATCACCAACCAGATGGACTAGGGAGGGCCAAGATTCAAATGCTAAGAACGTCAAGGCCAAACCATCTAAGGCAGGAGTGAAGTTGGTGTGATAGGACCAAGAGGACGGAGGTGGGCAGAGGCACGTTAAGAGTGTCAGCAGCTCAGGGACAAGCAAAGAGCATCAGATGGATGACCTTCCTTGGACGGTAGGGACAGAGGGCCTGGGTGTGCTAGAGTGGCCAGAAAAGCTAGAAGCTAGCAACTATAACAGCGTCACCTATTTGGAGGCCCACATCCCTGTGGGCAGGAGAGCAATATAGGAGAATGGAGATGTGTGGTCGTCTGGGGAGGGTGAAGAGAAGCCATGATCCTAGCAAGGACTCCTTAGCTGTTGGAGCTGTCTGCTCCCAACGCATGGCGGAAGAGTCACTGAGAACTCAAAACGAAACTTGAACAGTTTAATTAAAGCCAGTTCTAACAGGACCAGGATTCAGAGTTAGGACTTGCATCTGTCAAGATGCAGCCAGGAGAACAGAAGAATTGTATGGATGTGAAATATGGCACTTGGTCCAGGGAACCGGTTATTCAGGTGACGGAAGAGCGGAGAAGCTGGACAGGCTCTGGTAAGATATTCCTGAGAATAACACAGCAGGAAGCCCCAGCCTTTCCTGGCTGTGTGTTCAAACCGGGGAGACTGTATTACCAGAGCCCAGGTCTGGGGTACCCTGCAGAAGCGGGCATCACGTGGGCTAGTTCAGCAGAATCGGGGGCCACAGAAGGGGACGCAGTGGCCACTGGACATGCTGCCCAGCGTGCGTGTGCAAATAACCCTGCTTTTCCCTCTCCAGTCTCCCGTCAATGCCAACCATTGCTGGACCCGGACAGAAGCCTGCTGACACAGAAGCCTCAAATGCACTGAAAGTAAGCCCCTTTGCAATTTGCTGCTTTGCTGAACAGAGCAGGAAAAAGGTAAGAGAGGTCACAGGCCAGCACAGAACCCTAGCTTCAAAATACAAGATTCTATGGTTTCCCAGATGTTCACTTAGATCAAGGAATCAGCCAAGTGTTCCTACAAAGGGCCAGGTAGTAAATATTTTAGGTTCTGCAGGCCGTTCAGTCTCTGTTGCAATGACTCCGCTCTGCTGTTACAGAGCAATTTGTTCTAATAAAGCTTTATTTATGCAAACAACTATAGGCTGGATTTGGCATGCCAGGTTGTATGAACCTGGGACGGTATGAGAGACAGCGATCATCTTTCTACTTGACACCCACAAGGTGAACGTTTCGCTTCTCCCAATAGGAATAGAATCACAGGGCTAATAAAAGAACTGTTAAAAATATTCTTATGCTTAACACTGTTTCTCCCAAGATTCTGACTTGCAAAATCTTTCCTAGGCTGTCACTACAATCTACTACATTGTTATCACATGTGTCTTTAAGATGCACTAATATATTGCAACCTGCGCCTCCCCACTATCTCCAACCTTCTCTAGGATAACATATAATTTCTCCTTCCAAGAGCCCCTGGCACAAGGCAAACTGAAGCAGCAGGAGGTTGATTTCCAATTGTACATAATGAACCACCAATCTAGAGCGACTTTCTCATTGGTTTGAAGAGGCTAATTCTGTCCCTGGAATTGTGAGAATAATTTTCTAAAATGTCCCCTCTTGGGGTTTGTGGATGGATTTCGGCAGGCAGCGGCAATGCATTCAGGTTGGAATTGGTCCAAAGTGGTGCAGACTCAGGGAGCCCGGCCCCTTCCCCAAGCTCAGGGCAAAGCCATTGCCTGGTCAGATCTCCCCTTACTTGAGGAAGAAGTACGGTACTACACTTTGACGCATCTATGAAATAGAATTCCTCCCTTGACGACAAAGTTCTCTAGAAAGTCTTTATTTCTTGGTGTTGCAAATGTAAATAGAGCTACTCATTTTGGCATTTGCGGATGCCCTCTCTTCCCAGCCCAGGCTGTTTTAGACTTGATGCCCCATCATCCGCATCTCCTTCTCCTCACACTTCAGCCCTTCTCCATCTGTTCTTTTGAAATCCTTTTTAATGTCCCCAAGATCCATCACCCCAGTAGCCATGGTCCTCAGAGAGGTGTGTAACAACCAATAGAACAGACTTACTTGGTTGGACGTATCTTGGAATTTGCTGGCTATGTGGCATCCACTACTCCCGGGAGTCAGGAAGTGTCCTTGTCCAAGCCAACTTCAGAGAGGGAAATAGTACAAGATTTTGTGAGGACCACTATTATATTACTCTTCCCTCTTAATTCTATTACCCTCCCTTTGACCATGGCCAGCCATATGAAGGAGGGGAGGAGTGAAGAGAAGAGCCATCTTGTTTAGAAGCTTTGAATACAAACAACAAATCCTAATTCTTACTTGTTCTATCAATCTTCAAATCTCAGCATTGTCCCTGAAACACAGGGCATCCTAACTTCTCTCTTTGCTGTCAGTTTTAGCTTTCCTCTTGGTCAGATCATACCCGCCCCCCCACCACGACCTTCCCACTCTTTGGTTTCGTGCACTCACATATTGCTCTCAAGTTATTGTGTTCCTTTTTTTTTTTTTTAAAGATTTATTTATTTGAGAGAGAGAGAGAGAGAGCACGAGTGGGGGGTGGGAGCAGAGGGAGAGGGAGAGAAATCCTCAAGCTGATTCCCCACTGAGCATGGAGACTGACACCAAGCTTGAACCCAGGACCCTGAGATCATGACCTGAGCCGAAATCACAAGTTGGATGCTTAACCAACTGAGCCACCCAGGTGCCCCAGGTCATTGTGTTCTTATATTGACTGGCCCTCCAGCTACCAACTTCTCCCACTCACCTCCTGTCCCCTCATGGTGGTCCCCATCCCTATTCCCATTCTGGTTTTTCTTGACCTTGAAGCAGGGTGTGGGCATCGACTTATACCACTGCTTATCTGTCTCCAACAGTCACCAGCATTGGAATGGATCTTTCCTAGTATTTTGGAAGAAGTTATTTTTGGACTGAAATAATTTTCTGAAAGCAATACAATTTTCAATAGCAAATACTCACTTTTTACTTGTTTTGTGTCATCCTTGAGGGCCTTAGTGTTGTGTATGGTGAAAATAGTAAATAGATCTGGAATTGTCAGATCCAGTCGATTGGGAGTGCTTGCCTGGAGTCACGTCCAGGCTCTGCGGGAAAGAGTTCCACAACTGATTAATAATGTCTGCAGCGGGTATAGGCTGGGAGAGTGGGGACGTATGTGCTACTTATCTAGTGTCCCTATGGTAGGTGTTCAACTATTACTTTCTAAAGCTGAGGGAGAATATAAAGAGCTCAGAACCCAGAGTTAGAAATGCTAGAATTTAAAATTAGCACTGCTGCTAATTAGCTGGACTGATATTGAGCAAGTTTCTAATCCTCTTTGGACTTCCACTACCTTAACTATTAAGGGAAAAGTTGGGACCAAAACAAAAACATTTAACCTGGAGCCTCCAATCTTGTAGAAGCTCATGAAGAGATTGATGGGCATTCCTTAAATGATGGCCTGTGCTTCAAAAAGACTAATGAAAGGGCTGTAGCTTGTAATGGTTTAAAGTGACTTTTTGGTCAGATTAACCCAAGTTTGGAGCCTATTTGGGCAAGTTACAGAACTCATCTGTGCCTCAGTTCCTTAACTTGTGAAATGAGGACAAGTTCGTGACAGTCTAATAAGGATTAAGCAAGATAAGGTTTGTAAATCCTAGGTGGTATCCAATAAATCCCATTATTATTGGTATTATTATTATTCTTTTCAAAGAGTTTATTTATTTGAGAGAGAGAGCGAGAGAGCGGGGGGGGGGGGTTGGCGAGGGAAGCAGAGGGAGAGGAGAGAAAGAACCTCAAGCAGACTCCGTGCTGAGTGCAGAGCCCTACGCAGGGCTTGATCCCACAACCCTGAGATCATGACCTGAGCCGAAATCAAGAGTCAGACCCTCATCTGACTGAGCCACCCAGTGTCCTAGAATTATTATTATTTTAGATGGAACAGGCCACTTATCTTTTAAAGGCATCATATTAACTGAGTGTTCACTAGTTCTGCAGATCCACAGTTATTCTCCGGGGAAAATGCATCCTTTTTCAGATAATCAGAGCAGTTTAGTTTGCTGGCTGCATCCTTTAGAACATGAGACCCATGGGAAGGGGGGAACATATCAAAGAGCCCTCTGATGTGGAAAAGACTGGGGGCCCCAGGGATGGTTGCCCTCCAAAGCCCTTTCTTATTCTAAACCTCTGCTCTTCTCCAGGTGCTAGGAAAACAGCACCACAGGGCTCGGCACACCGGCAGCGCTCTTGGCGGGGGGCAAAGCCATTCTGAGATTTTTCTGTGTTATTCTGACTCAGTGTACAGTTCGTGTCCCCTGTTGGGCCAATTACCAACTTAAAATGTTCTTAGGAAAAGGTAAGCATGTTCATTATGTAGCCACGAGCCTGCAGGTCCCGTGGTTTTCTATTTATGCTGTTTAAAAAAGCCATTCTTGCCCAATCTCTTTGTGTGTGCCTGTCACCAAAAGGTCTGCAAATCACAGATTCTTCCCATGTGGCTGCCCATCTTCCCTCCCCATCCCTGACTGTCACCCTCTCCCACTCTGCAGGGAGCGGCCAGGGGAGGAGCCTCAGGATACGGATTGCGGAGTGGGGTTTGCAGTGGCTGATGGCGGAGAGGATCAGCGCAGTAAGATGAAGGGAAGCCAAGAGCAGGAAGGCAGCAACTGATTTATGGAACCAGCATTCTTGTGGCTCAAATGGAGGGGAGATCTCGTGGTGCCATCCTCGTGGGTACACTCAAGGAAGACACTTGAAACCATCAAATAAAGCTAGAGCTCTCCTTTTGTAAAAGGCAGAGGAGACCAGGAGTTAGGATATCTGGGTTCTGGTTATGGTCCGTTTGACCTCGAGCAAGAAATCGATTCTTTCTTGCTCCCGGTTTTTACTTCCGCAAATTGAAATTGTTTGGTAAGATCTTCATTGTGTTTCCATCCAGCACCTACACTCTATGGGTTTATGATTCCATGAACCAGAGTCGGTGGAGAAACTTTGTTCTTTGGTGGGTTCCTATTTTAGCTTCATAGAAACCCAATCTCAATACTTATGACAGAACCTCGATTTCCCAGATTTGCATACATCTTAGATAAATCCAGATCTGTTAAAGTACAAAATTCAAATCATCAAGCACTTGGAATACTATTTACTCATCTGCTCAATCTTTTTTATCTTATGATAAATATTTTATTGCAAGAAATGCATATATAGGCGCTTTTTACTAATCCAAGTCTGCTGTCAATCAAGGAATAGACTAATGCTTTCACTTTACTTTTCCTAAGCATGCAGAATGAGCTCATCTCAGGGGTAGGATTAGCTCCTCCAGGAGCGTGGATTACTTTCTGTGTCATCAAGCGAACCCGACATCTGAGTCCTTACCTCATCAGAAGCCTGCTTCTCCACCCAGCTACAAAGAGGCATGTGTGTATCCTCTCCTAAATTGGCTCTCCTGATTTTGTTTTTCTTTATTTTCTACTGCCTTTCTTAAAAAATCACTTGTTCTAAAGTATAAGGGCGCAGGTTTCCAGAAGTAACCTTATGGAGCCCGCCCGGATTTCTTGATCAGCTAAAAGATTCCTCTGGGGTTTCTCCAACTCCCCTGCCTCCTTTCTAGGCTCATGACGATCAGAAACATAGAGTGGCAAAGTGCTTTGATCCTCTTGGAAAAATGATGGCAAAATCTCCATGATGGCTTTCCCCCTTCCATCTAAAGGGAGAGATTTTCCTTTCTCAAAAGATCAAGGCTCTCCTCACTAGGATCACCAGCATCTCAGTGTTTACTGAGTTAATATGACAATGGTCTCCTTAGCAACCTCATTGTCACAGGATTAGAGGAGACAAGCCCTTCTTCAATGCTCTGGATTACAAAAAAAACCCAGCCTAGATCAGGACATGGCTCTTTCCGACATCAGTAAACAGAAGAAAATGAGGTTACAGAAAAAGCCAGAGATAGAAGATAGTTGTTCTCCCCATAGCAAGGAAGGGTTATTATGCTACACAGTGGTTCTCTGTAATGAAGGGCCTGGCCCATGGAGGATGGTTGGTCCCATCCCTAAATGAACTTGGTGTTCTAACGGGACAAAATGTTAGGTTTTACAGAATGCATATGTCTCAGCTTTTGATTGAGGCTCACAGATAATAAACGAAAACTCCTAGCATGGAGTCTGGCACACACCACGCAGTCGCTAAGGATGCCTGATGGGTGTGAAGAGCTTCTAATTTACTAGACTATATGGTCTAAGAAGACAGGGGATCAATCTGTCTTTTTCAGCAATCGACACTTAGCATGGAGCCTGGCACATGGCTGATGCTCAAAAGTTAGTGTTGCTTAAATGCACTTTGTATGTGTTATTACATCATTGAATCCTCAATATACCAGAGGAGGTAGGTCACACCATCACCTTACAGAAGAGCAAAAATGAGACTCTAAAGTCAAGTCTATGGACTCAGGTCCAATGCTAAGTGGAAGAGCCAGGCTCTGTCCCCACATCCAGTTGACATTGGTGCCAAAGCTCTTATCTCTACTACACTGTCTCAACAAACAGTTGCTCTGTCTCTGGGCTCTGCGAAGAACAGAACAAGGTTCAGTTTCTCACTGGTGCTCTCAGCCCTGTTTACCTGCCAAGTTGGAAGGAACAAGTGTGATGTGGGGATTCCCCTCAAAGAACTTTCTGCATCCTTGGTGCCTTGAAATTCTACAACTCTGCCTGCCCACTCCCTTCACCATCCCATGCCCCCTGAAAGTTGTCTCCAGATCTGATACTTGAGCAATCCAGTTTCAACACAGCTCATTCTAATTCATCCAGGAGAAAGCTCCCACTCTCTGTTGCTTTTCCAACATATGTTTATCCAAAATTAATCATAGTAACAGGGGATCGCACGTCCCTGGCATGGGGCTCGGCTGCCTGGGCAGATTTTCCTGGCGAGGAACCCGAGCACACAGAACTCTGGGAATGGGGTGGGTGCACAGCTACTTATATTGAGCCCTGATAAGGTGCTGACAGCCTCCTTCCATAGGCTAGGATAATGGAAGAAGGAGGCAAAAATGCAGTTGTGAACATCTGGGCTAGGCAATGTTGTTCATGACACAGGTTGTTCCATGAGAACCCCCAGAGAGTAGGTGACACTGCGAAACTGTCCCTAGGGCTGCAGAATTTGTGTATGATCCTGGGACTCCCCGTTCTGGGCTGATGCTAATCAGTGACCTGGGAAAGTAGCAGTCTCCCAGACTAAAAGCCCTAGAGACATCCAGGGATTCTCCCCTTTCCCAACCTCCACGTCCAATTAGTTTCTCTGTCCTTTTGTATCACCTCCTCTCTGTCCGAGTTCACCTACTATCATCTCTCCCCCGGACTTTTGCAATAACATCCTTACTGTCCCCCAGCCCCTCCTCATGCCCCTCTCCAATATATCATGTCCTTTGCAGTTGGAGTGGTTTTTTTTCTTCGTAGGAAAATCTACTCAAAATCCCACAAAGACTTCTTATGTCTTTATCATAAAACCAGATCCTGTAGCCTGGCATTCAAATCCCTTCATGAGCTAGCCCCTGTCTAATTCTGTGGTCTCACCTTTTTGCACCTGGATTACCCTTTCCAAGCATCAGTAGACTTCCTTATATCCATGTTTCTGCCCACGTGATTCCTGTTATCTGCAATCGCATTCCAGCCCTCTGCACCTTTCTTAAGAGTTGACACATTGCTTTCCCCCAAGGGACACCCTTCAGGTCCCCGGGAAAATTTTAGGTAACCATGAATCTGGAGTTCACTCCCACAAGGTTCAAAGGTGTGTGGTGCACGTTATGCACACCCCTGTGTCAACACAGATTACGCAGAAAGATGCTAACCAGGATGATAGGGAATTAGAGCATGGACTTTTGATACGGACACACACGGGTGTAAATTCCAGTGTTGGCACCAGCCATGAGGCCACAGGCAACGTGCTGAACCATGTTGAGCTTGGATTTCTTCCCCTGCCAGGTAAGGCTAGGAATATGATCTACCTTCTCGGTTTTTAAAAATCGTGTAAAGCATCTAATGCTGTGTCTTGTCCACAAATGTGTTTAATAAACAGCAGTAATGTGTGGTTGATGATGATGACAGTGACAAGAGCATAACCTGAGTATATCCAGGGCCACCTCGTGGTCCAGTTTGGGGTAGCGTGATATTCAAAGAAACACAGTCCAGCAATCAAAAGGTACTAAAAAGCAATTCCAATATTTACATCTCTCTCTCAGAGACCTCCAATTCATAATCACAGTGCCATGTTTAAAACACCTTTTCCCAAATTCTCTTACTCTCCTATTTGGTAGCTAGCCCCGCAATGCTCAGCTCTGAAGCAAAACGCAGCACCCAAACCTCCAACTTGTCCTCTTATCCTTTCTTTCTTGTTTTGCTCACTTTTTCCCTCCAAGAGAAACCTTTCCAACCCCACATTTTTTGGTTCTCCCCCAGCTGAGTTCTTATTCTTTCTGCATAATGAAATGTTTCGAGGGCAGAGTAGGGAGGGAGGGAATTTTGAGCAAACAGGGGCAAAATTTTCCTTATTTGGCAAAGGAAGGGAATGGAGCTAATACTACATCCATTATCCCCATGTTCCCTCTTAAAACAGCAACAGGACAATAGAGGACATGGTAAAAACAATGAATCGGTGAATTGTCACCTCTATCCTCAGTAACCAGCTCTGTAAACAGAGATGACTTTTTTTATTCTATAAGAAGATAATATGTGAAATTATCAAAACCATCTCAAAACCAACTGCAGTCAAGTTGGAAGGATTCCTAGCCCCCCAGAACTATGCCTTTCACCCTAACAAGACAACCTCCAGCATAGCCCACAGTACTGAAATGTGTGTGTGTGTGTATGTGTGTGGAGGGGGTGTCTGGAATAGTGGGAAGAAATGCCAGCTGTAGATTTTACCAATGCCTACTAAAATAAACCAAAAATGCACTTAATCTTTTGGTTTAACCTTAAAAATTTATCCTACAGGGGCACCTGGCTGACTCCATCGGTAAGGCAAGCGACTCTTCATCTTGGGGTCATGAGTTTGAGCCCCACGCTGGGCGTGGAGCCTAGTTAAAAAAGAATTTATCCTATAAATGGCCTCAAACATACATCTAGTGATATATTCAAGGGTATTCATTACAACATTGTAGAAGCAATGGCTGGAAAGAAGTTAAGTGTCCGCAAAGGAGGAATGGTTAAGGAATTATGGTTGATTCAGGTAGTGACATTCTGATGGTCCTCTTTGGGCTGATACAAGTAAGCCTCCAAGGTATATTTTTAAGTACAAAAAGTAAAGTACAGAAATGCTTATCTAATATGCTCCAGTTCCTATTTTTAAAATTGTTTTATACATTTAAAATTTGTGTGTGTTTTGCATTTATGCTTGTCTATGCTTAAAAAAAATATTCCGGGAAAGATGAACAAGAAATCAGGTGGCGTGGTTTACCCCTGGCAAAAGGACCAGGGGTGGAAGTGGAGAGGAAACCTTTCTCATTGCATATCTTTTCGTACTTATTTTTTCCACAGGCAGAGCTTACTTTATAATGAAACCATTTCTTTTTTGGAAGAAAACTGTGCTCACTTGTAGAGAGACTTGGCTTCAAATCTCATCTGTTTACTGATTAGCTACGTGACTGCGGCAAAGCATTTCACCCGTCAGACCTCTGTGTTCTTACTATAAAATGGGAACAATGATCTATTTCTTATTTTAAATTTTTTTTATGATCTATTTCTTGCCTGATCTGAGAATGAAGTGATGCCATGTACTCAAAATACCCAGCATGCATCTGGAAGATTGTAACTTCCCAGATACTTTTCTACCCAACCTTATCCAACCTCGGACCCTATAATGAGCCCATTAGCTGCTGGACCCTCTCAGGGTCTGCTTATTAATGCCCATGAGCAAAAATAATAATATCTGAAGTTTATTGGGCATTTTCTATATACCTAATGCTGCTCTAACATTGGATTCATGCAAATACCCAGGGAGGTAAAAATCATTATTATCCTCATTGTGAAGACCATGAAACTAAGAGGAGGGCATCATGAAGTTAAGAAACTTGACAAGAACTGGAGAGTGGCTGTATTGTGTTGTTCTTCTGTCTCCTGAATTCCTACTGTACCCTATCCAGAAACATGCCCATACGAAACCTGGAGATCTCCACCCCATCACTACTTTTTAGCAATGCTTACCCATTCAAATAGATTTGTTATTCCCTTCCTCATTGTCTTTCCAGCAACACCTGCAGAAAGAGTAGCTCCAGAAGGCAACCTTACATAGTTTCTCCAGACTGACAGGGCATGTTGGAGGTCTGAGAACACTTCTGGTCCGCAGTCTACACGTCGAAACTTCTGAGGAAGCGACCCTGCCCCCATGATGCCATGGTTCCGAATGTGGAACTCATGGACTCTTGAGCCTGTATTGCATACTTGTGGTGTATAATTATGACGCCACAGGTGCATCTGTGAGCCCATCTTCAGCCACAGATAAATGGCTCATTTTACCCTCACTGCCAACCGTGCTTATCCAGTGGTTCTGCAGGAGGGATGGTGCATTTCACCATGACCCATCCATTTCCACGCACCCATTGCCGTGGCCTGATGGGGAGGTGTTCACCCTTGTTGATTTATTTCATCACCTAACTTCCCACCAGAGATGAATGGAGCTGTTTTCCTGAAGCTGTTTCTTGTAAGAATTGAAATCAACTCAAGTATCGATACAGAATCGATATCTGTACTTCGAATTCAGAAGCGCCAGTGTGCTTAATCTAGATTTGGGCTTTGCAATGCAAAAGAGGGTCTGCTGCCGTTTGGCACTTGCTGTCTACCAGCCGCTGCACCTACTACTTAACATGCATTTTCCCACCCAATCCTCAGGGCAGCTTTGTGAGGCAGGTGCTGCGGTTATAGACGAGGAAACAGACTTGCCCAAGGCCACTTGGGAGATGTGGTCAGAACACAAACTCAGGCCTCTGGATTCCCAGCCCTGAGATGATTCACGTGAACTTCATTCTGTCACTCATTTCTCCAACAGGTACACGTTAGTGTCTCCCATGCTGGGCACTGGGGATTCAGCCTTGAACAAGACAGTCACAACTCTGCATTATGGAATCTTTATTACATTTTGTCAGGAGCGCATTACGCTTGCAAAATAACCATCGCCTTTTATTTGTCAAGTGCTTTAAAGTCTACAAAATGCATTCACGCCCATTATCTCATTTTGAATAAATTTACCATAGTCCCCGATGCTTAAATAAATGGTAAATGGGACCCATGACTTTGGAGTGGCCTGTTATTGACAGCGTACTCTCTTCCACTCAATCTTTCCCAGACCAGAAGCTTGTATTTACTAGACAGAGGCAATTGCATTTAAATTAAATTACTATCCCTCCTTCATTCATGTCCGTCTCTGCTTTCTGCTGCTCATAAAATCCTCTGTGGGCCTCCAGATTAGTGACTTTGCCTTCTCTTGCCATTGCCTTTGGACGAATGTGTAGTTCTCCTGGTACTGGGGACTGAGCGTCACCTGGGAGACCTACAGGGTTCCTTGTGACAGCTCGAAACAGCCCCCTGAGCCATCAATCCTCCTCTCAGAAGTTTGCTGGTCCCCTCCCATGGGTCTACCCAATCTTTTTCAGGTTTCTTTTTTTTTTATAGTGGGAGAAATAACAAGCAAACACTCCATCAAACAGTTGTGCATAGCCCTACAGATCATGATAGAGAACGGAGATTTCTCTTCTTACCCAGGGTAATAGAGAGCCATAGAATGGTGGATCCCTGCTACGAGAGTCTATCTGTGTCTGCTCTGCGTTCCTCTCTGCCGATGGAGAAGGACCCTGAAGGCAGATGACAGGAGCCCTGCTCTGCATCTTCACTCTGTCCCTGAGAATTCCCTCCAGATCTTTAATCCCCAGCTAATAATAATAATAATAATAATAATACATGTAAATCTATGCCTTGATTTTATGATCTGGGGGTTCACCATACATTATCTCATTGGTCTAGGGTTTGGGGGAGGGTTTTTCCAGCCAATGCCCCAAAGTCTTTGTAGGGCGTTCATCTAGCAATTATATTTTGAGTGCTTGCTTTACACCAGGAATACATTCTTATCCTCATGGATTTTACTGTAATGGTGAAACAGACAGCACACGACCAGACCAGTAACTAAAGCACAGCCTATGATTCAGGCCATAAAGAAAATAAATGGAGTGAGGTTTGAAGCAGCCATGCTGAGCCTACTTTGACTCTGGGAGGAGGGGCATTTAAGTGGGGATCCGAGGGATGAGAAGGAGCCAGACCCGTGGGCTTCCAGGAGAAGAGCATTCCAGGCACAAAGAAGAGCCTGGGAAAAGGATCAGACATAAGAAAAGACCTGACAGGAAGCCAGGGCAACAGGAGTTGATGAATGAAAAAGTGGTATCAGGTATCAGAGAGGCAGGTAGGGGCTGAAGAAGCACTAATTTAAAAATTTCTGGATAGTCCAAAGAGTACAAAGAAGGAGGTGACATTAATTTCAATAATATATGTGATTTAACCCAATCCAAGCAAAAAAGTTATCATTTCAACTTATAATGCATATATAAAATGACTGGTGATATATTTTAACTTTTTTGGTATGATGTCATTGTAACGTGGGATGTATTGTAGGCTTATAGCACGTGTCAACTTGGACTAGCCACACTTCACACGCTCAATAGGCATATGTGACCAGGGGCTACCATATTGGATAGAGCAAGGCTAGCTCATGAAAGGTCTTGGGGGTGGTCAGTGACCTTGGTGACATCCCCTCCCCCACCCACAATAGATCACACTTCTCAACAGTCAGACCCTTTTGTGGTTTTCTCCCACAGTAAAAATGGGTCAACTGATAGAACACAGCAGAAGTGATGTGGGCCTTAAGAGTTCGGCTTTGGCAGCCTCCACCTTCAACTCTCACTCTTGGACTTGGCCACCTGCTGGGAGGAAGCCCAAGCAGCTGTGTGAATAGGATCACACGGAGGAGAATTAGGCACCCGGCTGATGGCCCCAGTTGAGCTTCCAGATAGCAGTCAACTCTAACTACCTGCAAGGCGAGTGAGTTCATTTTTGGACCTTCCCCGCCATCCCAGGGTCCCTGCCCATCCCATGTGAAGCAGAAGTGCATAGTCAACCCACACAATTGTGAGACATAATATACGGTTATCTTAAGCCACTAAGCATTAGGCTGGTTTGTGTCCTAGCATTCGAGAAGCATGGTAATGATGTTGTTTTTTTCTGGGAATGAGTTGAGAAAGCTTGGAAGAATCTGGAGCAGACGTGAGATTTGATCCGACTTTATTTTGAAGCAGATCGTTATGACTGTTGGGCTGAGGACAGACTACGGGGCAAGAGTGAAAATATGGAATTTAGGTAGGGAAGCTCACAGCATTCAGACAAGAGATGCTGGCGTCTCTGACCAGGTTGACAGTGGTGGAAGGAGAGAAGAATGGATTTATTTGAGATATTTTGATGATAGCATCAAATGTCCCTCTTGTGGTTTGGATAAAGGAGGTGATCTACAGTAGGGAGCTCAAGATGTACGTGGGAAACTCTTGTGGGGAGGCTTGAAGGACAATCCTGAGCCTTTCCCATCCACTGTGGTGCCCTGCCTCTGGATAATTCTGAGCTTCATGCAAGATGGAAGCTAAAAGTATCTCCTTTCCTCTTCTTAGGTTGGTATTTAGGGCATTACCCCATGTTGAAGGAACACGGGCCAACGATGCCTACCACCTGCCGCCTCAAGTGCATTAAGTGGATGAAACTGGATAATTAGCAACTGTCCCCCAATTTTTTGACAGTCGTATTTTAGTGGCTGCACAAAACCCTCCCCCAGACAGCTGCTGAAGAACCATGATGGCATTAGTCATTATAAATTGATACTCAATGAAGTCCTAAGCACAGACATTATTAACTGGAAATGGGTTGCCCGGCGGAGTCTGGCGCACTCATGGTGACCAAGCACTTTAAAATCTTATTTATTTATTTATTTATTTGGCTGGAACAGAGCCTTCCTCTTTCCCCAGTGAGAACTGAGGTACACAGCCATTGAGAGCAGAGCTAACTCATCGTATCAGTTGCCTACTGCCACATAATGCTGCATAACCATCACCCACAGAAACCCAGTGGTCTACAACAGTGAGTGCTTATTGCTTGGTGCCTGGGGTGGTTGGCTGGGTGGCTCTGCTCCGCAGGTCATGGCTGGGCTCTCTCACCTGTATGTGTATGGCAGTCATGGGGGTGCACTGCTTATATCTGGCCTCTGGAAGACTCTTACGTTCAGCCACAAGAAGTGCCTTTACATGGCAGCCTCCACCTGCTGGTACCTTTGGGATCAAGCCAAGGCCACATACATCCAGGACACTTTCAGATAATGACTGAACACAGTAGAGCCTGGCTATTTCTGCCCAATGCTAGACTCCTATAAAGGGAAATCTTTGCTCCAGAGCTCCCTTTGACGTTGGTTGGGACTTTATCAGATGTGTATCATGATCTGAGGCTCTCTGCCCAATACTGCTTCCTTCCCTTTTTACCTTTCACAGGTGACACCCCTCAAGAAACACCTTGCGCTCTGAACTCTGTTTACGCAACTGCTTCCCACGGGACTCAGCTGGGCGCTGGCTGCTTGGCTGTAGGCTGGTGTTGGATGGCCTTAGCTAGGATGGCTGGGGTGAGTTGGCGCTGGTCCATGTGTCTCTCATCCACTAGCAATTCAGTCTGAGCGTGTGCCCATGACAGAGGCACAAGAGAGCAAGCAGAAACACGCAAGACCTCCTGCTATGGACTGAATGTCTGTGTTCCCTCAAAATTCTTATGTTGAAGCCTTAATCCTGACTATATTCGGAGACGGGATCTTTACGGAGGTAAATAAGGTTAAATGAGGTCATGAGGGTAGGGCCCTGACCTGACAGGATTCCCGTCCTTATAGGAAGAGACACCAGAGAGCTTTTCTCTCTCTCTCTGTGCACGCACAAGAAGAGATGGTGGCCACCTGCAAGTCAACAGAAGAAGCCCCAGAATGTCACCGCCACCTTGACATTGGACTTCAGCCTCTAGAACCATGAGAAATAAATTTTTACTATTTAAGTCACTTAGACTGATACTTTGCAAGGGCAGCACTAGCTGATTAAGACACTTCTTGAGATCTAGTCTTGGAACCGGTACACTGTAGCTTCCACCTCATTCAAATGCCTAAAAAATGTCACATGGGGAAAGGACTTTGCGTGGAGGAAAGGAACTCCGAGGTTGATGAAGCAAGGGGATAGAGAGAGATGAAGAATTAGGGCCATCAGTACAATGCACCATACTCATTAGCATTGGACAAACCATCCAGGGAGAGGGATGCCCTCCTTGAGCCTTTGCCCATGTATTTCCCCTCTTGGTGTCTTTTCTTTTTGTACTTGAACCTTTGCATCTTATCCAACCTCCAAAGGCTATCACAAATTCTTCTGTGAAGTCTTTCTTGGTCACAGTCGCTGTATCCTGTGTCCCCTGGATTCTCTCTGGGCAGAAATTGAAAGTCTTCAATGTGCAATTCAAATGCTAATTCAAAGCAGGTCTTCCTGGGTTCAAAATGAACCTCAGATAAATGTTTGTGAAACAAACTACTGAATAATGAGTGAAATGAAACAAGAGACCTAAATAAGAGTCCTCCATGTGAAAATGG
Source organism: Phoca vitulina (assembly GCF_004348235.1). Lineage (NCBI taxonomy): Eukaryota > Metazoa > Chordata > Mammalia > Carnivora > Phocidae > Phoca > Phoca vitulina. The sequence goes on along the minus strand of NW_022589785.1, from coordinate 858,695 downwards.
AAACAATGTTTCTACCTATGCATGGAATTGCTAAGTAGAATTAAATAAGACACTCCATGTTAAGCACTTGACACACCTCTGGTGTATTATGAGTGATCACAGCCTTAAATGTAAGAGCTAAAATGAAAAGCTACTTGTAGAAAAAAAGAAGTAGGAGAATATCTTGATGACCTTTTCAGCAGGCAAAGGTTTCTCTGAAATGGTTTAGAAAGTATGAATCACAAAAAGGGAAAAAAAAAACTGAGCTTCGCCAAAATTAAAATTCCTGCTTATCAAAATACACCTTTAAGAATATAAAATAAGCAAGCCACAGACTGTTAGAAAAGACTGCAAAACATATATCTGACGAAGGACTTGCATCCAGAATATATTAAGAATTTGTACAACCTGGTAATATGGAGACAAAAGATTCAATTAAAAAAAATGTGAACAGACACTTCCTACAAGAATATATGCAAATGGCCAAGAGGCACATGAAAAAGTGCTCACCATCATTAGTCATTAGGAACATGCCAATTAAAATCATAATGAGATATTGCTACATGCCCACCATAGTGGCTGAAATTAAAGGACCCACCATGTGGGTAAGAGTGTGGGGGAGCTGGGACCCTCCCTCGCGGCTGGCGGGAATGTGAAATGTGAAATGGCATGATCACTCTGGAAAACAGTTTGGCAATTTCTCAAGAAGTTACACGTACACTCACCCTGGGAACCACCAATCCCTTTCCGAGGCGTCTATCCCAGAGAAATGAAAACAAACGTCCAGGAAAAGCTTTGAAGACAAATGTTCGTAGCAGCTCTTTTCATAAGAGCTCCCCAAGGGGAAACAGTCTAAATATTCACCTACAGGAAAATAGATTAAAAAAAGATTGTGGTATATTTAAGCAATTAAATATTACTCAGAAAAAAAAGCCCATAAATGACTGATTCGTTCTGTAAGATAGATGAATCCCAAAAATGGCTTGCTGAGGGAAAGAAATCCAAGCACACAAAAGTCTGTTTTGTGTGATCTCATTTATATGAAATTCTAGGATAGGCAAACTGACCCCGTGAAGATAGAAATCAGGACAGCAGTTGTTTGGGGGCTGGGGTGGGGGAGGGGGAAATTTGACCAGGAAGGGGCGTGGGGGAATTTTTGGAGTGACTAAATGTCTCCTTTTGATAGGAATTCCTCAAAACAGACTGAACAGGATACTTTAGATCTCAGCATTTCTCTGTATGTAAAGTCAGTCTCAATTAGATAAGAAATATGAATTATCTGGGCGCCTGGGTGGCTCAGTCAGTTTAGCGTCTGCCTTTGGCTCAGGTCATGATCCTGGGGTCCTGGGATTGAGCCCCATGTCGGGCTGCCTGCTCAGCAGAGAGCTTGCTTCTCCCTCTCCCTCTGCCCCTCCCCGCCCCCCTCCTGTTTTTGCTCTCTCTCTCTCCCTCAAATAAATAAAATCTTTAAAAAAAAGAAATATGAGTTATCATTAATATTATTGTCATTATTGTTTTTCTGTGCACCAGGCACCTTGACTGACACTTTGACGTCTTGTCATGTAGACAAGCACCGTGAGGGCAGGACGCTGTCCTGCTTGTTCTTGCTTGGCTCACCAGTGCCCGGCACAGTGCCTGGCACCAAATAGATGCTCAGTGAATATCTGTTGAATAAATTCATGAATGAACAAGCGAGCGAGTGTTTGCAGAGGGAGAGAGCAATAGCGGAAGGAATGTCTGGCTTTCGAAAGCGGAGCTGGGAGAAACAGTTTCTGATATTTACAGCCCTCCAGCCTCTCTGTTCCAGTTTGCTGGACAAACGGGGTCTCCGTTAACACTCATATCTATGTATTTACAAGACAGCCTAGAGGCTGCTTGGGAACTAATTCAGCATCTCGAGAAAATCATTTGCCTTTAGAAGAGAAGATGTAAATATTCCCCACTCGGCTGAACAGAATGGTTCTGCTGGGCTCCCAAAAACATTCCTTAAGAATGTCCTTTAACTCACTCCGGAGGCTGGGAGAAGGATCCCGGGAAAGAAAGAGAAGCTGGCAGCATCGAGGCCCACTACATGTCCCCACGGCATTGTTTCCTTTACTCCTCGTGATGATGAAGCCAACAAGGGTCACTGTCTCCATTTCACAGATGAGCACATGGGGGCTCAGAAGTGTCCCAGGTGAGTTACGCTCTGCTGGGGTTGGCATTGAAACCCAAGCCTGCCTGATCCTGGAGACCCAGGTGTCGTCCTAACTCTGACTCTCGCTTGCTGGGTGCCCAGGGTCACGGCGCTTTCTGAGCTTTAATTTCCTCATGTGTAGAAAGGGGTCCATGCCTTGCCCTCCCATCTAGGAAGAGGTGAGGCTGAGAGGAGCCCCAGGGAAGGCAGAAACGCACCTGCTTCTCATCCCATCCAGGGGGCTGGGCGTGTCACCTGTTTGCATTCATGTTGCCACCCCAGGGCCTTTGCACTGGCTGTTCCTTCTGCCTAGAATGTTCTTCCCCATTTTATGATTGACTCCCTCATCCTGTCAGGTCTTTGCTTAAATATGTCTTTCTCAAGGAGCCTTGCTCTGCTCATTCCACCTAAAATATTCTCCACATCCCTCTCAACGCCTCCCAGACCTCTCCCCTGCTTCATTATTTTTCTTCCCCACACTTTTCATTATCTAACACATTACATATGTTACTTTCTTCTCTTGTCTACCATTTGCCCCTACCCCCGACTAGAATATAAATTCCACAAGGGCACGAATGTCTTTCTACCTTCATCACTGCTGTATCTCTGGGGCTGGAACAGTGCTTTATAAAACAACACACAGCACGTGTTTTATGAATCCTGGTTGAGTGAATGAATTGCCTTAGCATTACCCATGAGTTGTGTCCCCAGGCTCCCAGTTAGATGGGGGAGAGCAGTGCGCACACAGAGGCTGCGAGCCGGGCTGTAATTGCAGAGGGAGACACAGGGGTGTGGAGCCTGAGGCAGAGCTCCCCCCGCCCCCCCAAGCCCACCTGGAAGCCAGGGAAGGCTGAGAACGGGAGGGAGAAGGGCAAGAAGACAGGGGTCTGCCCACACCGTCTGCTCAGCAGCCAGAGAACGTCCCTGCCTGCCCCCTCCCCTACCCCGCTCTCTCTGCCATGACAATTCCCCTCGGGGACTTCGGTGCATAGCTATGGGGGGCAGCAGTCCAGGGACCATGAGCCGAGGCACCCACCTCGCTCCGACCTGAGGCACCTGATGAGCCACCAGCAGCAGGAATGATTTCGGTTCCCTCTCTCTTCTGGAAAGGACACCTTTAAATCTATCTGGAGGCTTCTCATGCTGTGGCAATTGGGGATAAGCCACTCCACCCATTAGGCAAGAAACTGGATTCCTTCGAAGTCAGGAGGGCCGGTGGGGCCCCCGTGGAGCCCCCCATCCCATGCCACCTTCAAGGGAGGTGCTTGAGATCAGAACTGACAATAGAGGTGAATGGCTGCTCACACTGGGTCTTCGCTTAGGGGGTCTCTGCCTGGGTCAGAGCCAGGACACCCTTGCAGCCTCTCCCCACACGGGCCAGACGACGAGGCCATGAGACTGGGGGAGACCAGGGAGCACTGAGCAAGGGAGCTCTGAACTCTGATCCCAGCTCCTTTGCTGCTAACTCAGTCAGTCACTTGGGCTTCCTGAGCCTCAGTTTTCTCATCTGTAAAATAGGCTCAGTGATCCTTGTGCTGGTGCTTCTGTGGAAGAGGCAAGCTCCAAAACCAGGGTTTCCTCTCCCACTGCTTATTATCCAAGGCCTAGAGGGGTTTAGTAAACTGCTTGAGGTCCTAGCTTAAAAAAATGGCAAAGACGGGAATAAACCCGAACCCATATCTAGCGTCTGGGTGCATGACCTCCAGACGGAGCAGGCAGGGCTGACTTTGGCCAAAGAGAGATGGCAGAAGGTGAAGCGATATGCTCCATAAGCCCGTTCTACCAGCTGACTTTGTAGGAATGCACGGTCTACACTGCTTGTCCCGTGGTATGATTACCAAGAACTCCGGGCTTAGGATTCAGGGCCTTGGGTTCAAATCACAGCTTCACTTGTCCATTCTCATCTTTCTGAACCTCAATGTCTGATTTGGAGTGAGGACCCTCAAACCCTCTCTTCTGATTTTCACCTTCTTCCAGACCCCTTGTTCCTTTCCCTCTCCCCACGCACTGAGCATTTAATCAGTGAGAGCCAGCCGTAGTCCCTGGACTCAGTTTACCGGGGGACAAGGCCACTGTGCCTTAAAGGATTGCATGCCCCGGCATCCTTCCTCCTCCTGCTATAGACCCTCGCAAGGACAGCTGGGGACAAGGTAAGGCCAAGGGCTTTCAGCAAACACAGCTGTGTCTCCCCCTACCCTTTGTGGCCAGCCCGAGCAGGAAGACCACAAACTTTCGATTACAGGAGATGGGAGATGGGGAGGGTTGACATAAGCCACTCCACTGAGCTCTACAAGCTGAAGGCACATGGTCTGAGCACGATTTTATCAGAGCTCAGAAGCGGGCTACTGGGCCTTCATGAAGCTAGTTATAAAGCAGCATGTGAGTCATTTTTTATTTTTTCTTGCATGTATAGAAAGCACGGGGTGATTGATAAGGCAGTGGATCCCCAACACCTGCCTCTTAGAAGCGATGCTTAAATATCACCGAGCACAGCACCTCGCTCCTTGCCGACAGACAAGGAGTGGGAGCTATTGGTGGTTCTTGCCAGAGGGTGACAGGGTCGCCACCTCACCTTGTCACCAGGGCCAATGCTTAACATCTGTCACCGTGCTCTGAAGGTAGCTGCCCATGCTGACAGGTGAATAAGCAACCGGGACTGAGGGGTGGGAACAGAGCCTCGGCTGCCCATCATTTCCGGAAGACAACAGCGGGAACTTGGCTAAGCCATTAATCACATCTAGAGCCTTCCATGGCTATCTCCAACATCCTCTGGCATCTGCCTCTCCCAGCTGCAATGTCTTCCTTCTCTTGTTCTTCGCACCTAACGATCCTTGGGATTTGGAACGAATACAAATCCTCCATTCCTCAGCCCTAAAGTGTGCAGTCGGCCAGGGGCCTTGGGTCTCTGGTGGCCTGCAGAGGGTCTGGGCAGGGATGCATGGTGCAGACACAGGAGGATGACCCGTTGCAGGCAGTTGACGGACAGGGCATCCGGTGACTTGGGCAGGGCCGATGCGTGTAACTCCAAGTTTATTACCTGTCTCCTGTCGTAAGCCATAGCGTCACGAAGGTAACCCTCTGCCCGCCCCAGCCTCAGCTGCAACACGGCCCAGCACGTGGGGTGGTGGGAGGGCCCATAAATATTTACAGAATGAAAAAATGTTAACCGGTTCTTAAACTCCGATCTGCCTTTGGACACATTTTTCCCTCTCCGAGTCTCATCTTCTTTTCCTGTAAAATGACCTCAAGTCTTTCTTCTCCATCCTGAGACTCTAGGGTTCTTTTAAGACCCAGTCACGCTGTTAACCATGGCCTCAGGGCACGGAAACTGGAGGAGACATTTAGGGATGGCTACTTAACCCACTTGGATCCATAACTTCCAACACTCTCATCTCTCAAATAACTTTGGTTCTGGGGGCAGGGAAGCCACCGAAGGGCAGGGCAGTGCAGATGGAACCTCGGCCTTGGGCATCGGGGAGCCGTGCTTCTGAGCCCAAAGATCAACGGAGCCACCATTGACTGTGAGCTGACTACGTGCCGGGCACCGTGCTCAGCGCTTCGGGAGAGTGTGGACCTCACAAGATGCTGGCAGGCTGGTATGAGTCCCAGACCCATTGCACAGAGGAGGGAAAGAGGGCCCAGAAAGAAGGAAACTGGCTGAGGTCACACAGGGAGGGGATGGCAGAGCCCAAGGCTTGAGCCATCTTGATACCCGTGTGGCAAAGTGGTAGCTTGGGTGGGGCTTATCGCCCCGGGACCTGGGCTGAGCTAGATGCTGAAGTGACACCAGGGTCCCTCGGGGGATTTCTGCAGTTGGCTCGCAAGGAGGAGGGCCAAGCTGGGTCACTACCTTCTGCATCAGGCTGTGCTGAGTTGGGGGATCTGAGGGGCAAGGGGAGAGTTGTCATCTTCCGGGATGTTAAACTGACTTCTAGAGTCTTCGGGGTTTCTGCTTCCTGCACAACGGGGAGGGAAGCTTTGCTGTTATGACTTGATTTTAGCCTTTTTGGATGCACTGCTTGCACATCATTGAAGAATAATGACAGGTTTCTCCTTCACCGAAATGTACTTCATAACATAAATGTCCAGTAAATTTTTAACCGGGAACTCACAAGATAATTTCATCTTTATTTTTCCTTATCGCGCTCCTCATTCTCTGATAACATATTTATTTTCTTGCTTACTGTCTGTCTTCCCAGGTAGGATATTCCCTCTAGAAAAGCAGGAGGGGTTCTGCCTGCTCGTCTTGGATCCCCCACGTGGGGAACAGAGCCTGGTGCTTAGCAGGTGCTCCACAAATATTGGCTGAATGAGGAATCCTGCTGGCACAGGAGAAGCTCCTGGAAACTCACAGGTTCCAGGCCCTAAAAATGTCTGCAAATCTCCAATGCCAAGAAGGCGGTGAGAATCTTTTCTCAAGTTCTGTAACTGCTTTCACTTGGGGACCAAGGTGGGAGCTTGGGACGTATTTACCTGATCACTACATGAATAATGCTCACAATTAGCAAATTAAATTACCACCTACTTTTGCATAGCACGTGTTATGAGCTGAATTATGATCTCTACAAAATGTGCATGGGGAAGCCCTAAGGCCCACTGCTTCGAATGTGACTGTATTTGCAGATGGGGTCTTTAAAGGGGTGATTGTGTTAAAGCGAATCCCTTTGGATTGCCCCGATCCAATCTGACTGGTGTCCTTATAAGAGGAAATCTGGACACACGGGGAGACAAGCAGGGATGCGCGCAGAGAGGAAAGGCCATGGGAACGCCGAGGGAGAAGGCAGCCATCTACGAGCCAAGGAGGGACCTCCTAAGAAACCAGGCCTACCGACACCTCCTCAGTCTTGGGCTTCTAGCCTCCAGAACCAAAAGGCGATACATTTGGGGTTTAAGCCCCCCATTTGTGGTGCTTTGTTACGGCAGCCCTAGCAAGCTAACACACAGAGGGAGCTCTGATTGGCTATCCCGGGGGGGGGGGGGGCCTAGGGACAGAGGCACATTTGGGGCAGGACAGAGTCTCTGCTGGTGGGAATATAAACAGGGGCAGCACTGGCGTCCTCCATGTGGGCATACGCTAGCACCGCCTTTGTAAATAGGGAATAATGAGTGCATTTATCTCTCAGGACTTTTTCTAAAGTCATGGTGCGATGCTCCACGTGAAATGCTTAGCACGGTGTCCAACGTAGCATGTGAGTGAGTAATAAACATTAGCCTACAGTTTTAGTCTAATACTTCCAGGGTGTTTGAAGCAGCAGGTATCCCAGCTCCAGACGTGGCTAGGCAGGTGTAGGCTGCCGTGCAGGTGCGTATTTGCGTGGGCGTGGCAGGGCTGTGTACGCAAGCAGGTGTATGGGGGGGGCTGTGAGCAGATGTTCATGGGTGCTTGGATGTTGATATGGGTGCACGTGGGTGGAGACGCATTTGTGTCAGTATGTCACACGCATTCAAGGTGTGTAGGTTCATTAACTTTCTCAGGAGCTTGTTCATTTATTCATCCATCCAAATTTCTTGAACGCTTGCCTACACATATGTACACAAGGTAGATCACTAGACAGACAAGGGAACTACGATAGAGGTAAATAGGAGAATTAAAGGAGAATGGAGAACGAGCATTTCTCTCCGTTCGATGTATCAGGGAAGACTTCCCAGAGGAGGTGGCATTTGAGTTGACGAGGCCAAGTGAAGAGGAGCAAGGCCATTGCGTGGAGTTTTATGGGGGCAGAGAAATAACAGTGTGCACTTGAAACTACAAACATTTCAGGCTGATCCCATTCCTTGGAGCCCTTCTCCCCGGGCTGCCCCCATCAAACCTCCAGGGTCCCCTGATTACAGAACAGAGAGGAAGCACGGATGCCAAGGAGCCACTGCTTTATTTTGTACAGACCAAGCGTGCTGGGATCCCCATGCCCGAGGGATTTGCCTCCTGCTGGACCCCTCTGGCCTCTCGAGCACAGCCACGCTGGCTGGCTCTGGACTGAGGGCCCCTGGGAAGGCCTGGCCGGTCTCTTTCTCCAGAGTCGTGGAGTCCGGAAGTCTTGGAGGGCAGTACATCTCAGGAGGCTGGAAACAAACACAGGTCAGAGTGGATCAACAGGATGCAGGAAATGTGTTTGGGGGGCGGAGGCCCTGATATTCCATATCCCTGGGTGGCATTCCTGCAGAGACACCATCCAAAGGAATGAAGGATCGTAGGCAGCAGAAGGAGAATGAGTGGGACGGAGCTCCCGAAGGGCCAAAGGGCAGAGTGCAGGGCAACCTGACGCTTCCTGCTTGTGGCAGGTGCCGGCCCTAGCTAGGGGTCTCTGGCATTCACATCAAACTCACGGTGTTACTTTGGGGGGTGGTATTATCAGCCCCGTTTTCGAGCTGTGGACACAGAGGCTTGACCAGGTCCCACGACTTGCCCCAGGTCTCATGGCCAGTTAGTTACAAGGAGAAACGAGCTTTGGGGGGCTTGCTTGGTTCTGAACCCCCTAATACATTTGCCTCGCAGGGGGCGGGGCTGTGTTGTTCAGCTCAAACCTCCAGCGTGGATGTCAGCGTGGAAGATTATTTTTTTGGCAGATGCTCGGTTACCACGGTGAGCGCTGCTGGGAGGGGGAAAAACTTGAATTAAAAAAAAAATGGCAGAGACAAGATGTTCTGTGATGACTTCTGCTAAGAACTGTTCTCCTTATGGACGTGTGCCCTTTACTTGGCCTTTGAAACTGCTTTCTGTGTCCCTGAGAGCATAATAATGTAAATGAATATCACATCTCTTCCCGGTAATTGAGAGCAGAGAGAAGGCCATGTTAAGTCAAATTAATTTGCTCTGATACAGTCCAAGCCCATTTCCTCGGAAGGGGCAATCGCTTTTTGATGGGCTGAGGGTGCCTCTCGAAGTAGCAGGTCTATGGAAGTGGAGGCCGGGTGGCTCGTTTGGGTCCAGGAGGCCTCTGGAAGGAGGGCTGGGGACCAAGGCCAGGCCCCGGCTGTGCACCTGCGTGTGGCTGCCCCCCTCTGCTGGAGCCTGAGCTGCTTCAAGTTCGGCGGCTAAGAGATTCATGGAGGCTGCGTGCTGTTATTACTGGGCAGTGGGGTTGCCTTGTGTCTGAACCCGGAGGCGGGAGCTTACACCTCCCTGGCTGACGCCCAGCCTCCCCTAACTGGCTTCGCCTTTCAGCCGGAGCCACCGAGTGGAATGCCCAGCACCCTAAGGCTTGAAACGTGCTGCTCAGGGAGGGGTTGTCAGGTGGTCAGCCCTGCCTCAGGGCAAAGAGCACTGAACTGGGAGTCAAGGTGGCTGGGTTGGCGGCAGAATCCCTGGAAGGGGAGGGCTTGATCTTGAGGGCTCCCTCGTTTGTTTTACCAGTGAGGTTGGAGTCCGGGAATTCCAACATCCCTTTAAGAGTAGATGGTTGGGATGCCAACCTCAGTATGGGGATGCCAAGGGGGGCAACCTCTTTAAAGATCCAGCTCCGTCACAGAGGAGACTCTGAGTTTATTCCTGTGTGTGCTCGGAACGGGTACCCAAGGAGAAGTATTATGGACACAAGTAGGGATTCCGGAGTTTCGAACACCATTCTGCCTGGGTGACTTCGTACGAGTGACTTAACCTCTCTGACTCTCTTTTGCCAACCTGTAAAATGGGAATCAATCCTCTTAACCACCTTTTGGGGTTCCTGTGGCTACCAACTTGACATGTACGCCCACCAAATATAATCCGTTATGAGCAATGGATTCCTCTTCCTACCTTCAGTCTGAAGAAGTTCTAGGATTAGCACTGGGGTAGGAGAGAAGGCAGAGGGAAGCCCCACTTCTCTTCTCCCATTGCTGCTCTGGGACCTTTGCATTTGCCCTCCCCCCACCTGGGGCCTCCATTTCTCTCTGGGTATCTAAGGCACGAGTTGGACTCCACTCTTCGCAAAGCCCTTTCTACCCTGGCCTGAGCCCACCCCACAAGATCTGCCGTCATTTCGTGGACAGAAGGCCACCACGCCTCCTCCGGCTCCAGGTGGAATGGAGCCCTGGAAAGACAAGAGTGGGGAAACCAAAAGCCCAGCACCTTACCTGGCATTTCCCTACCGGACCCTCTGGTTTTCCGATGGGTCCGCATCCTCAAGTGCTAAGGAACCAATGGTACCTAGCAGAAGGCTTTGCATCTGGCACCTCATTATTTCCGCAAAAACCTCTAAAACCCGTCGTCTGTAGAGAAATCACTCACGGCGTGGAAGGAGCGGCAGCAACAGGTTTTCTCCGGGCTGCCAGACCTGGTGGACTATCTGGTTTTCATTCCCCAAGAACAGTCCCCGCCTGCTGCTTTTACCTGCACTGGCTCCTACTTCTGGAGATACTTCTTCATTATGCTCTCCACATCCTCGTCTTTGCTCCCTGCCCCCGGCTCCCTGTGCTCGGGGGACGTTCGCTCGCCGCCATCACCCTCCAGCCGTGGGATTCGCGGTCGGCTCTTGATGCTATCCGCGCTTTTGAAGGACACGATGGAGCTGGAGGAGGAGGACGAGTCAGAGAGGTGAGCGGGGTCCTCCTTGGACTCCGGACTCTTTTTCAAAATGGTCTTGATCCCCGAGAGAAAGGTCCGGTCGGCCTCCTCCATCTCAAAGTGGATGCGTGAATGCCACGAACTGTCTTGACCCTCTTTGGCTGCTCTGGCCAAGGACACGGGAGACTCAGGCTTCCGGATGGCTGGGAGGAAGTCATCGAAATCCACTTTGGTCTTGCGTTCATAGTTGAGGCTTGGGACCTTCCAGGTGAACGGATCGCTGTCCAGGGGTTCCTCCATGAGGTGGGCAAACTGGCGGTTCTGGAAGACCAGGGGCTCCTTCCCGAGGTCTGGACAGCCTGCATCATCGAGGGAGGACTCCAGACAGCGCCTCCGAGGCCGCAGCGTGGGCGACAAGAGCATGGACCTGGATGAGCTTGGGGAGCTCAGTTTTCTCCCGGAGCTCTGCCCCGATTCGAAGAGGGACTCGCAGGAGCTGAACCGGGTCTTCAGCTTCTCAGGCAGCAGGGTGGTGCCCCTGGCGCTCTGGGAGGAGATGCATTTCAGGCTGGTGGAACGCAGGAGTCCGGACGACGTCCCACAGGCGCCCTCCGGTTCCAGGGCTGACTTTGTCCCAAACCCCAGGGAGAGGTCTCCCTTGTCGCTGCCCGCCCTGGCCCTCCGCAGCGCGGAAGCCCCAGTGGTCTGGTAAATGGGGAGTGTGGGCCAGTCCTCCAGGCCCAGCGGGGACCCCTGGCCCCTCTGAGCTCTCTTCCTCCGGAGACCTTCCACAAACTCCGACAGGGCCGCCGAGGGACTGGGCAGCTTTTCCCTGGACACTGGGGACACGTCTGTACTCCGAGAAGCCGGGGAAGAAGACTGCACCCCCAATCTCTCTGTGGGTTTTCTTTGCCTGCCGCACTCGTCCCCATCCCCCAGATGGTAGTACTTTTGCCGTCGGAGGCAGAGGGGAGAAACAGACTTGTCCCCTGAGGTCTGGCTCTGCACGGTCTGGGCTCTGCTCAGGGCCGACGCCGGCTGGGACCTCTCTGCGTCTCTGGCCTCGTTGTTCATCCTGCACCAAGAAGACACACGCGGTCAGTAGAAACCATGCAATTCACATGGTCTGTGTTGAATTCACACAGTTGGTGTGAGAGCCGCTAAGCACAGGCCCTAATACCATTTTTCTTTGGACACACCATCCCTACCGGACTCTCAAATAAACCGAAGGACTTAATGCACAAATTCAAGCCATGTAAATGATTTCTTGTTGCTTTCTGAAATGCAATTTCTGCCTATAATTAAACCCAGCTAACTACGTGTGAGTGGATTAAAACGGCAGTTAGGTCGGGTGACTTAGATTTATGAGCCATCGTATCTGACATGATAGGACCTACCATCCCAGGGCCTGCTGCGAAATAAGTTGCTTGCTTCTTGGAGACTTGAGGGGGACCTGCGGGGGATTATTTATTTATTTACGGCCAAGCCCAGAGGAGGGTCCCACCAAGCAGGGCTTCTGAGAGTCAGTGACCCAAATATGTCTCAGTGGGATGCTCTATGGCACCCTTGATTGGTTTATGGGGTAGAGGAAAAACCTGGTTCCACCCCCTACCCCCCGCCCAAAGGGAAAGATTTTCATAAAATCAACACGAAACCAAGTCTATACACAAGAGGACAGACGGTTTCTATTCTGGGACTATACCAGGCTTGGCTTTCATGCAGAGGCATTTTATAGCAGCTGAGCCAAAAACACTCCCCCTCTGAAAAGTAGGAGCCTCGCAGCGAGGCGAAATTATAGGCTATAAAATAAAGGGCATCTTTACAGGAGAGAGACCAGAGTCCATCAACCGTTCCTTTAATAAATAAAATCTATTTGTCCTCCCCCTAAGAGAAACGACCCCCTGCCCACCCATGGCAAAGTTATAATTTATGAAAAAGCGAAAGGGGTATGAACGTCAGAGCCTTGGCAGGCAGACAAAGCCAGCGGCTGGAGGCTGAATATGGCCAAGGGCCACGTTTATGCAGGTTTCTAGTCATTATTCTGCTTCTCTACACTGTTGCTCCAACTGACAATGGGATTCAGTCTCCTTTACATAAGGGGGGGTTGGGGATTCTGGTACAAGACTCTGAGGAAAGCTTCTTGCCCACTGAGGTGTGATAGCACCATTTCCACCCCGACCACACGGGACAGTTTAGAAGGAAAAGAGAGGACCACAGTGACCCAAAGGGCTTTCGAATCTGTTACGGAAGCCAAGTCAATGGTACCCGAAGGAGATACCCAGAGGGGGAGGAAGGTACAGACAGGTGAGGGGGAATCAGGGTCTTTTCTAAGGACATGGGTAGGGACCTAGACCTTGCCTTCCTGAGCTCCTGAGGTCAAAGCTTCAACCATCCCGTATGCCTCTCTCTTCTGGGGTTGGCAGGAGCCTCCCCAGACCCTGGATCTGTGGGAGGTCGCCATGGCAATGATGCTCTGTTAAAGAGTTCCATGAGTGATAGGCACAGGGCTGGCTGTGTTCATCTGCTTCTCCTTCTTCCCTTGGTCAGCTAGGTGGAGGGTCTGCCGTCACGGTGGGGGGGTTGGGGGAGGGACAACAGGGTTGAGGTTGTGGTGTAGGCAAGCTACCTCCATCACCCACACTCTTCCCCATCTTCGGTCCTTCTTTTGTGGGCGCACGCTCCCCATTCCCTTCCCAGCCTCCTGCCTTGAGCTCCCCTCTTGCTCACTGTGCCCCAGCTGCCCGGGGTCTCCCAGTGCCGAGCCCTTCCAGCTTCCGGCATGGAAGAGAAGCACCTGGTCACCGTGCTGACATGTGGGGAAGTCACAGGAATGAGAAAAGCCCGGGGCACAGGGCCCAGCACCTAGCTCCTCAAATAACAGCGGTGAGATGGAAGAATTAAGGACCTATAACTAACAGATGTGCATCCTTGATAACTAACAGTCCATGGTGATCTGGAATACTCTTAGGAATCTCTGCATCTTGAGCCTAACCCACTGCTGGACCCCACAAACGCCTCAGTTCAAGCTCCGGCAGGGAGGAGCAGAAGAATGAGTGAGCAGGTGACCTGGCGGCTCATCCTTCGGAGAAAGCTTGGTTCCCCATGTGCTAAGATGGCAGCCACACAATTTGCCCAGAGACTCTGCCTCCTTTCCCGTTGCTAGGCTGTTACCTTCCATCTCTGTCACCCCTGGACGTGGGCTGGAGAGCCTCCTTTATGAGGACCTCAAGGTGTGCTGTCAATATCATTGCCTTGGAATCTTTCCCTGAGCACATGGCAAGGTGGCCTTCCCGTGCTTTGCTTTATCTTTGATTTTTTTTCCTTTTTTTTTTTTTTTTAAATAAACAGCTCAGAGCTGCCAGGGGAAGTGGGTTGCTCCCAGAGCCAACAAAAGTCATTTCCGCCCTGCCTTGGTCCCGAAGGGAGGTGGGTGCAATGAATGTGTCTCAGGTGCTCAGTCGCATCCATCACCTGCCATGTGGGGATGGTGGCGTCGGGGCTCCCATCACTGAGTCTCCTGGGATGCTGCCATCCCGGTCACCCCAGCTCCCATCGTCAGTGCTGGCTGTGGGTGCCAGGACAGGGCATAGGGAGAGGGAGGGAAGAGAAGTTAGGAGCAGGAAGAGGGGAGATGGAGGAAGGTGGGGCAGAGGAAAGGGGGAGGAGGGGGAAGAGGAGAAGGAGGAGGAGGAAGGGGAGGAGGGGAGGAAGAGGAAGTAGAAAAAGGCAGAAGGACAGGAGGTGGGGGAACGGCTGCCCCCCAACCCTGCTGTCGAGACCGTGCAGGCTCTCATCCCTGCCCCCTCTGACTTGGCATGGAACCCAGCACACAGCAGCTGCTCAGTAAATTTTGTTGAACTGAGTCAAGTCTAGCTTGGAAATAGGTTCACGAGGAAGAGGACCTAGAAGAACGGGGTGGGGGGGGGGAAGGGGAGGAGGAGCAGAGGGAGGCGGGAAGAAGAGGCAGGCAAGTGAGCAGCTGCAGTGAGGGGATGGGGGCTGGAGAGCAGGGGAGAAGAGATGGGCTGATGGAGAGGGGAAGGAGAAGGGTGTCTGGGGGCAAAGGTGGGTAGAGGGGTTGGCGTGGAAGGGGCACAGGCTGGTGGTGGAGGATCTCTGACCCAAGGTGGGATGGGCTGGGGAGGGGGCATGGGAAGCCATCAGCAGCCCAGGAGTGGGGGTCTGGAGACCCCCGGCGGCGAGAGCTGGTGTCCACGACACAGGGCACAGGCTCACTGGGACCAAGCCCTGCCCCCCCACCCCCCCACCCCCGCTCCACTAGACCCGACAGATCTGACTGCCTTCCCGGAGGCCTGCCCGAAGCAGCACCTTCCATAAGAGGTACAAGCCAAAATGCCCCAGCCTGGTGGTCACTGAGCTCCACCGAGGGGCCCAAGGGCCTGGTGTTTGGGGGGGGTGGGGGGTCCCACCTTCCTGGAGTTGTCTGGTGCGTTCAGAGCCTCAGCTGCTGGGCTTGAAATAGGAGCACAAACCAAGCTGTGTAGACTCCTGGAGAGCCGACAGGACGGAGGAGGAGGAGGAGGAGGAGGAAGAGGAGGAGGAGGAGAAGGGGAGAGTAGAGAGAGAAGGGAAGCAGGAGACATGGGGAAGGGAGGGGCAGGGCAGCAGGAGAGAACGAAAGGAGTCGTGGCTGAGTGCTGCCTCCAGGATTTGCCATTCAGAAATCCACCCCCATCTCTGCAACGCCGGCGCTTCCACTCCAAGTACAAAGTTGCTTGCATCCATTCCTTTCTGTGTGCAGACTGCAGAATTTCATGTGAATGCAGACACCCTCTTGCAGGCTTCCGAGGGAGGGTCCCTGTTCTGCCCTTGGAGGGAAATGATCTTCTCCGTTCCTGACCCGGCTTTGGACATTTCAAACCAGCCTGCTGTTCTCCTTCAGGGGCCTGGGAAGACTCATTTTTTCCCCCCCAGCTGTCCTCACTGGACAGCTTGACTCAGATGGAACTCTGAGCATCGCATGATGGATGGCTGGCAGATAATCAAGATGTCCCCGTGCCTGCCTCCCAGAACCTTGGCCAGGGAGAGCGCTCATGGATAGAAGTTTCTCCGAGTCACTGGGAGACGGGTACGTACAAATACTAGGCGGGGCACCCTGCTTCTCTAAGGAGAGACTCCAGCAACATCTTGGGAACTGCTGCTGTCTGTCTGGCCTTTAGTCTATCTGAAGAAGAAGAACTCTCTAGCATACCTGCTGAAAGGAGCCAGCGGGTCCTGAGCATCTAGCCATAGCAGCACTGGGCCGGTCCCATAACTGAGTGGAGGGGCTAGTCAGTTGTCATTGAAACAGCTACCCCTAGGCTGGGCATCTCCTGGGTGTGCCAGGCACAGTGCTGGGTGCCATGCCTACAAGGGAGACCAAGCTGATGGGCTTCCTGCCCTCACGGAGCTGACAGCCACGCTCATTCATAATCTTTACAGCAACTCCGTGGGTAGGAATTATGACCCCCCAGCACTGCAAGGGGGCGTGGGGCGACCTCCACAAGCACACACGGGTGGAAGTAACAGAGGTAGGGTTCCAACCCCCAGCCAGTAGCACCAGCCTCTGTAGACTTTCCTTTGAGCCCTGCGATGTGACACAGAATTAACAGTATTTCCTATGTCACCTTGTCCAGGTAACATTTGTCACTTGAAGCTTGGTCTGCTTCTGCCACTCACCAGCTACATGGCCTTGGGGCAGTCACCTGTCTCTTTGCCTCAGTGTCCTCAGCTGTGAAATGGGGGGAAACCAGGTCAACCTTGCAATGTTGTGGAGGTAAGAGCTCCAAGGGGCAGGGGGTTTGTCTGTCACATTCACTGCCATACGCCGGCGCCAAAAACAGCGTCCTAGCACAAAGCAGCTGCTCCACAAACATGTGCTCAATGAATGAAGTTCAGTGCCCTGGCAGCCAGTAGGTACTCAGTTAGGGTGTGTTGGATGAGTGGGTGAAGCTCTAGTGCCTGCCACCCAGTAGGTACCCAGCTGATGTTTATTAAGCGAATTGATGAAGAAGAGAATAAACATGAAAACACTCTAAGTATTGGTGACTTAACTTTCTGAAGGTTTATTAGGGAGATCTGGATACGAACATCCAGAAATACAGGAATTTGCACTTTCTAACCTCCCAGGCTAGGAAAATAGGTTTCAGAGGCAAACAGGTCGAGGTTCAAATCCTGGCTCTGTTTGGGCCCAGCCAGGTCCCTGGTAGAGCTGGAACTTGCTCAGCTGGAGGAGTGGGGACAATAATGCCCTATCTCACGGGGATCTGTGAGGAATTAAGAGAGGGCGTGTGTGTTCGGTATAGTCAGTTCCTGCGAATGTCACCCGTGTCCACCTCCACTGCCCCCAACACTTCATGCAAGGCGAAGGGTGGTACGCTTCACCGTGCATGTATTATTTACTTCCTTCGAAACACTGCTCCTAGCAAATGTATGTTTAAAAATCTTAATGCTCATTTGTTTTTTTTGTTTTTTTTTTAACGGCTCTGCCCATCATGGCTAGAGAAGGCCCCAGACTGAAGGCAGAGGTTCAAGAATAAGCAGTTGCTATATATGACCCTGCTCTGAGAAGCACATGAAAAGGACGAGGATATCGAAGCAGTCTGTTGGGCTGCAGAATGAGCCAGCTGCCAAGACACGTGTCTTAGTATGGACCACACCTTGCCCCTGCCGGCTGTCCTGTGAATGCGGCTCCATCATTTTACCACATGAGTAGATGCTCCATGAATATCAGGTGAAGAATGAAAAAGCCACCTCTACACACACGGAATGTGTATGCACAATCTCATCAGGATCAGATCCTTGCCCCATCTTGGGGATGAGGAAACAGTCTCACTCGTGAAAAGCCATTCTCTCAAGGTCACACTGCTAAGTGGCAGAGCCGGGATTTGAACCCTGGTGGGTCATATCTGAACCACACGCTTTTCCCTTCCACAACATCCTACACCTTCCAGGTAGAAAGGTGAGTGGAAACCTCAACGGGTTGAACTCCTATCTACATGTCTATATATTTCAATACCCACTGAGACATAATGAACAAAAAAAGTGAGGTCCAAGTCAAGGAGAGACATGGGATTCACCGGCATTCAACATAATTACACAGCAAAAATAATTCCCATGTCTGAGTCTGGGCAGAGCCTGGGCAACCAGTAGCTGCAGGAAACTCGACGCAGACTTAATGACACCATGAATCATCCCCCAAGATGTGCTGTCACCCCCATTCTTCATCTGCACCCTGAAATTCAAGAGGAAATTAAAAATGTATGGATGTTCTAATACTGGCGAGGCCCAGGATGGGAAACCAGATGTGCTTTTAAGATGACCTGAAGGTTTTGTGACCAAGGCCAACACAACAATGGATAATCTGTGGTAAACGTTGATACGGTGCCTGAGACTGTGCGAGATGTGGCAGGAACGTGAGACATTTATTAAGCGCCTATAGGGTGCAGCTCAATTCTACATAATCACTGCTGTGTATTGTGCCTTTAGGCTTTGTAGACACACCTTGATTTTATCTTCACAATAGTCCTCTATTATAATCCAATATCGTAATCTTCCTGTTTCACAAATGAGGCTCAGAAGGACACGTAATTTGCCGTGTAATCAATGGGAGAACATGGATTTAGGCCAAGGAGTCCAGCTCTGGGATCCATGCCCCCTAACTGCTCTGCTCTCCTGCCCTTTACTGTCCTATTTTACAAATGAGGAAACCGAGGCTTTGGAGAGGCACATGGGCTTGCTGAGGCTCTCCTCTTGGTCTGACCATATATGATGCCAGACTGAGCTCCAGGGAGCAGAAGATGTGCCGCTTTCCCCTCCTGGAGAGCACACAGTAGGAGTGGAGACTGAATAAACCCATGAAGAAGGGTCAGCAGGGCAAAAAGTTCTGGGTAAACTGAGCCTCAGACTAAGTGCAGCAGGAGGTTGGCAAGGGAGACAGGTAGCAGAGCCTGAGCGCTTGGCCTTTCTGGAGGACGTTGGTGGGGTGGAGTGAGGCTTTTGGAAGGGGGGTAGGGTTTGGGCAGGGATGTCGAAGAAGACACCCCAAGCACCAGGAGGAGATCCCCATCCCTCCCCGCCCAACCCCCTGCCAGTTATGAGCTTATTCAATCTCCAAACCCTTGGCAAGCAAGGGCTGATCATCTAAATCTCACAGGCAAGAAAACCAAGGCTGAGAAAGGCCATTCATCTGGAAGACTTGAAGCAAGGAGGAAGCCATGGGGTGGGATAACCAAAGAAGCATGCTCAACTACAGTGAGCCTGGTTACTGTTGGCCAGAAGGTACAAAGACTTGAGTCAGGAAACAGACGCTGTAAATATATTCTTGATAATATAATGGTTTCTATGAGACAAAATAACTCCCAAGTCTTCCTTGCTGTTTGCTCTGATCTTAAGTGGGTGCTGAGTCCTTGACACCTGGGCAAAACCAATCCAATGACCCACCCTCAGTAGACACCTGTCCACCTACCTTCTGTGCATCAGCAGACTTTTCTTTTCTTTTTTTTTTTTTAATTTTTTTACTGTTATGTTAATCCCCATACATTACATCATTAGTTTTAGATATAGTGTTCCATGATTCATTGTTTGTGCATAACACCCAGTGCTCCATGCAGAACGTGCCCTCCTCAATACCCATCACCAGGCTAACCCATCCTCCCAACCCCCTCCCCTCTAGAACCCTCAGTTTGTTTTTCAGAGTCCATCGTCTCTCATGGTTCTTCTCCCCCTCCGATTTCCCCCCCTTCATTCTTCCCCTCCTGCTACATTCTTCTTCTTCTTTTTTTCTTTCTTAACATCTATTGCATTATTTGTTTCAGAGGTACAGATCTGAGATTCAACAGTCTTGCACAATTCACAGCGCTTACCAGAACACATACCCTCCCCAGTGTCCATCACCCAGTCACCCCATCCCTCCCACCCCACCCCCCACTCCAGCAACCCTCAGTTTGTTTCCTGAGATTAAGAATTCCTCATATCAGTGAGGTCATATGATACATGTCTTTCTCTGTTTGACTTATTTCGCTCAGCATAATACCCTCCAGTTCCATCCATGTCGTTGCAAATGGCAAGATCTCATTCCTTTTGATGGCTGCATAATATTCCATTGTATATATATACCACATCTTCTTTATCCATTCATCTATCAGCAGACTTTTCCATTGCCTCACTCATACATTCTACTGGATCCTAGGTCCTAGGTACTGGGTCCTAGGTCCTAGGTACTAGGACCAGTAGTTTTTGAATGCAGCCCATCAAAAGCACCCTGGAAACTCTACTAAACATACACACACACATTTCAGTGTGATGAAGGGGAGGTGAGGGGACCATTCTAGTATCAGAGGGAATAAAGGTTAACCAAAGATGTGAATAAAAGAGGGAAAACTGTGTGGGAAGAGAGGGGGTATACGGGTACTTTCTGCTTAATTTTTCTGTAATCCTTCTAAAAATTTCCCCCCAAAATAAACTCTACTAATTTTTTTTAAAGAGAGAGATTAAAGAAACAGAACAACCAAATGCAATGAATATCTTTAAGAGGATACAGGGATACAGACAATTTTAGGATATTGGGGGTAATCCAGATTTTGGGATCTTGGACGATCTTATGGGTGTGTTGATTTTCTTTGGTGAGCTAGTGCTCTGTCAGTTAGGAAATGTCCTTCTTCTTCTTCTTCTTCTTTTTTTTTGTTTTAAGATTTTATTTATTTACTTGACAGAGAGAGAGAGCACAAGCAGGGGGAGTGGCAGGCAGAGGCAAAGGGAGAAACAGGATCCCCGCAGAGCAGGGGGAGCCTGATGTGGGACTCGATCCCAGGACCCTGGGATCATGACTTGAGCCGAAGGCAGTTGCTTAACCAACTGAGCCACCCAGGCGCCCAGGAAATGTCCTTCTTCTTAGGAGAAAGATGGGAAACTATTTTAAGGAGGACTGTCATGGTGTTTTCAACTTACTTTCACATTGTTCAGCAAAAAAAAAAAAAAAATGTTTCGATGTGGATAGAAGTAGAAAAGGAGCTAAAGAGAAATGAAGTCGATATGCAAAACGCTGGTCATTGTTGTATTAAGGTGGAGGCTCATAGAATGGATGGTGCCCAGATAATTCTGGAGTAGAAAAATGTAAGAAGAAGAAAGAAGGGAAGAAGGACAGAGGGAGAGGGGAAGTGACATTTATGGGTGATTTGGAAGAACCACTGTTCTATATTACCAAAAAAAAAAAAAAAAAAGCAAACACTTTTACTCATCCTTCAATGCTCAGCCCAACTGTAGCCTCCTCCAGAAAGCCTTCCCCCACCTCCCAGGCTGGGTGAGGTGTCTCCTTTGGCTTCCACAGCCCCTGGGCTCCCCCATAACTGTGTACTGCAATTGCTGTTATGAACTAGATTGTATTGTTCTTCTATGAATCCCCGGTATCTAGAAGGAAAGTTTATGGGATGGAAAGAATGAAGGAATGGAGGGGTAGGGGTGGGGCATGTGGAAACATAGAAAGAATGAACAAAGGGCTCCATCTGACTCCTCTGGCTGGTTCATTCAGACCCCAGCAGCCCTGCTTCTTAGCCAGCCAATCCCACATCTCCGAGTTTAAAAACAATAGATTCCAAGCCAACTTCCGGCACACAACCTGGAGTGAATGCTTCATGTCTACACCCAAGCCAAAAGCCTGGTTTCATTGCTACAGAATTCCGTCAACTTCTAGAATATCAGAATGGAAAGGGAGCTGAAACCCCAGCTGGCTTGAACACCTCATTCTACACCTGGAACAACAGCGAAGGAAAGAGAATATCTTAGGTCATACACTGATGAGACAGTGAAAGTACTGATTCTATACTTTTACCTTCTTCTTTTTTTCTTTTCTTTTTTTTAAGAGAGAATCTCAAGCAGACTCCCCGCTGAGCACAGAGCCTGACATGGGGCTCGATCTCACAGCCCTGAGATCATGACCTGAGCTGAAATCAAGGGTCAGATGCTTAACTGAGTGAGCGACCCAGGCGCTCCTATACTTCTTTACCTTCTGATAAAATTTCCACTGTGTTTTGAAAGAACCAACTGGATATGTAAAGGGATTAAAATCTCTAATTGGATTGGAGATTCAACTTGGGTTCAACATATTTAAATGAATTTTCGATGCATTCCTTCACTTTTCACAGACATTGCCTCAGTGGAATGTGGTGCAATGAAAATAACCATAAAAAAATCTCAGACTTAGTCATAAAAGCACCAGTTCCTCATGAAAATGCAGTTTTAAGTGAATGGAAATTATCCAACCAGCCATCCAGCCACCCCTCCTTACATCCATCCAGAGTCATTTACTGAATCCATGATCCCAGATGCCATCAATAAAAAGATCAATAGCCCTTGCAGTACAGAAGCTTAAAGTCTGAAAGGGAAAGGAGATTCACCAAGTTATGACTGGAAGGAAATTTGAGTGAACCTTCATATCCTCTTAGGCATGAAGACTACGGAAGAAATGTTTACTTAGCAAAGGGAGTAAAAAGTCCAGTTCAGCATTCAACTTCTGGCTATGATAGATTAGCTTTTCCGGATATGATAGACTAGATTTTCCAGAGGAAATTTCCACTTAGAAAAACTAGAAAAATTAACTTTAAATTTACAGGCATTGGAGGGCACCAAAGCAACCAGGACTTGAAGGGTCAAATTTTGGAAAGAGGGACATATGTTGAGATGAGCCCAGTACTGTGGCATTTTTCCTCTGGAGTCATTTGCTGATCTTGAGGAAGAAGAACTAATCCAAGGAACGTACACACTCAGATATCAAGACTTACATACAAAGCTACATTAATTAAGGCAATGTTAAATCAGCTCAACGATGGACAAGTAGAAAAATGGAATAGAACAGGGCCTAGGATATATATAAAATCACTTGATTTCATTGAAGATGATAATGGTGGTAAAATGTGAAAAATATGACTTCTTTTAAAATACATACACAAGGCCAGTCGGATATTCATATGCCAATGAATCTTAACTAACCCTACCTCACACCATAAATATTAATTCCTGATGAATTGTATATCTAGATATGAAAGTTAAATCAATACAGTGTTTGTAAAAAAAACATAGAGGGATGTTTTCATAATTTGGGAGTAGGCAAATAAAACTTCAATGGAATAGAAAAAGCGCCAGCCATAAAGGAAAAATATTCTAAGTTCAGTTACATTAAAATTAAGAACTTCTGTCTGTTAACATAGACTGTAAGAGAGTAAAAAAGGCATTCCATCAAATGGAGTGGCTCCACTTACTCAAGAAAGAACTTACATCTAGAATATATTAAGGACTCCTGCAAATTAATAAAGAAGAGACAATGCAAAAGAAAAAACATAATTGGCAAAAGACTCGATCAGACATTTCATCAGAAAGGATATCTCAGTGAACATATAAGCACATGAAAAGTTTTCTTTATCAGGAACGTGCAAGTTAAAACCAAAAATGTGACCCTACCAATAGCCACCAGAATAGCTAACATTTAAAAAAAAAAATGACAAAACCAAGTGTTAGCAAAAATGCAGAGCAACTGGAACCCCCATTCACCGCTGGTGAGAATGTAAATTGGTACCACCATCTTGACAATATTTATTAAAGTTGAAAATACACCTATGGCCCAGCAATTTTACTCCTGGGCATACACCCAGCAGAAATCTAAATCCATGCAACAAAAGATGTGTACAAGATGGCCCACAGTAGTGCCATCCATAATAGTGTTAAACTAGAAACAACCTAGGGGCGCCTGGGTGGCTCAGTCGGTTAAGCATCTGACTCGTGATTTTGGCTCAGGTCATGATTTCATAGGTTGTGAGATCGAGCCCCGCTTTGGGCTCTGCATTCATTGAAGAGTCTGCTTGAAGATTCTCTCCCTCTGCCCCTGCCCCCACTCCCCTGTTCTCTCTCTCTCTCTCTCTCTTTCTCTCTCTCAAACAAATCTTAAAAAAACTAGAAACAACCGAAAATGTCTCTTATTAACAGAATGAATAAATCATTATTATATATTCCTACAATGGAGCATTATAGACCAGGTTTTCTCAATGGTGACATAACTGACATTTTGGACCAGATAATTCTGTGGGGCCGGTCCTGTAGGATGTATAGCAGCATCCTGGTCTATCTCTGTTATGCTGACCAAAAATATCTCCAGACATTATCAACTATCTCCTGGCAGAGAGGGGGGTGCAAAATTGCCCCCAGTTGAAAACCACAGTTATGGACTATAGAGCAAAGAAAACAAGGGAATTACCCCTAAATGCAACAATGTGAATGAAGCTCATAAACATAATTATTAAAAGGGGTGCCTGGGTGGTGCAGTCGGTAAAGCATCTGACTCTTGGTTTCAGCTCAGGTCGTGATCTCCAAGTCCAGTGAGGCGTCTGCTTGGGAATCTTTCTCCTGCTCCCTCTGCCCCTCGTGCTCATGCTCTCTCTCTCTCTCTCTCTTTCAAATACAACAAATAAATTTTTAAAAATACCCCACATAATATTAAAAGAAAGAAGACGGATGCCAAAGAATACTACTGGATACTTCCTCTTACACAGAATTTAAAAAAAAGTCATATCTAATTCATAGCGTTGGAAGTCAGGATGGTGGTTACCTTCGAGGAAGGAGCGAGGTCATGACCTGAACAGGGGCAAAAAGGTTTTAGGGGCACCTGCGATGATCTGGTTTTGCTTTTGGTAGTAATTACATAAGTAGGACCAATTTTTGAAAATTTCATAAAGATGCACTTTCCTGGATGTGTATTTCAGTGATAGGTCTACTTCATCAAAATAGAGCTCAACCAGAGAACCAGAGATTCTAAAAGAATGTCCTAAACCATCAACATTTAATCCAAATGGTTTTTACACAAACTTGCTGCTAAATTAGATGAGCCTCAAAATTCCTGAGAGATCCGCAGATCTACCATCCAAGGCCTGGAGTTTTAGGTAGAAAACAGCCCTCCTTCCCATGGAAGCCTGTCCAAGAGTCATGTTGGCTCCAAGGCTGAATCTTGGACAGAGCCAGACTTCTGGTTCCACTTGCTCAGGCCTGGGGTCTGTGGTAAATGTGTTTGCACTGACATTTCCATGCTTTCAGTTTCTACTAATCTTCTTAAGACTGAGAAAACTGAATAGCACCCCTTTGTCCCAGGAAGACATAAAACCATATTCATGAGAGGCCTGTTCATTAAGTATCTTCAGGGTGGATTAAAATGATCCTAAGCTCCGGTTCTAAGAATGCAGAGACCAGTAAATAAATGTACTATTGAAATAAGATTACTGGTGAATGCTTAACCTACTTTGAGAACGACCTGTTTCTAACACTAAGTACCATCCATTCACATTTACATAATTAATGAACTAATTACAAACACATCTTATCTAATCATTTAAGCAGGTCTCATGTGACCCATTCTTGCCTTCGCTTCTGTAGTAGACTAATTGCACTTTCTTGAAAGGAATACAACTTTATTTTAAAAACAATACCCTGTAATTTAGACCTTTTTACTAATTCAAGCCAGCCTCGTCCCACATAAAAATCAACGGGGGCAAAAGGAAGTTGATGTCTAAATCTTGTTCTTTTTTAAACCAAGAACAGCAAGCCGAGAGTATGGGGCTGCAAATGTTTACAGAAAGCAAATTTTCCCCCAGTAAAAGGAAAAGTTGTAATGCCATCGTTTAGCCAAACGAACAGCGGTTGTGTTAATTCGGCACCAAAGCAAATGATACATACAACAGTAATTAGCGAAGATTACACAGTAATTAAAATCACGATGATTATGTGAGTGAGAATAATTTATACAATAATCTCCATGCTCACATTGCAATATGGTACAAGTCCAATAGCAACAGTGGAGAGCCATGTTTGGTAATAAATTCAAATCACAGCATCACTAATTATGTGGTGATAGATTGGTCATTGAAATTTAGGGATAAATAAAGTCTCTGACCAGGACACACACAATTTTATTTGGGCTTCCCAAGGCTACTCAGTGAGGACCTTAAACACATGAATACGTTTTCTCTTTTCTTACTGTCCTTTCCTTTCCCTTCTCCATGCCCCCCATCCCTCGACTCTGTCTGCATAATTTTGTCCACTTCCATAATTCAACCTTCCCCTTGGTGGAAAGCATTTGCTTTGTTTATTTGTTTTTTATCTACTCACTATTATTCTGCTTCAGGTAAGGCACCCCCTTATCTTTTGGGGAAACCCTTCCTCCCCCAGTGTTCCTGTGGTTTGGGTGGGAATATCTCCCAGAACCAGGTGAGAACACCAACTTGAGCCTATGGTAAGAGATTCCTTCATTCCCCTTATCCATTCTGACTGGTTCAGAATAGACATGTGACTCCCTTTGGGCCAATGAAAGTCAAGCTCAGCATTTTTGTGGAACTGTTTAGAAGAGAGAAGTCCTCTTTACTTTTGGACTCTGAGTGGTACAGGCATGAGCTGGAAGATCTGGGCCGCCATCTTCCTACCTCAGAAAAAAGCTAATGTAGAAAAGAGTAGGGCAGAGAGGCTGCTGAGGGATCAAATCCCCATGATCATTTTTGAATCCCTGGGTGGAGGGAATGAGACCAGAAAGGCAGGCAAAAGCCAAATCACATAGGGCACTGTAAGCCTGCTAATGTGCTTGAATTCCACCCTGTTCTATCCTGGAGGGCAGAGATCACCAAAGTTTTCCTGTAAAGGGCAGATGGCAATAATTTTTGGCCTAGAGGCCATCTGGTCTCTGTTGCAACTGCTCAGTTCTGTCATCACGGTGCAGAAACAATCATAAACAATACATAAAATCAAAAACAAAAAAGTGGGCATGGCTGGGTTCCAATAAAACTTTATTTACAAAAACAGATCGAGGGCCAGATTTGGCCTGTAGGCAAGAGTCTGCTGACTCCTGTGGTAGGAAAGGGGAAGCTACTGCAGCCAGACTTTCACTTTAAAGGGATCATATTGGCTGAAGTGTAGAGGATGGACCAAGGGAGGATGGTACTGGAAGCTTTTTGTCAACATCAAGGACAGAAATGACGGTAGCCTGACTTACAGGTGTTGGCAGTGAGGATGGAGAGAAGCAGAGAGAGCAAAGAGTGTTGGGGGGTTGGGGGGAAGAATAAATAAGATCTAGGGATCTGTTGAATATGAGGATGAAGGAGAGGGGATGGTAGTCTGAGAAGACCCAGTTTGGGCGGCTTTATGAATGAGAGAACTACCAAATGATACTGATAACACAGAGCGGACAGGGAGGCAGGAGATGCCTCCTGGATATGCTGGGTTAAGACACCAGGGAGAGGTCATCTTCTCAGTGCAGGGATTAAATACAATGTCTCCATTTAAAACCTGGGGGGACGGGGCGCCTGGGTGGCTCAGTCGTTAAGCGTCTGCCTTCGGCTCAGGTCGTGATCCCGGAGTCCTGGGATCGAGCCCCGCATCGGGCTCCATGCTCCGCAGGAGGCCTGCTTCTCCCTCTCTCACTCCCACTGCTTGTGTTCCCTATCTCGCTGTGTCTGTCTCTGTCAAATAAATAAATAAAATCTTAAAAAAAAAAAAAAAAAAACCTGGGGGGACATAAGAGCTGGAGGTCTAGATGTGGGGGTTGCCCACTTACAGTAGGGGAGTAAAATCACAAATCATCTGCGATCCGGTAGAGAGCAAAACAGCCAGGTGAGGGCATTACCCCATGACCCCCCATATTTGGGGGCTGGGGTTGGGAAGGAAAAGACCAGAAAAGAGAAGTTTGAGGAGCTCCAAGGAGCAGAAACTCTATGAGGCTGAGTGAACAGAGAAGTGTTCAACAGTTTGCCAACTTCTCAGTCCAGAAAAAGATCAATACTGGAGAACGTCCCCCGATTTGTCCCTTCGGAAGCCGCTGAATAGTGAGGAAAGTTGTAATGCGTGGTGAGGGCCAGGCCCTGGGTGGCAGGAATGGGAGGCGTGTGAGAGCAGATGGTGCGTGTGGAGCCCCACTTTGGAGAAGCCTGGCTCCAAAGGGCAGGAAAAGGAAGACCTCAGTGGGCTTCAGGGTGAGGAGGAGGGTCTAGAGTGAAGTAGGGAAAGCCTGACATACTGTGAAGATAAGAAGGAGGTGGGGAGAGGCCCCCCCACTTTCACACTCTTCCAGCAAGGTCAGAGCCAGGAGAGGTCAGGCACATGGCGGGGGCCAAGGTGAGCACACCCGTCCCTGGACGGCCCTGGCACCACTTGCAGCCAGAGGTTAAGAGAGATTCTTAAGCCAAGTATGAGTGCCACCACCAAGCCCATAAATTTCCTCTCTGGGGGCCACGAAGGTAATTTAGTGTCTCCATCTCCAGAAGCTCTTGCATTTATCAGCAGCAGCTGCATGGTTCCTGGACTGTAAATCATAAGGCTTTAGGTGTATTTCTCTTGGGTTGACGGCCCCTTATAAGTAATGCAGGGAATGCTTTTATTTTTTTGGTGGAAGACTGCTTTGTCTCTCTCTTCTGTTTTTAAAGTGACCTTTCTCCGTCAAATTCGAAATGTCCAAGAGACTCATTTATTGAGCTCTATGAGGTGCCAGGTAGCATGCGGCTGGGGATACGGGTGTGCTGTCCTCTCCTACTGTCCAGTCTCCTAGCAGAAAGGACACTGGGATGATCTGCTAGTAACCAGTCAAGTTTAACATGCAAACGCCCTTGGACTCACCGAATCATTTGCCCACATGTATAAGAATGTGTGTGTGTGTGTGTGTGTGTTTAAGGGCTTATAGGCTTAGAGCAAATACCCGGAAAACAGCTGAAAGAGAAAAAAGAAGACTTTAATGAAGGAAACTGTGGCATGACTTGAAGATCTTTTGCAGGACTGGAAAAAAATGAGACTGGCGTAGGCGTACTGATAAGGAAAGATTGCCGAAATATATTGTAGAGGGAAAGAAGCACATAGTAAGAATTTATGTAACGCATAAGGTACATCATAGAGCGTCGTATCATTTATGTCTTTTAAAAGCCCACAAATATGTTCTATATTTGTCATGGGTACGTATATGTTTAAAAATCCACAGAGAAAGATGTGGAAGGGGGAGCACCGAACTGAAGGTGGTTGGGAAGGGAGCTGAGATTGGGGGCATGGTTAAGAGGATTTTAGCTTTAGGGACACCTGGGTGACTCAGTCGGTAAAGCGACCGGCTCTTGATTTCTGCTCAGGTCATGATCTCAGGGTGGTGAGACTGAGCCCTGTGTCAGGCTCTGTGCTGGTCGTGGAGCCTGCTTAAGATTCTCTCTCCCTCCCTCTCTGCCCCTCACCCCCACCCCACCCGCATGTGTGTGCACTCTCTCTCTCTCTAAAAAAAAACCAAGATTTTAGCCTTTTCTGTTCTATTTTAAATTCTTGAAGGGAGGAAGAATTTATAGATTACTTGTGCAGTTACAAAGAGCTGGAAGGCACCTGAGCTCTAAGCCCAGACTTTACTATAAATTTGGGTAAGATACTTCCCTCTATAGACCTCTGTGTTCCCCATCTGCATAATGAGCAAAGCGGGTCAGTTAATCCCAGTGGTTCTTTCCAACTCAGAAGTTCTTGAATCTCTAAACTGTAAACATGTTCCAAGGACAGTGCTCAAGAATTTCAGGGCTCACTGCCATGGGATCTAGCACTCAGTAGGCATCTTTTGGATCGAAGCTGAGTGTTGAATGATAATCCTTATGCAGCTTTAATATTAAGAATGGTTGTTTGCCAGTGAATTTTGCAGATGAGTGATCTGCACTTCCTCCCCCCACCTCCAGATAAATGTCAGAGAGCCATGGTAGTGCAGGAAATACAAATACAGGCTTTGGAGGGATTCAAATCTGGGTTCAAAGACTGGCTCTTCTACTTACTTGCTATGGGACATTGATCAATTACCGACCTCTGTGAGTCACAGTTCGTGCTGAGATATGACCAAGTAGGGTTAGTATTTCTGCTCCCGCCTTGATGTCATGGTTAGTTATTCACTCAACAATCATTTACTATTTTTCTTTTTTTTTTGAGAGAGAGATTGTGTGCATGCGAGTTGGGGGGGGGAGGGGAAGAGGGAGAGGGAGAGAGAGAATCTCAAGTAGGCTCCACACCCAGAAACCCAATGCAGGGCTTGATCTCATGACCCTGAGATCATGACCTGAGCCAAAAATCTCATTGGACGCTTAACCGACAGAGCCACCCAGGCGCCCCCTCAACAAACATTTATTGAGCACCAACTGTGTGCCAGCTCCAGGGATGCAGACTTAAAGAAAATAGACAAGGAGCTTATGGTCCCTCCTTGCCTCCTGCCACATCACTGTCCTTAGTGCAGGCACCACTGCTCTGAGCTGTGCTGGGCCAAGCATGAGGACTTGGAAGGGGAAAAGGAAGGTAGGGGGGCTAGGCTCTGGCCAGGGTGCCTGGGGATGCCGAGGACAGACTCTGCTTGAGGCACAGCTATAAGAGCAGGGTAAGGCGATGGTGCGGGATAGCATTTTACCCACTGCAGAACTTCTTTCAAAATTGGAGTCCATCCTCTCAAACCTTGCTGCTGCTTTATCGACTAAGTGTATGGAATGTTCTGAATGCTTTGTCATCATGTCAACAGTCTTCACAGCATCCTCACCAGGAGTAGATTCCATCTCCAGACACCACTTTCTCTGCTCATCCACGAGAAGCAACGCCTCATCAGTTCAAGTTTTATCACGAGTTTCTAGCAATTCAGTCCCATCTTCAGGCTCCACGTCTAATTCTAGTTCTCTTGCTGCTCCCACCCCATCTGCAGCTCCTTCCTCCATTGAAGTCTTGAACCCCTCCAAGTCCTCCACGAAGGTTGGGTCGACCTCTTCCACACTCTGTTAACATTGCTATTTTGACCTCTCCCGTGAATCAGGAATGTTCTTAGTGTTATCTAGAATGGTTAACCCTTTCCAGAAGCTTTCCAATTTACTTTGCCCAGACCCATCAGAGGACGCACTATCTACAGCAGCTCGAGCCTTTCAAATGTATTTCTTAAATAATAAGACCTGAAAGTTGAAATGACTCCTTGGTCCCTGGGCGGCAGAATGGATGCTGTGTTAGCAGGCATGAAAACAACATTAATCTCGAACATCTCCACGCCATCCAAGCTCCTGGATGACCAGGTGCACTGCCAATGAGCAGCGATATTCTGAAAGGCATCTCTTTTTTTCTGAGCAGCAGGTCTCAACAGTGGGCCTAAGATCTTCAGTAAACTTGTGATGTAAACAGATGTGTTGTCACCCAGGCTTTGTTATCCCATTTACAGAGCACGGGCGGAGTAGATTTAGGATCATGCTTCAGGGCCCTAGGATTTTCAGAATGGTAAGTGGCTTCCACTCAGAGACACCAGCTGCATTAGCCCCTCACAAGAGAGTCAGCCTATCCTTTGAAGCTTTGAAGCCAGGCATTGACTTTTCCTCTGTAGCTATGAAAGTCCTCCGATAGTAGGTTCTTACATCAACCCTGAAAATCATTGTTTGATGTAGCCACCTTCATGGATGAGCTTAGCTGGGTCTTCTGGAGAACTTGCTGCAGCTTCTACACGAGCACCTGCTGCTTCACCTTGCACTTCTGTGTTATGGAGATGGCTTCTTTCCTTAAACCTCGTGAACCAACCTCGGCTAGTTTCAGACATTCCTTCTGCAGCCTCCTCACCTCACCATTCAGCCTTCACAGAATGGAAGGGAGTTAGGGCCTTGCTCTGGGTTCGGCTCTGGCTTCAGGGAGTGTTGTGCCAGGTTTGACCTTCCATCCAGACCACGCATATTTTCTCCAGATCAGCAAGAAGGCTGTTTTCTTTCCTTATCATTCATGTGTTCCCTGGAGTAGCACTTGTCATTTCCTTCAAGATCTCTTGCTTTGTGTCCACGATGTGGCTAAGTGTTTGGCACAAGGGGCCCAGGTTTTAGCCCCTCTGAGCTTTCAATGTGCCTTCCTCACTACGCTGAATCGTTTCTAGCTTTTGATTTAAAATGAGTGGCGTGTGACTTTTCCTTTTCCTTGGACACTTAGAGGCCACTGTAGGGTTATTAATGGGCCTAATTTCAATATTGTTATGACTCAGGGAATAGAGAGGCAGGAGGAGAGGGAGAGAGACGGGGGAATGGCTGGTCAGTGGAGCATTCATAACACACACATTTGTGGATTAAGTTCACTGTCTTACATGGACATGTTATCCGTGGTGCCCCAGAATAATGACAATAGTACCATCAAAGATCATTGATCACAGGTCACCATAACAAATATAATAGTAAGGAGAAAGTTTGAAATATTGCAAGAATTACCAAGATGTGACACAGAAAGACAGAGCAAATGCTGTTGGATAAATGACACTGATCGACTTGCTTGACAAACCTCCGATTTTTAAGAAATGCACTCTCTGTCCGTACACTACGGTGAACACAATACAGCGAGGTATGCCTGTCCAATTGTTAATTATGAAACTCAGATTTTATGTTAATGAGCATTCCCATCATGCTATGGCCACCACCAGTGCTGTTTTTGCGGCCTTCTACACTGGCTGATGGAGAAAAACAGGGGTATGTATTTATCAGGAAAGAAAAAGTCCTCATCCTTTGGGGTTCACAGAGGAGGTGGCTCTTTCTCCATACAGGTCTTTGTTTTTAATTAAGAGCAGTAATCAGATAATCTTGCTTTAATTAACTCCCCAATGCATCCCCACTCTTGGAGTCTCTCTTTGATATTTTCAACATCAAATTTTTCAGCCTAAGATTATCTGCAGGCATGTGTCAGACATTTGCCATTTGCTGAATATGCCCAAAAGGTTAGCGTGAACTTCCACCCCCTTCTTTTTGTAGAGATGTTTCCATGCCCTGCCCCTTCAGAGCAAACACATTTCAAGTCAGGAAGGGGTTGTCTGAGTTTGCCCCTTGAGTCTGGGACTTTTCTTTATCACATTGGTTCTTCTGTTATCACAAAAGCAGTGTGCATTTCATCTTAATTACGCATCTGCTTAATCCATAATTTCTGATTTATGGCCATTAGCTCCTAATTACAAGAGGGCCGCCCTTGAAAAGGAAAATGAAATGAGCTGAGAGAAACGAAGCTGGCTGAAAAACAAGAGCGAAGATGGATTTAAATCCTAAACTAAGAGTGGATCCCAAGGCCCGGTTGTCAGAGGAACCTATTGTTGGCAATCCTACAGATTTGCAAGAGTTTCATCTCAGGCTGTAACTGAATCCATCTCTCTCCGTGGTGGGGAAAATATAAAACCTTGACATTCAGAACAAAGCTAAAATCTCTGAGGGAGAAATCATCCAGCCTAACTGTCTCGATACTGATTCACCATTAAAAAAACCCCCAAATACAGAAATGCCTAAGTGAATATGTTTACAAAAGAAACATTTAAATCCAGAACAATCTGTAAGTGGGAGACAAGTAGGACTTGCTTTAGATAGAAGGCAACTATAATAAATCCATAGTTATTTTAAAAATGTTCACCACATGCTATTTAAAAATCATCTGGAGAACCATGCTTTAGGGAGGGCTGCATTAGAGCCTCATCATTTCAACTGTTCAGAGCAGTAAACAGAATTATATTTCCTGTTGCACAGATGAGGAAATGAAGGCTCAGAGAAGACAACTGACCTGTCTAAAGTCATTCAGCTAAGAAGTGGCAGGGTCATAGCTCACACTGTCCAAGGCCATGCTTGACCTTGCCTTAGCTGGAGAAAATGGAAGACGTGAACAACAACCTTCAAAGTATGAGATTCTTCAAGCTACCGGCATTCCAGAGGCAGCAGGGACATACTCTTACCTGGAGCTGAGGATGTGGCTGCTGCTGGCTGACTGTCGAGAAGGGGTCCTCATAGTATCTGTGGCCAGGGACAGAGTACAGCTCAACCAGGACTGCACACTGCCTTCTGGCTGGGAGCTGAGGAGGGAGATGTTATCTCTAGAACCAGAAGACAGGATGCTATCAGCACGATGACAACCACAGTAACAGCAATAACTAGATATTCACCCCTAAGCATAAGCCAGGCTTGTGCTGAGTGCTATACATGCATAACCTCAATCAGTGCTCACAATAGCATCCCCGAGAGATGGAAGCCAGTGCCGTCCCCATTATATAGATGAGAGTAATGGAATTTGAGGAGGCCAACTTGGTTCTTGCCAAGGTCACCCACTTAGTCAGTCATGAAGTTGGGATGCAAACTCAGGTCTCTCTGATTCCAATGCCCATGCTACTAACCTTTGGCCTTCTTTGGGGAGGTAAATACTCTGATACAGATGTTGAGGCAACTCTGATTTGAGAGTAAAATTTGGCACTGAATTTTATACCAAATGATATGTCCATGAAATATGTCAAGTGTGAAGGTCTTAACTCTTTGCCTGCCTTAACCAGAACATCTTTGTAGACATAGACTTTACTTTTATGTCCCCTAATTCTGAAATTAGGCCTTGTGTGGGCCTGTCATTGATGTAGGTACTCAATGATTATTTTACTTGCAGGTTTATACTCATTCAACTGTATCTATTGATATCTATATCAATATTGATATCTGTATCTATATCTATCCATATTTGTGTCTGTCTATAAATTCATTTGCTTGTTTATAGAATACTCTATGCCAGGAACCATGAGAATGAGCTATAAACATGAACCCAACATTGATCCTATCCTCAAGACTCTGTCTTAGCAGAGTATGCATCTATAGAAATAACCACAAAATAAAGGAGAAAATTATCAATGCCATAGAAAGGGACAGAAAGTAGAGGAGAATAAGGAAGGAGCATTGCTTTGCTTCTTGGAGACATAAGGGAAGGCATTAAGTAATGATAGTTGAGCCACAACGTGTTTGAAGGTTAAGGCTTGACCATGCAGGGCCTGGAGAAAGGAATTTGAGCTGGAAGGAACAGCATACACATAGGTATGGAGTTGGAAAGGGGCAGGGCACAGATGATATGAAAAGTAGGAGTCCCAGGTAGAGAGGGAGGTAAGAGTCAGATATGTGTGGGGCTCAAATGTCAGTCTAAAAAGTCTGCTCTGAGGCAACAGGGAACCACTGAAGGTATTTGAGGGGGATGGTGGCATGATAAGTCATGGGCTTCTCTCTGTCTAAAAGAAGTTGCACCATTCAATAACATGTCCCCAGTGCCATGTGTTATGACCATGGAGTCCAAGCAATCATGGGCATTGCTAGTAAGTCTCCAAGGGGGTGTGGATGTTCCCTCTGCAGACTGGACACAGAGCCAAGGGCTGGTTCTTGACTTCAACGTCAACTGCTCAGCGTTCTCGGGGTTAACTTACGTCTCTTTTCTGCCACTGCTGCAGTCCACTGCCGTCTGGACACTAAAGGAGACACAAGAAAGAGCCTGTCACCCTTGTGCTACCAGGGGAAGAATGTGGTCTTTGGTGTCAGACCAACTTGGGTTTGAGTCCCACTTCCTTTGCCGCTGTGTGAGCTCAGGCAGGTCGCTTGCCTTCTCCAACCCTCCGTGCTCCTTTGTAAAATGTGGTTACGAGCGGGGCTGAGTGGTGGAGCAGATGCTTCCTGTGAAGCGAGATAACCCCTATCAAGATCTCGGCATGGTTCTTGACAAATAAATAGTGTTGCTTAAAAGGCAACAACCATTATCACTGCTCTTGCTTTAGGACAACTGGTACTGCTATTATTAACAGCGTCATTACTGTCAATGGAAATGCGTTTGTTTTATGTTCTTTGTGAGTGCTTGTGAATCAGACAAGAGGGCAGGAGGCCAGCTTTCCAGGGCATTCTGGGAAACTCCGAGACTAATTACAGGAGTAGCTATTCTGGAGGGAGGATCCCTTCATTCAACAAGTACGCTTTCCATGCGATCTCATCTAACCATCCCGCCTAGGTCCATTTAGTGAATAAGGAAACTGGCACCCTTGTTCAAGGTCACGCAGCACTGAGTCCCAGATCTGTAAGAGCTATTAACCTCATGCTCGTAACCAGAAGGTGGTTGCCCAGTGTGCGGGTGGAGACAGCCAAACCATGACCCCAGATATCTGAGACCCTATTTAAACCCTGGGTTCACAGGCCAGGGCCTCCCAGCTTTTTTCTTTGTGTGGAATCTGGGAAATTCCTTCCTTAGAAAACCCAGTCGCTTCTCCGAGGGATGTACCTCTGGCTCCTTGGTCCCTACCCTCAAGGGCCAGTCAGTCTGGGGGCTTCTATTCACACCTGTCTGTCTCCACCAGGACCGCAAGAGCCCCTCATGAACCAAGAACATGTCTTATTCATCCCTTTGGCCCCAGGGCTCAGGCCAGACCAGAAATTCTCTCAGACAATGCTTTGTGAATTCAATGAACTTCAGTCATTGACCAAATCCAACCTACAGATGTTTCTTTTATGAATAAAGTTTTATTAAAACAGAGCCACACTGACTCATTTCCATTTTGCCCATGACGGTTTTTGCTCTACACTAGCAGAGTAGTGGCAAGAAAGATCAGAGGGCCCCCAAAGCCTAACATACTTACTCTCTAGGCTTTTAAAGAAAAGTCTGCTGTGACTTCTCCAGTGTCACGAGAGCAGCTTTTGTGAATGACCCTAGGAGAGGAAGAATAGCAACCCCCAGAGATGTCAATGTCCTAATCCTCGATCCCAAGATCCTTAGGTCCCTGTGGCTGGCTCTGATGATGGAAGTATCACAAGCCAAGGTGTGTTAGTACCCTCCACCAATGGGAAAAGGGAAGGAAATGCATGCTCCCCCTAGAGGCTCCAGAAGGAACACAGCCCTTCTGACACCTTAATTAGGCCAGGGAGATCCTCCTTGGGCTTCTAATCGACAGAACTATAAGATAATAAAATCTGTGTTGGTTTAAGACATGAAGTTTGTAACCACTTGCTATGGTGCCAATAAAAAAAAAAAAACCCACAATAGGACAAAAGTGTCTTTGGTGAGTGACCCTGAATCTTCTTGGGGATCTATATACAAAGTGTTGATGTAGCTTTTAACCAACTACTTAAAAACACCACTTTGTGAACTGAAGCGGTCCACATGAGTAGATCAAACTCTAATCCTGCTAGAGTCCTGAGTCTTTCTATGGCTCTGCTGGGCAAGGGTTGTGGATAGAATAAGAGACGGAGAGAAAAGGCAACCAAATCCTAGAGGCCTCGCTGGGTGGCCTGACCCCGCCCCCCTTCCCTGCCTGGGATCTCAGTTTCCCCATCTGTGAACTAATGGAGTTTGGGCCAGTGAGCTGAGGCCTGGTCCAGCTTAGATACTTGATGATTATATACACTGGAAAGGGTGCACTTGTGGTTAAAGCAGGAGTCCTGGGGCTTATTTCTGAGAATCTTTTATAAAGACTATAGAACTTCCACTTCTGCTTCTCCGAATGAACAAGCACTGACTCAAACTTTAGCCCAATACCTGAGAATTCACGGTATCATCTAGACCTCAGGCCTGGACAACCCCTCCCTTGAACTCCTGGTACACAGGACCCAGGCTAAGGACACTGGTTCCAGTGAAGCCAGAGAAGCTAAGGATGTGGTAGACAAGGCAACCTCAGAAGCAGACGGGTTCCAGGGAATAAGGTTAAATCTTCTAGAATGTTGATTGAAAGAAAACAAAAAACAAAAAACCTGAAGACACCTGTGGCCCAAGCCATTGAGTTGTAAATGGTGTGTCATAATAGAGAGGCTTAGTTATACTCGAAACAAGTTTCCTCATGGCCACAGGCTGGGAGGATAGGCAAAGCCTGGCTGCAGCAGGGGTGGGATTTGGGGCATGTTGTGTGGGGGAGTGCTTCAGGCCCATTTCCCACCCCAGGATTCCAGGACTCTGGATTAAAAGAGGCTGCGCTCACAGGTCCTAGAGGGTGTCCAGGCAACCTAACATCTTCATAATCCTAAGGCAACTTGCCTTGAGCTCTGCAGGAAGCAATCTCTCTGACATACTTCATTTGACTGAACAACAATCTTTAATGGAACCCAGCCCAGGAAAGTCTTTATAGGAGAAGATCACTAATCAAAACACGTGCTGGTGTTCATTCGTGACCACTAGTTACCCTTGCCGATTCCATGTGTGTGAGCCCCATGGCTGAAGTGAGCATTTAAATCTGTCCCCTTCTGAAAGGACTCTCCCCTCACCCCAGACTAAAGAGGCATTTACTTCAAGACGTCTCCTCTCCATTCCTTCTCCACTTCATGCTGTCCACCCTGCTGTGTGCCCCGAAGGCTGATCTAGACAGGCCACATCCATGGGCTCCCTGCCCCGTGGCTTCCCCTTGGGTGTGGCCACTAGGGAACTCAGATGGCCACTGGAGGGGAGGAAGGAAGAGAGGAAGCTGGAGTATTTATTCTCTTAGAATTCTCCCTACTGCTTCTCCAGCCCTCAACCAAAAGCCAGAGCTTCTCCTGCCTGGCAGCCCTCCCTATATGCTCCCAGGCATGACTACGAGCCCCTGGGTGCTGTACCATCCCTGGTGCTTCCCTACACAGGGCCCATAGCTTTGCAAATAGTCCCTTTATTAGACTCCCTCCTTTGGGACGAGCCTCAGGCTCCTGCCAGACTCTGACTATTACAATAGCTAATCTCAGTGCTGGTTTCTGCCTTAACAGAAAGCACTGGGTTTTCCGAGCCAATGCTTGTTTTTTTTTAATGAGAAATAAGCAGGCAGCAGGCGTGACCCATCACCGCTGTATCAACGACGATTATACCCTTTATCACCCTGTGAGGGAAAAAATGGTGAAGAATCTAAAGAAGCAATCTTGTAAGAGCATAAGATTATCAGCAATCCTTATAAGTACCTTCCAAGCCCATGACTCCGGAAGAGAACCAGCCATAAGAAATAAAAAGATACCGGTATGGATGCTTATTGAAAATAATCCTATATTTTTATAGGCATTTTAATCTGTGCACTGGTTGCTTTCGCCTGTGAACCCATGTCACTGAATTTTCACAGAACTGCTGAGGTTAAAGTCAAGGTCTGCTACGCATTCTGCTTGTCAACTTCTGATCAATTACCATCCAGGCCAAGGGGGGGTGTCCGGTCTGCGCCCCATACTACCCGCCATCCTGGAAGGTCTCAACAAAACAGAGTATGTTTAAAATAAAGAGGCTGGGTTGAGGAGAGCTTCTGGAAACTTTACGGTCTGAGAAATTGCACAAGGCACTTAACGGCTTCACCCTGCAGTGGTCTACACCTTGGAGGTGGGGGGAGGGGAAAGGCTTTCAGGCAGAAGCAGGAGTTTTTTTCTTTGTGGTCCTGGGACTCATTGAACCAAATGGGAGACCTCACAGGGGTTCCCAAGGGGTCAGGAAGAGAGCTGGAGTAGGGAGTAGGGAGACTTGACCCTGAACCTTCATCTCTGCACTCCATCCTAAGCTAAACTTTTCTATAGGAGTTTGTGCACTTAAGAGGGAATTCAAAATCCACTGACCCTTTTACCCTATGAAGAAAGAGTCTTTGGGCTGCAAGCGCCATGTTTGCCTATTTCTTACTGTTACCTCCTGTCTGAACATGGAAGTTGAAAGGGCACCTGGGTGGCTCAGTCGGTTAAGCGTCTGCCTTCAGCTCAGGTCATGATCCCGGAGTCTCGGGATCGAGTCCCACATCGGGCTCCCTGCTCAGTGGGGAGCCTGCTTCCTCCTTCTGCCCTTCACCCACTCATGCTCTCTCTCTCTCTTAAATAAATAAATAAATAAAATATTCAAAAACAAAACATGGAAGGTGAATATCGATGGTGATGATGGTGGTGGCAATGATGAGGATTTTAATGTGTTGGCTGGGCCAGCAGAGGCCCAGGAAGGACAGATGACCTGGTCCAGATCTATTGGTTGGTGCAGCCAGGACAGAACCCTGTCTCCTGACCTATCAGTGGTTCTTTCTCTCACTTTTGGTGCATGTGGCTTTGAAAGAACTTGTGCCAGGCATTGGTGGACAGGGGCTTGCTGATAGGCAAGGTAATTAATTAGATGTCTTCTGTTGTATTCTTTTAGCACGAGTCTTTGTCAGAAAATTCCAATCTAAATGCACACATTGCCTGGGAAGTAACAAGAATGCGCTGGCCCCTGTCACAGTGACGGACACATGTGCTCCGGCGTGACAGGCCAGTTAACTACTTGGTGGAGAATGAAGACCTTCACAAGAGAAAGGGGGAAGTAGGGGCCCATGGGACATGACAGCAGAGCCTGCTCATTGGAAGTGTGGGAGGTGGGGTCGGCCTGGAGACCATCATGGACCCATCACTTGCTGGGTGAACCCAAGCCAACTCCTTGACTTCTCTGACTCTAGTGTCCTGGTCCATAAAATGGGTACCAACCTCAAAAGTTGTGAGAACAACGTCTGCAAAACAAGTAGGTTGCGTAGCCTGGCACCAAGTCAGTCCTCAGCAGGGAGTACCTCTCATCCCAATCACCATCATTTCCCACAAGGCAAGAGTGGATAAAACAGGCTGGAGCCCTGACTCCCCATGAACCCCATTAGCTGGGTATCCAGGCCTCCCAAGCTGGAAGGACCCTTGGAAAGCCAGATGGCTTCTGGGATGTCATTTAAACGTGTGCTATCCTGCACCAGGGCCCCATTTTGTCATTGGGAATGGGGCATCAACCTTCTAGAATAATGGAGAGATGCTTTAAGCTGTTCCCCCCAGGCCTGGGGCATGCTTATTACTCAAGGGGGCGGGAGGGAGCTCACAGGGTGCAAATTAGAAGGTAGGGAGTTTTAGGAAAGGGAATGTGAGCAGTTCCAAAGCCTGCCTTCCTATGTAGCAAGAAGCTTTACAGTCTGGCCAGAACCTGGGCCTACTGCTAAATAAATCAACTCAGAATGACGTGGCAACTGCCACGTGTAGTGAGGCCCACATCTTCCTACTTATCCTACTGCAACCTAATTTTAGCCCAGTTAACAGGAGGTATGTTGAGAAACATACAACTTACACGCAACACTGACAGAAGACACCTTTCTAGAGCATTCGTCTCTGACCAGGCCAGCTGGAATTGATACACTCTCCGCTGACCTAGGAGTCAGAGGTTGTCCATTGACCTCTCCACACATTCCCCCTTCCCCGCACCCCAAACCCCCAGAAAGGTGACAGGCAGAGCAGCTGCAGACCCTGGGCCAGGAGTAGATGGGGCTGTCAGCTGATGCATCCCTCCCTCCATGAGTAATGAGTGTGCTCCGGACCCCGGGGGACCAGCTTAAAGCATTTCCCCATTAATCTGCGAAGGTTGACGCCATGATCTAAGGCACAACACAGAGCCCGAGTGCAGGATGGCACGTGTTTAAATGCCGCCGCCCGGGCCACCTGGCTTTCTGAGCACGTAACCGCGATTCTAGCCTTGGAAGGCCTGTTACGCTCGGATCTAATTCCCAACATGGGGAAATGCGACTTTTCATAATTTGAACAAGCCTCTTAAAGAACCTTACCTCCAGCAGAAGCACCACACACACACACTCTCTCTCTCTCTCCCCTCAGGGTGGGTGTGAATCCTAATTGAGAGCTCAGTTTGGAGAGGTACCAAGCCAAATCCCTCGGGCTCCCATCCAAACCGCGGACGTACCCCAGGTGATGAGACAATTAAGCAGGAAGTACAGTGCAGAGACGTCAAGAGGGGAAGAGGACAGGGTGGTACCGGGGTAGGACCTGGGGCTCTGCTCCGGACGGCGTCTCTGTGGCCTAGCAAGGCATGCATTTCCTTTTATTGCTGATAATCAGTTTAATTGCAGCGTGACCAGAGAACAAGGTTTGTGCAATATTAATTCTTCGAAATGTGTCGAGACTTCTTTGTGGGCAATTCTCCCCCTGGTCTCCCCGCTATTCCTGTGCTACAGGTGAAATCTCGGCTCTGCCTCTCTTTCAAACCCAAGTAACAGGGCAGAGAGTCAGGACCAAGTCCTACTGGGACAGAAGATCATGAAAATGCAGACAGGAAGCTGGGGTTCAGAGGGGATTCCCGGGGATCCAGGGTATGGAGCTCAGAAAAGGTGGATGGGTATGCACAGAGCGGAAAGAGAGAAAGTACCTCCTACCAAGAGGTGAGGGTGAGGCGGGTCCCTTTAAGGCTCTA
Source organism: Phoca vitulina (assembly GCF_004348235.1). Lineage (NCBI taxonomy): Eukaryota > Metazoa > Chordata > Mammalia > Carnivora > Phocidae > Phoca > Phoca vitulina. Next base: position 817,116 of record NW_022589785.1, on the reverse strand, counting down.
GAGGAGCCCCTATGAGCTGAGACTGGAGTGATACCTATAACCCTCTGTGACCCCAGCACTGGGACCTCACTTTCCGGGCGAGAATGCGCTCCCTGCTCCTGTCACACCTTCTCTCCAGCCTCTATCCACACCTCCAAGCACAGGTCCTCTGCCTCTTTCCTATTTTGTTATTTTGATAACTTTCATTTATTTCATTGATAACTTTCATGTATCAGAAAAGCAACCTGAACACCCCCAAAACAAAGAATCCAATTGAAAGTAGGCAGAAGACATGAACAGACATTTCTCCAGAGAAGACATACAAATGGCCAACAGACACATGAAAAGATGCTCAACATCACTCAGCATCAGGAAATGCAAATCAAGACCGCAATGAGCTATCATCTCAACCTGTCACAATGGCTAAAATCAAAAGCACAAGAAACAAGTGTTGGCAAGGATGTGGAGAAAAAGGAATCCTCATGCACTGTTGGTGCAGCCACCGTGGAAAACAGTATGGAGGGTCCTCAAAAAATTAAAACTAGAACTACCCTATGATCCAGTAATCTCCCTACTGGGTATTTACCCAAAGAATATGAAAACATCAATTTGAAGGGATACATTCACCCCTATGTTTATGGCAGCATTATCTACAATAGCCAAATTCTGGAAGTAACCCAAGTGTCCATCAATAGACAATGGATAAAGAAGATTTAGTACACACACACACACACACACACACACACACACAGAGGAATATTATTCAGCCATCAAAAAGAATGAAATTTTGCCATTTGCAATGATGTGGATGGAGCTAGAGACTATTACACTAAGTGGAATAAGTCAGCCAAAGAAAGACAAATAACATATGATCTCACTCATACGTGGAATTGAAAAAACAAAACAAATGAGCAAATGGAAAAAAGAAGAGAGAGAGGCAAACCAAGAAACAGACTCTTACCTCTAGAGAACAGATGGCTACCAGAGGGAAGAAGGGCAGGGGGATGGCTGAAACAGGGATTAAGAGTACACTTATCATGATGAGCACTGAATAATGTATAGAATCATTCAATCACGGTATTGTACACTGGAAACTAATATAACACTGTATGTTAACAATACTGGAATTAAAATAAAAACTTGAAGAAAAAAAAAGAAAAGCTGGGCACATGGATGGCTCAGTCGGTTAAATGTCTGACTCTTGGTTTTGGCTCAGGTCATGATCTCAGGGTCGTGGGATTGAGCCCTGCATCAGGCTCCGCGCTGAACATGGAGCCTGCTTAAGCTTCTCTCTCTCCCTCTGCCCCTCCCCCTCCCAGCTTGGGCTCTCTCTCTAAAAAAAAAAGGAAAAGAAAAGCAATCTCTGGCTATGCAAGTAAAAATGGTTCCAAAGTTTTGCTCACTGGTTAAAAAAAAAAAAATACGAGTATATATAACCATTAATTCTCACTATAATTAATGCAAAAGTGCTAATGTCTTTAATAATGGAAGATCCAGCCCCAGCATCAAGTGGGTAATATTGAAAATAGGGTTTATAATTACAGATGTGAGTTTTGTCAGGACTCTAATAAGACTGCAGGGAGGGCGGCACACGGGACATCCTAAATGTAATCATGACCCAGGAAGCAGGTGCAACACCAGTATTTGCCATTTCACCAAAATTTGGTCGCCGTGCAAATTAGCAGGGCATGGTGGCGGTACTTAGAATTGTGCGTGGAAGCTATTTTTGCACAAATTGAGATTTCTTAGATGAAGCCCTTTGTTTAAAGGCAAGGACATGGAGAGCCCACTGGGTCTCCATCTGACTGATGCTGAGCATGAACATCTTCACGGGAAAGTTTGAGGTTACACATCTCTGAGCAACTTATGACCAGCCCAGAACCGCATCAAGGAAAGGATGTGTTTACATTATAAAATCAGGGGTCTAAAGTCCATAACTTAGGGGCACCTGTGGGTGGCTCAGTCAGTTAAGTGACTGACTCTGGCTTCAGCTCAGGTTGTGATCTCGGGGTCATGACATCGAGCCCCACATTGGGCTCAACCCTTAGTGCAGAGTCTGCTTAGGACTCTCTCTCTCCCTCTCCCTCTGCCCCTTCACCCTGTTCACTTTCTCTCTCTGAAATAAATTATCTTAAAAAAAATTAAAAAATAAAGTCCATAACTTATATGAGCAAAATATCCTAAAGAGGACCCTAGTGTAGCTAGGACTGTGTGTGTATGTTCACTGCAGAAATTTTAGAATATATAGAGCTTATAAAATATATAAGCTTGAAGAAAACAAAAATTTAGGTCAGCAGTAATGCCTTCCATCGGTATTAGAATGTTGGTGTGTTTCCTTCCAGGCTTTTTTTCCTTGACCAGGCATGGTCAGCTCTACCCGTTCTTCCCACTGGCTAACCCACAGCTAACTTGCAACACTATTTCCCTCACCGCCCATCTCCAGCCCACGCCTCTTGCGTGTCAGCAGCTGGCCCCTTCTTCACCTTATTAAGGGGGTGTGACAGGCAAAGGTCTAGGGTAGGAAACTCAGCAGCCCTGGGTTCTCACCCGGTGCACGATGCTAATTTGCTATGTGGCCTTGAACCTCTCTCAGGGTCCTCGTGGAAGTGGAGAGGGTTGCACTCATGGTCTGATATTGGACTCTTCTGGCTGCAACACGAATCATCCCGCACAGAGACAAAGACCAAGAGGGAGCGGTGGCCGATGCAGCCCACGCAGGTGTGTGTAGGGACAGAGTCACATCTGAAGGTTAGGTTAAGGCACCCTGTTTCTTACCAAAGCAATGCTCTCCCTGCTGCCTGGGCTTCATGGCAGAGGCTGGGATGGGGACAGAGAACTGCAGCCAGACAGACAGCTGTGGTTTCCAGAGAAGTAACATGCCAAGGTTACAAAGGCAGCTCTGGGGAACAGGACTATGGGCCACCTGCAGGGGTTGGACAGCCCGGGCCCATGTGCCCACCTGTGACGCCTCAAACTCCCTCCAGGTGAGCAGCCCACCCATGGCCTGTGGCAGCTCGAGACTTGAGTGGAGATGGTAGGAAGCAACCTGTCTTCTGAGAAAGGAGAGAAGCCCTGACATTGAATTTGAGTGGTCTGGCCCATCACCAGCTGTCTAATCTTGTATCTCTGAATCAGCTCTTGCCTCTGTGAAGAGATACCCATTATGTGCACAAACACAGCTTACATCCTGACAGCTCATGTGCACTCCCGGCACTGTTCTAAGTGGTGTCCATCTGGTACCTCATTTGACTCTTACTGACAACCCTACGAGGTAGGCAGTGGGTTGAGCACACGAAAGGTCAATCTGCACATCCAAAGTCAAAATAGAGCAGTTTGTTGTGGTTGGTCCAAAGTATTAGGTCCGCTTTGTATGTGAGGGAATTGGACCCAGATCGGACATGTAACTTGCCCACAATCACAATCGGCAGCCCACTTTGCAAGCACTCCCCAACTGCCTCCCCAAAGGCTCGGAGAGCTAGGCTAGGTGTTTTTAGTGGCAACAAGGAGATGCTGACACCAGAGGGGAAGCAAACGTCCTGTCCCTCCTCATGCAAGCCAGCCAGTTATCCATCCTACCACTAAACACATCTGGGTCTCCCCGCAGATGTGGCCCCCAGACCCAGGAGCGGGAGTTCTGTCCACCAAAGACTGTAGAATGCTCCAGGGCAGAGTCCACCTGCTGCACCCAGCCGCACCTGGCCCCCATAGGTTACCTCTCCGTGTCACTGTCGCTGGACGCCACCTCCTCTAAGGCTGCCTGCAGGTCGGCAATCCGCCGGATGGACGTCTCCAGGTCTGTCTGGAGGGTCTGTCTCACCGCTGCGAGCTCCTCCACGTACTTCTCCTGGAGGCAGAGACCACAAGCACACATTGGCCTTGGACAAGAACTCACCCACCTGCCAGAGCTTCTGGGGAGGAGACACACCCTAGGCTGAGCCTAGTGTTCACTGAGCACCTAGTATGTAGAGGGCACCCCTTGAGGTATCCTCTCTATACAGATGGGCTTACAGACCCTCAGACAGATGTTTTGAATTTTATAGAGGATATGGATGTTTTGGGGGCCAGGAGGGCATGGCCCACAGACAGAGCTCCCTCGCCCACACTGGGAGGTCTCAGCCCAGTGTGTCTGACCCCAGAGCTATGCTCTGAACCTGCACCACCCACTTTGCACCAGGCAGTACACCTTGGACGGATGAGTAAATGTACGGACCAATTACTGTTTCCCAGAACAGTCACAGAGGCTGGTTCTGGAAGCTTCGTCTGCCTCACAGATGGATCTGGAGTGGAGATCAGTTGGGTGTGGGGGGGAGGCAGACAAGAATGGTTCCCTTTTAACTCTGCATGCCGACTCCCCCAACTTTGAATCCTCAGAGGCAGCAAAGGCAAAGATGGACAAGCCAGAGGGCTCCTCCCAGAGCAAACAGGTCACTGCCATTTACTGAGATCTTTCTGTACCTGGCACTGTGTTGAGCGTCTTACCCTGATGACCTCCCTCACTGCTCGAAAGCTTGGCAGAAGGGTCACTATTATTACTCCCATTTTGTAGATGAGACACTGAGGCCCGGGGAAGCAAAGGCTTAATGGTGGTGTTGGCACTCCAGCTTGGTGCTTCTGACTACCCTCTGAGGTTTCATCCCTCTCTCCTCTGATCTTGTCCTAATTGGATTCTGTCCAGACTCTGGAAAACCTCTGATTTCCATTTGCAGCATATGTCATCCACCCCCACCCTTTATCACAATGATTATCAACTGAGGGTGATTTTGCCAGCCCCCCCTCCCCAGCCCAGGAGACACTGAGCAATGCCTAGAGACATTTTTTGTTGTCACAGTTTGTCGGGGGGCGGGGTGTGCTGCAGGTAGAGGCAGGAATGGTGCCCCACATCCTACAATGCACAGGACGGCCCCCTCCACAGAGAATGGCCTCACCCAAATGTCCGTAGTGCCCAGTCTGAGAAACCTCAGCTTGAACCTAGAATCCCACCTGCTGGGAATTAATCCTACAGGGAAGCAATCAAAAGGCAGAGTAAGGTCTGTACCAGAGGATGCTTGGAGCAGTGGGATGGAGGACAGGGAGAAGCTGAAAGCAGCCTCATCATCCAGCAACTGGGAATACTTAGGGGGATCACAGCGTGTTTCTTTGATGCCATTAGGCAGACATTAACATTTGAAGTAAGGATTGCAGCAGCGTGGAATGCTTCTGTGGAATAATGTTAAGCAAACGGAATAGAACAGGAAATATCATGCCCCTATCTATCTGCAAATAACACACATACAATTGGAAAAACACTTAGGAAGCTGGTGATATTTATAGATGAGGAAGAAGGGGGGGATTATGGATAAAATTTTTCTTTTAAGCCATTCTAATTATGTAAGGATTACTTGTTGACTGTTTTTATTTATTTATTTTAAAGTAGGCTCCACGTTCAGCATGGAGCCCAAGACGGGGCTTGAATTCACGACCCTGAGATCAAGACCTGGGCTGAGATCAAGAGTCGGACGCTTAACTGACTGAGCCACCGAGGCGCCCCTGTTAACTGTTGCTTTAAGGAACACACATATACCAACTGCCGAGAGTGTGGAAGGGTGAAAATATAAAGATTTAGGGTCAGATCTAAGCGCCATTCCCAGCTGCCCATTTAAATCCCTAGCTGTGCAACCTGGGCTTGTTTTCTTTCTGTTGCAGATGAAGAAGTGGAGGCCAGTGAAGTCATTCGGGGCAGTAACGTGCAGAGCCTGGATTTAAAGACCGGTCTTGCCAGTGATCTTTCTGGGGCAACGTGTGTACACCCCCCAACGAAAGTCAGGGAGGACTAGGGCTGCTCCCCATTAGGGGGACACGCACAGCTCTCCCTTGCGGAGTGGCTTGTCTATTCGTGGTATTGTGGGTCTGTGCCTTTCATCTGATTTTGAGGTTTCCCAATTTTAATGAGAGAGAGAGAGCGAGCAAAGAGTGAGAAGGCTCAGGGCTGAGTGGAGCTGAGAAGCAGCAGCGTGGAGAGAGGCAGGGGGTGACGAGGAGCTGGCAGAGTGTGCTGTGGCTGATTGAAGTTACCAGCTGTGAAATCCTCATCTTGGTGCTGACAAGGTGAGAGCTGGTCCAAGGCGGGGCCCCCGGGGCAGGAGGCCAGTGGGCTGTCACAGGAAATAACACACACCGGGGGATGGCTGGGGAGGCGCTTGCCTCTGGACACTGGCATGTCAGCTCCTAAAGACACCTAGAAAAATGGCTTGGTGCAAAATCCCCAGTAGCTTAGAGGAGCACTTGTCTGAGCTCAGCTCCTTCCTAGGGCGACAGAATCGACCACAGTCTCCCAGGAGATGGGGCACCTGCGTTTTTGTAAGACACGGAGATGCTGGCTGAAGTTCACGTCCGGGCCGTTTTAGGCATGCGGTGAATGTTTATTTTGGAGCTGAAGAAAGCGAGAGCAGAGCAGCAGAATGGCCTGTGTGAGGTCATGCGGCCGGGAGAGCACAGAGCTCGGATGCGCGGCCAGATCTTGGGTTCTTGGGTAACAACTCTTTATGCCTCCTGAGCCCAGGGATGAGAAAAGAGCACCATTGTCCCCTCCAAGTTGTGCCTGGCGGAGCTTTGCCCATGCAATGTCATGCAGAGACAGCAACAAGGGCCTAAAGTCTTAGCCCTCATGGAGCCGCCTGGTGGGCAGAGGACAGGACCACCGGGGATAGGCACTGTGTCTCAGGGATGGTTGGCTCTGGGCTGGGACGAAGCAGAGGGGCAGAGGAAAGGGGAGGCTGAGACAAGTCAAATCTGTAATATTGTGAAAGACAAAGTAGCGTGCCTGGGTTCAAATCCCAGCTCTGCCCCTTACTGGCTGTGTGACCCATAGCAAGTTACTCAACCTCTCTGACCGCCAGAGAGGAAAGGCTTGGCCACCATTGCTACCATGTCATTTCTTCAGAGGAGAGTAAGGAGCAACTAGGGTGAGAAGCAGTGTATCACTGAGGTTTGCCAAGGTCACAGGCGAATAAGGACTCTGGCTCCAAAGGTTTTTCAGTGCCCCTCAGAGGAAAGACATGGATGCAACCAAGGGCAGCGTAGGGGATGAGTTAATTAGACAGAGTGAGGAGAGCTGTGAGCAAGAATACCATCCATAGATGAGGGTGTATGGACCAAGGACGGGGCCCAGGGGACTCAGATCAGGTCCAGCAGGAACACCTCAAGGAGATGGATTGGGGAAATCTAAAGTCTGTGCAATCAGCAATCAGCTAACCTTTTCTGCTTCAACTTGAAAAGCAAAGTCTGCTGATTGCAGAGACCAAGTCATTAGGGGAATGCATATGGTGCCCCAAACTGTCCCTGGGGCAGACCAAACAAGGCCGCGGCCAGAGACAGCTCAGGCAACACAGAGGAGGTCCACAAGGAGAAGGGGACACAAGGGAGGTGCCCGCTCTCCGATCTGGGAGTCTGGGGCTTTCTTCCACCCTCAAGACATGTGACTAACAATGCTTGGGTTTGAATCAGGGCTGCCATATGCAAACAGGGTTGCGTTTTGAGGCCACGTGTGAAGCTGGTCTCCTCTGTTATTCTCTCTTTAGAGACTTGAAGCATGAAGAAGTTGGGGGAGAATTTAGGATATGAAACTATTCAGATAGTAAGATGTATACAGCAGAAACCCACTAATAAATACAGCATATTCCCATGTTAATCTATAACTAGAGTAATGGTGATATACCCATTGTAATGACACACAACATATTACTATATATATTATATGTTCATTACATGTAGACATATATTTATATGCCATTCACTCACTCAATAAACATCTATTGAGCACCTACTACGTGCCAGCACCAACCTACACACAGGTCATGCAGATGAAGTCCCAACTTCTCTGGAGCTTACATTCTTACAGGGACCTAATCTCTCTGTATTGCTGGTGTTTAGAACATAGCAAGCACTCAATCTATATTTGGGGATCGAATGAATGGTGTCACTGCATGACTATACATGGTGAATGAAGGAGGGACCTGGGTCTTACATTCACGAATGCATACATAATACACACCATGCATACAGAGATAAATACAGCGAAAGTAGTGTGTATACTTCTGACCTCCCCAGCGTTGCTTAAGAGAATCATTAACCCTTGTTAAACTCCCAAGCTATTCCCCCTGGAGCACACCACGTAGAGCTGCCCGTGGGAGGTCGTTCATACCATAATTAGTGGCTGCAATTAAAATCGTCTCCTTTTATGATGTTCAATTAGAGGCTAATACTTAAAACTACTGTTTGTTTTCTTTGCCTAGGGCATCTTTAGGGGACAATGGTCTCTTGTCTGCAAATGCACAGGACGCTCCATCCTTTCGAGGTGTACCCAAGAAAATTAATTTCATGTCGTTCATATTATAGATCAGACTATCTGAAACACCCCCGAAACCTGATGAAAACTCACTTTGTCATTTTCTTCTGATTCACTAAAAATATATAGAAACTTCATGTTACAGAGGCCAGCACTAAAAAAAACTTTACACACAAATACATTTGCTAGTATAAATATATATAAATACACACGAACATGTGTGCACGTGCGTCTATTCAGATACATATGCATGAACAGTCCCGGTCTGACACGCACATATACTTAATTGATATTTATTAAATTATTACATGAATATATTTATTTCTATTTTCTCACATGGGCAGGTCCTCTGCTAAATGTATGAAATGTCTCATCTCACATGGTCTTTATAAGCCCTCAGTCAAGTGCAATACAGGGCGCCTGGGTGGCTCAGTCGTTAAGCGTCTGCCTTCGGCTCAGGTCATGGTCCCAGGGTCCTGGGATCGAGCCCCGCATCGGGCTCCCCGCTCGGCGGGAAACCTGCTTCTCCCTCTCCCACTCCCCCTGCTTGTGTTCCCTATCTCGCTGTGTCTCTATCTGTCAAATAAGTAAATAAAATCTTTAAAAAAAAAGTGCAATACAAAAACATAAAAGTAACTCAAGAACATTACAACAAAGTAATAGCAGTGTTATTATCTCTGAGTGGTGAGATATCAGGTGATTTTTGTTTCCCTTTTTATACTTGTCCAGACCTTCTGCAAAGGATATGGATGACTTTCCTGATCAGAAAGTTAAAAAATATAGGATTTTACTTCTGTCTACCCTGTCAGGAACAATCCCCTGGACCACCTGGTCAGTGCCTCCCACGGCAGCCTCATTATCCCCATTTTACAGATGAACAGGCTGAGCCTCAAAAAGGTCAAATCACTTGCCTACGGTTGCGCAGTCAAGACACAGTGATCTGCAGCCAGACCCAGGTGTCCTGACCCCAGCCCACAGCTCTTTTCTACTTTGCCTCAAATCGCTCCTGCTTTATCCAAGGATGCTTGTGTCTCCAGAGGTAGGGGCAGTTTGCCCAGAAAGAAATGAGGAGATGATGAGGAACTGCCACTGTTTCATTCAAATTGTCCCAGGGTCACTTGCCTGGGAGAAGTGAGGCTGTGGGGGAATAAAAAGCCCTGTGAACTGTGTCCTGGCCAGAGTTCAAGGCCATATTGGCAATGGAGCAAGCACTAACATGAGTGTTCAGTCTCCATCTGGGAAAGGAAAGACTTGGTGTACCCAGTAGAAAACCCAAGATTATGCATTAGATTCTCTTATTTAAGATGACAAAAGAGCCCAACCTTCAACAAAAAAGGGACTAGCGAGAAGGTGGTCATCACCATGCAAGGTCCTTTCCTCATAACCCTCCTGCAAATTAATTGTTTGATTCTATGTTTATCATGTGGTTAAGAGACACAGAGAGACTCATCAAAGATCCCAAGTTACACAGCCAGTAAGTGACACACAGATCCAAGCTCAGGCCTGCCTGTTTCCAAAGGGTCAGTCAATACCTCACAACTCCTCCCACCCTTTTTACTACACCAGTGGCAGGCATGTCCAATCGATCACTGCATAGACCCAGGCACTCTAGGGCCAGAGTCCACTGCATGAACTATCAAGCTAAGCACTTCTTTTTTTTATTTAAAGATTTTATTTATTTATTTGTGTGTGAGAGAGAGAGACAAAGAGCATGAGTGGGAGTTGGAGCAGAGGGAGAAGGAGGGAGAAGCAGGCCTCCCTGCTGAGCAGGGAGCCTGATGCGGGGCTCGAACCTGGAACTTCAGGATCATGACCTGAGCCAAAGGCAGACGCTTAACCAACTGAGCCACCCAGGCATCCCCAAGCTAAGCACTTCATCCAGTGGTCCATCTACCAGCATCAACCCCAACTCCCAACACTGCCACAATTTACTCAACCCTCCTGGACATGCCTCCTGTGTCCTCACTACTGACCATCTGTTGGTCACACAGACCAAGTCTGGTACAATATGGGAGGAGGCTATGCAGGGAGGTGAATTCAAGAGGTGGGGGATCATCGGGCACCATCTTGGAAGCTGACGAACACAGTAACACTGGCCGTTCTTCACGTATAGGCCCCATCTCAATGGACTCTACCACCCACAAAGGAAAACACCATAGCCATCCTGAACTTCCTCCCATTTCTAGAAACACATCTGTTTATAGGTTGAATTGTGTCCCCCCCCCGCCTCTCAAAATAAGTTGAAATCCTAATCCCCAGTACCCCAGAATGTTACTGTATTTGGAGACAGGGTCTTTACAGAGGTAATCAAATCAAAATAAGTTTATCAGTGGGCCCTAAGCCAATATGACTGGCGTCCTTATAAAAAGACGAGAAATGTGGAAAAAGACACAGGGGCACAGAGCCAAAACCACGTGAAGACACACAGGGAGAGGTGCCACGTGTAGACAGGAGATTGCAATGATGCATCTCCAAGCCAACGAACATCACAGATAGCCAGCAAACCACCAGAAGCTAAGAGAGATGCATGGAGCCCTTCCTTCTCCAACAGCTATGGGGGAGCACAGCCCTGCCAACACCCTGATTTCACACTTCTGGCCTCCAGAGCTGGGAAACAATTCTGTTTTTCTAAGCCACTCAGTGTGGGGCACTTTGATCCGGCAGCCCTAGCACACGGCTATAACACCATCTGATCTTTTCTTTTTCTTTGAAACGCCATTGCTTTTCTTTTCTAGTTCCGACAGGGTTCCCTATGGAGAATTTAGAAAATAAAGTGGCAAAAAAAAACCCATTAAAAATTGCCCTTAAGTCTATTACTCTTAATGACCAAGTTGGTGTAGTTCCATCCTGTGTTCATTTCCACACGTGTGTCTAGATACATCTATATAACACCCATTCAGATAAAATGGTTTTATGTTAAAGGCAGAATGGAGTTAGCCATGCAGACAAGCAGGGAAGCCCGGGATCCCCATCTCACCAGTCTGGCTTGCCCAGGATTGCCTATTATCTTGAGACAGAAGAGCTTGGGACTCCAGACACCTGCTTGCAGCCCTCCTTCTCCCTGCTCGTTTTCTTAACTAATTGTTTTAAAATGCCCCCAGCTATCACCTGAAGGTTCTTACAGCATTCTGGAAAATGAACATTTTAGGCAGCTTGGGCTGTTCAACATCGAGCTGGTGAAGATCTGGCCTGCGGAAGGTCTAGCTGTGCGTACTTGCCATGCGCTTGCACACATCACTGATGCAGCCCTGGACACACACACCATATACCAGGCCAGAGCAGGAGGCCACCTGGCCGAGGTTGCTGGGCCACTCCCTGGGTGACCGAGGCAGAACTAGAACCTAGGTCCTCTCTCCGCTGGAAAGTGAGCTCCTCTCTTTACGATTTCTGTTTCACACACTTTGGATCATGAGCCATTTTTGCCTAAACCCCCGGCCCCCACCACTTGAGCAATTAATGGTGCCATGGTGCCAATGATGAGGAGGGGGCTTTGTGATTCTTGTGGTCCTGAGTTTTCCCCAATGGGTGGGGAGTGGCAAGGGGGCACAGACTCCTCGGGCAGGCCCTAGACCCCTGTACAAGGAATGTGGTTGAGGTTCTCTCAGACCAATGGGAAGGGGACAGCCAGGGGGAGGGAGGTGATCAGGCTTCGAGGCAGGAGGGTGCAACTTGCTATGAGTGAATCACAAGGTTTGCAAGTTAAATTAAATTCAAATTTAAACAGAACAGAATAGAATAGAATAAAGTGAAATAAAATAAAATAAACCCAACTCTAAACTTCCTTACAGCTCTAGCTATTCAGAGCTCAGAGCTTTCCCAGCCCTAAAACTGCCCCCCAGGCTGGGACTTCTGATGTAGTACCTTTAGACCGGGGCAAAGAAGGACTGCCCACCCCTCTCAAGGCTGACACCTGCAGGGCCTTCACAAAGCCCTGCCAGCCACAGACAGCCATCCTGACCTGGAGTGAGCTTCCAAACACCCCACCCCTGACTCCCCAGAGTCACCCACCCAACTGCTTCCTGGAAAAAAAAAAAAAGAAGGAGGCATTTCATTTTTTCTGCTCAAATGCAAATATGACATATCTGTGCCACCCAATTTTCCTGAAAGAGGAATAATTATATCAACATAATTAAGTCTCCAATGCAAAAATTATCTGTACTACATACACCGACTCTATCCTTCCTGCATCAGAGAGCCATTGTTCAGGGTGGTAATCACCAAGCCACCTTTGACATGTCTTATTTCAATTTAAATGGAAATGAAGCTCATATGTCTTCTCAGCCCACTAGTCCATGTGATTGCAGAAATAGGGAAACTGGACTTTGAAATTTCTCAGGTGTCCACTGGGTTCTGTACCCAGAGAGGGTAGCGTGAGAACGATTTATCCCATACCCCCAGGTCCCTACTCTGGGCCTCAAGTAACTCATCGATACAATGGGCTAATCTCCTGCATCTTTCTTCTGCTCTCTATTCATGGTCCTAGAGATGGTGTCCATCGTCATCCCCTAAGCGTTCTCTTGCTGTCTTAAACTGCTGTCCCTCTCTTCCACCCAGCCCCCTGTCCATACTGTCTCCCAGAAATCACCCAAGGGAGAATCTCTGTAATCTGATAATGTCCTTTCCTGCTTAAAAGGCTCCTGTTCCTCCTCATTTCTCACAGTCCAAACTGTGTGGTTAAGCCTAGAGAGCCCTTCATAGTCCCCCAGCCCACCTTCTGAGGTTCTTCTCTTTCTCCTGCCCACGCTCTACACCCCACTTCTTGGGAACTCCCACGGTCTTAGAGCTCCCAAACATGCCACGTTCCTTCCTGCCTCTGTGCTTCTGCATCTACTGTTTCTCCATCTGGAATGCTCTTCCCTGTCGACAAGTGAACTCCTACTCATCCTTCAAGACCCATTTCATAGTCACTTCCTCCATGATGTCTTCTCCATCACCTACAGTCTGACCCCAGGCCAGTCTTGTCCCCCACCTACCCTACCCTCAGTTTCCTCATCTATAAAGTGGGAATGACTTCAGCATGGCTGTGCTGTGGGACTCGCTGGGGGCTCACGGGTGGAAGGTGCTTGCCATACCGCATACAATGTAGCAAGTACTCCATAAACATCAGCCCTCTTTCTTGTTCCCAGAACGGCCGGGTGACAGCCTGTGAAGTGTGACAGGTTGACAGGGGCTCTGCTATTGTGATGCTTTCTCACATTCCCCCCCACCTCCCCGGCCCTCTCGTGCTCCTCATTTAGGCATCCAGGCCACTCAACCCTGCACCCCACTAGCCGTACTGATTTAAAGCCCCAGACCTGGTCCCCCAAATCCCCCTTGTCCCCTTCTCCACCAAAATATGCTCCTCTTTGTCCCATTTCCTCACCATCAGCTCATGAGTCATGCAAACATGCTGAAGAATCAGATAAAATCATTATTGCCAACGTGCTAACCCCCACCCCACCTACCCTCAGGTTAAGTCTCGTCCTTGTTAGCATCTTTATGTGTCCGGAGCATCCCAGGGGGGCCTTGGCTCAGGATTACAGACACTGCCTATGAGTCCAGGAACACGGCCCCCCAGATAAAGTCATCCAGGCCAGCAGTGACTGAAATGATTGTACCCCAACAGTTGCTCACAGCCAGGGAGAGGCTGCACAGCAGTGAGATTGAGAAACACACCAGACCCGAGAGCTGGACACGGGTCCCGCCTCCGCCCTGACTCCCCAACAGCCAGGAACCCATGCTAGTGTCTGTCCCCTCCGCAGTAGGCATCAGTCCCTCCCTGTCTGCAGTCGAGACCGTTGTGAGGCCCCGATCACGTCCATGTGCTTCGTAAACTGTGAAGAGCTGCATGCACACGAGATCATTATTTATCGCACAGCCTCTTCCCCTCTCCAGAGATCCACTTCTCTTCAGGCACATCCGATCGCTTCGTAATGACTGAAGCCCCAGCCGGCGTTCCCAACAAGCCCAAGAACCATCACGCATGAACCCGAGTAAACAGAAACAGACCCTCCCAGGTACATCAATCTTCATTAATCGTCTTGTGTTCTTAGACGCATCCCCCCGCTCAAGAAGTGATCAGACAGGACGTGGACCGGAGCTGCGGGTACTGGTGATCAATGCCAGATCCTGGCCCTCCCCGTGCTTGGACCACGGTCAATGCTGTCTGGCTGAGAAATGGGTGGAGGTGGGAGCTACTGTCAGAGAAAACAGTGCGTGTGACATTAACAGCTAAAGATGCAGATAAACAGCGTGCAGCCAGGCGTGATAATGACCAGAGATTAAGACAATGATTTCCGGACTTGATTGGCTTCCATCTGCTGAGGCAAGAGGATGTTCCAGAGACGCCAACACCCTGGCCTCATCTTGAAGCAGTGGAAAGTTACACTTATTGATTGGGAACTCGGCTTTTTTTGTTTGTTTGGTTGGTTGTTATGACTCTCATTTCCTTGTGCTACTTCTGGGGGTGGGGGATAGTTTCAAGTTTTCACTGACTCCTCTAATTCAAGGGCACGATGTGGCCTCCAGACAGGGGTTCTGGGTGGATTTTTGTTGTCTGGACTGAAGAGGACTCTGCTAGAAAGAAGTGTTACTGACATTATTGACGTATTGACATCAATTGACAATTGACATGGACATGGGGAGGGAGATCATTCTTTGCTCGGGGTGCGAGGAATGTGGCTGTCCTATGCATTTCAGGATGAACATCAGCATCCTTGGCCTTGACCCGGTAGATACCAGCAGCAACCCTGTCCCCAAGTTGTGCCATCAGAAACTTCTCCAGATACTGCAAAATATTCCCTGAGTGGCAAAATCCAATACAGCTGAAAGCCAAGCTAAAGGCAGAAGGGCAGGCAGGAGACATCATTTTGGAAAAGACACAGACTCTGAATGAGACAGATGTGAATTTGAATCCTGAACAAACCACTTCTTGCTGTGTACCTCATCTTAAAAAAATCAACCTCCCCCTTCCATGACTTCAGGGGGTCTGGAATAAGGAGAGAGTATAATACAGTGCCAGCCACCCCAAGGGAGGTGCTTGGGCCGGCAGCATCACTCGGTTGCTGGTTAGGAATGCAGATGCTCAGGCCCTGTCCCAGATCTGCTGATGCAGGATCTGCATTTTAACCACATCCCCAGGTGATCTGCGTGCACGTGACGTTCGTTCGAGAAATGCCAGCATTGTGATCAGGAGCTTACATTTCAGAGTCCAGGAGACTGATTACATGTCCCAGTGCTAATCTTTCCTACTTCTTTAGCCTTGGGCAAGTCACTTCATCTCTCTAAGCTTTTTTTAAAAAATTGTGTAAAATAGAGGAAAAAATATTACCTCACTCATAAGGTCGAAAGTGCAGCTTTAATTAGACAAATCATGGAGAGCATGGAAAGCACTTTGTCCCGTGTCGGCCCTGTAGCAGACAGGCAGTAAATGTTTCCAGACTGCCCCCTCCTCCTTTGAGATGCCTCCCAGACTATAACATTAGGAAGCCCGGGCTCCCAGCGGGGGAACACAGACCCCGGGGAAGCTCCCTCCATACGCTTTTGTGATCTTCCTTTTGATGGAGTCTAAAATTATATCAGCCACTTGGCCACTCATGGTGCATTTATTCATTTATTGACTCAGCGGGAAAGAAAAACAACTCCTAGGCGGTGTGCGCTCTCTCTCGTGCCCTCCACATCTCAAGGTTATGGCCCAGTGGCATGTGCCTCTCGGATGAACAGCCTCATCAAATCCACCTCGCAGCTGGGACCCACCGGCTCTTGCCAGCTCCATCCATCCTGCCCTCTCCGGCTCTCAGGGTCAGCTCGAGCCTCTCGTTGAGGGGCTTGGCTCACGGGGCTGCCGGCACTGGAAGGCAGGCCTCACTGGTCCTTCTCGGTGCAGGCACGTGGTTCTTTGCCTCTCTCCCAGTGCCAGGGAAACATGTTAGCCATGGCCCATAGAGGCTAGACGGGGGACGTACTGCACTCCCCCTCCTTATGGCAACGAGAAGAGCCATAAGTGCATAAAGAGGGAATCAGAAAGGAAGTGGCATGTGGCCTGGGCGGCTCCATCCTGGAGAAGAAGCCTGGGAGGAACTGGGAATAAGATGGGAACAAAGGGGGAGATTCAGATTACACACCAAATGGTTATGTTGGCATGAGATTACACCTGCGGTCCACCAATAGGTGGCTATTGAGCATTTGATATGTGGCCAGTGCAAAGTGAGCAGCTGAATTCCTAATTGTATTTAATTTTAATTAACTTACATTTAAATAGCTCCATGAGGCGGGTGGCTACCACATTGGACAGTACCACTCCAGAGGATTCATATATGTTGTAGTGAGATAGAAAATAATCTAGGGGTGCCCGGCTGACTCTTGATCTCGGGGTCAGGAGTTCAAGCCCCACATTGGGCATAAAGATTACTTTTACAAAAATTTTAAAAAAAGAAGAAGAAGAAAAGAAAAGAATCTGAACATCTGGGAAACCACCGTGCTTCACCTGTCCTGACTGCTGGAGAGAAAACAAGAGAAACTCCAAGTTTCTAAGAGCCCTTGGGTTCAAAGTTTCTATGATTCTAACCTTCCAAGAGGTGTTATTATTCTATATTCTAAAGACTCAAAGTACTGAACGGCAGATGTGCCCAAGAAACCCTACTGATTACTACTGGCAGCCCCCACCCTCAGTTTTTAAAATAGCAGGCTCTCAGTTTTGCATATGCAAATGATTCATGGAGTCAACTCAACTGGGCAGAAGATATTTGAGCACCTACCGGATGTGTGGTTAACTTTTGGGCCCCACAATGGCAGAGTCAGGAAGAACGTGATGCCTAACAGGAGGAAGTACATGGTGTAGCTGGGGAAAAAGGGTATAGAAGCAGAGTAACAACATCCCTAGTACAGAGGCAGGAACCATAAGCTAAATAGGGCAGCTGACTGTGTGGTTAGAGTGTGGCTGGGAAGAAACGCTGTCTCTCATCTCTCCTAGCCTCTATCTCCCCATCTGTAATATAGCCACGATGCAGTGTCTACATCAGGACTCCTGTGTCCACATGCATCACCTGAGAGTCTTGCTAACGTGCAGGTCGTGACTCAAAGGTGTGGAGTGGGGCCTGGGAGTCGGCATTTCTGCAGCCATGGCTGCTGGTCTGTGAATCACGCTTTGAAAAGCAGGTAGTAGGTCACAGGGAATTTGGGAGAATTAGCTAACATAAGGCATAAATGGTAGGCTGTTACATAAATAATAACCATAAAAAAAAAAACAATAAGTAAATATGAACTATATACAACCCAACTTAAAATCAACCTCCAGGGGCGCCTGGGTGGCTCAGTCGGTTAAGTGCCTGCCTTCGGCTCAGAGCATTATCCTGGGGTCCTGGGATCGAGCCCCGCATAGGGCTCCCTGGTCAGTGGGGAGCCTGTTTCTCCCTCTCCTTCCGCTTCTCCTCTCTGCTCCTGCTTGCTCTCTCTCTCAAATAAATAAATAAAATCTTAAAAGAAAATCAACCTCCACCTAAAATCCATAATGGAAAACAACAACAACAACCCATGGGATCACAAATCAACATTCTACTTATACTTTTTTTATGAAGAGCAATCTTTTTCCCCCTCTGGTTAAGTACGTCTTAACTATTAGCATCATCACAAAAATGTCGGAATTCTCCCGAAGATCCCGTCTGAAAATCATACCAGTTAAAATGCAAACATAATTATTAGACTCTAAATGCAGTATCCTTGACTTGCAGTCTTTCATGATGGCCCGACATTAAGCCACAATGTAAACTGCTCCCTCTAACAACGGAAGTGTGTACACAGACTGTAGATGTGTATACTTGGGGTTTTCCAGCCAAGGCAGTGCTTTATGATGAACGTGGGGTGGGCTGAGCCAGGGAAGGCATTTGGGGGTGGGAGGGCTCTGGTAGAAACAGATGACAGCAGGACCATCCTTGGGAAACTGAGAGTGGATACACTTTCAAATAAGCTACAAAAAGATGTGTCACAGAACCCATCACCGTGGCTGGGGCCAAAGGAAAGCCTTCAGGCAGCCTTCTTTACTCCCGCACGTTTTTTGGCAGGGGTGAGGAAGTGGATACTAGGGAGACCTATTATTTATTTCCCTTTAAAATGTGCAAGACACTCTTTAATCTCCTGACTACCTTATAACCCATTTTATAGATGAGGAAGCTAAGACTCAGAGAAGATAGGTGACATGCCCCATAGTCTGGAAAGGCTAGAGCCAGGATTTAAGTTTAGCTCTGCCATCTGTCTCCTATTCCACTTTTCCTACCAATAGAGCTTAGAACAGGAGTCAGCAAACCACAGCCTGTGGGCCAAATGTGGCCCACTGTTTGTTTTTTTTTAAATAAACTTTTATTGGAACACACATGCCCATTCATTCGTGTACTATTTTTGGCTGCTTTTGCATAACAATGTGCAGAGTTTTGTGACAAAGTGTATAGGCTGCAAAGTCTAAAATGTTTACTCCCTGGCCCTTTACAGAAAACATTTGCTGATCCCTGGCAAAGAGCATCCAATTGCTACCTGGGCACAACCTCGGGAGGTTTTGCCAGGCTCTCAGGGAGAGGTGAAAGCCATCTTATTTCCTGAATTCCTTTCTTTTGTTTGCTGAGAAGTGACATCAGTCTTCTTTTTTTCTCTCCACCCACCAGCCAAGGCTGGAGCCTAAAGGATTCCCCCCATGAGTATTTGTTTATAAGCCTCTCTCCAGCGGGACGCTTTGTCTCCAAATCACTGCCAAACTTAATAACAGCATCGACCACGTCATCTCCCACCAAAAACATACGGGAAACCTAGCTCTGCCGCCCAGCTGGGTGGATGTCAGCTGTGGAGAGCTGCAAATTGCCTAAACAAGAACAGATGTAGCTTGTTTTTGCCTTTCTTTTTCTATTTGAAAACTTTTCGGGGGGGGGGAAGATGAGAATGCCGTTAGGGAAATGGATGTGTTGATTCTAATTATCTGAGCGGGCGGCCGAGGTGACTAGCGGCAGTATGGGCTCTGCATCATTTACCTGGAATGCAGCCAAGGCAAGGCTGGGGAAAGGGCAGAATTCCAATGAAGCCAGTGCCCAGGACACTGAACACAAATAAGGAGGCATCCATGAACCCACGGTTACAAGGGAGGACGGCACATGGGGGACAAGTTTCTCAGAATTGTCAAACTGGAAATCATCCGACCACTGGCCTAGGCTTCTACCTCTGTTCTGAAACTCAGAGTTGGCCTGCTCTCAAAGGGTCTCTGAGGTGCTGTCTGCTCTGGGTCTCATTCTTGGGGTGATGATGATGATAGTGATGATGATGATGGTGGTGGTGATGGTCATGATGATAATCATGGTAGTGATGATGGTGGTGGTCATGGTGGTCATGATGATGGCCATTATGATGTTGATTGTGCTGGTGGTGATGGTCATTATGGTGGTGATGATGATAATGGTGGTGGTCGTGGTGGTGGTAGCGGCAATGATAACTGGGAACATCATGATGACGGTGGTGGTAGGGGTGATGAGGATCATGATGGTAGTGGTAATGATGGGGCAGTGATGTTGACGATAATGGGGGGATAGCGGTGGTGGTAATGATGACGAGGTGATGGTGGTGGTTAGTGATAACAATAGTGATGATGATGACGATGATAACAATGGTGATGGTGGTAGCAGTGATGATGATTGCTATGGTCTGAATGTTTGTGTCTCCCCCACCCCAAATTCTTATGATGAAATCCTAACCCCCAAGGTGAAGGTATTAGTAGCTTTAAGAGGTGATTAGGTCACGAGGGTGGAGCCCTCATGAATGGAATTACTGCTTTTATAAAAGAGGCTCCAGAGAGCTCCCTAACCTCTTCCACCATGTGAGGACACAACAAGAAGGTGCCAGCTACAAACTAGGAAGAGGGCCCTTACTAAAACACGACCATGACGATGCCTCGATCTTGAACTTCCCAGCCTCCAGTGCTGTCAACACTAAATTTCTTTTGGCTAAATGCCACCTCATCTGTAATATTTTGTTATAGTAGCCCAAATGGACTAAGAGAGTGTTCATGGTGATGACAGTTAAGTTTGCTTTGCACCAGCCACCATGACAAGCATTTAAACACATTATCTCATTAAATCTTCCTCCCAATGTTCTGAAGGAGTTGCAGTGACTATCCCCATTTTATAAGAGAACAGAGACACAGAGAAGGTGAGTGTCTTGACCAAAGTCACACAGGAGGGAAATGATAGGACTAAGATTTGCGTCTAGATCTCCTTACTTCCTTATCTTGCCCTCTGGCAAGCTCTTTCTTCATTCAACATGCATTTTTTTTTCATGCCTTGTATGTGCCCAGCAATGTTCTAGGACAAAGGTGAGCACATTTTTTTTTTTTCTGTAGAGGGCCAGATAATAAATATTTGAGATTTTATGCGCTGAGTGATCTCTGTCTCAGTCACCTCTGCCACTGGAGTGTGAAAACAGCCATAGACAGTACATAAAAAGTGGTGACTATGTTCTAATAAAGCTTTATTTACAAAACAAAACAAAAACGGAAGACAGGCCAGATTTGGCCTGCAGATTACAGTTTGCTGACCTCTGGTCTGGATCATGGGATGGCAAGCGGAGTTTTGTGATGTGGCCTCAGGGGCCAGGGTAAGAATGGGGGAAGCCTGATGGGAGGGCTCTTCTTTGATTTACCACAAATCTGCTTTAGCTATGGTTTTAAAAGGGGGTGGGACATGGGCTATTAAAACAACAACAACAACAACAACGCGGTACCCTCCGGACACTCCTTGCTGTCTCCCAGCTGAGAGAAGCAAAAGGGTGCCTCTCTGCATCTCCCCAGAGATAAGGTGACACATCTGGAATCCACATCTGGAATCTGTGGTAGGTACAGAATCCACCTGGAGGGCACCAGAGAGAGGGAGGGTTCCACAGGGATTCTGTTGCCTGCGGAAGGAGTGATTTCTCAGCACTGCAGTTTGCTTAACCAGACATGGAATTTCTACTGGTCTGAGTCTGAGGCTGGAAAAGCCTCAGATGGGATAAAGGAGCCTAAATAGCTTCCGGTTTGAGATGCTGCGACCCTGTGCAGAGGTCATGGGGTGCAGGGGTGTGCTCCTTCCAGAGGAGGCTGCCACCATGACCCACCCAAACCTCACAGCTCCATGACCACCGAATTCTAGCCTTGCACACTGTCTCAGCAGCAAGGGCCTTAGAGATGAACCGATCCATTTTACAGAAAGAGAGAAAGGGAGGCCCTGCTCAGGGAGAGGCCAGATCCCAGGTCACACAGCCAGTAAAAGGCACAAATGGGATTCCTGAATCCAGGCCCCCTGGCTTCCAGGCAAGCTCCTCCCATTAGAGGAGCTGTTCCCTTGGGGAGCAGGGAAAGGAAAATCAGGCTGCTCCCCTTCTGGATTCCTTTCCCCTTTCTTTGATCTGTCCTACTTATGGGACCTCCCAGCTGCAAGAGCCACAGAAAAGATGTAAGACAGAAAGGGGAGAAAAGTCGAGGGAGAGACAAGAGAATAAGTAGAGAAGAGAAAACATAAAGAGAACCTGGGGCAGAGCAGAGGAAAGCCTGTGAAGGTCAAGCAAGGCACACAGACAGGGCCTCGGCAGTGGGCCTCCAAGGGCTTCTCTCTGGAATCCATTCCTCGTCCTTCCAGTTTTCCTTGAGGGAACTCTTCTTCCCCTAATCTCCATCAGCATGGTTAGGATAGGGCTGACTCTACCCCCGGATGCAGGGCTGGGCACATCTTCCAGAACCATCCAACCAGAGACTATCCCCTTCCAGCCCTGGTGCTCGCTTTAGGGGTGGTCAGGGACCCCAAGCCAGGCCCATCAGAATCAGTGAGATGCCATTTCTGGACTTCTGTCTGAGATGCTGGGTACAAGGAACCGTCTTATCACTGAGGTTAATTTGCTGATCATTTTTCAGCCTGACTGCTGCCCCTAGGAAAGAAAAGCCTTCCTGAGAATGGGGATGGAGAGGAGGGTTCAGCCAGTGGTGTCCTGGTGAATATTTAAAACTGGCTGGGTGGGAATGGAGGAAGCCCTGGTTTGGAGCATTTACCAATTTCCATGGTATAAATTCTCCTTCAATCGCTAATGTCAATCTTCCAACCTGACATCCTCAAGCACACAGTTAGGAAAAGATGTGCACAATTAGCTCTGGTGAGCTGGGGTGAGTTGGCCCTAATACACTGCATTCAACCCGTCAACATCATCTGAGCCCCTGAATTCCACTGGACCTGAAATCAGAGGTCCCTAGATTTTCCATTTGATGAACCAATACATTCCCTTTCGCTTAAGCCAATTGGAATTTTGTTTGCCACTTACAACCCAAAGCGCCATAATTTAGACCAGTTTGCTCATCCTTTCCTGCTACATTACACTTGCAATTCCAAACCAGCCATTTCTCCCAGTAAAAGCCATTTTCTTTCCCACTTCTTGTGCCTATCCTCAAGTTTTGAGGTCTCCTTCTGTGTTCTCATTGTTTAAGCTCAGCCAAAATAAAAAAGGGCATCCAAAAGAGATGAATCACCCTTCCAACCAAATCAGTGTGTGGAATCAGAACATCGAGTCTGATTTGGGACCCCCTCGATTTCCTTGGGACCACTATCTTCTGAAGATGTCTAACCGTGCCAGTGATCCTGCTTTCGATCGTGAAGATTAACCTTCCCGAGCCTCTCTGACATGCAATTAAGTGAAGCATAATCTCATCTAAACAATTTGAATTGGATTTATTTGAATAATTTAATGTACACCTGCAACATTCAATCAATACCTGCCCCCCCTTCCTTCTTAAAATAATTAACTTTGCACAGTTAAGTTACTCTAATTTCCAGCAAGTCTGAAGTGACAAAAGTTCAATTGGTGAAGTCTCAGGGGACAAGATTAGTATCTACTCTTTGGTTTACCATCTCAACACTCCATGCATTATTTGTAATTGGTATTAGCAACTTTAAATTCTGATTAATTACAGGAGAGCCTGTTCTCAATGCAGAAACAAAGCCACAAGTTGGGGAGTAATAGACCCAATTATTCCTAGGTAGGCTTTCTGTAATAGATTTTATTATCAAGATATCTCATCTCAGAGGCAGACACAAAGGAACTCATTTCATTAGATGATACCACCTCTTGAATTGAGACAAGCACATTCATCATTTGGGATAAAGATAGCTTGGAAGAATTCCGTCCCAGAAACGTGTCTGAGGCTAGTGGCATGGGGTCCCACATCCTTTTCAGGACCAAGTTTCTTTTGTAGAGAAACCTTTGTGGGGAGACAGACAGGAGCCCATGGTGCCCGGAAGGAGGCAATGATATAAATACCCACAATCTCTCCTTGCTAGCTCACTGAGAATGCAGGAGGCCATGATGGGTGGGAAGTGAAGCAGTCTGAACAGGGAGTTTATAAACGTGTTGGGCCATTTTGGATCACACTGAAATAACAGGGCAGTAATTAGGAGAGCTATCTCCCTATCAGGAGAGCCATAAGAGGTATTATTTACACCCTGCTCATGGCCCCAAATGCCCTCCATATGGAATGCCTTTTTAAATACTTCAGTTCCCAGCCAAAATAATTCATCTTTATGCTCTGAAGTTCCCAGTCATTTGCAGGAGGAAAACACAGAGAGGTTTTTTTGTTTTTGTTTTGTTTTGTTTTTGTTTTATTTTTTAAAGGAAACCCTTAAATCGGGCTTTGGTGAATGCCTCCCGGCAAAGCGGTGAGAGAGGGCTGTGTTTCCAAACTACAGTTTGGAAATATGGGTCTTTGGGTGGCCAAGAAAACCCAACAAGAGAAACCGAGAACGAACATGAAACTAAGGTCCTTACCAGATGTGGCCAGATTCTCAGAAGACAGGAGGAGGCGGACAAGAGGGAAAGATAAAGGAGCTCGTGTGATGGACAGAGTGAGAACATGGGGTGAACCACTCAGAAAAGAGTAGATGGGGTCATACCTGTTTGATACACTAAGGAAAAGACCTTCCGATGACAGAGTTCTGACAGTGAAGTCATTTCGCTTAAAAAAAGAGTCCGTGAATGATGAGGTTTGATTTAAGAGCCCTTGGACCCCAAAGCTACCCTCTTTCCACTCGACACCATAACCTAACTGGGGCATGGTGACCCCACCCCAGGGAGACTCCAAGCAACTGGTGTGCAGGAAGGGGCTCCTACCAGCATGCATGAGCCAACTGTTAAATTTTCCAGAACTCTGCAGGCCGGTTGTCCAACACAGCTACCATTAAGAATTAAACAGTACAAACTTGTAAGTCAATAAATCATATTAAAAACAAAGGAAACCACACACTCAAAATGCATTGCTTCCTAATTATTTTAGCACCATTTTACTATCATCCGTGCTTTTAAAGTGTTTGGTCTCTATCCTACATGGAGGGTGGCCTCCCAATTCTGCGTTCAGTGACGTCATGTTGTTAGCTTGCAGTCAGCCCTGGTGGGGGATTTGAGAACACTACACACCAGGAGTCACCTGCTCTGGAGAGCTGATTGTTAAACTCTTGCTAGCACATGACTGGCCCAAGCTTTTCTCCTGGGAGCGCCTTCCCAGACCCAAATTCACTCCAACCTCTCGATCACATCAAGGGGAGGTCTCCTCCTTACGGGGAGTAGGGAAACCCCCCCACCCCAGTTCAGAAGAGAGCCAAGACCCTCATGGCTAGCCCATCGTCTGTTTCAGGCCTCACCTTCTTTCCACTTCTCCCCCACCCCAAAGGTGGAAAATACACCCCCAAGTAACACCCAATAAATAATTCATGGGCCATATATAATTGATGTTGGATTTAACAGAAGTAGAGCCGTAAGTGGTTGTCTATTAACTATTTATGATTTTGCCCGGGTGGCTGACAAGCCAGGCTCAGTGAGGAGATCACACCCATGCTCCCATGTTTTATTTAAACATTATTAAAAGTCCACAGTCTGCAGCAAGGCCTTCCATTCTGCTCAGAATTAGGTTCTGCTGTGAAGTCACCTCGGGGGCAGGCCTAAATTTGGGACTGGGTTTTACAGGCATCACTCCTGTCCTTTCCCTCTGAGTGTAGGGTGTTAAGCTGCCCTCCTCCTCCTGTCCGTGAATTCCTCTCCTCCCGATGTGCATGCCCCTTCCGGTTTTTCTGTGACCTCGGGTACATCCCATCACCCCGCTAAGCCTATTGGGTCATCTGTAAAGCGGGGAGTATCATGAGTCTTGCCTTCAGAGTTACTGTGAGGGTCACGTAAGAGCAGTGATCTCAATGGGGATGCTTTTGCTTCCCAGGGCACATTGGCAATGTCTGGAGATATTTCTGATTGTGATGACTTAGAGTTGGGGGAGGGGTTGGCATCCAGTGGGTAGAAGTGGGGAGGTTGCGAAATATCCTACAAGGCACGGGCCAGCCCCCCCAACAGACAATTATCCAAACCCCAAAGTCAATAAAGTCTAGACTACAGAATCAGAACCAAATATTACTTTTTATGAGTCAATTTAAAATATATATATATACTCGAATGAGGAAATACTGTGTGTCTAAAACTTACTGAGTAGGAGAATGGGTTTGAGTTGGTCAGATTCTGACTCTGCCACTTGCTGGGAATGTGACTTTGGCGAAAGTGCTTAGGCTCTCTGGCTCTTAGTTCCTTTTTTGGTAAAATAGGGATAATTTGCTCAAAAGGAGAGGTTGGAATGAGAGAACCCATGTAAGTGCTTAGCCCAAGGCCCAGCATGCAGTAAGTAATAAACAAGCACTAACTCCCCCCAACATCACTAACCATCCACCATCATGGGCATGGGATGGGATGGGGAAGTAGAGCCAGTAGATTTAGGATAAAGTTTAAGTAGAAGAAGAATCAGAGTTAGAGGAAGAGTGAGAGATGAAAGAAGAAAGAAAACTGTGATATCTATTAAGTCCCTACTGTGTGCTATCATTGGGCACCTTTAGATAAATCATCTCATTTGAGCCTCAATACCAACCAATGAGATCGGCTGCATTATATCCACCACCCCCCCGCATTGTATAGCTGGTGAAACTGAGGTCCTGCCATGTTAACTTAGCTGCCCAAGCTCTCTGACTCCAAGTCCAGTGCTCTTTCTAATGTCCTGTAAGTGAGCTGAAGAGTGTCTCCCCAAAATTCATGTCCACTGGGAACCTCAGAATGTGACTTTGTTATAAACAGGGTCTTTGCAGATGTAAATAGTCACGATGAGGTCATATGGGATTGGGGGGTCCTAAATCCAATGACTGGTACCCTTATAAGAAGAGGAGAGGACACAGAGGCAGAGAAGGGAAAGAAGGCCACATGGACACAGAGGCCGAGGTTCAAGTTATATTGCCACAGCCAAAGAACACCCGGAGCCACCAGAAATTGTAGGAGGAAGAACGGATTCTCCCCTATGGCCTTCAGAAGGACTGTGGGTCCTGCCAACACCTTGATTTCAGACTCTGGCCTCCAGAACTGCAAAATAATAAATTTACATTGTTTTAAGACAACCAGTTTTTGGTAATTCGTTATGGTAGCCCCAAGGAGCTGTGCATCCTTGCTCCACCCACACACACAAGTCAAAGCAATTATTTGGGGGGATGAGAGAGAAAGAGAGACAAGAGGTGACATGTCTGCACCTACACACGTGGTGGACAGGTGAGAGCTGAAGAAGAGCAAGGGCAGCAGCAGAGGAGAGCAGGTGTAGGGGTGGGAGGAAGGGATTCTGTAGCTGGCATTCAACAGAGGAGCTGCAATGAGAAAGAAGGAAAAGAGAGAAAGAAAGAGGAGGTGAACAGAGTCGGTGTTTATATCCCTGACTGTGGTGTGTCTCTGCCCTTCTGGAAACCCAGACATTGCCTAACATACAGCAGGCATTCAGTAGACACTTCCTGAATGCAGGTGTGAAGAGGCCACGATGAACAGCATCGGACAACTGTTCTTCCAAAGCCGACAACTAATACCGCCTCATCGTTCGAGACACCCACGTGGTGCATCCTCCACGCACTCTTCTCTGCATCTCCTGGTTATACGAACCCACTTCCTCCTCTGCCCACACGTCCCATCTTGTATCAGAACAATTTAGGGGTGTCTGCATCTCCTCCTCTTGATCTTGAGATCTCCAAGGGCACAGTTCCTGGGCCATTCATGTCTGCATGATGGGGTGAACACAGGGGGAGGTGGGAAGAGAGAGGAGGTGCTTTCCCCCATCCCTAGTAAGGGGTGGGGATAACAGTAAGGACTTCCTGGAGGTGGGACCTGACTTGAGTTTGAAGGTTGAGTAGGCAGCAGAGGGATGCATGGGAACAAAGATGGTGAGTCAAGAAACAACATGGCGCTGGGGCCTTTCATGCTTGAGTAGAGCATGCAAGGTGATAAGAAGCAGGCAACCAAAGGCAGAAGGATCCACAGAGGCTAGATCTCAGAGGCTCTGGGAAGGAGCTGGGATGTGGTTCTGAAGGCAGTGGAGAGCCACGGAAGATTTCTTAGCTTGAAGAGCAACCCAGTAAGACGTGTCCCTTCTGGAAAGATCTTCTGCAGGGATGAGCCAGAGTGGAGGGAAAGTGGGGAAACAGGTTGGAAGGTAACTATAGAGCCCCAGACCAGAGGGGATGGGGCTTAATTAAACACAGTGGAAGCAAGGATGGGAGGAAGATGGGAGGGGATGGATTTTTAAAATACCCAAAGAGAGTAAAACAGCAGGCCTGGCCATTAATCTGTGTAAGCCAGAGAGGGACAGGCCACTGGAATTTCTGGTGTGGGTCACCGGGTGGTGCGCTAAGAGTAAGCAGAAGTCTAATCTATGTTTTCCAAGGCCTGGGAAGTTTTTGAAAAAGACACCTGGCTCAGAGGAAAGTTGAGGTTAGGGAGTGAGGCCAAGGTGCTGGAGGGTAAACCCAACAGGTGCGGCCTCCAGAACAGGTGCATCTGGCAGAAAGCAGGCAGAGGGTAGGCCTTCCTGTCACCATCAGCCCTTCCAGCTGCCCTTGACCTCCCTCGGTTACCCTGCCCCGGGATTGAGTGGTTTCCCCTGGGCTCTGTAACTATTGAAAAACAACAGGACATAAATCCACAGATGAGCTGTCTCATCGCTCCCATGACAAAGGGACTTGAATGATTTAGAGCCAGAATATTCTTTTTCTCCATAATGGCTCCTGGAGTCACCAGGAATAGTACATTTACTAAAATTAATGGCAAAATCTCATTTTTCTTTTTTCCGGGAAGAGAAGTTCCATCGGTGGGGTAATTGATCCTGATCTGGACGTGCCGGTGAGCCAGCTAGGAGCGTAAATCATTCACACGAAACAACTCGCAGCCCTTTAAACCAACACCAACAGTGACAAATGGCGCAGTCTGGGACAGGCGGAGGGAACACAAAACGGAGATCCATCACCATCCTTCCCGCTTCTCACCGGGGCCCAGCGGGGGGGATCTTTTTGGGGGTCTCCCATGGCAGAGCCATTTCTCAGCAGGATTGGGCCGAAACGGCAGGGTGGGGTCACGGTGCCAGCTTTAGAGCTGGACACATGGGGACGCCCATTCCCACCTCCGCCACTCCCAACACTGCAGCCCTGGGCCAAGCGCCTCATGTGTCTGCCCCCCCCCCCCACATTCTCCACCTGCTGGGCTTGGTGGAAACGTGAAAGAAAACCACATCTGCAAAGGGCCTAAGCTTAGCATGAATGAATGAATGAACGAATGAATGAACGAATGCATGCATGCATGCATGCTTGGACTGGGGAGTTAGAAAATTCATTCTATCCCTCCCAGGGAGATTTGAACTTAAAGCATGGAAAGTGAATGTATAAAATACACGAATAATGGCCTTTGCGATATCTCTCCATTCAATGTGAGCTCCTTGAGGGCAAAGATGTGTCTTGTTCCCCGCTGGATCCCCAACACTGAGCACCGGGCATGGCCCGTGGGAAAAACTGAGGCTACCTAGCTCACGAAGGAAAGGACCAGAATGCTGACTGCCTTGCAGGCTTTTGGTAAAATTTATTAGAGAATGCATGGCATGGGGCAGCTGTCCCTTTGTCTTACAGGGGACGGAAGAGAGCAGATTGGTGGCATGGACGTGAACCCGTAGAAGCCTGGGGAAGTACCAGGATGCCACACTGATGGGGGATGTGGGGGGGCTCAGCAACTGAGCTGCGTTTTATCCACACTGAGTTTCTACAAAGCAGGGGCTTTATGATTCCTTGCCACTCCCCACCAATGCCCACTGCTGCGCCATGCCCATAGTTGGTGCTGAATAGACAAATGTTGAATGAATTAGTGAATAAGTTATACAAGAAAAGAGGGTATCCTCTCTTCTCCCAGTGGAAATATCCCAGGCCCTTAGGCAAGGGGTATACTTGAGGGCAAATAGGTTGGTGAGTGTGGGATATCCACTATTAGGAAGGGTCGGCCAGCCTGACATCGTCCTTCTGAGCCTTGCTAATCCACAGAATCTCTGAAGAAACAAGAGGTGCATGATCACTGCAGAACACCAGCTAGGCAAGAACATGCTCTCCTTTCTTGTGGCGGGTTGAAGGGTGGCCCCTAAAACCAAAAATCCTCCTAGAACTTGCCGATGTGAACTTATTTGGGGAAAAAAAAAAAAAAACATGTCTTTATGGATATAATTAAGGTAAGGATCTCAAGATAAAATCCACCTGGATTCAGGGTGAACCCGAAATTCAATTATAGGTGCCCTTATAAGAAAAAGCAGAGGGGTATTTGAGACACACAGACGCAGAGACAACAACCATATGAAGACAATGGGAGATACTGGAGAGATAAGACCACAAACCAAGGAATACTGGAAGCTACCAGAATTTGGAAGGACAGAGAAGGATTCTCCCCTGGAAACTTCCGTGGGAGTGTGTTGCTGCCCAAACCTTGATTTCAGACTTTTGACCTTCAGTCAAATTTACTCTGTGAGAGAATAAATTTCTATTGTTTTAAGCCATCCAGTTTTTGCTACTTTGTTAAGGCAGCCCTAGAAAATACACCACCCAACCACAGATATGCCAAAATAAGGGGAAGATTTCAGTCTTGGTAAACTTATGCAGCATCTTGCCATCAGAAAATAGAGAATGATGCAGGTCTTGTGTCAGCATACACACAAGCATCGTGCTTTACAGTTTTTTTTTTTTATTCATATATGGGGGTTGCTCTATAATCTTTTCAGTATTCCAGGGCCTTTAAAGATCTTAACCTGTCCCTGAAAGTGGGGATAGGGAAAGGAAAGGGAGAAGGGGAGGCAGGCGTGGAGAGAGAGGGAGAAAAGAACAAAGAAAAGAGGAAGAAAGCCACTGTTTGATCTGGCCGGCACGCCTGGGTGTCTGGCCAGTTAAAGAAGACATCAGAGGAGACAGACAGGCTGGGATTTTCTCTTGCTCCCAGCCAGAGTGGGCGGGAGGGGACCTCAGCTGCATGAGAAACAGGGCTGGTGAATGAGGAAGTCATCCTGTCAACTGGAGGAAAGAGCCTTTCTCTCTCCCTGGCCATGGGAGGTGAAGAACTGCCAGTCTTAGCCCTTGGACTTTGTCTGGGAAACTGGGTCTCTGTGCAGAGCCTCACCTCCCCCCACACGACAGCCACGCTGATGGCTTGTCAAGGGCAAAGCTGATGAGAGGGGCCCCGGCGGTGGCAGGCAGTGGCCCGAGAAATATACTTGCTGTAGGCAGACAAGTTGGTGAGACCTGTCACAAAACCAGAGTGGACAGGGCGGGAAGGAGATAAAGACGGTGATTTAGGGACCTTCTGGCCAAGTCTTGGCAGGTGCTGGGTTGTCTCAGTGAAGGCTCTCTGATGCTGGGCAAAGGGGGTGCCAGATGTCTCCCAGGTCCCAGAAGCAGAAGCCTGGAGTCTTAGGGATATCGGACCTCATGGGGAAAAGGAGGAGCCAGCTCTCTCAGAGGCCCTGTGATTCCTGCAGGAAACTCTGCTCAGAAAAATACAGTGCATGACGGGAGAGAACTTCCCGCTGGACAGGAAACACATTTTTATCTTTTCCCCCCTTTTTCTTCCCTATGAAATTTAGTAAAATGCCAAACTCTACATTTTACGGATTTTTATTTTTTTATTATTATACTTTCTTTCTTTTTTTTTCCCCATCCTGATGGGAAAGAGATTTTTAAGTGTTGCTTGGACCACAGTGGGAGCAAAGCATGGTTTAGTCAATAAAAGCACAGACTACAGTGTTGGACGGGCCTGGGTTTAAATTCTTACTAGTGTGTAGCCTTGGGCAAGTGAATGTACCACTCCGAGCCTTGATTTGGCATGTTGATGGCCCCTTGCCTCAGTTTCCCCATCTGAAAAACGGGGATAATATTCTGACTTTACAGGGTCCTTAGGAGGATTTTATGATATGGATGGTAAGCCTCCATGCAAGGTGGACATTTAATCAACGTTGGTTCCTTCCTCTTCCCACGAGGCTGACCTGCCCTTGGAGTGGAATGTGCGAGGCAGGAGAAGAAATTCTGGAATCTGAAATGCACACGTGCTGGGTGGACATCCAGCAGCAGTGAATGCCATTGGTCCACTTTGGGCCCGCCCCCAGAGTCCGCAGCCAATGGCAGCGTCGTTTCTCTGCCCATCCCCTTCTGGTTTCTCCCTGCTTCCCAAAGGCCCCCGAGAGCAGCCCTGGAGGGGGCTCCCATTCAGAAAGCAGGAGGGCACTCCTGTACCCGAAATCCTCCATCAGATGAGAGCCAGCGTTGGGGACAGCACTCACCAGCTCCATGCACCTGCGGCTGGCCTCCGCCTCGCGTTGCACCAGCTCTTCCATGTCCGCCTTCAGCTCCTCCAGGCGCCGCTGGTAATACTCACTGCTCTCCCGTTGCTGGGACTCGGACTTGGCTGCCTGAGTGAGCTCCTCGCCCATCTTGATCAGGCTATCCCGAAGCCGGATCACCAGGACCTGGAGTCGGAGCGGGGAGCACACATCCATCTTGTTAATAGAGGCCAGGGGCAGGAGACAGGGGGCTCTGGGGAGGGAAATCCTGTGCTGAGTCTCTGTGCATTTGTATAAGGTCATCAGGATGATAATCCTGATTTCTGATACAGAAATGAACTTACTTTGAAAACCTAGCCAATGATAACTGCTATACCGAGAGACAGCCTAGCATCTGCACGAGCACCCTGGCTTTTGAATACGCTCTAGGTTCAATCCTCACCACTACCTCTTTCTGGCTGTGTGCCCTTGGGCAGGTTATTTAACCTCTCTGAGAGACAGGGATGATGACAGTATTTATGTCCCAGGGATGCTGTCAGAATTGGAAACGTTAAGTTCCGCAGAAGGCTTAGCTCAGTGCCTGGCACATCGAACATTCTAGACAAGGGTTGGGAATTATTAATATTTATAGCAGCCCTCATCGTTCTATGAAGCTGTGCAGTGGGGAGCACACCACGTTGGGAAATCAAAACCCCTTCCCCAGTATGGGTTTTGGGTTCCTGATTTGTAAAACGAGGAGGTTTGATCAGAAAATCTTCCATGAATGAGCCTCAGCTCTAAAGCTTTATGGCATTTTCCCTTTTCTGGGGGGGAGAAGCCAAGAGGACACAATGAAACAGTAGAGAGGAAGAAGCTGTGGGCATCACCATTGCTACAGAAAACAAACCCAAATGCTGTTCTGCAGAATTCATTAGTTGGCCAACAAGCCCGGAGCCAATCGATTCTGATGGGCAAATACTTGAGTGTTGACCTAAACCCGAGCCTGCATGAATATTTTAGGGCCTTGCTCATGACGGATGCGGAGCCCCTCTCCAGATCAGAGGCTGAATAATGGTCTAAAAGAAAAGCTTTACTCTTCAATTGCCCTTCGCCTTTCAAACGGAGTTTAGCAACAATTTCAAAGGGCAGCAGGGGGGTTAAAAGGAAGAAAAGCAGTTCTCAAACGGTGTCCCCAAGGCACCTCATCTCAAGGACCTGGGAGTCTACGAAATTCAAATCATGATGGCAGAGGGGGGAAGTGAATTTGGACATAGAATCTGCCACTGAAAGTTTTTTTTTAATCGTAATTTTATTTTCTTCTCTGCTATCACTTGACTATGCTAGAATCAAGTTAAAAAATAAAAAAACAAATGAAAAATCTGATAGAGCCCGCCATTATGTACACGAACTTCCAGGGGAGTGGCTAATGAGAAACAGCTTTGACAGTGGTGACGTCCACTGGGCGGTGGCTCGTGTCACTGGCCCGCAGAGCTAAAGGTCAATGTAATCATTGAACCCTGCCCCAGCCCATCTATGTCTTACCTGCCCTTCTCAAGGTCCAGCAGTAATGCCACCTTCTCCTGGAAGCCTCCCTGATTCCCCAGCTTGAAAAGAACACCATCTCCCAAACCTCCCAGCCCTCTCTCCGTATTATGGGTCTTCATGTACATATTTCACCCACATCTCCTACAAAACTCTATGTTTCTGGAAAGCAGAATCTGCTTTTTTGTACATCTGTCTCCCATGTGCCTAAACCAGAGCCTGGTACACACTTAGTGCAAAATGGATTTCTGCTCAAAGCGAGTGTCATGTGTGTAAGTGCATGAGTGGGTGGATGGAGATGGGCAGAACAGGATCAGTGGATAAAAAGGTGGACAGACAGAGGGGTCAAGGTCTGAAGAAAGGGAAAGATCAGAGGAAGAGAAGAAACTGGAGAAAGGAAGGAAGAAGAGAGAGAAGGGGGATGATGGATGGAGGGGGACGGAGGTGGACGGAGGTGGGTAGGCTGGACGGATAGGTACCTATGAGACCTTGCGGTTGAAGGCAGGCAGAAAGTAGGGAGCAGAGAGGAGGAACACAGATGGGAGATGGAGGAGGAATATGGATCCAGAGAAAGGCATGAGCGGATGGAGGGATGGTCGGAGGACGGACAGGGCTTACACAAAAGCCCCACTGCTCTCGGCCTGAATAATATTTACACATCCACAAATACCTCGAATCTCTTAATCTGCACTTTCTGGAACTCCGTCTTGTTCTCCAGGTCACAGATGACTGCCTCCTGCCTGCTGACAATGGCTCGGTCCACGGTGGACTGCTCCAGGTACTCGATGCGCATCTGAGCCACCTGCAGCTGCGGGCCAACCCGAGACGTCCATTGGCCACCTGCTGGCCCCGAGTCCCAGCATCGAGACACATGCAGGACTCAGCCCCAGGCGCATCCACACCGCCTCCTTCTGGCTCTGGTAGTACACGTTCAAGGGACAAGCACAGACTGCCGGTACCCTCCCACCAGCCCCTGCCCCTGGGCCGCAGAAGCTGGAGGTCATGCTTCCTGTGTGTCTTCAGCATCCAACACAAGACTTTCAATCAGCAAGCTTCGGCATCCCAGGATGCAACCAAGAGTGGGCTTGGGAGCCAAGCACATGCATCAGAGTTCAAAGCCAGGCTCTGCCACTTTCCAGCAGGAGGCACCTGGGCAGGCCAGTTCCCCTCCTTGAGCTCATTCTTTCACTTTTGTGTGTGTGAGGATTGACGGCAATTAGTCCCTGGTATATAATAAGTACCCAGCAGAGGCCCCATGCTACTATTATTTTTGTGTTGTTGGTGTTATGCCTATGGACATTTGCTCGAGGCACCATCATGTAGGCAGAAACCCTAAGCAGGCACATGCAACAATTCTAGAAGGGCTTTGAGAATTGCATGGATAAGAGCAACCCTCTAGCTGATGAGTGAAATCCAGGGGTGTTTGGAAGAACCATGGCTTCAAAGGAAGATTTCACAAAAGACGAGGATCCTGTCTCGCCCCGACCATCCCTTTCTCCTTGGAAAGATTTCTCAGAGGAGGAAAATCTTGCACAGAATGGCTGATGAGTTTTGCTGCACAGGGCATGTGTGGAGGCTGAACTAGCAAGAGCAAAAGTCTGTGTGTGTGTGTGTGTGTGTGTGTGTGTGTGTGTGTGTGTGTGTGTGTCTGCTGGGATTGTTCTCAATTCATTTGGTGCACAAGTGAAGTTGAGTGAGTGGGGATGGATGGATGGATGGATGGATGAGGGACAGTTTTCCAGGATCCAAACGGGGAGGTCCCAGAGAGACCCCTTCCCTTCCTCCCTGCCACGAGAGCAGCTCTGAGCACGTACTTGTTCTTGAAGTTTGTGCTTCTCCTTCTTGGCTTCCTCCAGCTGTAGCTGCAGTTCTTGGATCTGCCCAATGTCAGTAGCAGACTAGTGAGACCAAAAAAAAAAAATGTCACCTTGAGACTTTGCTGGGAAACTACCGATGGCAAGCCCTTCTCCCCACCCCCACCCCCAGATGTCTAAGACTCTCAGAGCTTCCGTGACAAGAGCTCGTTCCAAACAGTTACTGCTCACATCCTCCCCACATCGTCCATCTCCGTGTCTGCTGAGTCACTCCCGTTATATAAGCCCATGGCTTTGGTCAACCGCCCAGCACACTATCAGACACTCTTGAGAGCCCAGACAGAAATGGGCTGGCCACAGCACCAGGGTCAGATTCGGAGGGAAGAGAATTCCCGAGTGTCAGGTGACTGGGATTCTAGACTTGGATACTGGCCTTGGCCTCTCTGTCCCTCAGTATCCCCATCTGTAAAATGAGCTGAGAGTCTCTGCTTAGCTCCTCTACACAGAGTTTGTTCAGAGATGAAATGAGGCAGTG
Source organism: Phoca vitulina (assembly GCF_004348235.1). Classification (NCBI taxonomy): domain Eukaryota; kingdom Metazoa; phylum Chordata; class Mammalia; order Carnivora; family Phocidae; genus Phoca; species Phoca vitulina. The sequence continues at coordinate 781,291 of NW_022589785.1, read as the reverse complement.
GAGACTATAAATGTCCTTAAAAAAAGTAGAACCAAACTGTTAAGTGTGATTATCTTGGAAGAGAGGAATTTCAGGGGGCGGGAGGGTCCTTCACTTTCTATTTTCCACATGTCTTTATTATTTGAATTATTTATTTATTTATTTATTTATTTATTTATTTATTTATTTTTAAAGATTTTATTTATTTATTTGACAAACAGAGAGAGACAGCGAGAGCAGAGAGCCCGACTTGGGGCTCGATCCCAGGACTCTGGGATCATGACCTGAGCCAAAGGCAGCTGATTAATGCCTGAGCCACCCAGGCGCCCCATTTATTTAAATTATTTATAACACATATATGAATATACTGTTTTTATAATTGATCAAATGCAGAAATTTCCCTTTGACCCAAAATAAGTGTGAGTCACAAAGGCAGAAGATGGCATAGGCTATTTCTGTGGTGGCTGTTCTAGAGTCGAGGACATAGTTGGTTATTTTTTTTTAAGATTTTATTTATTTATTTGATGGAGAGAGACACAGTGAGAGAAGGAACACAAGCAGGGGGAGTGGGAGAGAGAGAAGCAGGCCTTCTGCCAAGCAGGGAGCCCGACGTGGGGCTCGATCCCCGGACCCTGGGACCATGACCTGAGCCAAAGGCAGACGCTTAACGACTGAGCCACCCAGGCGCCCCAATAGTTGGTTATTTTTGTTATCATTATTCCTTGTTTGGCAGAAATTACGTCAGATCTTATCTCGGTAGAATGCATCTGAAGTCTGGCAGGCAATGTACCATGGATCCCCTCTGGGGTATAACGTGGGGAAGATGCTCCTTACTCCTGGAGGGAGCTGCTCACCCCCGTTATCAGAAACCTGCCAGGGATCCCCATCACTCATCTGCCTGTTCTACCCCAAAGCCTCTGCTGCACCCCATCTTACCACTGTGCCTCCTGACTGTATCCTGGGTCCGTCCACCCACCCATGTCCACTCTACCTCCCCGGTACAAGCCGGCTGACCCTTCTCCCTCCTGCTCTGACCCCTAAGAAACTTGCCAGTAATTCCCATCACACATAAAATAAAATCCAAACTCCTCTCAGCCTATGAGCCCCTGATCTGGCCCTGCTCTGCTGGCCTCGCTGAGTTCATCTTGGGCCCACACTCCTCACTGGCCTCCTTCCAGCTTCTCAAATGTGCCACCTTAGGCCCTTTACACATGCTGTTCCATCTGCCTGGAACATTTCCTGCAACCTTCACTATTCCACCCAACCTAATTAACTCCTGTTCCTCATTCAGATCTCCTTCTGAGAGCCACCTTCCCAAGGAAGCCCTCCCTGACCTCCAACCTAGGTCAAGATTCGCAGAACCGTGTTCATTTCCTCTCTGGACTCTAAGCTCATTCTGCAAGCGCCCCCTCTGTTCTGGGTGATTATGTGAGAAGGTCTGCTCAGCCCATGAAACCGCACGTGAACGCAGGGATGGGACGTGCTTTTCTTAACCCAGTATCCTTGGCATTTCACACAGTACCTAACACATGGTGGAGGCACAGTAAATATTAAATAAATGAATGGATATAGACATAGATGTATGGAGAGGTGGATAGATAGATGGAAGGACGGATGGATGAATGGATAAGTGGGTGGAAGGATGGATGGATAGATGGATGGATAGGTGAGTGGCTAGGTAGGTGGGTGGATGGGTGGGAGGACAGGTGGAATAATGGGTAGATGGGTGGATAAAAATGAGGATAGGTGAATGGGTGGACAGATGAGCAAATGAATGGTGGATGGATGAATATTTTGATGGGTAGTTAGAAGGGTATATGGGAGGATGGACGTGTAGATATATGCATACATAAATCAAAATTTTTCCTGGCGGAGATGTCTTCCAGGAATGCACACCCATCTGAAGGTGACACCCTCCTCCATTAGGACATGAAATTTCACCATTCCTATCTATCACTGTGGCATTTATCCCTCCCAGGTCCTAAGACCAGAGAGCGGCCCAACACCTTCTCAACATCCCCCACTTGCCGGGCCCAAGGCCGCCACGCCTTCTTCCACTCTCCATCAATACCTGAGCAATGAGGTCCTTGTGCTTCTGCATGAGGCCGTTCAGGTCATCCTGGTCCTCGTCAATGCGCTTCAGCAGATCTGCTCTCTCAAACTGTAGCCGGTACAGCTGCTGGTCCACCTGGCAGGAGGCAGGACAAGGGGGGGGGGGCAGAAGGGGCCTGATGAAGAGCAAAGTGGGGGGAGGGGCTCACCTGTGAGTGTGTCAGATGAGTGACCATGTACCTGAAAGGAGGTCATGGGTGTATCAGTGCATGGGGGGTGTGTGTGTGTGTGTGTGTTTCAGAGCACACATGTGGCTGTGTGAATGCAGCATGTGTGCATGTGAATGGATAGATGTTTGTGTAAGCCCACATGGGCTCACATTTCATGTTCATTTGAAATGTGCCTGGGACACGCGCGTGAGTACAAACCCCCGGAATCTCCCTGAGAAGCGGGACTCTGTTCTGTTCACGGATATAACCCCAGTACGAAGCCTGCATACAGCAGGTGCTCAGTAAATATGTCTTGGGTGGATGGACAAAATTAGATGCATATTTTACCTAGGAGGGCATTTATTTGTGTGTCTGGTGATTTTGTAGGTGAGTGTGTGCATTCTTTTGTGTGTGTGTGTGTGTGTGTGTGTGTGTGTGCGTGCGTGTGAATGTTTGTCGGCAAGTTCCTCTTAATCTGGTGCCAACAAAATCTGGAACAAAAGGTCCAGTAGGGATCTAGAGACAAGCGTTTCCCTGTAAGTCCATGCCTATACCTAAACTTTAGGATTTCACATGTGGGGTAAAAATTTAAGCCCACCTTGTATGCTCAGACAGGTGACTTAGAAACACATACCCAATTTTCACCAGTATATAAGATTCATGATATATGTTCATTTCCCCCCATTCAGTGGCAAGCACATAGTAGGTTCATAATAGATGGCTGGGTCCCTTATAGGAGTGAGCCTAAGTGGGCGCATGAGGGACACCCTTGTCTCCACTTGTAAGAACAAACATACACTAGCCCAATTATAATGACCAAGTCCCCTGTTATGGTGGTGAGCACACAGTAGGACTACAACAGGTGCCTGGGGACCACTTACAGCAGTGAGCACACTGTGGGCAGACTATAGACATTTTTGTTCCCAGGTAGGGTGCTGAGCAAACAATAGGCCCCTACTGAATGCATCCCCACAGTGCTGAGCACACGTTAGGTCTACCTTTGCAGAGGTGAACACATAGTTGGCCCTCACGTATGCCCTTATACCTTTATAATGCTCAGCTCATAGGAGGATGTCTGTGCTCTCAGAGTACTGACCCAGGAAGTCCCCAATAAGTGCCCTTTTCCCCTCTTACAGTGCTGAGCACAGAGTGGGCCTACGCAAGTCCCCAGAGCCCTGTGCTGGCCCGGGGCCCCCCAGCTCCAGGAAGGGACAGGTACCAGGCTCTTGCTCCGGGTCATGTTCTCCAGCTCGCTGTGCATGTTCTCCAGGTCCGCGGTCAGTGCCTTCTGTGTCTTCAAAGCATCCTCACACTGGGCTTCGCTCTGCTCCAGCTGCACCAGGCAGGAGGATGAGAAGAGAAGAGCCTCGTGAGGCTGCCTCCTTGAATGCCCTTCCCCTCCGGCTCGGCCCCTCTCGGGTGGCAGAATAATTTACAGACGATTCCCATGTCTTCAGAACTATTCATCAAGCCACAACGAGGGGAAGCGGCTGTGTTTGCATCTGAGGCGGCCAGGTTGTGAGCTAACTCAAAATTGAACAGGCACTGTCCCATGAAATAAGGCTAGTCTGCTTTGGTGCCAGGAGCTAGGCCCCAGCTCCGCTCAGCAAATATTTGCTGACACCCACTTAATGCATGCAGGGAACAGTCAGCCTGGAGAGGGGGAGACAGGCAGGGACAGCCTCCTTGAGCAGCACAGGAAGGAAGGCATGGAGCCACTGGGAACACAGGATGAAGTCAGGGAAGGCTTCCTGGAGGAGGTGCTTGAAAGTCAGTGGGAACTCGCCAAGTAGCCGTTTCTTTTATTTTTTTATTTATTTTTTAAAAAGATTTTATTTATTTGAGAGAGAGAGAGAGAGCACAAGCTGGGGGAGAAACAGAGGGAGAGAAAGAGGGACAAACAGACTCCCATCTGAGCGGGGAGCGGGTAGCCCGAAGCTGGGCTTGATCCCAGGACCCTGAGATCATGATGTGAGCCAAAATCAGACTGAGCCACCCAAATGCCCTCATATAGACATTTCTTAACCAGGTTTCAGGGTTGTACACCCCCTTTAAATGGTATGTAAACTATTTGCCATGTGAGCATTTTCTGGAAGATTAAGAGCCACTGACCTAAATAAAGTTTCTCTTTCTCACTCTTTTCTTTCTCATCCATTCACCCGCCTGCACACAGCAGGCCTTCTAGCTTAGCAAAGTGGGGCCATCTAATAGGTCCAAGTACCTCCATGGTCCCAGAAGACAGACATTCCCTGCTGGAGAAAACCACATCCGGGCACAATCCCTAAGTCCATTCTGCAATTGGCAGTTTCCCCTTGATTTCCAAACCCTAGAATCTCTGAGCAGAAAACAGCCTCAGAAATCGCCTAAGGAAAATGCTCAGGGCTCAGAGAGGGACAGTGCCTTGCCTGAAGTCACACAGCTGCAAGGAGTGAAGACAGCCCCTTGTATTGTCCAGACTAGCAGACCTTCTCACTGTCAGGCCACTGCCCCTCCAAAACAGTTAATAATAGTAATGTTGGTGCTTCCAGACAAGAAAAAAAAAAAAGCAAGCTAGTGTCCCTGTGAAATGACACGCATACAATCTCTGGTGCCTGAGGCCACCGAGCAAGTGAGGGGCCCCATTGATCTATAAAAGGAAAATAATTGAGCCAAGGTGGAGGCCACCCCAGGACAACTGGCCAAGGTGGGGGGGATGCTCTGTGGGTAGAGCCCACCTTGGGATCATTTTCATCTCCTTCCAAACTGGGCAGAGAATGTCTTCCCCAGAATATCAGGAGCTCAGCCCAGACGTTAGAGTAATAATAATGACAATGGAAGGTGGGGAGAATGGGGGTCACCACCAATTCGAATATCTCCTGTGAAGTGCGGAGGGAAAGGTTCTGCTTTCATTTTGACCTGTAATCCTCATCTTTGAGAGCTGCTAATATCCCCATTTTACACATGGGGAAATCGAGCCCCTAACCTTCTCCCACAGCTTTCTCACACTAACCTCTCGTTCCAGCCCCACTTCACTGCCGCAGCCACGATCCACAAACCCCTCCCCCCACCCCATTTTCCAAGCCCCCAAGAACAATGTATTCCTGCAGCGAACTCAGCCCATTCCCTCAGTGTGGGGGCTGAGACACACGGAGAGTGCTGCGGAGCTGGGGGAGCATCATGGACAGGGCGAATGAGAAGTCAGGCACAGTCTTATCTTCCCGCTGGTGACCCCAGGGCCTCTGGCAAGGCAGGGGGGTGGCAAGGAGGACTCCCTGCAGGCAGAGGCCTGACTAAGGAGAGGCATTTAAGCTAAGACCAGAAAGATGCAAGGAGACAGCCATGTACAATTTGAGGAGGAAGAAACAGTGCCCTGAGTGGAGGCAGCAGCTGGTGCAAAGGTCCTGAGGCAGGAACAAGAACAAAAGTGAAAGTGGCGCTGAGGGACAGAAAGGTAGCCAGTGTGGCTGGACTGCTGGACAGGGAGGGGAAGGTGGGGAGGATGCTGAAGGAGTGGATGGGGTGGGGGAGCACATTACTGAGGCTAGTGAGCAAAGTGCAACTTCATTTTTCAGTCTGTAGGGAAACCGTTGATGGAGGAGGAGGAGGAGGAGTAGAATGACCTACCCCTGGCTGCTGTGGGGAGGATGGGCTTTAGGGAACAACCCTGGAAATGGGGCAGCCAGTGAGGACACACTGTAGGGTGTGCCAAGAAGAAAACGTTTGGTGGGCAGGAGCAGGTGGGCCATCGTGGGAGGTGAGGTCAGGTAACTAACAGTGGAAAGGAGGCATCTTACAGGCCCCCACTGCCAGGCCAAGCTGCCGGGCCCATGGCCAAGAGGCAAGCGAGAACCCCTGTCAGGAACTGAACAGTGCAGCCCCAAACACGAGGACAGCACTTCCCATCTGCCGAGCTTCTCTGTGGGCTGAGGGTTTTGGCAGCATGATGCCCTGGTCCCCAGAGCCTCCCCGGAGCGAGAAGATTCTGTTTGTATCTCCATTTTCCAGGTGGTATAAGATGCATGATTAAGAAATGCTCCTTCCTTTCCCCAATCTCCCTGGAGCAAGCTGAGAGCGGGATGATTCATCTCCGGGCAGAGATGGACATGGCTGTTGGTGTTATTCTTAGCTCCTTCTGGGGTAGGGATAGGATTATCTTGGCCCTGATGGGTCTTGGCATTAACAGTTGCACCCGCTACTGTCATTTGGGGACCATTTCCAGGACACTGTGCTCTCTCCATCTTGCTTCATAAAAGCCCCACAAGACCTCTTGGGAGCAGGGCACCACCTTTAGGACCACCTGATATAGGAGGACACCGGGGCTCACAGAGGGGAAAGGACTTGCCCACGGTCACGCAGCTGGTCCGCGGAGAAGCCTGGCTGGTCCAACTCCAGAGTCCAGGCTCTTTCCTGCTGGGCTCCACTGCCCCTCCTGGAAAGCCACTCTCTGGAAAGTCTGGACCACATGGGGAGGACAGATTATGATAAAGAGAAAGCTCAGTTGCAGAGCGAATGGTTAGCTCAGTGGCTTGGTGCTATCTCCGGAGCCCCCCCGGGGAAGTGTCCTGAGGTCCGGGACCAGGATGGGGGCTGCAGAATGTGAGGTGGAGCAATCGGAGACAATGGACAGAACTCAGAGGTTGAATCAATGAATCAATGTGGTGGTGCCAAGGACACGCGCATCATCCCCAATAAACAAGTTTATCCCCAAGGGACGAGGATCATGCGGAAACCAACACTCACTGACACTTGCTGAGTGCCAAATCCCACCACGTGTAGGGGTTGGAGCCTGGGCATGGAGCCAGACCTGGAGGATCGGCCTCTCTCAGCAGGTCTCTTAACCTCACGCCTCAGTATCCTCATCTGTAAAATGGGGGAGCGTCACCACCATAGGATCTATGGGATCCTGCATAGTGTGTGAGTGGTATCAGGACAGGGCTCAACACTGTGCCTGGCACTGAGAAAACCCTAGAAAAGTGATGGCGGTTGTCAATGCTGTTTGTCCCTTTCCTTCCCTTAATGGCCTAAGTGTGGGGGGTTAACCCCATTGTAGAGGCCAGGAGAATGAAAGGAAATGGCAGCCGGATGAGCCGTCAACCTCCTACCACCAGGATGAGGCAGGGTCTCGGCTCCCACCATCTCAAGGAGGAGTTCCAGGCTTCCTGGCAGACTGGGGTGGGAGGGGGAGGATGCCAACCCCGGAGGCTCACAAGCCAGTAGGATCTGGTCAGGCAAGGCCAGAACCACCCCCCCCCCACTCTCCCTCCCACTGCAGCCCCAGGTTTCCACTGGGCAGGCTCTGGGCTGCTGCTGACAAGCCATCTAAATGCCGAGCTTTAAAAATTTCAATTTATTACACTTTAGGGAGTGGGAAGAAATACAGGGCCATCTCGGGCTGATTTTCCATTATGGATGACCCTCCGTAAGAATAATTCACCGCACGTTATTTCCATATGGGGACTGTTTGAGTGACAATTTTATGAAGTCGGGTGGCAAGTCATGCTGGGGCTGAGATCAGACTCTTCAGGGGAGTGACCCGGCCCACCACCTCTCGGCAAACACCTTCCCTTCAGGGGGGCACTCCAAGCGGGGCGGTCAGAGAGCAGAAGGGAACAGGGCAGCAGGGACTCCCCTTGGGAAGGGTTATTGGGGTCTGCTCTCCCGTCCTCATAGCCAGTGTGGCCAGGAGGATCCCGGGGAGGGGGGCAGGGGCACCTCACGTCTTTCAGCTCCAAGTCACCATCCATCCGCATGGATGAGCATTCCCAGGGTCCTTGTTGGACCTCCAAGACACAGGGTGGAGAGGGTTAGGGGGATAAGTCTCTGGTGATTTCTATCTATTTCCAGGCCTGACATGGTGCTGAGGATAGAGAGGTCGAGTGACTTACTGAGGGTCTCACAAGTACTAAGCTTCAGACCTGGGATATGAATCCCACTCTGAGCCATTATGCTGCATTCTAGAGTAGGGGTGCCCATGGCAGATGCTTTATACGGGAAATTTTGTGATGTGTCTGCACAGCATCGACTCTCCCTTCTTTTGATAGTGGCACCCCATCTTCCCTGCAAAAAAATGTCCATCCCCCAAATGTCCATGTGCTTCTGATGGAGCTGACCCCCCCCGACACACACACACACACAACTATCAAGCTTTGAGAAGGGCATGTGACTCCGCCTAGCCAATCAGAGCACCACTTCCTGTTGGCCAGAGGGCTTCGTGGTGGGATAATAGCCTGGCTGATGCCGGGAATTTTGCTAGGACTACAGAAACAAAGTTTGTTCTTTGTGTTGCAGGATTAGCTTAGAGTGTCTGGTGGCTCTCTCTAGCAAGAAAGAAAAGACTGCCTAGACTAGAAGGTGACACCAAAGGTGCTCAGGCAGGAAACACATTCTCAATGACATGGTTGGAGCACCTAGATCCAGCCAAGCCTGAAGGCAGTTTTCGCCTCAGAACTTTTCAGATATTTTGGCCAATAACTTCCCTTTCCCCACTTGAGCCGGTTGGAACTGGGTGGCCAGGAGCCAGATACAGAATGAGTGAACAAGTTAGAGGAGATAGGACATGCACAGTGTCAGCCACAGAGTAAACACTCGAAACCACAGGTGATAGTGTTCCTTGATCCTATCCTGCCAAAGATGTTGGATCAATGTAGCTCCATCCAAAATCCTGCCGTAGAATCACAATCATTCATTCTTTATCTATTCTGTGTATGCATCCCTCCCCATAGGGGGATAAATATTGCCCCTTCCTGATTGTTCAATGGGAAAAAGAGGAGGAAATGAGAGTTCTCCCACACCGACTCTATGAGGCACTGTGGGGGTCACTCAACGTTCATAATCACTGTGGCCCACAGCAGCCCTGCACGGCAGGAATCAGCCCACGTCATGGTACAAAAGAGGAAACTGTATGCCGGGCAGGGGAAGGGACTTGCCCTTCAAGTCAATGGGACTCTGAGCCCTTGCTCTTCCTGGGCCCCCACACAGCCCACTCTGCACACAAGTCTTTCCCTCCTGCTGAGTTCATTCTCTCTGCACCATCCCCCTCCGCTCATTCCCCCGGAGGGCAATTGAGATTCCCATCACATAGACATCAACTACAACCCGATGAATAGCATTACTTTCCCATGCAAAGCCATCTGCCTGCTTTAAATACCTGGCGAAAATGTTTGCTTTGGACTTACTAAGCTACTAGATGAGTGGGCTAGACATATGGAATGAGGCGGGGAGAGGGAAAATGCTGGTATTTCAGCGGAGCGATTAGAACGCTGATTTCTGGGTCTGGCTGAACAACGCGGAGGATTTAAGGACCCGTCATCACAAATGCCATGGGGAAGCATTCTAAGAAATGGTGTCACTGGCGGGCTAATCTCAACACATTCCAGTCCTTAACATCCCATCAGGGCACTCAGAAGAATTAACTTTCAGTAGGAGGGCCTTCCCTGAAGGGAATTACCAGCATCTCAAACTACAGAGGGTCCTGATATCGAACAAACTTATTAAATGCAAACATATTAAAAATGTCAGGCCAGGTCCACCAATGGTCTATCCGGCTCAGAAGTCTGATGACAGTGACCCCAAGGGGAAATTTCCTAAGACCATCTGGCGCTTACTCTCTGTGGCCTTGATGAAACCATTTGAGCATCTATTAACCATTCCATCATTTTCCTTACATTGTGCTAGAGGATCATTATTTATTGATGCATCGAAATGCTTTCTGAGTATTTACTGTTTCCATCTTCTTCAGAGTAAAAATAATCATTATCAGTAGCGGGATAATCGTAACTACTCTCTGGATGTTTGCCATGAATATGTTATTTGCAACATGTAACAACTCTGTGACATAGGTACTTTCATCACCGTTTTATCGATGAAGAAATTGAGGCTCAGAAAGGTTAGTGAACTTGTCAAGATCACACAGCTTCTCAGTGGTGAATGGGGCCAGGACCCGAACTGAATTTTAAATCCACCGCTTTTTCTTGCAAGCCCTGTGGCATGGGCTTCCCACCTGCTGAGTAAAACAGACCTTCTTTCACTTGTTTTCAGTCTCTTTCTTTGAGGGTTTAAGAGTCCTTCCTCAGTGACAGACGGTAACTACACTTACTATAGTGAGCCTTTCATGACGCACGAATTGTCGAATTGCTACGTTGTACACCTGAAACTAACACAGGATACTAACATATATACTAACATAATATACTAATATTGTATGTCAACTCTACGTCAATAAAAATGCAATTAAAAAAAGAGTACTTCCTAATTTTGTCTTACAGGATCTCAGGACTGCTCAGGTACTACGTGACTGAACTGACTTTAAGAATTTCCTTCCTGGCTTCCCTCTGGTGGCAGTGGATTTGGAGTATACTGAAGTTCTCCAAAGAGAGGAAGAAAAACAAATAAACAAACAAAAACAAACCTTGGAAAAGCAGGATAAAATACACATAAAACACCCTCCCTGTTCCCATTCTACCACGCCCCAATTTTTATCATATTTCCAACACCCCGTTGCCCCAGTGCCCCATGGCTCCCCTAAATAGCGCAGTGTCTGAGTGCCTCCCTGTCTGTCTTCTTGCTAGACGGCAGGCGCCCAGAGGCCACCTGGGGCTTGCTCTGGGTCCTCACATGGTAAGGGCTCCACGCACATAACACTGAGGGATCCAGGGGAAAAGGGTCAGCTCAGCGAATCACTAACATGTCCCGGTCGGGGGGGCTGCCCACGCTACCTGAGCCAGCCCCGAACACCCCCTTGGAGGGGAAGCCACCCGATGCCTGGTCACTCCCCGGCTCCTCCCGAGCACAGGTCTCTGACCCAGACATTGGCCAGTGTCCAGACAGCCAGCTCCACAGGAAGGACAAGGGGCAGGCCACATGGGCAAACCCTCCCCTGCCAGAGGAAATGAAGCAGCTAGGGAGAGTGACCACTCTCATTCAGACTCATTCAGCAAACCTCCAGGGGCTGGATCTTGAGTCCAGGGTTGAGCCTCCGGTAGGGGGGCTGAGCTTCTTGCCATCCTGTGCCACCACGCTCCCTTAACTAGAACATGCAGCTAACCAGAACACTCTCAGCCTGACCAAGTGATTTTAAATTTGGATTCCAAGATATCTAACTGAGACTGACCAAGTGGGTTACCTTACTCTTAAGAGCTTCTGTTCATAAAATGACACAGCTAAGAGAAGGCAGACGTATACCCCAAAGTTCGTCCCCAAAGCAAGACAAAGTATTTGCAAGATACATAACTAGCAAAGAGCTTACACCCAGAATAGCCTACAAATCACTAAGAAAAATAGCCTACAGTTTGAAAGATGAACATACGGCTTCATCAGGCAGAAGTAGCTCTCCAAATGGCCGATCTACTTTGAAAAGGTGATCCACCTCTTCACTCGTCAGGGAGAGGCAAAACGGAACCTCAAGACGCCTCCTCCTGCAGAATGGCTAAGATGTGAGTAACGAACAAGCCCAGGGGCTGACTGGAATGGGACACCGGTGGGCCACATACCCTGCTGGCTGGAGTAAAAGCGTCTACAGACAGTTGGCAGAACCATGTGGCTACCTCCACCACAGTTAAAGAACATGTGTACCGTGACCCAGAGATACTACACTTCTAGGTCTATACCCTACAGAGAGGCACACACGCACGCCTCCCTCCCAAATAAAATAACACGGGGAAGAAAACGTGCACCGTAGCTGTATTCCTAATCACCAAAATCTAGGCACAACCTACGTGTCCATCAACAGCAAAATGGCTCAATCATGACATAGTCTCAGAAATAGCAAGGAAGATGACCAGCTACTACTTAACGATAATATCAGTAAGTCTTGTATGCATCAATGGAGAAAAAAAAAGGCAAGGCCCAGGCCAGAACAAGTGGTTGGTAAGAATTCCTTTGAGAAGCAACATGAGCAGATAATCGAGAAAAGGCACTCAAGCTAGCATCTGGCTCATCACCTTCTCCCCTAAACCTATGGGCACCTTCCTTGATCTTCCTCGCAATTACTCAGGGCTAGCAACGCTGATCCTACGATGGGCCACTCCCCCCCGTTTGTCTGGGACTTTTCTGGTTTTAAAATCAGAAGTCCTATGTCCTGGGAACACCCTCAGACCTGCACAACATCCAAAGTTTCTGGAATTACAAAGACAAGGGGTTAAAATTCCAGTTTCCCCGAATGGAAAAGCAAACACAACTGGCCTGAACCCTCCCAAAATGTCAGCATCTGAAAATACAGAGAAAGAGAGACTGAGGATCGACAGCATCGCGAAAACTGAATGCAAGCACTTTTGCATCCCGGGTTGGATCCTGAACATGGAGAAAAACCGCTACGAAGAACATTATTCGGGTAATAGGCAACATCTGCGTCATCGGCAGATAAGATTGGGAGTCGGCAAGCTTTTTCTTCAGGGACCAGAGAATAAATACGTTTGGCTTTGCAGGCCAAGAGAAAAAAAATGAAGGATAGATACATATATATAGGTAGGTACTATATTTACCTAACCACTTTAAAATGTAGCCACTTAAAAATATGAGAACAATTCTGAGCTCTCAGGCTGTGATTAAAACAAAAACCAAAAACAGACAACAAGAAACAGGCTGTTGGTTTGAGCTGGATTTGGCCTGTGGGCCATAGTTCATTGACCCCCGGATTAGAAAACATGTTATCAGTGCGAAATTTCCCATTTTGATTAGAGCAAAAGGGCATCATGTTTGTAAGTCTTTTCCCGATAATTCAGAAAAAGATAATTTGGAGAGAGGATGATAAAGCAAATGCAGTAAAATGTTACAGACTGATGAATCTAAATGAAGGCTAAACACGGATCCTCTGAACTATTCTTGCCACTTTAAGTTTGAAATTCTTTCAAAATACGTTATTTAAAAAAAAAAAAAAAACAGTTCCTCCCCAACCCTGTGACTTTGGGCAAGTCTCCTATATGCTGAGCTTCCTCCTACATAAAAGGAGCATAACATTAGCTGCTTCCCAGGGAGATTCAGGGCCCATCCTGTGAGTCCCTACTCATCCGCAGAGCACCTGCGGTATGCAGACCCACTCCTACACTCTGGCCCCAAATAGAAAAGGCCATGCTCACGCGGTGTTCACTACATTCAAGTGGTTGAGGGGCTTAAATTAAGTCATGGCATCTAAGTGCTTGGCCTCATGTCTGGTACAGTGTAAACAACGGTTGCTTGCCATCAATATCCTCATTTTTTTTTTTTTAAGATTTTATTTATTTATTTGACAGAGAGAGAGAGAGAGAGAGAGAGAGAGTGCATGAGCAGGGAGAGGGGCAGAGGCAGAAGGAGAAGCAGGCTCTCCACTGAGCAGGGAGCTCGATGCGGGGCTCGATCCCAGGACCCTGGGATCATGACCTGAGCCGAAGGCAGACGCCTAACCAACTGAGCCACCCAGGCACCCCAATATCCTCATTGTTAAGATGACTATGATCACCCTGGTGGATGGCTGGCTGCTCTAGGGCCTGGCCCTCCACAGCGCTCAATGGTAACAGGTCCTTTTGGGGAGACGTATAGACATCACTCCCTGCCTATAGTGAAACCAGCCATCCCCCACTTCATTTATAACAGCACTGGAAGTGTCAATATTTGTGGGGTGAACAGGCCCTCGATAACCATGTTCTCACCCAATTACACTTCGGTTTTTATCTCCTCTGACAGGAGGTTATGCTAATATTGAATCAATTCACTCCCACATCATCTTTGAAAAGGAAAAAAAAAAATAGTCTTCAAATAAAATACCCAGGCCACCTGTCCTGTGGTTCCTGGCTGGAGAGAAGCATTCCAAAGGTGCTCACTCACACAAAAGACTCCCATCAGAGTCATCTTCCCAGAGCGGATCCATTATTTTCTTTTTTTTCTTTCTTTTTTTTTTTTTTAAGATTTTATTTATTTGCGAGAGAGAGAATGACAGACAGAGAGCATGAGAGGGGGGAGGGTCAGAGGGAGAAGCAGACTCCCTGCTGAGGAGGGAGCCTGATGTGGGACTCGATCCCGGGACTCCAGGATCATGACCTGAGCCGAAGGCAGTTGCTTAACCAACTGAGCCACCCAGGCGCCCCCGGATCCATTATTTTCAATGTCTCATGGAAGTCTGGGTGACACGGGGTGACAAACGTCCCGCCTAAAGGCACTGGGGAGGAGGCAAGTGTTATCAGTCTTCCGAGCACTAGCAGTGGGAGCTCGGGCTGTTGCCTGACCACAGCTGGGAGTTCATCATGTAGACGACACACCAGGCCCAATGGGCCAACCAGAAGGAACACAGAAGCTGAGCCTACAGGAGCATCCAGGGCTTTCCAAAGGGACGTGAGGGCCCAGAGGGGACAGAGGGCCAACAGGAGATACATTCGTGGTCTGACGTAGCACATACTAAACTCATAGCTACTGAAGTCTGTGGGTTCAACTCCCACCTTCATCTCTTAATGCCTTTGTGACTTTGTACAAGCCTCTTGGTACTTGTACTTAGTCCGGTCCCTGCCTTTAAAGGAGCTGGAAGATAAATGGGGGACCCAGGCAAGCAAAGGCAGTGATTGTGAGAGACTGATGTGTACTGTTCTAGATCTAAACCCAGGAGACAGTGAGACAAGGGAAGTGGGCCTCACGCAGCCCCTGTGGGGGTCAGAGATGGCTCCCAGAGACAATACCCAAACCCAAGCTCAGAAGAGAACTAAATCTTTAGCAGGCAAAGAGGTTTCAGAGGGCGGAAGCAAGAGGGCACAGCTTGGGCAAAGGTGGGACAGGTGGGACAGGTGTGAGGGACCCAAAACTGTCTCTTAGCGGCTGGTCAGGAGTGTCAGGAGCACGGGAGTCAGACTCTGCATCCATAAAGGTCACCTTGAGGAACCCGCACTGTATTCTGAGGGCAATGGGAAGCCACTGGTGGATCCTGACCACAAAGAGCCAAGACTGTACATGAATTTAAAAAATTCTCTCTCCAGGGGCACCTGGGTGGCTCAGTCGTTTGCGCGTCCGACACTTGATTTTGGCTCAGGTCATGATCTCAGGGTTGTGCGTGGAACCTGCTTGGGATCCTCTCTCTCCCTTTGCCCCTCCTCACCCCCAAATTCTCTCTCCAAAGATCAGGTGGCAGTTAAGATGGCTTGGACAAGGCCAGAGGCCAGCAGACATGACAGAACCCCAAATGAGAGCTCCAGGTGTTGGCTGATAAGGGGGAGAAGGGAGGGGACAGACTGAGGAGCTATTTAGGGGTATGAAGACTAGGTGAGAGCTTTGTGCTCCGCAGGAAGGTGTGAACACGCCCCCCCCCTCCCCCGGCTTTAAGTAAGTAAATGCAAGAGCTGAGCGGGGGAAGGGGCCTCCATTTAACAAAAAGCGAATACCATATTTCCTTTGGGGAAGAGACAAAGGTCAAAGGCATGAATCAAATGAAAGGAAAAAAAAAAAAGCAACCACCGCCCTGGTGACAACATCCTTTTCCACTTTCCCGTCGGGAGTCAGGTGCGTGTATCTGCTTCTCGCAGATGTTATTTATGCACGGCGATTACCTCAATTACAGATCTTCGTTGTTGGGATTGCTTCTGTCTCCTGATTAGTGTGTTTCCAGTGGAAACATTCCATGGGAATTAATTAGTAATTGGCTCCTAAAGAATAGGTGTCATCCGAGCAACCCCACACGTTGCCTTGTCTACCTGTTCCGCGAGGTCTTGTGAAACTGTGTGCCCAGAAACCTGTCTTCCATCAGCCAACACCTGTGACGGGGGACACGGGAGCTAGTGGGGAGCTCTCCGTTTTAAAAATCATTGTCTTCGAGTTTCTAATGGAGAGAATTCTTTCAAGTCCGTGGCCTAGTGTTCTTTCTACCAGCCCCATAACTGGGGAGACCATGTCCCTTTTCTCGTGAGGCAAAGGAGGCTGAAAAGCAGGGTGGTTTGCTGAAAATCACACAGCTAATTAGGTCACGGAGGCAGGATTTGGATCCTAGAGGGTCTACCTTGCCTCTAGGCGTATTCCATGTTTTATTACAAGGGTCTCCAACTGCAGGTGTAATCTGAGATATAGCCAAGGCTCCCCATGGAGGGAAACTGGGTGGAAAGAGCCAAATAATTCCCTTGGGGTTCTAGATGGTGGGGCAAGGGGCAGAGAGGATGCCTGTCTGTAAGGGCAGCATCCAGAGATTCTGGAAGATACTCTGTCTAAGGGAACTCTCCCATGCTGCTGGTTCAGCCTGGCACCGGGTACATCAGGGCTTCAGCTGGGACCTGGAATCCTGCCATGTCTTACAAGCACTTCTGACCACACCCATCTCTGCTCTGTAACTCTCCATGGCTCCCCATCACCAAACCATTCCTGAGCCAGCTCCAGTCTCAACTACCAACATCACCCTCTCTGCTCTTACCCCCGCACACTTGATTCTCCAGCAATACCCTGCCAGGAGGCATATACTCCCTGTCTCCACGTGCCTCTATCCCTTTATGCTCTTTGGCATCCTCCCCCCAACCAGCAATTCATTTCCACCTTTAAAGAGACAGCAGAAGCCACCAGCTTCCAGGCATCCTCTTTAGCTAACCGCCGCCTCCCCCTTCCCCCCAGTAAGGAGCTTATCAGTCTGCTTGGCAAGAGTCTGCTCCTCGGTCTGCCTCTTGCAGACTGGGAGGGAGCCTCCTTGAGGGAAGGGACCGTATGGTCTACTCCTTATCCCCACAGCCTGGCCTCCAATCTGTCCCAGAGTGGGGACGGTATCAGTATCTGCTGAATGCAAATAGTTCTTTAACAGGGGCATTCAAACAATTCCCTCATCCGTGCCTTGAGAGAGGAAACCTTCCTCTGGGTTCTCCAGCACCGAGGTTAGCGAGCTGCAAGGGCTGCTGGGAGTGTTCACTGTTCCTGAAGACCGTCGCTGGCCTGACCTCAACAGCCCCCCACAAGCACTGGGCCAGCAGGAGAACTCTCCACTTTGAGAAAAAGTCTCTGGGAGGTCACGTCACACACCAAAAGTCACAAGATTAGCAAGTGCCAGGTCCAGTCCTCTGGACTCAAATTTAATTCATTTTAGAACTGCAGAACAAAGATCCGTCACACTAATATAAACTCGCTGTCAGTTTTCTCATCTGCAAAATGGACACGCTGCCACCGAACTTGAAAGGGAGTTCTGAGAGATAAACGAGGCCCTCGATTCCCAATTGCTGGTCCCAAGACCAGCATCTGAATCCTCTGATAGGATGGTTTAGAAAGATAGACACCGGGTGCCAACCCAGACTTAATGAAAAAGAAAGAAAAGACTATTTGCGAGTGGGATCCGGAACCTGTGATTTTTAAACGGTGCTTAAGTTATCTGATGTACAGCCAAGTTTGGGGATCCCAAGACACCAAGGAAAACCCTGTACATAGTAGGGTGTTATGTTAACATAATAGGTCCAAATGTTAATAGGACTAATAGGGATTATACCAACCAAGTTGCGCAGGTGCAAAACTGTTGGCATCTGAAGCTTTCAGACATACATTGCTGGGTGCCCTTGGGTAAGTTACTCAGATGGTTTCTTTATTGGTTAAATGAGTCAAAAATAGAAATACCCCCTCCTGCAGTGATGGTGAGCACTTACTGTTGCCACCAGACATCCACAAGTCCCATAGCCTTCAAACCAACCCCAAGTTTGTCCCTTCTAGCCAGCATCCTCACCACTTAACCCAGATGACCATTTCCTCCAGCCTGGAAGGGTCCATTGCCTCCTAATGGCATCATCATCCCCTCCCCAGACATTCTCCACACAGACAAGCGATCCTCTAAATCATCAATCAGATTATGTCACTCTCTGTTCGAAACCTCCTAATGGCTTCGCATGGCCCTTGGAATAAAATCCAAACCTTTTGGGTCCTATACATTTGGGTCCCTGCCTTCTCCTTCTCCCAAGGTAGTTTAGCTGACCACCCAAGCTACACGAGACCCCTTGCAAGTCCTTATTCCAGAACCTTGTTTATTTCCTTTAATACCCATATTAAGGTGTGGGATGTTTCTACGTATTTGTATCACTGTTCACTTGTCTTCTTTGCCATCAGATATAAGTTTCGGGGCGCCTGGGTGGCTCAGTCGGTTAAGCATCTGCCTTCGGCTCAGGTCATGATCACAGGGTCCTGGGATCGAGCCCCGCATCGGGCTCCCTGCTCCGCGGGAAGCCTGCTTCTCCCTCTCCCGCTCCCCCTGCTTGTGCTCCCTCTCTCACAGTGTCTCTCTCTGTCAAATAAATAAACAAAATCTTTAAAAAAAAAGATGTAAGTTTCACGAGGGAGGGTACCTGTCTGACTAACCATTACACACCTAGATGGAGCACATCACCTGACATACCGTAAGTGCCTCATGAATCATGAATGAGTGAAGGAAGGAAGGAATGTATGAAGTTGTTCAGTGTCCGACCCAGCACTTAGGGCACAGATGGCAGCAAAGTTAGCTCCCTCTCCCTGTCCCCTCCTGTCTGCTCTCCCCGCCTCTGTCCCTGGAGCCTTCAGGTAAAGGACAAATACCTTCGCTGGGAGAGAAAACATAGTGATGCCCAATGTCATCACCGCTTTATTTGATTAGCTCTGACTCCGGCATCCGGGACACGTGTCCTGGCAGCCAAAGCAACTATACCCTGACCTCTGGTCCATGCGATCCCATCCTTATAACGATTTCCATGACAACAGCAACAGAAAGCCAAGGTTGTGAATTCCCTTTGATAGGAGCCGGATGCAGAGATGGGGAAGAAGGACTTTCAGAAGAATGAAGCTCTTTGATTCAGCTCGAGGCGCCTTCATTAAATACCACTATTTTTCAAGAACACACATTTTAACCCTGCAGAGGGAGGTTTCTCATGAATACTTAAAAAAGGAAGAAGAAGAAGCAACAAAACCATCATGGTTCCTTTTCAAGAACAATCACCTGTAGGGAGGGGGATGCTGGGAGGCTGTAGCACTAGGAACATTTGGGGGGAGGCAGGAAGAGCAAGGGGGCTGCGTGAACCCAAGAGGCCTGGCCCCTGATCAGGGGCTCCGATAACTCTGCCCACATGAGGCAAGTCAAAAGGCTAAGGGTCTTCCATACACGTGGACAGCCAAACAGACAGGCAAAAGAACCCCTAGATTCTACACTTAGAATCATGAGCCCTGGATACGAATCCCAGCTCTGCCACTCAGCTGCTGTGCTGCCTTGGCGCACGTCACTTTCCAGCTCTCAACAGGATTTCCCCATCTGTAAAATGGGCACATATGAGAGGGTATGAGGATTGAGTGAGGGGACGCACTGAAGCCCAGGTGATTCTAGTTTCCTGACATGGCCATGAAGAGAACAGAGTGATCAACTGTCCTGGTTTGTCTAGGGCTTACCCAGGACATGGGACTTTCAGCCCTAAAACCGGGACCATCAAGGACAAGCCAGGATGGTCGGTCACCCTAGCAGAGCATGGCCGCTAAACAAAGGAACTGCTAAAAATCAGAAAACGATGGAGAGAGAAGAGCCCCTCTGAGCTTCTGGGCTATTCTCTCCAAAAACCCACCAACTTGGTCCAATCATGAGAAAAGCATCACACAAACCCAGATTAGGGGGACGCTCTCCAGGATACCTGGCCAGTACTCCTCAAACCTGTCAAGGTCATGAAAAGCAAGGCAGGACTGGGAAACTGTCCCAGACCAGAGGAGACTGGGCAGGCAGGACAAGCAAACACAGGGTCATGCCCTGGGTTGGGTCCCGGAACAGGAAAAAGAATTAATGGAGAAACTCACAAAATCTGAATCAAGCCTAGAATTTAGTTTGGAAAAAAAAAAGGAGGGGGTTTCTCCCACAGGCTATAATCTCTACCTGCAATCTTTCATTTTACAGATGGGAAACTGACACCAGAGACAGGAAGTGAAGAAGCCTCTAGATCCAGTTTCTAGACTCTGCTGCTTCCCGCTTCCCGAAGAGCGGGGAGCCCAACATGGGACTTGATCCCAGGACTCTGGGATCATGTCCTGAGCCGAAGGCAGACGCTTAACGACTGAGCCACCCAGGCGAGTCAGGGAATGTGGGTTCAAGGCCCAGCTTTGCCTTTCACTGGCTGTGTGACCTCAGGCAAATCTCTCACCCTCTCTGTTCCTTCATTTCCTCATTAGGTGAATGAGTCCACTGAATTCAACAGGCAGGCATTTATTCAGTATTTATTATGCGCAGTGAACTGGACAGGCATCATGAGACACAAATAAAGCATAGTTTTGCCATCAGGAAGTATACAGTTTTGCCTGAGAGTACAAAAAGTACAGATAACCCATCCGAGCTTCTGGGGATAATCTCTGTGAAGATACACATGCACAGCCCACGTGGCAGGCCTGAGGCCTCATGAGAGAAGGCCGGAGATTGAGGAAGAAGGGAAGGCAACACTCTGAGAAGGTGAGGCGGTGAAGGCAGTGGGAAATGCTTTCCATCTCCCCACACCTGGCTTTGGTGCAAATGGTTTTATCCACAGGAGGCGTGCGTTAGAAGCATGTGAGCAACATCCCCACTGGGGCTCTGAGCTTCCCTGCATTGTTTCCAGCTCCCCGCGGGCACAGGAAACAAGTCCTGAGTCCCCGCTCTGAGACCTCGCTCCCCAGGTCCCCCACCCCGCTGCTGGATCGGACCCATTCACATCTCTCAACACCTGCCGCCCTGGGCCGCGCCGTCTGCACTTGGCCCAGCCCGAGCCCGTCCCACCTCCGGAGGTCCTCGGCTTCTGCCTGGCCTCACCGCCCACCCGCCTCCGGTCCTCCTCTGAGGCAGCCGGGGAGGGTGGAGCCCTGAGTTCGAATCCTGGCTCTGACACTTTCTAGCTGTGTGACTCTGGGTGGGTCTCCTCCCCTCTCTGCCGTCTCCCTCGGCTCTCTGGGGAACTCGATGGGCCATCCTGTATAGCGTAAGTGGGACATGGTGGGCGCTCCTGAAGGTGACAGCCAGAGATCAACATCATTACCGTTCTAATCGGTGCTGTTGGTGGTGGTGGTGGTTCGAGCTCTGCTTTAAGGCACGATTACTGTTTGTTTCATACTCAGCCTAGGCGGCCACCACACACAGCCATGCGCGCACACACGCTCATGCGCCGCACGCAGCCATCCTGCCCCAGGCCCCCGATCTGCCCACGTCCTTGAGATGCATTCTGCCTCAGCCCTGAGGAAGGGAACTGAACTCGTCCATCCCTTATAAACCCCTGCTCCTCATCGACCACCTCCATGTGACCCGCCCAGCCCCTCGGTGTCTCCCATCTCCATGCAGGTCTGTGAAAGTCGGTGATGTGGCCACACCCATACCTGGGACCGAGAGCCACCATCCCCTGGCCGGCTGCAGCATCCCCCCCAGCCTGGTCCTAAGGGGCCCCCATGACACCCACCTGGCTGTGCACTTTTTCCAGCTCCTCCTTGCTGACCGACGTCTTGCTATCCTCCATGCTCCCCAGAAGGAGCTGCACGTCTGACAATAGCGCATGAGTCCTTCTGAGGTCCCTCCGAAGACGCTTCTCCACGTCAAAGTCTCGATGGCCGATCTGGAAGCCAAGGGAAGGCTCTTGTGAGCTAAGACGGCAGAGCATTGGACAGGGTCCGAGTTCTCCAGAACCAGGCTTCCCTGGCTTCAAATCCTGCCCCTGCCTCTCACACTGTGGGACCCTGGACAAGACCCTTCTCCTCCCTGAGCCTCAGTTTCCACATCTGCAAAATGGGAATGGCATCAACCACACGGGACTGCTATGGGAATTAAGTTGGTGTTTAGCCGAAGGCCTGACTCATAGTAAAGGCACACGAATATGAGCTGCGCTCACTGCTGTCTTCACAGCCTGAAGACATCCAAAGTCACTGGGTCTCACCTTTTGCACCCGAGTCATCCATATGGCCTCTCCTCACTTTGTAAGAGCCTACAGGTCGGGTGAGGCCCTCTGGTGACCGAAGTGAGGACAGCAATTACCCAGCCGGGGCTGAGACTGGATAGGGCCGGAGACTCCCGAGGGACTATTCATGCTCTTCCTGTGGGTGCTGCATCTCTGAGTTCATGCAAATTCATTGAGCCGTAGAGTGAGGTACACTATGCTTCCCAGCATGTATGTTGCACCTCAGTAAATAGTATTAAAAATAGCTGTGCTGTTTCTGGAGGTCTAAATCAAGTTTTTCTGTCCCTTGAGCTGGTCTCCTTTGCCAGGTTAAGGCGCGAGGCCATTTTCTGCAGAGGGATGCAACCCAGAAGCGAGCACCTTCCTTCCCCCAGCATCCTGAATGTGTAGGCCCTCCAAGTGGGTAGCTGTCCAGTTGCTCCTGCAGAAGCCACATTCTAGACTCGGCGCCAGGAGGGCGACAACCCCCAGGGGCTGCCAGTACAGGCTGAGGTGAACGGAGTCAGGTGCAAGATTACCCCAGAGGCCCGACACGAAACACTGACAGCCCGTGGTCTCCCCTAGAAATGGCGCTGATGGGAAAAGCACCATCGGAGCATCTCTGAAACTCAGAAAGAAACGAACAGCCCCCTTCTTGGCCTCCTCAGGAGACCAGCGGAGAGACGGCACCGTCGATCAGATGGGGAGTTTTCAAGAAAACGCGGTGTAGCTGTGTCAGCCGTAAGACCCAATTTCTACACACCTGGATACCTGTGCCTTTCCAGAACCATTTCCTGGGATGCTCCCAATGCCCTGGAATATTCTAGAAAGAAGGTGGGGTTTGGAACGGGGTGGCCCAGGTTCTAAACCCTGGCTCGCCATTTGCTAGCAGAGGGGTGTATGGCTGCATCGGGTCACCTCCCTGAACCCAAGGCAACTCATCTATAAAAATAAGGTAAAAAAAATAAAAACTCTATCCTCCATGTTGAGATAAGACAAGGATCAGGCGTGATAATGGACCAGAGAACACTTCGTACGCTGTCAAGCGCTTTATAAATATAAAGAATTATGAGTATTGTCTGATGACCTAGAACGCACTCCTCTAGATTCTGCATTACTATTTCTCTGCTCCCAGTTCGGAATTCTTTGAAAAATGAGTTGGTTCTTCAGATCTAGCCTCTTTGTTCTCAAAGGTATTGCTTTAAGTTTTAAATGTTGGTCCTATATATATGTGTGTGTGTGTGTGTGTGTGTGTGTGTGTGTGTGTGTGTGTGTATACATATATACATATATATATAACATAATCTCACCTGCTGAGCTGAGATCAGAACTGGACATTGTGCCAGGCCCTTTGTCACATGTTATTACATTTAACTCCTGTGACAATCTCTTAAAAATAGACATTATAATTTCTATTGCCTTTATAAAAGCAGAAACAGCTTACATTTATAGAGAGCTTTCTAAGTGTCAGACACTGTTCTAAACCCTTTATGGGACTTAACACGTTTGGTCCTCATGAAGAATCTATGAGGTGTGTAGTATTACAGTTCCCATTTTACAGATGATGAAGCTGAAGCCTACAGAGGGGGAAGTAATTGGCCCAAGATCCCGCCTCCACTGAGTGGCAGAGTTCGGATGATAGGAATCCAGTTGTCCTGACTGGAAAGAGGTGATTTCAGTGAAATGGATGATAAAAGAGGTAGGTTTTGCTCTTTAATTTAAGGGAAGGTGTTATGGAAACAGAGAGGAACATCAGCCAGCTCAGGCTTAGATGGGATCAGGAAGAATCTTAGGTAAGTGGGAGCCAGGTGAGGTATGGGAAGAACATTCCAAGAAGAAGCCATGCCATGAGCAAAGACAGAGGGCTGAGAAAGTCTGGTGCCTCTGGTTCCAGTGATTAGCATGAGGGCATAAAACATGGAGGTGGGGCAGATCGCAGAGCAAGAGAAGTTACCTGGGGCCAGCTCATGTCTTGTGAGCAAGGTGAGACTCTTATGTACTGTCATGGGAAAATGGAGGTAGAGCTGGTGAAATTGACATAGAGTAAGTGATCTACTCAAGGTGATGGCGTGGCTATGCAGCGGGGATTTGAACCCAGGCAGCTCAGCATTAGAATGCAAAGTCTTTAACCACTGCACCGTAGTGCCTTAGGGGAACCTGAATCATGATTCACTAATTCGAGCCCAGGTTCGTTACCATGATTGCATTCAAGCAGCATACTCAGCATCTCTCTTCTTTTTTTCTTTTTTATCTGTTCTTGCTCTTTACACATCCCAGAGTAGAAAGAGCATTCATTCTCCTGCAGGGCAGGTTGGCATCAGGGACATTCCTTGATGTTGGCACTGACCACGGCTCAGATATTACCACCATCCCTGCCAGGAAGACCCTGAAAATGCTGCCACCCGTCTCCTTTCCAGAGGGATCTTTGCAAACCCAACTCACAACAAAAACCTCAGACAAGTCACCCTCCCCTTCATAATGAATTGGTACAGGAAAGGAGAGCAAAAAAGAGAGAGAGAGGGAGAGCTCATTAGGTTAATGGGAAATAAATGTCATTCCGCAAGTTTGCATTCTGTAGCACAAAGATCCAAATTTGGATAAAGCTGGTGAATAATTAACCAATAAATCTAAATGATGTTTAGTGTTGTTGTGGGCAACCGTATTCAAATCTCAACTGTTTCACCATTTATCATAAAGCCAAATTGTCTGGGGCAGTTGTTAAATGTCTGTTGTCAAGGATCTCTCTGAGCACTTTAAAAATATAATCTTGAAATGCTGGTAAGGATAATCAACCACTTTATAGATGGGGAGATTGAGGCTAAGAGAGAGAATGGATAACATTCTGAAAAAAATCAACATGGTCAAAAAAACGTTGTTTCTAATTAACTGGACCTTAACCATTTTTAAGCAGCACAGTGCTAGATTTTAAAAATACAGGCTTTCAAATAATACAGACTCCGTTACAAATCCACTTAGGCCACTAACAAGCTATATGATCTTGAGCAATTTGCTTTAGCTTTTGAGCCTCAATTCTATCACTTATAAGAAGGAACTAATAATACCTTTCCCACAGAATTGTTGTAAAAATCAAATACAGTATGTAACAAAAAACTACAATTAAATAGTTATCTATGGGGCACCTAGGTGGCTCAGCCAGTTAAGGATCCGACTCTTGGTTTCAGCTCGTTATGATCTCAGGGTTCTGGGACTGAGTCCCACACTGGGCTCTGTGCTCAGCACAGAGTCTGCTTGAGATTCTCTCTCTCTCCCTCTGCTCCTCCCCCAGCTTGTGCACTCTCTCTCTTTCTTACTCTCTCTCAAATAAATAAATAAAAATCTTTAATACTAAAAAAACTTCAAAAGCAAGAAAGGAATAAAAGAAGAAGAAAAGAAAGGGGACAATAAGCCAACAAATACTGAACACAAAATAAGAGAATATAAATAACTTCACATATATCAGTCATTCCACTAAATGTAAATGAATTAGATTCTCCTATAAAAAGTTTGAGACTGGGGCGCCTGAGTGGTTCAGTCGGTTAAGCGGCTGCCTTCAGCTCAGGTCATGATCCCAGGGTCCTGGGATTGAGTCCTACATTGGGCTCCCTGCTCAGCAGAGAGCCTGCTTCTCTTTCTCCCTCTGTCTCCCAGTTTGTTCTCTCACTCTCTCTCTGTCAAATAAATAAATAAAATCTTAAAAAAAAAAATTTAAGACTAACACACTGAATTAAACAACACACACACACACACACATACACACACACACACACACACACATACATTTGGAAAGGTTGAACATGAAGGGATTTAAAAAAGGTCTTGCCAGGGGTGCCTGGGTGGCTCAGTGGGTTAAGTGTCTGCCTTCGGCTCAGGTCACGATCTCAGGGTTGGGAGATCGAGCTCCATGCTGGGCTCCTTGCTCAGCGGGGAGTCTGCTTCTCCCTCTCCCTCTGCCCCTTTCCCCTCTTGTGCTCATGCACTCTCTCACTCTCTCAAATAAATCAATAAAATCTTTAAAAAATATATAAATAAATAAATAAGGTCTTGCAGGCAAACCAACTAAAAGAAATCAAGCAAGGGTGCCTGGGTGGCTCAGTCATTAAGCATCTGCCTTCAGCTCAGGTCATGATCCCAGGGTCCTGGGATCGAGTCCCACATCGGGCTCCCTGCTCTGCTGGAAGCCTGCTTCTCCCTCTCCCACTCCTCCTGCTTGTGTTCCTGCTCTCGCTATGTCTCTCTGTGTCAAATAAATAAATAAAATCTTTAAAAAAAAAAAAGAAATCAAGAAAAATAAAATAAGGCAAAAATCATTCATGGAGAAAAGAGGGACCATATCATAATCAAAGGAACAATCTGCTAAGGAAATAAAACAATAATAAACTTAGATGCACCTAAAAACATAATCTCAAAATATATATATGCTCTGGAGAAACTCTTGCCCATGGGCACAGTGAGACATACGTAAGAATAGGCAAGGCAGTTTTATGTCTTAGAACAGAAACAACTAAATATCCACCAGCAGAAGAATGGAATTAAAAATAAAAAGAATAGGGTGCCTGGGTGGCTCAGTCGTTAAGCGTCTGCCTTTGGCTCAGGTCATGATCCCAGGGTCCTGGGATCGAGCCCCGCATCGGGCTCCCTGCTCCGCGGGAAGTCTGCTTCTCCCTCTCCCACTCCCCCCGCTTCTGTTCCCTCTCTCGCTGTCTCTCTCTCTCTCAAATAAATAAATAAAATCTTTAAAAAAATAAAAAATAAAAAATAAAAAGAATATTGTGTAGCAGTTAAGATGAATGAATTAGGGGTGCCTGGGTGGCTCAGTCGTTAAGCATCTGCCTTTGGTTCAGGTCATGATCCCAGCGTCCTGGGATTGAGCCCCGCATTGGGCTCCCTGCTCCGCGGGAAGCTTGCTTCTCCCTCTCCCACTCCCCCTGCTTGTGTTCCCTCTCTTGCTGTGTCTCTCTCTGTCAAATAAATAAATAAAATCTTTAAAAAAAAAGATGAATGAATTAGAGCTCCACGTATTATCATGGAGTGGTCTCCAAACATGGTACAAAAGGCAACAAAGTAAGTTGCAGAATCATGTTACTATATGTGGTTAAAGTTCAAATACATATGCCAGGGAATTCCATACTCCAACCACAGGATGATAGTCTCCTCTAGGGAGCAAGGAAGAAGGAAGGAGGAAGGAGTGGGAGCTTTAGGAATAGAAACAAAGCCGCCAACATAGCGATAGCAGGAACACAAGCAGGAGGAGTGGGAGAGGGAAAAGCAGGCTTCCCGCAGGGCAGGGAGCTGATGTGGGACTCGATCCCAGGACCCTGGGATCAGGACCTGAGCCAAAGGCAGACGCTTAACGACTGAGCCACCCAGGCACTCAAATGTTAAACAAACATTTAAGTATGTTTTCTTTCCTTAAAAGTATCTGAATCTGATACCACAGATTTTTAATTTATGTGAACCCTGGGTGCTTGGTGCATAAGCATTGATTATATTATTCATTCTACTTTTCCCTGTGTTTGGCAAATGTCTTAATAAAACATTAAAAACTACCAAATGTGATCATTTATTTAAAGGTTCCAGCTTGGTGGCTAACATGAAATTAGCATTTTATTCATTTCAAGTCACCTTCTGTTTCCACAGAAAATGTTTCATTTCAGCAATATCTATAAATACCTTTCTTTACTGGATTACCTACTTTGTTTCCTCCAGTGGACCATGCTGAATAGAATGCCACCTTCTCCTGGTGACTTCCCACTATCATTCTAGAATCAAATATTGGGCTGGGCTCTCTTGCACTAATGCTAAAGAAAGAGTAACCCCAATGGCTTTGCACTCAATGGCCTGGTTTGCTTGGCTGAGATACTAGAAAATTCAGAGCAGGAAGATGATAAAGCTTTCCTGTGGATTCCTTCAGCTTCCAACCCAGACACTCAATGCTATGGTGGTCCTGCTCTAAGATTCACTCAATCAATTAAAAAAAAAATACAGGGGTGCCTAGGTGGCTCAGTTGGTTAAGCATCTACCTTCAGCTCAGGTCATGATCCCGGGGTCCTGGGATTGAACCCCGCATCAGGCTCCCTGCTCACGGGGAGTCTGCTTCTCCCTCTCCTGTTCCCCCTGCTTGCGCTGTCACTCTCTCTCTGTCAAATAAATTAATAAAATATTTTTAAAAATACATAATGAGCACCTATTTGTCTAATCGCTAGGGTGATGGCTTGAAGAAGGGTCCACATTCCTTGGTGACCAGAAAGAATAACTCTGCTGATAGACAGTGAGATCATTGCTAATTAAAACACAGTGCATGCCCGTTAAGCAAAGACCTTAAAATACACTCCTTGCGACTTTAAAAGAAATTATCGAAGCCGCAGGCATCTCTCCGATGTTGGGGTTTCATGTAGTGGCAGCACAGGCAGGGCAAGGAATATCTGGGCGATGGAGGAGCGCTTCCTCTCACCTGGGAAATCAAGAGCTGGTGCTGGGCTCTGTGGGCTCCTTTATTTACAGCTGTGAATTTTTTGCAAAGACGGAGGTTGATTTTGTGCTCAGGGGACATTTGGTCATGGCTATAGACATTTCTGGTTGTCACAACGAAGGGGGGATGGTATGTTGCTGGTATTTGGTAGGTGGAGGCCAGGGATGCTGCTCAGCATCCTAGGGGGCATGGGACCGCCTCCCCACAGCAAAGGACGATGTGGCTTGAAATGTCCACAGTGCCGCAGTTGAAAACCTTGGTATACAGCCATGGCAACCTCCCGGCGGGGCTCTGCCCTCCAGAAGCTCAGAGCAGTTCATTAGCTCACCCAAAGCCATGTAGACAGAAGTGGCCCCAGCGAGGGTTTCAAGCTACATTTGCTCGACTCTGAGCCTTCTAGCAGAAGTCTTGTTCTCACGAGGCCAGCTGTGAACACAGTCGCCATTCACATTCACCCCCTTAAAGCTAGGGCTGCTTACCCTCCCTCCCTGACAGTTGCTGAAGGCAAGGCGACCTCGTCTGTCCCTTCTGGCTAGGCGCACTCTGTTTATTCTCGTGGTCCTTCCAAGAACCCTGCTGTGTGTGGACCCCAGAAGGTCTCCTTTGAAGAGCAGTGAGTGTGGACAGGGCTGGAATTGATGGGCCAGAGGGCACCTGGGAGGAGCTGGTGGAGGCTGGCTGAACCGACTGGCCTCTGGCTTTTCCTGAGGACTTACTGAGCTGTCCTCCCCCTTGGATCCATCTCTCTGAACAGGGCCTAGAGGCAGGGAATGTGTTCTCCCAAACGCCTGCTGGGGCTTCCCTCTTACCTGATCACAGAGGGTTCCAATCAGGCCTTCCAGATCCTGCTTCTCGTGGAGGACCATCTGCTTCTCCTCGTATTCTTGCTCCAGCTGCATTTCGAGCTGGCGGAGCTGCGGGCACAAAGGGCAGATGCAGACATAGGCTAAATGAGCTCCCATCTGGACAAAACCCACAAGGCAGGGAGACCATCTGGGGGGTGCGGGATGTGAAGCTCGCAGCCCCTTGCCCTGTTCCACAAAGGCCGCCCTAGCGATTAGGAAGTGGGTGTCTCTGTTGGAGAACTCAGGAGCCTAAGAACTTGGGGATAGCTGGCCAATGATGGGGAGCCCCCGCCACTCACCGTGAAACCCTCGCCCCACAGTTCCTTGCCCACTCCCCAACAGCTGTTTCCTTACTAAGCCATGACCTTGCCTGAATAGCTGCAAATCTTGGCACTCTAACTTTTTAAGGCTCTGGGCAACATTATACCCAACATATTAAAATGTAGCCACCTTCTTTATCAAATAGACTGTGACTCCATTAAAAAAAAAAAAAAAGAGGAAGAAGTTTGCATTTGCCATTACTCGGTGTTATGGATTACATGTTCGGGTCTCTCCCAAATACCTATGTTGAAATTCTAAACCCCCCTGCGCAGTATTATCTGAAGACGCAGGCTCTGGGAGATAACTGGGTTTAGATGAGATCTGGGGGAGTGGAGCCCCCATACTGGGATCAGGGCCTTTCTAAGAAGAGATCGCAGAGAGCTTGCTTCTTCTGTCTCTCTCCACCACCTGAGGACACAGCAAGAAGGCAGCTGTGTGCAAGCCAGGAGGAGGGCCCTCACCAGAGGCCCAATCTGCTGGCACCTTGATCTTGGACTCCCCAATGTCCAGAACTGCGAGAAATGAATGTTTGTCCTCTCAGCCCCTGGTCTGTGATACTCTGTTATAGCCGTCCAAACAGACTAAGACATTTGGCTCCGGGCAACTCATTTCATTTCATTGGCTCTGATTTCTCTAATCACCCAGCAAAGGCAGGTGTTCTCCACTAAAGTGAATACCCCATGATAACCCCTTTGCACACCCTCTTCCCCGCCAGCCCTTCTCCTATATGCTGCCTTGCCCACCCCTTCTTCCTCCCTTTCCATGCTGTGTTAATGACCCTATTGCATAGGTGGGCAAACTGAGTCAGAGAGACGTTCTAAGGCCCCTACTCCTAAGTCGGTTGCCGCTAAGAGCAGTTAGCGTTCTACCTCCTGACACCAGCTCTTCTGCCACCCCAGACAGCCATCACCATTCCCACCCAGGTCGCTAAAACAATTGATTTCCTGCCACAGCGAGAGATAGATGGAGCAGAGCAGGCGCTAGATGAAGTCCAAGTGTCTGCCATCAAGAGAAAAGTACCTTTCTCTGACCTTGCTCTCTCCCTTTATAAATCTGTCCATGCAAAAGCCTCAGGAAGGCCGGGGTCACATCTCCACTTCATCGGGGCCCTGGCTCAGGGCACTCATGATGCTTTGAGACACTTTTAGAATGCACCAGAAGTTGTGCAACCTTCACACAAGGGCATAGGGGCAGGGACAGAGGGCTTCCATCTCCTGGCCCATGGAGGTCAAACTAGTGATTGATGGCCACTTATGTAAAAAGCAAGTCCATTTCAAAACTTTAAGAGTGAGAGACACAAGGCCCTCTGCTCATATCTGCTTTTAGAGTGGAGGCTGGCAAAGCTAAAACACATTTTGAAAAATACACAAAATAATAAAGACTCTGTATCAAGCCAGGCAAAGTTTTCTGGAGTGTGTTCTGCAGGATGGCTCCCCATGGCGTGATGGGTACGTAGGTGGAGGAAAGTCCATGCTAGAATGAGTGTGGGGATCACTGAGTTAACGGGTTCTTCAGTGCAAGACTTATCAGAGCCTTTGGCAAATTCATGTGCAGGAAGCACTAGGATGCGGCATTGCCCAAGGCTGACTTCTATCAATGCTTCCTAAAATGGCCTTCCACGGTCCAAACATTTGCAAAAGAAAAAGAATTTAAATCTAGCATTTTCAGTAAGAGGGCTTGGGAGTGAGACAGACCTAAGCTTCAAGTCCTAGCTTGGCTACTTCCCCGCTAGGTAACTTTGGGCAACTCACTTCACCATTTTGAACTCTGGTTTTCTCATCTGTGAACCAGGACCACAAACCTCACAGAATCCTTCAGAGGAGCAAGAAAGCTGACGGACAACAAGAACCCATCTGGGTGCACGGTGCTCACTGGGTGTTCAAAGAATCCCATTCATTTCTCCCAGATATGTAAGAACGGAGAAAAAGCAGAAACTGACCCCTTGATGCAAACTCCCAGCACTTTACAGTTTACAAGCTACTGCCCATTCTTTTATCTCCTCTTCACAATAGCAGAGGAGGGCAGAATATTTTCTATCATTGCTTGTATGTCTTAGATCAGAAAATAGAGTCTCAGGGAAGTTCTGAGACTTAACTCAGGGACACACAGGTCTGGATGAGTCCAAAATCGTTGACTTTCTTTCCAACCCTGGGGAGTTTGGGAAGGAATGCGCTTGATTCCTCGGGATGAATCCATGTAAAGCCCCAGAGGGACTGAGTTTAGGGGGACCCCAAAAGGAGTATTTGAAGAGCAGGACAGGCAGCAGATGCAGCAGCATCCACTGGTGAAGATTGGGCTCAGCTCTCAAACACTTCCCTGGAGTAAGGGCAGGGTACCAAGGCAGTCTGATCTGCCCGAGGATGTGCTCAGCGAGACTCCCATCTCCTGCCGAGGTTCTCACAATCACCAAGACGCCCTTCAGTCCTGCCCAGGAGGATGCTTGGCTGTGGGCTCTGCAGGGCGCCAAGGCCCCATGCCCTCCTTCTCTTGGATGGACGAATCACATCCAGGAGCAAGGGAACCACCCGGCTGGTTCATTGGCTCTTCTGCAGGGCCCACTGCTGGAAATCCACTATTGCTTGTAAGTTTCCAACAAACAAGGATTCCATTACAAAACTGCTGCAATGTTTCCCCATCTGAGATCTCCCTCAGTCTTCACTGTGACCCTGCAAGTAGTCACATTATCCTATCTTACAGATGAGAACAGTGAAGCTTATTAGTAAGGTTGTGTGGTTCCTCCAATAAATAGCCCCACACTTGGTAGCTGATGACATTGAGACCTGACCCAAGCATGACTTGACTCCATGACTCCAATGAAAAGCAGTGACATTGGCTTTCTTGTGTGTCTTATAAACGGGCTCTGAGTGACCAGCGCTGGATACAGAGCAAGGAGTCCAGGAAGAGCATGGACTTAAGTAGCAGTGAAGGCTTTTAAATCACTTTCCCAAGATGGCACCATTGTTAAGGTGGAAGGGCAGAGATCCAAACCAAGAGTCTGGGAATTCCAACACCCAGGCCCTCAAGCCCTACAGCCTAGAGGCCTCTGCAGACAGACCACCGAGGGAGCCTATAACAGCAATCAGCTTTGGAAAATGCTACTCCACCCCTTCTTGGAGATCCAACTGCCCACGAGATGATGAAGGACCTCGAGGGGTCCCACAGCGAGAAAACCTGTTCACTGAGCCATAATCCACAGCTTTCCAGCCATCCCACTTAAGAGATGCATCTTCTATTCATATCAATCAATGCATCTGTAAGAATGTTTATCTCAGCATTGGTTAGAGTAACAGAAAATCCGAAAATCCTCAATTCCCAACCACAGGGGACTTGTTGAAGAGATTACAGCACGTGCCTAAGGTGGACTGCTTTTAAAGCTCTTAAATATGTAAGTTAGATCTGTATTTACTGACATGGAAAAAGGCCCAGGACACACCGCTGAGGGAAATAGCAGGCGTCAAGAAAGCATGACCCCATTTAGGGAAAATGATATCTCAATAAATATGTATGCGTGTGTGTACAATGACAGAGAGCTATGAAATGACTTTTAAAATAGTAATAATGATGGTTTCTAGGTGGTACGATTGCAAGGATTTATTGCTTTCTTACCCACTGTTTGAAATGTCTGCAGGAGCTTGGATGAAGTGTAAGAAATTATTTGCAAAGGAAATAGCCACAAGAGACTAGTCCCCTCCTTGAAACCTGTTAAGTCCTTCCTCAAGGTATAAAATTACATGGCATTATGGGCTTTTGGCAGACATCTTGGGGTGCTGATGCTTGACAGTTCCAGTAGCTTCTGGAAGTTCTAGGACCATATTTAAGATAGGTATTTCTGCTCTAGCACCCCTGACAGCTAAGGTCTTAGGTGGTTGCAGGAACAGTGTGTCCCCAGGCCCTAGAATCCACCCCTCTCCCCGCCTCCCATGCAAAGGAAGATGGCACCAGGACCAGACCTGCCAGGGTCCAAGGGCACAGTTCTGCTTTCTGTTCACATACCCGCTTCTGGCACGACTGGCGGACATCTTCCAGCTCCTCTTCCTGGTCCTCACGATCCTTCTGGTGCATCTGCTTCATCCGCTCGATCTCCAGCTCAAACCTCTGGCGGAGCTGGGGGGGGCGGACAGCAAGGACAGAGGCACATGAGGGCGACCCACACCAACCATGTCAGACTGGTTATTCCCCCTCCTGCGTTTTTCATTTCTGGAGTGCGGGGAGGAGAGTCAAGTCATCCCCCAGGCACCCAGGAAGGTCAGAAATGATGGATAAATAGCCCAGGTGCTGCCTCTATCCCTTCCTGCAGTCATTGCAAGCATCACTAATCAATCACACTCTTTCCCATTGACTTTAGACAGAAGACTCCTTCAGGATCCTTCTCAACACTTTCAACACAAAACAAATGTGTCATCCCTGGAGCAAGCATCAGTGAGGGTTTTTTGGATGGATGGCTAGGTGGGTGGATGGATGGTAGAACAAAAGTTTATTCATGAAAACAAGAAAGGCTGCAGAGGGAGAACGTTTGCCCAAAATGTCACCTTAGACAATTCACTTTGCCTCTGATTACTCTGTGGAAAACCACCACCTCAGGATGCTTTACGAGAATTCGATGAGATCGCCCGCCTTAAGTATCTAGCACATTGTCTGGCACACGATTATGACTCTCTTTTGAAAGCAGACAGGAAGGACTGCCCTTCTCCCTTTCTGGAAGACAAAATTAAAAGCTGTGTCCCTTTTAAATGAGAACCTCCAAAATTTGCTCAGAGCCAACAAAGAGCCACCTGCGGTGCAGGATGTTTAAACTGTGTGACATTGTATAGAAGGTTCTAGAATTGGAAGCAGATGTCATGGGTTCCTGTGGCGGTTCGAGACGCTCCTTTCTTGATCTTTGTAATTGAGGGACTGACCCAAGCTCTTGCTTCTCAAATTCTGTGGTGTGTTAGCATTACATAAAGCTATTTTTAAAAATTTACATTTCAGGGCTTCACCCTAGACCTACCGGATCAGAATCTCTGGAGTACGGGCTCCAAGAATTTATACTTCCAAGCTTCCATTTATCTGTACTCTAATGCCGTTGGTCATGGAGCAGCATTTGGAACCCAATACCTTAGATGGGTTACAATGTAGAAACTATGATCATTTACCACACCACCCAGAGCCCCCTACCAAGCCTTCGGAAGGTTACAATTGCTGTCCCTCACATGGAAATTAAATTGGGAAAAAACAATCTTGGTCTTTTAAAATGTTGACAATATTCTCCACCATGCAGGACCATGGTGGAGAGGCAAAAGGTAGCGTACCACAGAGCCCCTATTACAGTTCCTGGCATAAAACAGGCTCACTTTAAATGTCAACCTCCTTCCTCGCCTCCTTTAAAATGACAGAGGTTATGGGAAGATAATCCAAAACGAGGAGCTTAAGCAAGTAAATATAATATTTCTTTTTCATTTTTTTTCTAGCCTCTTGGACACTCCTGACATCTGCAATACAATTTATGTCAAGCTTATATGAGTTAACATAAAATTCCCTGGAAAAAGTGCTATACTGTGATCAATAAATATCTCCCGATGTCTACAAGGACACAGTGTGGCATGAGGTTCTGGGCGAAGCTAAAGACGGATTCAAGTGCTGCGTCAGCCTCGCCTTCTGTGTATGCTGAGGGTTGAAAATTAGGAAGGACGCATTAACTTCCCAGTCCCTGAGGTCACAGGAGTACATTTCTGCTCCTGAGCACCGAGGGGTCCCCTGGTGGTATCTTAAAGAACTCAGAATTTTCCAAAATGCTCGCTTTATTCTTGACTCTGGGTTGCTATACGAACTGCGCCATTCTCCACGTTCCTTAAGATGATCTACGAAGATACTCCACCTCCTTCATGAACCTCCGTGGATTCCTAGCTGGATCTGGGGGAAGCCAGGGGATTGACAAGGCTCCAGTTTTCTCTGTACAGAGGAGGAGACTAAAGTCTAGAGAAGACAGGGGGGCTTGCTTAAGGTCATAGAGACTGAGCTGCCTGGAGGACCCCATGTGGATGTGACCAT
This sequence comes from Phoca vitulina, assembly GCF_004348235.1. Lineage (NCBI taxonomy): Eukaryota > Metazoa > Chordata > Mammalia > Carnivora > Phocidae > Phoca > Phoca vitulina. The sequence goes on along the minus strand of NW_022589785.1, from coordinate 745,614 downwards.
ATTTCAGCTCCTTGAATGCCACAGGACTTTCCTCCCCCCAGGCCTTTGCATGAGCTATTCCTCCTGCATGGAACTCTCTTGGTGCCAACTTGGACTCATCCTTCAGTAAATGTCACTTCCTCCAGGAAGTCTTCCCTGATTGTTCCCCCAACCTTGCTCCCAAGACCAGAGATGCAAATTAAACTTTCTCAAGATACTCAGCATGACTATAAACTTCCAGAAGGCAGAGGGCACATCTGCCTTGTTTTGTTTTGTTTTTAGAGAGACAGAGAGAGTGGTGGGGAGGGACTGAGGGAGAGGGAGAAAGAGAGAATCCCAAGTAGGTCCACACTGAGCATGGAGCCTGACGCAGGGCTCGATCACATGACCCTGAGACCATGCCCTGAGCCAAAATCAAGAGTCAGATGCTTAACTGACTGAGCCACCCAGGCACCCATGTCTTGTTTACACCTGCATCCTTAGCATCCACACCTTGCATGATGCAAAGTAGGCGCTTGAAAAATTCTCGTAGCCTGAGTGAGCTAAAGGAGCTCAGTTTTCTGAACTGCTTCAGACTCTGTCCCTCCATGCCCGCCACACCCGGTCTCAGTACTTAGGAGGTTCCTTGCCAGTGGAGTGAGAGTAACTGAGAAGCCAGGGCAGGCACCCCTGCCTTCCCACTCCCTCACCCCACTGAACCAGAGCTGCTCAGAGTTCATCTGCTCTACATATTCATGCTACCTAGTCAGATTTTCTCGGAAAGGGGGTCCCCGCCTTATAACCACTTCAAAATCATTGCCACTTGTGAAATGCCACATGAGAAATTTCTTTCCAGCTAAGTCTCAGGAAAAGGCTTTGTTTCCACTTGAAAATCTGGTTTGTTTTTACCTTGGGATAGCAAAGAACACGCAACTCACATTTCCTTTTTCTCTCTGGCCACCAGGAATTTCAGAGCTGAAACCATTAAGGGTATAAGATCACATGTTTTGTGTATCTGCCATCCCCAAACCTCCTTGGTGTCTATTTTAGTGTATGTTTTTCTGTCTTGGATTGTTTTATTTATAATTTTTCTGTTTTAGGATGCATACATTCTATAAGCTGCTTCGAATTCTTTGTGGAATGAGGCGGGCACATCAACAAAGGAGCCTACAAAGAAAATCTTCATCGGAAACTTCATTAAGGGTGCTGGTATTAGCGGAGTCGCTATTCCTGCCTTATTTCCCTTAGTGGTTTTGTGTTTCCCAAAGATCAGTGCCCCAATCTTCCTGGAGGTTGTGCACAGTGCTGTGCATGCAGCAGGTGATCTGGACTCAGATGTCACGAGCTCCAGATCCATCCCTGGCACCCCCTCTGGGTCTCCGAGCCTCAGCTTCCACATCTATGAAGAGGGGATCATACTGGTGTCTGGCCCTCACAGGACGGCAGGAGTGGGCTAGATCAGGAAGGATCTAAATGCCAGGCGTGGAGGTTAAGAGGGTCTCGGGGTTGATAGGGAGCCACAGCAGAATAAGGAGACGCTGTGCGAGGTGAGGTGCTGGTGTTGCATTTCAATAACTCCCTTCCGCACCAGAGCCAGTATGGGACCTGGGACCGAGATCTCCTACCTGCTGCAGCTGCTTGATGGTGTTCTCTTGTTGGTTCTGGATTTTCTGTTGCTCGAGGGCGCTAGATTCCAGCTTCCAGAGCCTCTCCTTCAAGCCAGCTACACAGTTCTCTCCCAGAGAGGACAACCCCAACAGCTCCCGCTTATGGGCCTGCAGAGTCTCCACCTCCTGCTTCAGCTGCGAGGTTTCCTGCTCCTTTTGCTACAGAGATCAAGGGAGCAGAGATCCAGAGTCGTGTGACCACAGGTCCCATCACCAGGGAACAACCTGTCATCCCTACCTCGGCCTGGAAACCCTGGCCGACACAGAGGGCTGCTCCCTGGGACAGTTCACACAAGCAGGGGTGGGGGGCTTTGTGGGGAGCAACACCACGGCCCCCAGAGTTAGACCTCAAAGCACATAAAGGGAGTGTTTGCCCATTTGTAAGCCGGGCATCTGCCAAGGAGGGGATTGAGACACTGGGGCAGTGAGGCAAGGTGTCCAGAAATGACTCGTCCAGGTTAGAAAGTCAGCTCCAGGGTCAAAGAACTTTGGGCTAGATCAAGAAATTGCTGAATGCCAGGCTGAGATCTCTCTTGGGGGTAGCAGGGAGCCACAGAAGGATGGGGAGCTATTGAGTAAAGTGCCCGTGTCATATTTTAATAAAATCCCTCTGCACTAGAGCCCGCATGGGACGGGGCACTGACCCTGGATGGGGTGACAGTAACTCATTCTTTGCCCAGCCTCTCCTATCTCCCAGGTGAGTACCTTGAAAGTGCTCAGATCATCTGATGATCACTCTTCCAACCACTGTTTGTTGTATTAAGGCACCCTGGGACCCATGACTTCAGCTGGTTGGCGGGGACTAGCATACCCCTGCCCCCAACCCCCTCCAGAGTTCTCTCCCTGTCACTATTTACCTTGGGTGCACAGGGGGGTTTCCTGGAAGCCAGCAACTAAGAGCCTAGAGGGCTCCATTCCCTCCCCATCCCTTACCTTCAACTGTTGCTGAAGCTGGCCTAGTTCCCACCGGACGCTGGTGTTCTCCTGGGTCACTTTCTCTCGAAGACCCTTCTCAAACACGGACTCCCCCAGGGCCTGGGCCAGCTGCATATCAAACCTGTTTAAGCAGAGCATATGTCACAGCACTGTGGGGGGGCCCTGGGGCTTGGGGGGGGAACAAGGGCTGGAGAGAAGCAGTGAGCCTGCCGGCAAGCACGAGAAAGAGACAGAGAGAGAGAAAGAGAGGGAGGGAGAGAGAGATGGAAGTTTTCGCACGGTGCTTTTATGTAAGGTTGTGGATATGCAGGAGGAATCTAGAATGTCAGAGAGCAACTTTTAGGGCTCAAATAGAGTTTCCACAAAAATAATGGAGACTTATATAAAACACGATTAAATACAGAGGTGAAAACCAGAGTAGAATAAAACCATATACAGATGCAGAAAGAAGAAAAAAACATATAGAATCACAGAAAAATCTCATCTATCTGGTTTGCCCATATATGCGAAGACTCTTTAAATCTACAAGGCCCAGGTTTGGGGTCTAATAGTCACTGATCGGTGAAGGAATGGAAGTATATATCTGCACAAACGAGAGAGTCTACACTGCGTCTCCTACAGGATATCACCTTGCTCCTGCACTCATCAGTTATGTTAGAGCCCAGTGATTATTGATAAAAGGCTGGACATTAATACATTCAGTCTTGCCTTCATTTGTTTCCCCAGCAAAAAACACAGAGACTCGACAGTCCTCTTGGGGGCTGTCCCGGGAATCAGGAAATGCCTCATTTGGGGTCCATCTACCCCTCCACAATGGTGACCGCTGAGTGAGAAACACCTCCAGGATGTGACATCATTCCATGCAGTTCCTTGCGCTTCTACCCCTCTCCCAGATGAGGAAACCAGTAGAGGAGGCTCTACCAAGGCTCAATAAGATGTGACCGTGGTTACTTGCCCTTGGTCACTTGCCCTCGGCCTACACAGAAAGCCCCACGGCTCCAGGGAACTGGGCATGGTCAGAATGGCTGAGCTGGGCATGGGGCCTGGGCCCCGGTGAGAAGAAAGTCTCCCCTGTTACAAAGACTATCCAATGTATCTTAACACTAGATGGTCATTCAAAGCCTCAGACTCCCGAGAGAGCCCATCATGAGTCACATGAGGGAGTTCTCCTGTTGGAAGAGCCCAGGAGCTTTCTGATTGGCTGATGGTGACATCATTCAAGAGGCACCACTGGCCGCCTAGAAAGGGAACCATCCTATGGGTAATAATGCTCCAGGGTCGCAGAGTGCCGGGTTCTGGGCTCTGCCGTGGGGTCCGTGTAGTAACAATTCAACAAGAAACATGGTAATGATATCCGTTTTACAGAAGAGGAAGCTGAAGTTCAGAGAGGCAGAGTGATTCGGCCCCAAATGCCAGCCGGCATCCAGCTTCTCTGCTGTCTTAGCTAGCCCCCCATCTACCTGGCAGGGTAGACTGTGGGGACAGGCAGTGACAGAGGGTTCCGAGGAGTCCCTGGCCTAACAGGCCACCTGATGCCAAAGAATGGCTCCTACGGAGACCCGAACTTCTGGAACACACGGACCGACCAACTGCCTGAGGCCAGATGGATTCACACACCTGCTTCACCCCACCCGAAGCAGCCCTGGGGTCTAACCTCCAGCGAGTGTGGGAGTCTGAGCCCAGCACAGGCCTCACCGCAAGGAAGCAGGCTGGGAGTTCCATCAGCCCCCGGAACTGAGCTCTGTGACCTGTGGGGTAACCGTGGCAACAGGAAGCCAAGCCCAGATGGAACCACTTCGGGCCGCTGTGAACTTAGAAGCCACAGTGGGAGCAGGGAAACTACGGGCGTGGAGACATCAGTCCACCCGGGGCCCAGCAAACCGAGGAGGCGGCTACATCTACACTTTGATTAGACTTAGAGAGCTATGAGGAAGTGTTGCTCCCTTCTAGATCCTTCCCCACTACAGTCATTTTGCCTGATTTCCCATCATTAGAGTGAGGTTTCTATCGTCCATAGGCCCCCCGCTAAAATGCTGGTCCACCTAGAAAGATAATGGCTGCCGTTTGCAATGAGCTTCAGAACATGAATTAATGTCTATGAGGAGATGTAGAGGGGTAGGGAGCATCACAAGACAGGTAAGTCTTGGGGGGAAGCAATGTAAGTATGAAGAAATGGGGACTTTCTCAGGGGAGCCCTACTGGGAAGGTCTTGAGTGCCCAGAATGGAGGATTCTGCCCAAGAGGTGTCAGGGAAAGACCAGAGAGATGGAATTTTCTGGTTGCATAAACTCCATGGACAGCCCCAGCCCCATCAGAGAGCAGAAACCTTCCATATAAACCCTCAGAACAGAAGCAGAGGGGCACCTGGGCGGCTCAGTCAGTTAGGCATCTGCCTTCAGCTCAGGTCATGATCCCAGGGTCCTGGGATCGAGCCCCGCATCAGGCTCCCTGCTCAGCGGGGAGTCTGCTTCTCCCTCTCCCTCTGCCACTCACCCCTGCTCGTTCTCTCTCTTTCTCTCTCTCAAATAAATAAAATCTTTAAAAAAAAAAAAAAAGAACAGGAGCAGAACCCACAGATGAAGGCCAAGATTGTCATAGATGGCAGAAACCCCAGGGGGAGGCTGGAGTCACCACATCTTGGTTTTACAGATGGGGTCTGTAGGAGCTATTTTTTTTTAAATTTTGTTTATTTGACAGAGAGACAGAGAGACAGAGAGAGAGTACAAGTAGGCAGAGTGGCAGGCACAGGGAGAGGGAGAAGCAGGCTCCCCGCTGAGCAGGGAGCCCAACATGGGACTCGATCCCAGGACGCTGGGATCATGACCTGAACCGAAGGAAGACGCTTAACCAACTGAGCCACCCAGGTGCCCCTATAGGAGCTATTCTTCAGGAATAAGTCCAAGAACTCCTTCGGAACTCAGCCTTTCTCTGGCCCAGAGAGGCACTATCATTTGACAAGGTCACACAGGAAATGGCCAAGGTAAGACAAAGCCATTTTCCCCACCGCAAGGACAAGGTTCAGCCAGAGTCCCCAGGAAGGTGAAAAAGGAAACAGAGTCAGATATCAATAAAAGATTAAAGAAACCTCTCTTGTTTTGAGAGGGCATGCTAACAACCCCCCAAAGACTTTTTTTTCCCCCACAAGAAAAAGCCAGCTCAGAAAGGCTCCAAGTGAGAGAAACAATATTTAATTATGCAGACCAAGTTCCAAATCTATGCCACTCCCATGAAAATATAAATCAGTGTGCCACCTTTTGCACCTCTCATAACATTTTTATCCCAGACTGTCTAACTAAAAGACGCTGTATCTCATCACTTTGTCTCCTATCAAGTCTCCATTGGAGGTCATCTGACTCAAAACGGGACCCTGAACACCCCTAACTACCCTCACCAAGCAAGCTAAAGGGCTTCCGACAAAACCAGGGTGTCCACAGATAAACCAGCTCCAAGGGCTCCAAGGTTTTGCAGATGGAAGCTTCTGGGTCCCAGTCTAGGCTCTACCATTTGGGGAGCATGGGAACCAGAGTGCAGCTCCAAGAATGGCATCGTGATAATGCAAAAGGCCCCGTCCGTCCGTGCCAGAGCTGCTCACGTGATCTGAGAGTCTAAGCCCTAAATGTCAAGAGCAATGAGTAGATTTTTGGCCTCCCCATTCTGTGGTCCACAATGGGGCTAGGAATCAGACGTCAGTCCATTGGGCCTACCTCGAACTGGGGTGGTTTGACATCAGCGCTTGCTCCCCCAACCACCATGATAGGGTGTCCTTGCCCTCCATAACCAACTCTTCACTTGATAAACGGGGATGCTGAGGCCCAGAGAGGCCAAGAAAGCTCCCCGAGGTCACACGGCCGATTGGGTAACAGGAAGGAATCACTTCTTGCTGTAGACGTGGGAGAACCTTACAGGAATAAGGTACGAGGGGTGGGGAGGATATTAGGGGCCGGACAAGAGGGTTAGGCCTCGTGGATGAGGGGCCCTGACAGAAGTGAGGGGGGCTGAGGAGGACAACCTGGAGACCCCAGAAGTCCCCCGCACCAACGCAGCCCACCCCAGAACCCCGGGCGACAGGTGTGACCTGTAACTCACTTCTTCTGCTTCTTCTCAAGCTCGTGATTTCGGCTCTGCTGGTTCTCCAGCTGGAGGCGGGTGTCCTCCAGGTCACAGGTCAGATGGTGGCACTTCCTTTTCAGCTGATGGGCCATTTTCTTGGCCCCCTCGTAAGCACTCTGCAGCTCCCCGAGCTGTGGGAGTCACAGAATGAATTACCCGGCTCGGTCGCCACTTGAACGGGCTTCCTACTTTTTACTTCTAAGGCAGCTGTGCCATCCCTGAGGTGAGCATGGCGGAGAGAGAGAAGGTGCTGGAGCCGGAGAGACCCGGACTGGACCGCTTTCTGCCCGTGTCACCGTGAGGAAGCGACTTCTCTGACCCTGTCTGCTCAGTGGGGAGATGGAGGCCATTCCATCCATCTCTTGGGGTCGTGTTTAATTTGCCTCCATAATAGTCCTGCTAAGGCGCCCACAGATTCTTTACATGTCCTGCCTCAACACGACAGCACCGTGGGTCCTGTGTAATTAATAGCCCCATCTGTGGGCATCACATGTCCGAGCCATGTGGGGATTAGCCATGAAGCAGCCAAAATGGCGCATCTTGAGGATCTGCCCACGAGACAGGCTCTGAAGCTTAGGGCCATAAATGGCACTTTCGACGGGCCAAATGGCATCGACGGGCCGAATGACACAGCAATACACATAACCGTAAACACACAGAAAAGCAAAGCCTCTCGCCTCTTCCTCAAGGCAAAAAACCCTCCCAAATGTCCTAGTTTAAATCTGGGAGAGAGAACAACTCAGCACACTTGCTTTGAAGAAATGGCCTCATTAAAGAATTTCTTTAAATAAGCAAAACTCTGAGTTAATGAAGCCTGTAATTCTAAATTCAGTATTTGAAGGCAAATGGGATGTTTTCTTAGATTCTGCGGCTCAGAAAGGTTGCAGCTTTATTACTTTTTAATGCAGCATGCATAGCTCCCCCCTTCCTTGGGGGAAACTGACCCGCCTTTATAATTTGTTACTAAAGAACTCTGCTGTTTCCTTGCAGTTGGGTTTATCTACAGCTCAGATGCTTTTGAGGATCACAAAATAATGTCCATCTTAGAAGTGACCACTAAAACCATCATTGCCAGGGAGGATCCTGAGCTTCCATTGTTTATAAAACCCCATGTGACCTCACCCTGACCCCCCTCTGCAAGGTGGTCATGCAATGCTTTTCTCTTGCAGTGAGGAGATATGTATAACAGTAGGACAGGCAAATATGACCTCAATTCTCAAGGTGCTCATCACTAATGGGGGTGGGGGACCAAGAAGTAAGCAGATGTTATAATACATCATGATGAGGTTTATACTTGGGGACACAATTCAGGGGCACCCAACCAGTCTGTATCAGGGGAGACTTTCTGGAGGGAAGGACGCGTAAGCTCAGATCGTAAGGATAGTTGGAGGTATCCAGGTCGGGGAGAGAGAATATTCTAGGAAAAGGTAACAGTATGTGCAAAGGCCCAGAGGTGATGAAGACTAAGGCAGTGCAAGGGAAGAGGACAGAGAGCCCAGAAATAGACTCACTGAGATATAGACATTTGATCTTTCACAAAGGGATAAAGGTGATACAATGAGCAAAATAGTCTTTTCCACAAATGATGCTGAGACAACTGGTCAACCACATGCAAAAAAAAAAAAAAAGAATCTTCACACAGACCTTACGCCCTTCACAAAAATTAAATTAAAATGGACCACAGACCTATATGTAAAATGCAAAACTATGAAGCTCCCAGAAGATAATGTGGGTGAAAACCTACATGACCTTGGGTTTGGCAATGACTTTTTAGAAATACACCAAAGGCATGACCCATGAAAGAAAGAGTTTAGAAGGTGGACTTCATTAAAAGTTAAAAATTTCTGCCCCACAAAAGACACTATCAAGAAAATGAAAAGACAGGGGTGCCTGGGTGGCTCAGTCAGTTAAACATCAGCCTTCGGCTCAGATCATGATTCCAGGGTCCTGGGATTGAGCCCCACATTGGGGGGTCCCTGCTCAGTGGGGAGCCTGCTTCTCCCTATCCCTCCCCGCCGCCCCGCTTGTGCTTTCTCTCACTCTCTCAAATAAATAAAATCTTTAAAAAAAGAAAGAAAGAAAAGGAAAAGGCCAGCCATGGACTGGGAGAAAATTTTTGCAAAAAACATATTTGATAGAGGACTGTTATCCAAAATATACAAAGAATGTTTAAAACCCAACAAGAAAACAACTCAATTAAAAAATGGGCCAAAGACCTTAAAAGACAGCTCACCAAAGAAGAAAGACAGTGAATAAGAGTCTGAAAAGGTGCTCCACGTCATAGGGCATCAGGGAATTGTGAATTAAAACAAGACACCACCACGCACCTATGAGACTGGCCAAAATCGGGAACACAGACAACACCAAATGCTGCCAAGGACGTGAAGCAACAGGAGCTCTCAGTGCTGGTGGGGATGCAAAATGGGACAGCCACAGTGCGAGACAGTTTAGCAGTTTCTTCAAAACTAAACACACTCTTCCCATATGATCCAGCAATTGTTCTCCTTGGGATTGACCCAGAGGAGTTGAAAGTTTCTGTCCACATGAAAACCTGCACGTGGATGTTTAGTTCAGCTTTACTCAACAATTGCCAAAACATGGAAGCAACCAAGATGGTCTTCAGTAGGTGAGTGGATACACTGTGTTCCATCCAGGAAATGGAATATTATTCAGCACTCAAGAGAAATGAGCTATCAAGCCATGAAAAGATGTAGAGGCAACTTCAATGTCTATAACTAAGTGAAAGAAGCCGATCTGAAAAGGCAACAAAGCATATGATTCCAAGTATATGAAATTCTGGAAAAGGCAAAAGGATGGAGGGATGAACTGCTGAGGCAGAGAGGATTTTTAGGGTAGCAAAACTCTTCTATAAAACTATAATGGAGGATCCATGTCATTATACATTTGTCTAAACCCATGGAATGTACAACACCAAGAGTGAACCCTAATGTAAACTATAGACTTTGGGTAATAATGATGCATTAACAGAGGTTCAGCCATTGTATTGAGGGGGTCACTCCAGTGGGGGGTGTTGACGATGAGGGAGGCTATGCATGTGTATAGTCTAAGCAGGGGATGTGTAGGAAGGTACCTTCCTCTCTATTTCGCTGTGAGCTTTAAACAAGTGAGTGTGGTTGGATTCAGCATGCTAGGGCCAGTACACTCAGTTATGAGAGCTGATTCTCTTCCTAATTCCACACCCTGTACTCTCACAATGGTAAGCTGACATTGACCCCAGTGGAAACATTTACACCGTGGAAATTGGCAATTGGCAAATGCTGGACATCGGGGTGTTTATTTTTAGAGGCCCAGTTACCAACACACCACTAGCTGGAGTGTAGGCTTGTTAGATGTAGTCTAGGCGTAGTTGGAGACCATGCAAAACAGGCAAAGGCCAAACTATGCCTACATTCATCTAGAAAATGATGAATCTAGATACAAATACCTGATTTTTGTAATGTTCAGCTGCACTTTCAAGAAAGGAAGGAAAATTTCAGGATATCCAAAATGCAAAGGACACAAAACAAGAGCCATGATGGCAGATGCTGATGCTCTGGCAGCCAGGGTGGGGGAGAAGAGGAGCAGCCAAAAGATCCAGAAATATCACTAAGGATTATGGCTGTGTTTGAATGCCCTGAGAGAGACAAAGCCTTGGGACTATGGAAGGTGGGGGTTGGAGAGAAGACCCCTGCATTAAGTCAGGACCCTCAAAGTGTTGCACTTTGGAGTGAGGGGGTAGGAAAAGCTCTACCCACCAGCCTGGAAGGGGGTCAGAAATCCTGGTGCCAGGCTGGCTCTGGGTGGAGGAGAACGTATTCCCATAAGAAATCAAAACCCTAGGTCTGTGTATCAGGTGGGTTGAGAGCTTGAATTGGCACTTTGCTCATGTTGCAAAAATCTGCAGTGGAGAGAATTTTGCATAATCTCAGGGGCTGCTGTAGAAGATAGTGCAAAAATGCTCCTTCTAGAGAAAAACACCCACAAACCTATAAACATAGAACTGCCATGAAAATCAATACAAAGTTTTTTAAAATTTAAAAGTAAGAGCAATTGACACAAAAATAACTAAATTCACCATAAGAGTCAGAGGAAGGAACCATATCAACAACGGCCACCCCAGTCTCAATCAGTGGTGGAAGGATGCTCTCAGAACTGTTTGTGTCAATTGGCCACTTAAGTTTAATAGTAAAAGACTGGTTAATGATAACAATGCATCATAAAACTTTCAGAAGGAAAGGAGAATGTTTTGTGGACCATTTGTTTTGTGTGTGTGTGTGTGCAGTTTTAAGTTATTACTTTTTAAAATCAGTACTTTTTAATGGAAACAACTTGATCAAAAATCTGTCACAGAATTTTGAGACCCATTAAAACAGAAGTTTAATGAGAAAAAAAAAAAGAGTCAGAGGAAGAAAAAGGAACATTCCACCACACAGACTACCTGGGGCTCCCGTAGTGCAGGAGTAAGAGGGTTGTGTTAAAGATGAACTCACAATCAAAATTTACAAAGCACTCAAGGAAACTTGCAGTAACAACACGGTCTCAAAGAGACTGGAAGATCTCTTAGCTGCAGTGTGGCAGGTGGGTGAGGGGAGAGGCTGAAGGCAAGGAGACCAAGTAGGAGGCTGTTGCTCTGGTCTAGATGAGAGTTGGAGGTGGCAGATTAGAGGCAAAGGGGATGGATGAGATTGGACAATCCTAAGGGCATATTGCAATCATTTTACAGAGGAGAAAGATCTGAGGTCCAAGACCCAAGACTCTTTATTCCAGAGTATTCTTTCCCCGTGTACAACACCCACATGTAGACAAACTGTTTCCCATCTCCCACAGTGGAGGTGGAAAAACATGAAATGGGGGTGCCCTCCTTCTCCCTCCCCAGATTTGGCCAATACTTTGAACAGTGCTGCCAAGAACCTGACCAATCTGACACTTTGGGGACCCAGACTAGCTACAACCTCTTACCTTCTGCTCCAGCTCTTTCCTGGATGTCAGCTCTGAGTCCAACCTCTCCTCGAATTGCTGCAGACGCTTCCTGAGGAACTCGTTCTCCATCTGAGCACAGTCGAAGTGAATTTGCCATTCATCTGCTATTTAACAAAGTCGGGGGTGGGGGAACCAGGAGGAGAGGCGAGGTGAATGAGGGTGGTTCTCTCACACTTTCTTAGCTCTTTGCACACAATTTCTCAATATGGAGCTCCTGAGGCCTGACCTTGGACTTCAGGTTAAGAAATTCTGCTTTAAGTCCAAATTAAAAACAAACAAACAAACACTTCTTCCAGGCAGCCTGTCTTGACCACCTCTAGCTGTCTAAATTATTGGCTGCTCACTATTCGAAGCTCGGTTGCCTTATACAGTTTAATTTCTCTACAAGCATATACATACTTTTCTTTTTCCAAGGAAATTCCATAACCTTCTAGGTCAGGAGAGCTGTTTCAGTCATTTGTAGATCCTCAATACCCTCTAGAAGCATCCACTACACACAGAAGTTTCCCCCATACATGTTGAAACAAGTTCACCAACTAGAATCATCTTACTGGCCAACTACATTGGGTGACAGTACGTAAGCAGTGACTGCTGGCTAAATTAATTAACAAATAAATCAATGAACAATAATTAAAGGGTCTACTGAATGCATAGCAACAGAAACATTGGTCCCAAGATATCTCTATGAGATAAAAGAACAATCCCTTGATTCAGTAAAAATAGAAAAAATCACTTGCTGGTGTGATGAAAACTATATGACTGAATAGAATGGGCTAGACCAGGTTATGATATCTTTAGATTACTCTATTACAATGTCCCTTAAGGTCATGGAGCTGTGGGAAACATGTGGGCAACTGAAGATAGTGACCATCCACTTCATTCCTCTCTCCATCCATCCATCCATCCATCCATCCATCCATCTCCATCCATCTATCTCTCCATCTATCTCTCCATCTATCCATCCATCTCTCCATCCATCCATCTCTTCATCCATACATCCCTCCATCTATCCATACATCCCTCCATCTCTCCATCCACCCATCCGTCATACATTGTTCCATCTCCCATGCACTGAAATGCCCACTGAGCACACTACTGCATACCACGCACTGGGACCACTCTTCCAGCAGAATCTAGTACGGAAGACAAACATAAAAAAAGACAGCCCCAACCTAGGATGATCAGAGCTCTCATAAAGGAAGCTATGGAAATCCAGAAGAGAACCCAAACTCATAAAAACAGGAAACGTTTTTGTTCATGATTGTGTCTGAGGGACTTACTACAATGCCCGGTATATCATAAATGCTTCATAACTTTCACTGGATAGGTGGAGGGATGGATGGAAGGATAAGGTGGGTATATGGATGGATGGAAGGATGGATGGATGGATGGATGGATGGATGGATGGATGGATGGAAGGATGGATGGGTGGATGGATGGAAGGAAGGATGGATGGATGGATGGATGGAAAGTTGGGTACATGGATGGATGGAAGGAAGGTGGATGAATGCTTACATAGATGGTAGGACTGAAGTCTTAGAGGAGGTGACCCCAAGAGGAATTCCCACATAACAAACCCAAAGAGGATGATAAAATTGTAAGGAGTTAGAGCTTGTTCAAGTTTCCACCAAGATAAATCATATTGTGGCAGAAAAAGGATCCTGTCTCCCCACCAGGAAAAAAAAAAAAAAAAAAACCTCAAATAGCAAGCATCTACAAAAGGAAGAGAAAGCAGAAAGCATTTGTGCAGCTTTACACGTATTCTGCACTATGATGTGCCACACAGCAAGGGGTAGGAGTGGTTAGCATGAGCAGATGAGGAAACCGTTCTCCGTTCTTCGAGGCTGATTTCCACCTCCAATGTCCCTCCCCGGGGTGGGGGGCAGTCTTAATCCATACATATAATTCAGCCCTTCATTATCCATTTTTCCTGGATTTATCTGACCTCCCCATGTCTACTGCAAATTTCTGGAATGCAGGGCCCAACAGTGCTGGCTGCATACCATAAAAGGTCCTCTCCAAACACTTAACCATGCATGGTGGAAAAACAGCCAGGTTTTTAATAATTGATACTCCAGCTTGAGCCATCGAGGAGGTCGTGGTGGCCTTGCTGTGGTGTGATTAAAGTGTTTTATGGCTCCTTTCAACTTTCCTATATTTTAGAAATTTTCTGTAATGAGTATGTATTGCTTTCATAATGGAAAACAAAATATTTGTGGATTTGGCTTCCTGGAATGAGCATCCAGGGCTGAGAGCCTATCTAGCATTGTGACTAATAGTGCTCAGGAGCTAAGCACACCTCCCCGCTCCCTTTCAGCTCCCAGCTCTTCCCAGAGAGAAACAAACTGGGCCATCAATTACATCAGGATGGAACTGGGACCCACGGTCCCTGGGGAAGCTGGGCTGTCCCACCCCCCCGGGTCTGGGTGAACCCATTTCCCCCTTGCTGCCTCTACCTTCCTTCGTTGGGTGCCGCGTCCCAGAGAATCCCAAGCTCCCCTGGTGAATGCCCGCCCTGGGGGTAGCCAGGATGAGGGGAAGCAAGAGCAGAGCAAAAAGCCAATGCACTTTGCCTCTTCACCGCCTCCTGACTTCCATTTCTTTGAGTGTCCCTGACGTTTCTAGGGCACGAATCCCCTGGGGGCACCGAAGGAACCATGTCAACGTTGTACAAAAGCTGACAGACGCTCTGGACATTCTTCTCACCTGACTCACTTAGGCTGGGGAGAGGAGTTGACAGAGATGTCACCATGCAGCTGGAACCTATGAGATGTGGGTCTCCAGGCAACTGTGTGAGCTGGGCATCACCGGAAAGCCCCAGCTCTCTGGAGCGTACCTATCGCTGAGCGACTCAGGGGCCTCGCCTTCTCTCCAGTAACTACTGAGTGCCGGACACCACTTTTAAATGGGGACGGTAGTAGTCTCTGCTCCAGAGTTTACGAACCCAGATAACGACCCCGCTATTACTACTATTAGGAGTAACAGTAAGGTTGCCGTGAACATGGCTAAACACTTCCCATCAATCACCTCTGACAACATCCATTCCAAAGATGAGCAAACTGAGGCACACATTTCTTGGCCCAAAGCCACCCACCTGGTAAGAGACGGAGTCTAGATTCAAACCCAGCAATGCAATTTCATCGATTCTGCTTTTAAATAGTGAAATGCCTTGCTCAAAATTTATATGAAAAATATTCATATAATTATAAAGGTGCCTTGCCCCAGAGCCTTTTTTTTTTTTAATCATTCTTTGCGTTCTTACTAAAGTGTACCTGTCATGTTGATAATTTGCTATTCGGACTACTGTTGGGTTCTCTGCTCCATGTCTGCATTAGATCGGAAGCTCTGGGAGGGAAGGGCTGTGCCCGTGTGCTCTGCCGAAGTGTCAGCCGTTAAATCAGTGTCTAGAGCATAGTAAGGGCTCAGTGTATATGAATGAATGAATGAATGAATGAATGGAACAAAAGGCATTTTCCACCCACGTCTAACTGCAAGAGTCCCAATCTGCTCACCTCCTCCAGTGTGGCTCCTTTCCAAGTCATTCAACTGAATTTTCTGCTGGGCTTCTTCCAACTGCTTCTGCACTTCTCCCAAATTCTTCTGGACTTGCTCATACTTGCTCTGGAAGAAAGGCCTTGACGTGTCAAGCTGGAGCTTGATAGAGCCTGGGCCTCACCGTCCACCCCCTCCGCCCCATGGTGCCCCCAGAGCCAGGGACTGTCTAGCCCTTGCATGGTGCTCATTCAGGGCACCTCCAAGGCCAAGCCTTAGGAAGACCCAAATGTCCTCCAGGACCTTGAACATGGGAGTCTGTAAACCAGCGCATCTTGCTTAGGCTTACTGCTCCCACATGCGAGCAGATGGGGAGGGGGGCAGGCCCAACCACTCCCAGCCACCCTGCTCAGCCAAAGCCACACACCCCCGCAACCCCCTGGGGACCACTCACCTTCAGCTCCTGGACCTCCCGGAAGGCGCGTAGCCGCTCTGCCCGCTCACTCTCCAGCACCTGGCAGGCCACGTCCCCTTTGAAGTGCTCGTCGGCGAGCTCTGTGGTCAACTCAGCAATCTGGAATTACAATCTGGAGTTACAACAGGGTCACTCGTGGGGGGCCGCCAACCCTTCTCCCCCCAGGCTCCCTCCACAGGACCACCCGTGGACAAATCATCAGCTCTCAGTGTGATGAGGTGGTTAAGAGCGTGGATGTCAGATTTTTACTGGTCTTGATGTGCTAGAATTCTTGGCCCATCACTCACCAGCTGTGTGACTGTGAACCCGGCAGGATGCCCACCTGATCCTTAGTTTTCTCAACTTTAGAGGGTAGGGGATAACTTAATAGAATTGTTTTGAGAATTAAAGGAGATCATCCACATAAAGCTTAGCACAGGGCTGGCACAGAGTAAGTACTCAATTTAGAAAGTTGTTCTAGCATATGATACTTTATGTGGAAAATCCCAAAGACTCCACCCCAAAACTGCTAGAACTCATACAGGAATTCAGTAAAGTGGCAGGATATAAAATCAATGCACAGAAGTCAGTGGCATTCCTATACACCAACAACAAGTCAGAAGAAAGAGAAATTAAGGAGTCGATCCCATTTACAATTGCACCCAAAACCATAAGATACCTAGGAATAAATCTAACCAAAGAGGCAAAGGATCTGTACTCAGAAAACTATAAAATACTCATGAAAGAAATTGAGGAAGACACAAAGAAATGGAAAAACGTTCCATGCTCATGGACTGGAAGAACAAATATTGTGAAGATGTCAATCCTACCTAGAGCAATCTACACATTCAATGCAATCCCCATCAAAATACCATCCACTTTCTTCAAAGAAATGGAACAAATAATCCTAAAATTTGTATGGAACCAGAAAAGACCCCGCATAGCCAGAGGAATGTTGAAAAAGAGAAGCAAAGCTGGCGGCATCACAATTCCGGACTTCCAGCTCTACTACAAAGCTGTCATCATCAAGACAGTATGGTACTGGCACAAAAACAGACACATCGATCAATGGAACAGAATAGAGAGCCCAGAAATGGACCCTCAACTCTATGGTCAACTCATCTTTGACAAAGCAGGAAAGAATGTCCAATGGAAAAAAGACAGTCTCTTCAACAAATGGTGTTGGGAAAATTGGACAGCCACATGCAGAAGAATGAAACTGGACCATTTCCTTACACCACACACAAAAATAGACTCCAAATGGTTGAAAGACCTCAATGTGAGACAGGAGTCCATCAAAATCCTAAAGGAGAACACAGGCAGCAACCTCTTCGACCTCAGCCACAGCAACTTCTTCCTAGAAACATCGCCAAAGGCAAGGGAAGCAAGGGCAAAAATGAACTATTGGGACTTCATCAAGATAAAAAGCTTTTGCAAAGCAAAGGAAACAGTCAACAAAACCAAAAGACAACTGACAGAATGGGAGAAGATATTTGCAAATGACATATCAGATAAAGGGCTAGTATCCAAAATCTATAAAGAACTCATCAAACTCAACACCAAAAGAACAAAGAATCCAATCAAGAAATGGGCAGAAGACATGAACAGACATTTTTCCAAAGAAGACATCCAAACGGCCAACAGACACATGAAAAAGTGTTCAATATCGCTCGGCATCAGGGAAATCCAAATCAAAACCTCAATGAGATACCACCTCACACCAGTCAGAATGGCTAAAATTAACAAGTCAGGAAATGACAGATGTTGGCGGGGATGCGGAGAAAGGGGAACCCTCCTACACTGTTGGTGGGAATGCAAGCTGGTGCAGCCACTCTGGAAAACAGTATGGAGGTTCCTCAAAAAGTTGAAAATAGAGCTACCATATGATCCAGCAATTGCACTCCTGGGTATTTACCCCAAAGATACAAAAGTAGGGACCCGAAAGGGTACGTGCACCCCGATGTTTATAGCAGCAATGTCCACAATAGCCAAACTGTGGAAAGAGCCAAGATGTCCATCAACAGATGAATGGATAAAGAAGATGTGGTATATGTATACAATGGAATATTATGCAGCCATCAAAAGGAATGAGATCTTGCCATTTGCAATGACGTGGATGGAACTGGAGGGTATTATGCTGAGCGAAATAAGTCAAACAGAGAAAGACATGTATCATATGACCTCACTGATATGAGGAATTCTTAATCTCAGGAAACAAACTGAGGGTTGCTGGAGTGGGGGGTGGGGTGGGAGGGATGGGGTGACTGGGTGATGGACACTGGGGAGGGTATGTGTTCTGGTAAGCGCTGTGAATTGTGCAAGACTGTTGAATCTCAGATCTGTACCTCTGAAACAAATAATGCAATATATGTTAAGAAAGAAAAAAAGAAGAAGAAGAATGTAGCAGGAGGGGAAGAATGAAGGGGGGGAAATCGGAGGGGGAGAAGAACCATGAGAGACGATGGACTCTGAAAAACAAACTGAGGGTCCTAGAGGGGAGGGGGGTGGGAGGATGGGTTAGCCTGGTGATGGGTATTGAGGAGGGCACGTTCTGCATGGAGCACTGGGTGTTATGCACAAACAATGAATCATGGAACACTATATCTAAAACTAATGATGTAATGTATGGGGATTAACATAACAATAAAAAAAATAAAAAAAGAAAAAGAAAGTTGTTCTAGCAGAAACTCTCCTTACCTAAGCGAGCCATTTTGCTCCCAGCAGGCTCCCCTCAGTAAGACACACAGGTGCCCACCACATAGGAATGCCCTCAGCTAGAAAACCTCTCTGTGGGGGCGCCTGGGTGGCTCAGTTGGTTGAGCATCTGCCTTTGGCTCAGGTCATGATCCTGGAGTTCCAGGATCGAGCCCTGCATCGGGCTCCCTGCTCAGCGGGAAGCCTGCTTCTCCCTCTCCCCCTCCCCCTGCTTGTGTTCCCTCTCTCGCTGTCTCGCTCTCGGTCAAATAAATAAAATCTTTAAAAAAGAAAAACTCTTAAAATTCTAATTCAAATACATTTATTTTTCAAATAGTTGCAGGTGCAAAAACTATGGGAAAAAAACAATAAAAAATTAGGCTTCTGTAATCAAACTACTTTGCCATTTGTTCTGCTTTAATGAGATCAAAAGTGGAAATCACGTAGTCATGCATTAGGGGTATGGTTTAAGAAAGGAAGAAGTGGGTCTGGAGTCAGGTGCTCACACTCTACGGGCTGTGGTCCTACCTCAGAAATACAGTGAGTTAAGGCAGTCCTGTTTCGAGGCAAAAAATAAAAACACCTCTCTTTTAATGAATTCCCACTTGCACTGACTTTTTTATCCCCATCAACAACCAACTACAGATACCAGATGGGTCAAGGCTTCTGGGCTGTAATTTTTCCAAAGTGCAGCCTTCCAGGTTCAAGGATATGCCAAAGCAAGTGAGGAGAGAAACAGATATACGTGGACTGTTTATGACTAAGAGGCTCAGAAATGACCTGACACAGAAGGGTCGTTCGGGAAACGGAGCCTCCCTCCGTGGAGGGCAGTGGTTAAGATACAGGGAAGGAAAAGAAAAAAAAAAAAAAAATAGAAGGTACAGAGTTCAAGTCCAAACACAACCACTAACATATTCTGTGACCTTGGACGAATCTCTTCCTTTCTGGGGCTGTGGTCGCCTGAGCTGTAAAATGTACTGCATCGGGGAACGTCTATTGTCCTTCTGGCATTCCCATCTCATGCCATAGATGTTGTGCATGAAGATGCCTAAACACTTCCCTTTCCCATCAGACCCAGTGCGTGGTACTGAGAAGCGACTGGGGAGTGTTGTCACAGACGCTAAGTGGTCCTTCCAGCATGGAATCCAGCTGTCCTCCCGAGCTGGTCACAGGCGGTCTCAAAAATCATTCCTCTGCCCCATGAAGAAGGAGGATGAAGATCTATACATTTTGATGTGATAAAAAAAAAAAGTCCCCAAGATATATTGCCAACAGGGCAGGGGGAAAAAAGCAAAGTTGCAGAATAGAATGTCTGGCATGTTCCCATTTTTGTTTTGTTTGTACTTGCACAGAAAAAGGCACTCCCAGACTGTTAATAGGGATTTTTTTTTTTCCTAGAAGGGTGGGCTCACAGGGGATTCCAATTTCCTTGTGATGCATTTCTGTACTGTTGATTTTTTAACCACTTTTGTCATCGGCAAAACACAAAACCAAATAAATATCTTTTAAAAACAGACCCCCAAAATTGAGCTACAAAAACAAGGGTTGTTGCTCTAGAACATTCTATGCCGCCCACATTTTTTTTGCCCCTCCTCCAGCCCACTGGCTACCCATCTTGGTGAACACACCAGTGAGGGCTCAGACCGAAATGCGCATTTCAATTGAAACAGGGAAAAACAGGAGGCTTAGGGGGGAGCATTCCAAAGTCACATAGCAAGTGAGTGACAGAACTGGGACTTGAACCCAGATGCCTCCTGTCCAGGTAACGGTCGCCACTTCACAAACCAGGGGCTCTCTCTCCCAGGGCGGTCCTGGCGGTCTCTGGGGTGGCGCTTCCTGTTGCTGTTCCTTATGCTGGTACCTTTAATGTGCTCTGGGGAAACACTTTTGCAGTCCCCTGGGATGGTCGTTAAAATGTGGAGCCCAGGATTCCCAGAATGCCCACACCACCGTAATCTTCGGTGGGACCCAGGGATCTGAATTTCAACACACTCCATGGTTATTCATAAGCACAACCAAGTTTAAGAATTACTGCCCTAGAAATTGCCAGAATCTCTTCCTAATCTTGGCTTCCCGCTTGGCTTGAGATGGGTTAGACTGGCTTACTTATAGGTACACAGCAACACTGCCTCTGGGGAAATGATCATTTGCGGTGGGCATGAATACGGGCTAGAGCAATCCAGGGATGCCCCAGATCACGCCCCTCACCCCCCGCCTCCCCATCCCCGAGATCAGCAGGATTGTGTTCTCCCTGCCTTAGCCAATTAGTGTGAAATTTAATCTGTGCTAATCAGCCTGAGCAAAGGGAGCACAAAATTAATTTAATGCATTAATTTTGAGTTCTACACAACCCAAGTCTAGAGCCCAAAGGATAATTAATGCTTTCAAATTAGGGACATGACAGATGCTTTTCACAGAGACAAGTAGCCCCCGATCTGTCCCTGTCCCCACCAACCCCTCTCCCTTCCTACATTTCGGGGCCCACGGGCTTTATCCATAGAGGTGAGGGGTGGGCACCATGCCCAGAGCTATTAGGTGAATATAAAACGAAAACCAATTTAACGAGAGGAGAGCCTGGTTGGCAAACCCAGAAGGATCCTTGCAGATTACTCAAGGACCAATTAACTAGAAATTATTCCGAAAACCTCCCTAGATCCACCACCTAAGCCAAATCATCAGAAATTCTCTTTCTCCTTAGGGACAATGACTCCAAAGATCTGTCAAAGAGAAGGGGATAGAAATGAATGAATTTGCGGTACATTTTGCATGGAGTCAAATAGAAATAATATCTATCCTGCTCACTGGCATCATTTGCAGTTTGAGAGAAACAGTGAGTAACAAGTAATGTTGATGGACATTAAATGCTGAGCACACATGGGACCCTCTGGGCTGTCACTGTCACTTGTCATTCATTACGTGAGCACCAACTGTGTGCGAGGCCCTGCCTCCAAGGATCCCCCTGCTGAGCTGGGGAGATAAAACCACATGTAGGGCACCCATGTGTCTTAGCTCAACCTTGTCCTTGGCTCTTATATTCAAGAGCTCTCAAAACTCCCCAAATGATCTTATCTACAGAGAGCAAGCAGTAGCCTTTCATGGTCTTCCCAGTACGTTTCAATTTGACGAAAAGAATTGGTTCATTATAAGCCCTTGCAGAAGAAAAAGCTCACTGAATGCTGGGGAGAGACATTTTTGTCATTCCCTGTTCACAGAACAGAAAACTGAGGCATTGAG
The DNA here is from genome assembly GCF_004348235.1 of Phoca vitulina. NCBI lineage: Eukaryota > Metazoa > Chordata > Mammalia > Carnivora > Phocidae > Phoca > Phoca vitulina. The sequence continues at coordinate 724,089 of NW_022589785.1, read as the reverse complement.
TCGTGAAATGATTTTGTTCAAGGTCACGGTGGATAGGTCCTACGGGGAGTCCAGCTCGGACAGCCTGAATCCCAGGTCCTGACTCATAATTACAGCGCCGTCCTGTCCCCACGTCCACCATCTGACTCCATCTCCCACCCCAGGCCCCTGGGGGTCAGCAGTGCACCTGGGAGCAGACCTGGAAGTAATGGGTGGGGGACGGGGAGTGAAAGAGCCAGATGCATGGGGCTCAAAGGCAAGATGAACAACAACCTGCGGGGCCATGCCCAAAGGGAGCTTTATGGACCCCTGGTGGAAGGGAAGCCCCATCCTTGCAACCTGGGTGATTAAGAGAGAAAATGGAAAATAAAATCAGAAAAAGGGGGGGTGTATGAATCAATAGGCAAAGGGTGTGTCCGACTGCAGAGCCGGTTGGCTGGTATGCTGTTTGCTTGTCAAGGAGATTAAGCCATGGCTTCAATCTCACGGCATCTGCCCTCAGAGCTGTCTCGGTCATTAGGGGAAATTCAGAACAATTCTCTAGCTTAGTGGTGGGCTCCAGGGTTCCCCAGAGACTCATTCTGGGCACCAGTTCAAGCACCACCCTGTGTATTTCTCTCCCAGCACCTGCTACTAAGTGATGGTTAATTGTTACCTTAATCGTCACTACTCAGAAAGTGCTCACCCACGGGCCTGGCAGAGGGTAACACACAGAACCTTCTGAGAAACACGGAGAGGTAGGTACTGAGGCACCAGGGTGCCGACGCCCAGCCAGCCAGCGGCAGAGCTCGATGTGAACCGAGGCAGCCTGGCTCCAGAGACCGTCAAAATGCCTCTTGGGGGCTCAAAGAATGCATAATAATGTATGCGAGAGCCAAGGAGGAAGGGAGAATTGACAGCCTCTGGCGTGTCAGTGGGAACGGGCCACAGGGCCACGTTGGGAGCAATGTCATGCCTCAGAGCAGGACACATGGGGATGACACCTCACCGACTGGCCTTGGGGGGAGAGGGGCTTCCATGAGCTTTGGAAGGGGTCTTCGAAGTGCCATAGCACCCCCCTAAAGAGGAAATAACCCCTCGGATGCTGGCCCCCACATATCCCATCTTGAAAATGTGTTTTGGTCCAGCCGCCCCCCTTTCAGGATAGCATTCAAACCTCTACCAAGATGCTCCCAGCTCCTGTGATCTGGGCCAGCTTCAGGGACTGACCCCACTCCATAACCTCCCCGTGCACATGAGACCCTCCAACCACCAGGACTGCAGGGGCCAGCCCAGGTCCCCGCCCTCTGTCCCTGTTCTTGCTGTGCCCTCCACCTGGAATGTCTCCTTAAGTCACCTGGCCGGCTCCAGCTCAGCTAAGGATGAGCCACTCCCTGACCTGATTCCCAGTCCAAGGAACTGTTGCTCATCTCTCACTGCCTGTTTGGAGTCAGCCCGGACCCAGGGTCAAAGCCCAGTGCTGCTACTCACCAGCTGTGTGATATTGAACAAATCACTTCCCCTCTCTGGGTCCTCACTGTCCCCCTCTAGAGCACAGGGGTACTAATCATACCTTCCTGGCAGTTTGATGGGAAGGTAAAATGAGACAAAGCAGGTAAAGGGGATGCGTCGCGACACCCGGCACAAACACGTTGCTCATTAAATAGTACTTTAATTACTCAATCCAACGTGATTTCATTTCTTCCTTTCGTTGGCATTGAGTGCTTTGAGGGGTACAGAAAGAGCTAAGATGCAATCACATATATGTTAGTGGTGGTGGTGATGTGTGAAGACGTGCTGTGTATGAGACTTTATATGCAGCCTTCATACCACCCTGTGGAGAAGAGTATGGAGGGTGCCTGGGTGGCTCAGTCATTAAGCGTCTGCCTTCGGCTCAGGTCATGGTCCCAGGGTCCTGGGATCGAGTCCCACATCAGGCTCCCTGCTCGGCGGGAAGCCTGCTTCTCCCTCTCCCACTCCCCTGCTTGTGTCCCTGCTCTCTCTGTCAAATAAATAAATAAAATCTTTAAAAAAAAAAAAAGAGTATGGAACCATCACGGTCACCATGTCCCTATTAATGACACGGAAGCTCAGACACTGGAAGAACTGGCCCACCGTCCTGTGGCAGCGAGGGCCCAAGCCAGCCGCCCTGATCCACCCTCTGCTCCCGCACCAGACACACCAGGTCAGGTCAACATATCCATCCCTTAACTCGTCCAGTTCCACTAGCTTTTTCATCTGCATTACAAAATAGGCAGAGAAGACATGATGGCCCCATTTTTATATGGAGAAACTGAGGCATGCAGAACATTCCAGCTGTGCACTCCTTTGTGGGGTCTTAGCTAAGTCCACGGTGGTCATCTGTGACTATGCCCACACTTTGGCCACAGAACCTCGGCAGCTAGCTTTCTGCTGGAAGTACACTCTCCCCAGCATGTCCCAGAAGCTAAGGCTCAAGAGACCCTAATATCCCGAGGCACCCAGGCTGTCCTACTCTCCTGGAGATGACAGAGCCGCCACATCCAGTCCCCAGAGGCACAGTGCTGTGCAGGGAACTAAGAGTCAGAAGACTGAGTCTAGTATATGATCTAGACTCAGTCACCACTTGACCACATCACCCCTGGCAAGTTACTTCCCTTCCCTCCTAGAGATAAGCTCCTGCTGGCCACGCTCGTGACTAGCCAGGGCCAAACTCCCCAGCTCTTTGCAAATACACTTTCCAACCTAAACCGTGTCCTGCTGGATCCCAGTGGATTCTCTCTCAGCCATTCCTTACCAAAAAAACGAAACTTTTCAAGCTAATGAGACCAGACATCCAGAGGACTGTCTTTTGCTATAAATAAAGTCTTCGGGAAAACCCAGAAGATATTCCAGAGAGGGAAGAAAACACCCCATTCTCATTTTTCTCCATGTGCTTCCACAGCCTTATAGGAAATCCCTATAAGAAGAGAGACCTGCTTTCCGGTGAAAATAAAAAACTCCACTTTGCATCCAGGCAGATTTTGCACGCTTGAAGAATATTTATAGCCAGCTTCCTGGAGGCGTCTCATCTCTTCTGCTCCTTCGCAAATGAAGCACTTAAATCATTTTGCAATAATGTTGTCTTTTTAATAAGCCTAGTCAAATGGAGTTTCCACTGATGAGGCACAACATGTTTTAGCAACATTTCTATCAATTGTTTCCCCCCTCCTACAGAGACAAGTGGGTGGGGTGCAGAGGCTGTGAAAGGGGCTAGGGGTGTCTTCATGATACATGGCCCGAAGGACTGTCTGCCTCCCAGCTGTCAACAGAAACTCTTCTAAGAAAGTAGAACCGAATGAAAGGAGAAACCGCATACCTTCTACCTGTTCCTTAACGTGTGGTTCCCAGACCAGCAGGTTCCGTATCACCTGACAGCTCAGGAGAAATTCTGAACCTCCGGGGCCTCCCCACACCTACTGACTCAGAATCTCTAGGGCTGGGGAGCAGCACACTCTATTCTAACACATCCTCCAGGGGATTGCGACACACTTTCGAGTATGAGAACCACTGCTCTTACATGGCATTACTCTGCATCGGATTCACCTCCGGGCTCGTTAAAAAGAAACAATGAAGGTTGCCCCTCTCCCAAGATTCCTTCCTGGGTCAAATCCTCAGGAGATGGGATGGGGAAGCTACATGGTATATGGCTCCCTCCAGGTGATTCGGATGCTCTATAACGTATAAAAGCAACTGGTAAAAAGAAAAAAAAAAGAAAAATCAAAGTAGCTTTTTTGGTGGAGGGGAAAGAATTAAAGACCTTTCTTCAAATAAAATCTTACTTGGGCCCCAGGTTGCTACATTTCACCAAATCTCAGCAGCCTCTGATGATAAGATGATCCATTATGGAACATAAGAAAAGAAAGTGCTACTAATTTTTAGTGTAAGATGCCAGTGATTGTCAAGATGCATCACAATTACAGAGATGCAGACAGGTGGGAAATAGTGTGCATCTGGGAATCAGTAAAATACAGAATGAAACCAAAGAAGTCTATCTATTGCCATTGATATAGGTTTGGGAGTTCTGGAGTCCTTTGACCTCTTCTTAGTGCTCTGGCAGGTCTGAAGAGACTCGGGACTTCAAAAAATAAATCTTCCAATTACTGCATCCAAAAGGGCAAGCCACAGAGGAGAGGAAGAGACCTGTGCCACATATACCCAACAACTGAACTTATATCCACAGTATATAAAGAGTTGTTACAGATCAATAAGAAAAGCAGTAGAAAATGGCCAAAAGGCTTGAAAGACCTCTTTGACCAAAGAGGATAACAAATAGCCAAACACATGTGAAAAGGCACAAATTAAAATCACCATGTGGGATTAACGCACGCCCAACAAAATCGTTAAATGGAAAGGACAATACCACGTGCTGGTAAGGGTGTGGAGCAACTGGAATGCTCACCCACTGCTGTGGGAGGGTCAACTGATACATAAAGTTGAGTGAAGTATTTGACGGTATCAATTAAAACCCAATATAGAAAGAACTTAAAACCTAGCAATTCCATTCTGAGTGCATTCCTTTTTTTTTAGTTAACATATATTATTTGTTTCAGGGGTACAGGTCTGTGATTCATCAGTCTTACAGAATTCTCAGCGCTCACCATAGCACATACCCTCCCCAGTGTCCATCACCCAGCCACCCCGAGTGCATTCCTAATAGAAAGTGTATGGTATGTGCACCAAAACACAGGTGGAAGGATGTTCACAGCAGGCTTATTCATGACAGTTCAAAGCCAGAAACAACCAAATGCTCATTTAGAGTAGAATGGATCAATAGTGCTCCATATACATGATGGCATAGTATACAGCAGTTGACAATGAACAAGCCACAACCACCCACATCATGGATGATTGTCACAAACAATGTCACATGAAAGAAACCACACAAATAGCTACACACATTTGACTGCATCTAGGAAAAGTTCAAAAATAGGAAAAAAAAAAAAAAACCTAATCTATATTGCTAGAAGTCTGTTTTGTGGTTATCCTTGGAGGGTAGTGGCTGAAAGGGCCACGAGGGGGGCTTTGGAAGGAGCTGGGAATGTTCTGTGTCTCCATACGGGTGTTGATTGCTTTGGTGTGTTCAATTTGTGAAAATTCATTGAGCTGTATACTTACGAGGTGTGCACTTTTTTGTATGTTGGACCTTAATATAAAAAGAAGGAAGAAGAAGGGGTGGGGAGAGAACCCGGGTAGAAGGAAGAAGAAACCATAACACTCAGTCCACCTAAATGTGATTCCTGAATAAAGCTCTGCTTTGCCTACTAGTTGAATTTTTTAGGGAATTGATATCATGCCCTTGCCTTGCAGTTCAAGACGATGTCTGCAAAAGCATTCCTATAGATCCCCTCTTCTATTTACTATACACACATTACTGAGGTTGTACTTTGCCAGGTTACTTAGTGCCCCTTTTCATGTGGACTCCTACAAGAAACTTCTCTAATATCTCAATACCAGAGAAAATTAGTATTATCTCAAGCAACAGGTGTGTGTGTGTGTGTGTGTGTGTGTGTGTGCACGTGCATGTGCATGCATGAGTGTGTTTAACCTGGGGACAACATGTCTTTGGAATATCTTGCTTCCCTCTTTGCTTTGGTTGCTAGGAAGCTCAGTGTCAACATTTCAGTTTACCTCTCACGGCTCCATTCACCCATCCGGTGCCTTTTCTGTGCCAGGGGCTGGGCCACTGTGATGAGCAAAGACACACCCCTGCCCTTAGGGCCTCGCCCTCTAGCTGGGACACAGGCACACCAGGGCGGGGTTAGGACACACCCATCAGTGCAGTGACAGGAAGCACAAGGAAGCACAAGGCCCAGTGACAGGAAGCACAAGGATGGGCCCGACCCATCCTTAACGAAGCTAAGGGTTACAAACTGTTAACAGAGGCTTCTTGGAAGAAGTACCACCTAAACTGGGTGAAAAGGGATGACCAGGCATTAATCAGGTGAGAACGGTGGCAGGCACAGCCCATGCAAAGTCTGTGAAGTGAGAGTGAGTCTAAGGCTCACGGTAAATTTCTATTTCCTAAGTCTTCCTCTGGTCTGATATGCTCTTCAACTCTTATTTTCCATTGCTCTGACTTTCTTAGCTTTTTAAATTTTATCTTATTTTTACCAGGCCCTGTACGTCTTTTCATAACCATGTACAATACAGAGACACAAAGAACCTGAGTAGAATATTCTGTGGGTGCTGACACTTTGAATGCTTGGTTCGGGTCTCAGAAGCCCGGCCCCCTCCCTTCCTTCTCCCAGTGCTGTGTAAGCTGTAGCGCTAGATGCTAATGATGTTCACCTCATTACTCTCTCCAGTCTCCCCTGGCAGCTGAGGCACCCCAAGTCCCCAAGTCTGACTTGACAGTTGGTGATGAATTACTGTATCAAATGTCAGCTCAGTGGGAAGGAGTTTCTACGGGGAAGTCACCGATATTCCCAACCCACGCACAGCTCTCTGATTTCTCGCTTCTATTGCTCTACCATTGCTATGTCCTGCAAGACAGGTCAGGCTGCATGCTCTCTAGAGACTTGAATGAGACTGGGGGATGGGGGGGGGCGGTACTTGAGTGTTATTTCCTTTCCTCTTTACAGTATTTTCCCCAAGAGGGCATAGACCCATGGTGAAGCCTTTCCGCCAGCCTCACCTAACTCTATGTGCTGTGACTGTCCCTTCCAGGAGTCACTGCCTCTTCCTTGTCCATGGGAGTTGGACAGAGAACCTCTGGTGGGGAGAGTGGACACAACTATAAGGGGAATGAGAAGGGGTGGAAAAGAGATAGCCCCCACCCCAAACTTCATTCCATGTCCCCACATGAGCCAACCAGGCTCAGCTTGGGCTGTCAACAGAGGAAGGAGAATTTGTTCTGTTGGCTTGATCATGAACTCAATTATAGCCACCACTACCCTCATATAAAACCAAGCAATATTACTGGTAATAATAGCACCATGGGCTCACAGGTGTGGAAAGCTCCAGTTTTGCTCTAAACTGACAAATATTATCCCATGTTGCCTCAGGACCTTTGCACTTGCCACTTCTACTCTTTTTCCCCAGATCTGCACATAGATGGCGACGCCAAATGATTCACCACTAGACAAACATCTCAATTCATGGAAGCCTTCCTGGACCACTTAGGCAAAAAATGGCCCCCCGCCCCCGACTGTCACCTCCCTCTGCTTAATATCTATAGCACTTGACCATCCAAAAGTAGTTTGCTTGTTTATTTACTTGTGGTCTGTCTCCCTTGATTGGCCTGGGGACCTTGTGAGGACAGGGATTTTGCCTTCTCCCTAGCTGGATTCGAGGTGGCCAGCTGAATGCCTGGTACATGGGAGGTGCTCATCTGTATTTATTGACTGGGTGAATAACTGGGCTTCCTTTGAGCTTCAGCAGGACCCTGTGAGCTACCCAGGGCTCTGAATGACAGCTGGGACTAAGGATGAGATGGGCACAGCACTCACCCTGGGCGCAAAATTTCAGGGAGTGCCAAGAAACTCAGAAACCAAGATAAATAACATTCTAATGAAATATTTAAGAAAGTCAAAATTAATGCCAAAAATCCACGATGAATAAAACATCAAAAATTTAAATAAAGACAGGATCCCACTGTGCCGATTGCCTTACTTGCCTCACCTTAATCCTGGCCCACCAGTCCTGCGTTTATTTGAAATTTTGATATTTGGCTCATCATGGATTTTTTTTTTGCATCAATTTACATTTTAAAAGATCCTGCATTGAAATATGATTTATCTTGCTGAGTTTTGGGCACCCCTTTAAATTTCATGCCCTACGCGAGTGACTTACTAGAGTCCCAGCCCTGAAAAACTAAGGGGAACAGCAAGTTTCTGTGAACAGCTCTTCCTTGATCTACCCACAGTTCCCCCACCATGTTATACTCTATGAATTTGTTTAGGAATCTGGAATTTGCAGTAGTTCCCTTGGGGGCAGGGACCGTCTGGCTTCTGTCCTCATCCCCAGCTTGTGAACTCAATACCCAACTAAGGACAGAAGATATTAGCAAAGTGGTCATACTCTCGCCCCCCGATATAATCTCCAATCACGTGTCCTTTCCACCCCCAGAGGGGACCACCACCCCGAACTTGGTGTTATGATTCCCATGAAATATCTTCACACCATAACCACACAGCAGATGCCCCACTCCATAGACAGTACTGTCCTGCATACTTAAAAGGTAATATATCCAATAACATATTGTAAGGATTCTTTCGTAACTTCAATCATTTTTCTTCAGTGTTACGTTTTCGAGGGCAATCCATGTAGATTCATGTATCTCTAGTTAAAGAGCCAGGACATGTTTTCTATAAAGAGCCAGACAGTAAATATTTTTAGTCTTTGTAGATCATAGAGTCTCTGTGACAACTACTCAGCTCTGCCAGGGTAGCATGAAAACTACCAGGGACTACATATGAATAAAAGGGCATGGCTGTGTGCCAATAAAACTTTATTTACAAAAAACAAAACAGGTGGTCAATGGGGTTCGGCCTGTGGGCCATAGTTTTCCTGCCTCTGTATTCATTTTTACTTTTGGCAACTCGATTTTTAATCTAACAAAATGTGTTCATCCATTCTCTTATTGATAGACTCCAATGTATTTACATTTTTTTCAACATGACAAGGCCACTCCTCTATACTTCTTCTCACCTTTTCTTACGTAAGTGAGACAGATTCTCTAGCATATATACCCAAAATGGAATTGGTAGAGCACAGTGTACGGACAGGATCAACTTTCAGAGACACGGTTAAGTTGCTCAAGAGTGAAGAGATCAATTTACATCTCCACAACAGCATATGAATTCCTGCTGCTATACATTCTTGCCAACACATGGCTACCTCAGACTTGGATCTTGCCAATTCGAGGTGCGAAACGGTACCTATTGTGGTGTTAATTTGCATTTCCTGATTGCTAGTTAATTTGAGCATCTTTTCATGAGTCTCCTGGCCATTTGAATTCCTGGACATTGGAACTCTTGAAACAAGAGTTCCCCTCTTGGGACTTGCCGATTCCTCTTTTTGCCCATTTTTTTTTTCCTACTGGAGGGTTTTTCTTTACATGTCCAAATACTCTTTGCCAGTTATATGTGTTGCAAATTTCATGGCCCAGTATGTGGTGTCTCTTCATTTTATGCTTTGATAAACAGAAGTTGATTACTTTAATATAGTCAAATTTGTCAATTTTTTCCTCGTGATTTGTACTTTTGTGACTTATGTTAGAAATTCTTCCTTTTGGAGTCAAATGATATGGGTTTGAATCTCAGTGCTACACATGCTAGTTGTGTGACCTTGGGAAGAGACCTAATATCTCAGAGCCTCAGTCTCCTCTGCAAAATGGGGACAAGGACAGCATACCCCCACAGGGTTATTTTGAGGAGGCTTGTAAAGCACTTAGCACAGTGTCAGGTGCATCATCACCTCCCCCATCAACAGACCTCACCCCCCACAGGGACCCCACACAGGAGGGATGGGGTACCTTGCTCTCTAGCAGGTCTGCATTCTGCCGGAGTTCATTCCGTGACTTCTCCGATTTTTCTAGCTTCTGTCTCAGCATTGTAAGCTCCTCCTACAAAAGCAAACACCTTAACAGAAGCCTGGCCCAGAGGCAGAGGTTCCACATGGGGTAAGAGTGTCTGGGGAATAGAGTGAGTGATTCTGCCAACCCATCTGTAATGATGCCCAAATGCTAAATTCCTACAAGGGGTTTTTTTCTTTCCCCATTTCTAAATATCAACATCCCAGTCTAGGGGCCAAATGCAATTCCTCAGAATGAGTCCATTGCTTGACTGGAGATGTCTGAGCGAGATGGGTGTGCTTGGCCCTTCATCCTCCCCGAGACCACCATCCTGCCCGTGGCTCAGTGTTATGCTTATAGTACCACCATCAGGAGGAGCCCAAATGCCCACCCACAGCAGACTCTGGGATGAACTACAGAATGCACACAGAAAGGAGCACTGGGCTGTTGTGGAGAGAGAACCGGGAAGACTTCTGTGAAACTGGACATGGCGTGACTCTCAAAATACATTTCTAAGTGCAAAACACCAGTGTCAGAGGAATATAAACAGTATGCTACCTTTGGTGTGGGAGAGAAAGGAACTCTGTGTGCATGTGTGAATTGGCTAATTTTGCAAGAAAAAACAACAGCAAAGATAAAACAGAAACCAATCAAAATGGTTACTTGTAAAAGGTGGGCACTACCAGGGTAAAAGCAAAGTAAGAGGAGTGTTCTCTGAGAGGCAAAGAGATCAAGGACTCAAAGATTCCACCACTTGAGTCTCTCTGGGATGGACTGTAAGTGTTCGTGTGCCCCTCAGGAGTAATGGGGTATCTGCCTAGCAGCCACAAGCCTAACGTGTAGCTGGACACAGGAGGGAGGGTGGTCTGTGTCTGTGTTGACGGGAGCAGAGGGATATCTGGAAGGGGGCGGCTGGGCAGAGCATTTCTAGATCAAGAATCTACAGGGTGGGGGCACTGAGTCTGGATGTAAGCACTAACGTGGGGATGTGAAGAGGTAGCAGCCACCCCCCCACCCTTCCTGCCACCTGTACTGACCTCCTTGGCACGGAGCTGCTCGTCCCCGATGGTGGCGCTCAGCAGGGGCCGGAGGGAACCAAAGAGCTGCCACCACGACCAGTGCTTGACCGCCAGGAACACAGCCATGTTCTTCTGGATGCACTGAGCGGCCAGGCGGCGAATCTGCAGGGAAAAGAGACCAGGAACTTGAAGGGTCCTTCCCAACCCAGGGAAGGTGAAGGAAAGAGAGCAAGGAGGTGGTGGCAAAAGGGATGGAAAAAGTGGGTTCATAGCTAATGGAAGAGATTGGCTAACTTAAAAATTAAAAAAGCTTCTTTTCGGGGGCCTGGGTGGCTCAGTTGGTTAGGCGTCTGCCTGCGGCTTGGGTCGTGGTCCCCGGGTCCTGGGATGGAGCCCTGCACTGGGCTCCCTGCTCAGCGGGGGGCAGTATGTGTCTCCCTCTGCCCATCCCCCTGCTTGTGCATGTGCATGCTCCCTCCCTCTCTCTCTCTCTCACAAAAATAAATAAATAAATAATCTTTTTTTTTTTTTAAACTTCTTTTCAATGGTTTTGTAATAGCACTGTAGAGTGACAAGCAGTAACTGCATTGTGAGCCCAGCGTAACGTATAGACTTCAATCACTATGTTGTATGCCTGAAACTAATGTAACACTGGGTATCAACTCTACTCAAAAAAAAAGTAAATAAATAAAACATATTGTTAAATTTAAGAAGAAAAATTTTTTTTAAAGATTTTATTTATTTATTCATGAGAGACAGAGAGAGAGAGAGAGGCAGAGGGAGAAGCAGGCTCCCCACTGAGCAAGGAGCCTGATGCGGGGCTCGATCCCAGGACCCTGAGATCATGACCTGAGCCGAAGGCAGACGCTTAATCATCTGAGCCACCCAGGCGCCCTAAAAAATTTTTTTGAAAGCCTCTTTTCATCGGGTCGGGCTCTGGGCATCAGACATTATGCTCCAATTCAATCTTGCATGACCCAGGAAGAAGAAGAGGAAGAGGAGTCGAAAATATGATACAACAGGGTCACATCTTGTGTGGGGCTTAGATTCAAAAGCCACTGTGAAAGGCAAATCCTTGAACAACCCCGAAATCGCCCGGAAGACACAATGGCCATGATTATGTCACAAGTTGATATTTAGGGGCCAGGTATCACTTTAAGTGAATGTAAACATGAATTCCATGCTTCTCAAACCTGAGAGTGCATCACAAGCACCGGGAGAGCTAGTTAAAGCACAGATGCTGGGCTCCACCCCCACAGGGTCTGATTCGGTAAATCAGGGCAGGGCCCGAGAATTTGCATGGTTGACAGACGCCCCGTTGACACGGATGCTGTTGGCCTGGGGACCACCCCTGGAGGACCACCAGCCACACGTGGTCTGAGGCGGGAAACATGCTGACTACCAAGCCAGGAGATCCGTCCCCGTCATCACCATCACAAAAGCCAATGCTTGTCCAGGTGGTACGGTTCTCCCTGCAGGCCAGGCAGGGCGCTGGGCACCTTACAGACTTAGCTCAGTCCTCGCTGCAGCCCCGGAAATGTAGGCGTTACTCTCATTTCCATTTTACAGGTGGGGAAACTGAGGCACAGAGCAGCCCAGTCATGTGCTCAGCACCACACCGCTGCTTGATGGTGGGGTTGGGATTTTGCACCCCTGCAGCCTGGGATTTTGCACCCCTGCAGACAGAATCCGGGGTGTTCATTAACCTCTACTCTAAGTCATTCCAAGGGCATAAGCTACTGGAGAGCAGTGGGCCAGTGGAGTTGCCCACAAAATTTTAATTATTAATGTTCTTGCCTTTGCCTGCTTTTGCCAAGTGTGTATACTTGAATTTACAGATTTACGTGAACTCGAGGCGCATGTAATGAGACTGCGTGCTAGCTGTAGTACTTAATAATGAGGATACTAAGGGAGGAGCAGCTAGTGTTTATAGAACAGCTGCTCGATGGCACGTGCCATGCTAAGCGCACAGGACCCCATTTCACCTTGACCCAGCTACTAAGCGCCAGATGCGAGAGTCAAGCATAGTCCTTGTGCGTCTCCAGAGCTGTGCTGCCTTTTCTCCATTGTCCAAGCTACAGAGAGGAAACTCAGTCTCCCAAGGTCTCCGACGATAGTGGCCCAGGGTGGCTCAGGACTGCGGACTCCCAACTGGCCCTTTGGTCCCTAAAGCCTCAGTGGCCAGGTCCTGTCATGCCCTGCCTGCTGACCCATGAAAGCCAAGTTCTCCAGCGATGGGACAGGTGGAAACCGTAACCGACCCAGCGGGGCTTGGACCACCCCATGATAATCTAGATCAAGTCTGACATCGTTGGTAATTTGATGTCAATGTCCTAGAAACAATCTTAACATCTTGCAAAGTGTCACTTTTTAAAGTTCCGCCATTCAGGGTGAGCCCACAGGCCAGCAGGAGTGGCACCATCATGGGAGACCTGCAGAGCCCCGTGCTCACCCCAGACCCACCGGATGTTAATATCTCGCAGGGTTTCCTGCACGAGCATGAGTGTGAGACATGCACGCGCACGCGTACGCGATCACAGCCCCCAAATCAGCTCAGATGCTGCTTTGCCAGGACCTCGCACCTCTGCAGGGCTGACGAGGCACGGTGGCTGCCATACCTTCAGCTTCTTGAATTCCTGCCGAGACAGAAAGCCCTTACAAGCCGCCTGGAATAAAAGTATCCTGTGAGACGTCAGCTTCTCCCGCTGCCTCTCAAGCCTAGAGACCACGCCTGCCTTGAGGAAAACCTGGAAGGAGAGAAGGTGGCAGGTGACTCCTATTGGGCTGAATCTGGAGTGCAAGACGGTTGCCACTGAGAAGCCAATTCTCTTGCCTCCACCCGAGATATCTGTTGGCAGGTGCATTTAGATGGAGGGTCTAAATGATCAAAGCATCTTGCCCCTTGATGGTTCCTCTTTCCCTTCTTCTAGCCCCTGGATGCTCAGAATGTGGCCCCCATGAGTGGTATTGCCACCACCGGGGAGCTTGTTAGAAATGCAGAATCTGGGACCCCACCCCAAGCCTGCTGAATCAGAGCAACATTTTAACATGATCCGCAGGGGACCCAGGCACACATTCGCTTGAAAAACCACAACTAGGAGGGCCCTCGCCTAAATAGCTCTGTGCACCACAATGGCCAGGAGAGCGTGGGAAACACAGATTCCCAGGCTTCGCCCCAGGAAAGGTGGAATGCACGGTTTAGGGTCAAGCCCGGGAATGTGCATTCTTTCTGGTAAGGGCCGCCGGCCACCTGAGAGAAGCAGTACCCTGGAAATACTCAGTCCTGCCCTATAAGGAGGAGCAGAGAATGCTGGGGGGGGAGTGAGGGCAGCCCCCCTTGGCCAGGAGAGGGGGAGCCGGGCTGGTGCCACCCACAGAAGGTGTTCAGGCATCTAACGGAAAAACAGTGGGCGGCCCGCGATTCCCAGGCCTCTGCTCATCAATAATGGATGGAGGCCCCTCTTCAGCAAAGTGATCGATGCCTCCTTGGCACCCCGCAGGGCCATCTCCCGTTGACTGCAGGGCACACAAGGATTTTCAGAGAACCTGACGCTTTGGGGCCAGGCCGGCTCCGGCCAGCCGTGGTAGGGTAGCCAGTCAGCCTCAGCTCCCAGAGGCAAAGCAAAGACGCCCTAATGGCTGGAGAGCTGAGTCAGTGACAGGAGCATGGGTCACTTCCCAGATGCCCATCTGCTACTAATTTCTATGACCAGCCCAGCATGTTTCTTTGCCAAATGTGGCTTATCACCCCAAAGATGTTCAATGTCTCCAGGGGCCCTGGATCCATCAGTGACATTATCTTAATCAGTGCCAATAATCTTAATCAGTGATATTATCAAGCAATCAGGCACGTTATCCATCAACGTTGTGGATCGGAACCCCAAACCCTTGATATATGCAGGGAAAGTACTACACGTGCATCATCCTATATGGTAGTTATGGCAATACCCCCATTTTATGGAAGGAGAAACTAAGGCTAAAAATGGCATCCCCCCCATGACCCTCCACCAGCAAGCGGTGACAGCAGGACTATCTCCCTCCGCCTGACTCCAGGCCCGACTACAGTTACCACTGAATGTAATTAACATTTGCATGGCATCTAGGTTTTTCAAAGCTCTTTCTCCTATGTCCCATTTTAATAAAGAGCAACCTTATGAGAAATCTCTTGGCCCAGGGAGATTTTATGTAAATGACTCCAGTTCACATGGCTGACGAGCCCCAAAGCCAAGGTCTCCACCAGCACCCCATTCTCACTGTCAACACGAAGCTTCATTTCCTCCTTCGCTACGACACCAACGTCTGAAGTTTGGGGTTGAATTGCAGTTTGATCTCAGGTAGAACAAAGGGTCTCCATCAATTGGCCATTCCTTTAAACTTATTTGCTGTAAGGGAGACCACCCCGCCTATCCCACAGTGAACCCACAGCGACGGGACAATGAGAATTTGCACACCCAATCGGTACGAACTCTGTTTTGCAACCTTCTCTGGCCTTACGGAACACTTCTTATCAGCCAGAGCCACCAAGGCAATTAGCCTCATTGAAATAAAGACACGATTGACTCATTACCTATCAGATTGCCTCAATAATGACTGTATTAATTTCACAAGCTAGCGAGTCCCAAAAGCTGCTATTAAAAAAAAAAATCAATGATCAAAATGATGACAGCTCTAGTTCGTATATTACAAAAGGTGGCGGGTGCTGCCAAAGCCACTATTGATTAAGTATGAAGGTTTCATTAAAAAGATAATTGGAAACGACCACACACAGAGCGGGAATAAGTCATCGGCTGTGCAGAATCTTATCTTCATTTTTTTTTTTCCTTTTAAAGAACATCTTGCCAACCACAGAGCCAACAGTACGTGGCTTTCCACCTTTACCATAAATGTCATGGCCCTCAGCACAGGCCTTGATAAGTCCCCAGGGGCTGAGAATCACAAAGAAACATCTAAATTATTAGCTTTTCGTGGGTCCAGTGGCTTATCGGACCCAAGCAGAGTGCAACATCCCGACAGCCCCACATTTAAGGAATCTGTGGGGGCCACTGTTCATGCAAGCTGTTTTTCCTCTAAAAATGCTGAAGGTCACGGTTTAAAAAAATCTGATAAGACAACAGCTCCCATATCTGGGACTGCTAAGGAATTAGCTCCTGTCCTAGTCATTTTCCAGATTAGAGGAGATTCATTCTTCAAACATGACAATGTTAGCCTATTTGATAAACGTCTCGCCCCACTGACAAATGCATTCCACCAGTAAATGACAATCGCCTGATTTCCACAGCTCATTTGGGGGGTAGGAAGCAGTGGCTCCGTTTTACAGATGAGGGGACAGAGGTTCAGAGAGGACCATTGACTCACTCAGGATTCACAGGAAGCAGCAGAGCCGGGGTATGGACCAGATCTACCTGTCCTTTCCTCCTCTTCAGGACCTTCCCACCTATGAAGTGTCTGATCCTGCCATGCCTAAGACTTTCATCTCCCCTGAAAGATCACAGGCTAGCCTGGCTTCCAAAGGATATGTTGACTTTAATTTGCTCTTGACTGTTTCTTAATGAATACCAAGTATTACTCGAGAACAATGGCTTTTTTTGTTGTTGTTGTTATTGGGATGTTTTGGCTTCTAGATTTCTTGCCCTCGCCGTGTGAAAATGTGTATGAAGACTTCTCCTCCTCTGTTTTCTTCCCTGCTCTACAAAAGCTGCTGGGATGATAGAGACTGATTTTTATATTCATGAAAAAAAAAAAAACTGAGTAATTATCCAGACCAGTGGTTCTCAAACTTGAACATGTGCTGGGATCCCCTAGAGGACTTGTTACAACCCAGACTTCTGGGTCCCGCCCCCCCCCGGAGTTTCCGATTCACTAGGTCTGGGGTGGGGGCACCTGAGCATTGATGTTTCTAGCAAGCTCTCAGGGGATGCTGCTGTGGCGGCTGGTCCAGAGACCATATTTTGAGAACTGCTGGTCCACGGGGATGACGTTCTTGGAGCTAAAGAGCAAGCGCTCTGAAACTGGGCCATGAAGACCTGTGTACAGGTAAAGACTATGTGATACATTTCCACTAATAAATAGCAGAACTCACAGTGTGTTGAAAAGACCCTGGGATTCCACGCGATATTGGTTTTCATGGGAGCTATAACTGTACTCCTAGGTAACTGGAAGGCCTTGAAAAGGGGCTTACTTCCCAGAGGCACAGTAAAGAAGGGATTTGCTAATTATCTCACAAGAAGTTTCGAGGGAAGGGGCGCCTGGGTGGCTCAGTCGTTAAGCGTCTGCCTTCGGCTCAGGTCACGATCCCAGAGTCCTGGGATCGAGTCCCACATCGGGCTCCCTGCTCCGCGGGAAGCCTGCTTCTCCCTCTGCCGCTCCCTGCCACTCTGCCTGCTTGTGATTCCTCTCTCTCTCTCTGTGTCAAATAAATAAATAAAATCTTTAAAAAAAAAAAAAAAAAAAAAAGAAGTTTCGAGGGAAACGAGGAACAATACGTGAAGGGCCTGGCATTGCTCCTGGCCACGGGCGGTAGCCCAGGGACCCACAGGTTTGTTCCCTCTACTGGAAAGGTCTGCAAAGGTCCAGTCACTGCCAACTCCTAGCTGGATAAATCAGGTTGAGGCCACAGTAAAGTACAGCTCCCACCACACATTTTAGCAAGAGCAAGAGGCCTGTGGGGAGAGGCTTGTGGGTCTATGGGGCAGGGACTGTATGAAAGACTGTGAGCTCTCTAAGGAAGCGGGTTTGATGGGACAGGCTACTCAGGGTTCCAAGAATGACTAATGGCCAGAGATGCCACCACAGTGGGCTTCTGGAGACCAGGGCCCCTCCCCCAGCACCTCACATGACGGCTGGAGGTGGAGGTGATCAACAAAGGTTTATGGGTTGGTGTTAGTCAATCAGCAGATGAGTGGGGAAGGGAATGCAGCAATTTTTCCTTTGGTTTATTCTCTCTCCAGTTTCTACTTCTGAACTTTGACCCACATGACCCTTGAGTTTACCATCTCCGTACCCTACTTCCCAAACTAGAACCCATGGAACACTAGTTCTGGGAGATGGTAAGAGGTCTTCCACAGAGACAAAAGGGTGGAAATCCCATGGTCAAAGAGTTTGGGAAGCCCTAAATTCAATATTTTCCTTCTTGAAAACTGAGAGGATATATGGGCATGTCAGGACTCTGTGAAATTCTTCTCTAAATGTTGAAATATTATGGGAAAGGCTTTTGGCTCAACACCAGTTTGGGAAAAGCTCTTTCTCTCAATATTAAAATCACATGCCTTCTCGTGGAGCCCTAACCTTTCACTTACTGCTGCTAATCAGCCAGGACTATAGTTGGGTTAGTGTTGGTTGCAAAGTAAAAGTTAAAAGGCTCTGAGTGAAGATGAGTGTTTCTTTTCGGGTTCCAAGGCAGCTCTTCCCGAGGCTCAGAAAGTCATACTGAGGTGCAAGATGTTAATGATTCCAGACCGCTTTGGTCCCTGGGAGGGTAACGAACCTCTAACAAATGATACTTCCCAATGTTATTTCTTCCCATATTTTAACATGTTATACTCCTGGCCTTGTCAGATAGGCAGGGCAGAAAATCACCAGCCCTGTCTTCAGTGTGCTGAAAAGGAGGCCCACAGAGCCAGCGGACGATGAAGAAGGACAAGAATCGGGGCTCATCTGGGTCCTCGATGGGATGAATGGAGTGACCTGAGAAGCGGGGAGCCTGCTTCTCCCTCTCCCTCTGCCTGTCCTCCCAACTCACGTTCTCTCACTCACACTCTCTCTCTCCCTCAAACAAATACTCACTTGGCTGTGCCCAACGACCACTGCCTTCTTCTCCAGATCCAGGGTCTGCAGGAGCTCCTCCACAGCCTGGGGAGAAGAGGAGAGTTAAAGAGAGACAGAATGAGACAGTCCCCCATGGGAGGTCAGGCTGGGTGGCTGGCTGAGGCATCGGGAAAGAGAGGATGACTCCATGTGTCTGAGAGTCTGAGCAACAGAGCCCCGCCTCACCCGGACAAGTGCAGAAGATGAGCATGTACTGAGCACCTCCCGTGTGCCATCCACTCTGCTGGGACCCTCACAGACACATCTCCTTATATCACCATGGCAACCAGAGGTGGGTCCTCACACCACCACGCCCATTTACAGAGGAAAAAATAAAAACCCAAAGATGCAAAAGTCAATGAAGGATGTGTCTGCTATGGAAGACAGTATGGCAGTTCCCTTAACAATTAAACATAGGATTACCGTAGGATCCTGCAATTCTTCTTTTGGGTGTATACCCAAACGAAGTGAAAGCAGGGACTTGAACAGATAGTGGGATGCCCATGTTCGTAACAGGGTTATTCACAACAGCCGAGAGGTGGAAGCAACCCAGGGTCTGTCCACAGATGAATAGATACATAAAACATAAGATATACACCCAAGAGGATATTAATCAGTTTTAAAAGTGAAGGAAATTGGGGCGGCCGGGTGGCGCAGTCGGTTAAGCATCTGACTTTTGATTTCGGCTCAGGTCATGATCTCAGGGTCGTGAGATTGAGCCCCACATTGGGCTCTGTGCTCAGTGGGGAGTCTGCTTGGAATTCTCTCCCTCTGCACCTGCCTCCCACCCCCCACTTGCACGCTCTCTAAAATATAAATAAATAAATAAATAAATAAAATCTTTAAAAAAAATAAAGGGAAGAAAATTCTGAGCCATGCTACAACATGGATGAACCCGATGCTAAGTGAAATAAACCAGTCACACAAAGACAAATCCTTACATGAGGTACTTAGACTAAGCAAACTCATGGAGACAGAGAGTAGAATGGTGGGTGCCAGGGGCTGGGGAGGGGGAAGGGGGAGTTAGTGTCTAATGGGGACAGAGTTCCAGTTTTGCAAGATGAAGTGTTCTGGAGATGGATGGTGGTGATGGTTGCAGGGCAGTACGAATATGCTTAAGGCTGCTGAACTGCACACTTAAAAATAGTTAAAATGATAGGGGCGCCTGGGTGGCTCAGTCAGTTAAGTGTCTGCCTTCGGCTCAGGTCATGATCCCAGGGTCCTTGGATGGAACCCCAGGTCCGGCTCCCTGCTCAGCGGGGAGCCTGCTTCTCCCTCTCCCTCTGCCTGTCCTCCCAACTCACGTTCTCTCACTCACACTCTCTCTCTCCCTCAAACAAATAAATAAAATACTTTAAAAAATAGTTAAAGTGATAAATTTTATGTTATGTATATTTCACCACAATTAAAACAACCACAACAACAACAAATGAAGGCATTTCTCCAAGGTTATAAGTCACATGGGGGCAGAGCCAGATTAGAATCGAGGTCTGTTGGGTCACACTGCACCATCTATGATTTAACCACCTCGAGTGCCCAGGATAGCTCCAGAGGCCCCTAGGCCACTAGGAACGTCACCTGCTGTGTCCCTGAAGTTTGCTGTGACAGCCTCCCCTTCACTCTGTCCTTCCCCCATTGTACCTGCCAGAGACGACCTCACCTTCACAAATATTTCCTGAATAAATGGCGTGTGTGCCCGACCCAGAGTATGGGCGGGGGGAGCCGGTGTTTGCTTCATTTCTTAGTTCCTCTGCTGCACCTGGTACTGTTCTAGGCACACAGTAGGAGCTCAATAAATACGATGACAGAGCGAACAAACGAACAAGCGATCCAAAGGAGGTGGAAGTGTGGGGGGTGGGGCGGAAGGAGAAGGGCAGACCCAGGCGGGAGACCTAAATGCACTCAAAGACATTTCCTGAACGCAGCCTTGGCCAAATCACAGCCATGTCATGGGATTTTCCTTTGTCATCAAGGTCTGTGGGCTCTGAAACAGCCCTGCCGGGGATGTGTACCCTCAGGAAGATACAGGTAACACCTGCTTCCATGGTGCCTGTGATTCGCCTCCCACTCCACCTCCACACCAACCCTCATGGACCTTCCATTCACTGAAAAGCACAGTCTATTTTTGGAATAAACTGTCAGAAAAGTAATTGCCACACGCAACAAACAAAAGGTATTTCAGGTCTGGTGTAATTTACTAGATAAGTTTCAGTTCCATGGGTCATCGGCACCACAGGAAATTTCCTAAGATACTTTAAAGAAAAAAAACCTTTTTAAAAGTCTGGTCCAAGACTTTCATCTAGGAGCAATTTTCCTCCTCTGACCTCCTGGAAGAACATTCCATAATGTCCCTCCCCCAAACTCAGTGGTTTTACTTATTACATTTTAGCCAAAAATGTTCCCAGGGAGTTGTAGGCAGCAGAATGCATAAAAACCAATATACCCAAAACACAGCATCTTTTCTCTCTGTACAAGAGCAAAACAAAATAAAAATTGGCTGCAAATAAGACGGATGAATGAAAAATAAATGAAACCTACAGCCAACGAAATTTTTCTAAGTCGACCTTGGTGTTAACACCCAGAGTAGATGTTTGGGGGGTAAAAATCAGGATTTGGAGAAGGTAGATCCACCTGGGCTGAGATCCTGCCTGGTTTTACCACTCATAACTCTGTGACCTTGGACAAGCCCTTTACTCTGAGCTCTGGGCTCCTCTTCAGAAACATGAGGGAGCAATAACAGCATCTATTCTGGAAGATTCTGTGGTTGTTTTTGCAGAAGACACCATGCTGCACCTGCCATATAGTAAGCGCTCAATAGACATGAGGAGTTAGTCCTACTAAAGTCCTTGAATGAGTCCTGCTGGTTCAGGCTTGGTCAAAACTTGGTAGAGGTGCTACAGAACATAAACTGAGCCTCCTTTTCTCGAGTATGCCCCCAAACACCCGATATCTGAGGATTCTTTCCCATCTCCCCACTTTCTTAGAGCCCTGTAAATGTCTGTGTAGCCAAGATCAAGCCTAACAAAGACATTCTGTCCTGTTGATCTCATTTTACAGACAAGAAAGCTTACGTCCCAAAGGATAGAGCCAACGGGTGGCTGCAGGCATTGAACTATGCTTCTTGCCCTCATTTTCCTCGCCTGCAAAATGTCGCTAATGTGCCCTACATCGACCATACCGGTGTTGGCATGATGAACGGAGAAGATGTGTAAAGGTCTTTGTAAGCAATGTTGCACTTGATTGCTCTTATTATCATAACAAATATTACCCTTAGATTGAACCATATGAAATTGGCACTTGTTTAGGTCAATTAACCAGTGATCAGATTTTTTTCTACACAATGTCAATCACTGTCCAGCAACCAGTTGATGGAAGACAGGCAAGAATTGGGATTACTGTAACAGATTTCTTCCCTGTCCCGCATCTTTAAGGAATCACCTATTCCACCCTAATTATCCAGATATTTGAGGTTTATCCCTCCCCACATGGAATACGGAATAAAACGATGGCCATTTTGCTCCAAGAAAACAGTTTGCTCTTGTGCTTTTGAGTCTGAGCATGGCTCTAGGTGCTTGCCACATAACTCATTTTATTTTCAAACCTCTGCAACAGGTACGACTTGATGCCTGTTTTACAAAGAAAGTGAAGGCCGGTGTAATGAAATCACGTGCTAGGAAATGGTGGAGGGAGATCCAACCCCAGGGAATCAGATTCTTGAGCTTGTTCTCTGCCTTCTGATGCTGGGATCCTGTCCAGTTCCACTACTCATTGGCTGTGTGATCCTGAGCACGCCATACCTCCTCTCTGATCCCCCATGTCCTATGCTACAAGATGGGGTAATCGTGTCCATCCTCCAAGGATGGAGTGGAGCTTTAATGAGGTCACAGAGGTAACATGTGGGAGTGAGACTTACAGAATGGTGGAGGAAGGAGCTTGAGAAATCCTCTGCTCCTCCCAAAAAAGCAGTGATAAAAATGGATACAATTTTTGAAAGCAACAAGTTCAATACTCTGGAAATTGAGCAAGGGGATACAACAAATGGAGAAGCATTTGCTAAAAAAACAAAACAAAACAAAAAAAACTACTGAATCTCAGGTAAGAACAGTGGGAGATTGCAACCATCTTGACCAGGGCTGTTCCAGTCCCCCACCAATCTCTGGCACTGTGATAATCCTACAGGGAGAGGCAAGCTGTAAAAACCAGTGGTATTGCTGGGAGAGGGGGCTCACTTAGACGGAGCAAAGTACAGGAAAATTCCATGCCCAAGATCATTGTCAAAAACAGTAGTGATCTTGGCAGCAAAGAAATGGAGAAGGTCAATAGCACAGCTAGCGTAAGACTGTTATATGGACTGGGGCAAGCAATAGACATTGACTAGCCCGAAACTTGATGAAGGGACATAGGGAATGGACAGCCCTGTGGGCCTTGACAAGCCCCCACATGTGCCTGGTCATCTGGAGGGCTGCACACAGGCTCGAGGTTACACGCAGGCCCAGGAGAGACTGAGAGAGCCCCCAGCTATCTACACATCCCCATCTAAACGTAAGGCCATGTACACAGACAGAAAATCTGTGAAAGGGCCAGAGAGTCAAATCTGTGGCACAATAGTGAGTGTCTGAACATTGACTACAGTTCCCAACCCACACGTAGCTCCACTGAATCACGGTGTTTGATAACAAAGGCTCGCAGATTCACGGTGTTTGATTACAACCTGTGCTAAGCTCTGCTGACAAAGGGGCAGGCCCTGAGAATCCAGGATTTATAATAAAAACAGGAATGAAAAACCCAAACAGAGACATCAGTAACCTCATACCATGGGGGAGACAGACTCCATAAATCTAGTCCACGTATATTACTAAATAATTGGGGAAAAGATCAGAATCTGGAGATGCTATTATTTATTATCTAAAATGTCCAGTTTTCAGCCAAAAAACCAAAATATACAAGACATACAAAGAAACTGGAAAGTGGTGACCTATACTCTCAAGAAAACAAAACAAAAAATCAGTCAGTAGAAACCCTTTGTGGGCTTTGATGTGGGGCTTAACACAGACCACCAAGCAGCTATCATAATGCACAGAGTGCTTACTCTCGTGCCTGGCCAGTAAGTCCTAATAGCTGATAGAGGTTCGGAGATTATCAGGCCCTCTTGGGCTCTGTAGAGTGATGACACACCCTTTACCTCCACCCTCCCAGGCTCAAATTACGAGTTGTTGAATCACCTGGGAGAAGACCAGCTCATGCCTCCACTTACAGAGGCCCTTTGTGTCCTAGAACTTTGCAAAGAGTGTTCTCTCTGATGTTCAACAAGGATGCACCCAATAAGCATGTGATCTGACATCTCACATTAAGCTGAACATGCCAGACAGGCAATGAGAGACTCCAGGAATAATGGAGAGCCATGGAAGGGAATTCTTCCCCAGATCACTCCTCAGCATGTAGTGTGGTGTGAAGATTCTGTATCTGTGGAATTGAATGCTCATTCAGGGAGCCATTTGGCTGCTGTGAGAACAGCACCTCTTTCCTGAAACCCACACCATGACCCAATGGCCACCATGGCCCAATGGCTGCCATCTGTTGTATATCTGCTAGGTGCCAGGTACTTTGCTATGCCCTATGAGTGTTGCCCGTGTTCATGCAGCTATCAGATATCAAGGGGTGTGGATTAATGGAGAGATGGCAGAAATGAGGATTTGAATACAAGTCTGTCTGATTCTAAACCACATGCTTTCAACCACTGGAGCACTGATCAAATCAACCCATAAAGGTGGGACTATGTCTCTGTTATTTAACTCCATATGCTCAGAACTGTATATAAAATGCTGTATGAACACACACACACACACACACACACAAATTGGGTTGGTTAACACTGAATGGAGGGGCACCTGGGTAGCTCAGTTGGTTGAGCATCTGCCTTTGGCTCAGGTCATAATCCCGGAGTCTCGGGATCAAGTCCCACATTGGGCTCCCTGCTTCTCTCTCTTTCACTCTCTCTCTCAACTAAATAAACAAAATCTTAAAAAAAAAACTCTGAATGGAAAATGTGTACAATTATTAAAACAGTAAACCCCAACTGGAGGAAGTCAGTAAGGTGAGCAAGAAAAGAATGGTGAATACATTGAAGGGGCTAAGGCCATGGGATAACTCCTGAATAATGGTTCAGCACTGTACAGTGGACAGCTCCCCCCAGCCTTGGGCTCCTAGGGGCCCCTCCCTAGCAGAAAGGGCCTCAGACAAATTCAGAGGAAACTGGGGGTGTCCACAAGGGTCTGCCTTCGAGAAGACAGATTGACATCCCTTAATTGTGTTCTTCAGATCAAGTCTGCTGGGACAGATTTTGTTGGCTAAAATCAATCAATACTTAGGCTCTCTGAGGAGAAGAGGGCAGGCCTTAGGGTTTCCTCACATTGATCGGGGAGACTTGGCAAGTCCTGCCTGAACAGCAGAGAGATCGAAGAGACCAGAATCTGGGACATGGCCAAGGTGAGCTGACAGAACCCCTCGAATGACCTGCCTGAGAGTCCACCATTTGTGGTCATTCTGGGTGGGCTTCAGTGCAGGTAGATGCATAATCTTAGCTAGACAGGATAACCTGGGGGAGAGGAATGGGACCCAAGGGGATCAGAGCGGGGGACAGGGTCATTCTGGAGAACCGAGCATGTGCCTGGGTATCTAGATGGGATGGGGGCATCTTGAACAGCTGGAGATCAGGGTGAGGATACTGCTCCCTAGACAGGACCATGGAAGGACAGAGTGGACTGGACTTCCTTCATGATTTTGCTTAAGCCAGTTCAAAAATGAAGGTCAGGTTTCTAGGCCATGCCCCTGCCAATAACTTCTCAGTTGACCATCACTGACCACCTGATAAAGCCCAGACTCTCTTATCCTGCCAACAAGGACCCATGGCCCAGCCCCTGACAACACCCTCTGTCCCTATTCTTGACGCATGGCATCCTTTGTGCTCCAGCCACACTAAACTAGCCATGCAACCTTGCCACTGGACCTTTGCATATGCTATACACAGTATGGATTGCCCTCCACTCTTTCCCTTACCTAATTCCTCCAAATTGTCCCATAGGGCTCAACTCAATCATCACCTCCTCTGATGAGTCTTCCCTAAATGCCCCAGCCTCACCTCGACTGCAAACATCAAACATTTTAGGGGCATTCCCTGGGGTGTCCCAAAGCCATCCCTCTGCATGGAAAGAGCATTAGTCTTTCCCTCACCCAGTGAGATCATGTTCTGTCCATCCCTGTATCTCTGGCACCCAGCACAAGGCCTGATGCAAAGCAGACACTGGGTGAAAGCTGAACAGAATCAAGGATAATGATTTTAAATTAACATATCATGGATGGCACATTTTGTACAGAAATTCACCAGTCACCCTGTCTATCCTCAAAGGGCTCCCATTCAAAAGTCTTATGTGAACACGAAAAGATGCTCAGCATCACGGATCTTCAAGGAAATGCAAATCAAAACCACAGTGGGATGCCACTTCACACCCCTTCAGATGGCTCCCATCAAAACAAAAACAAAAACAACAGAAAATGACCAGTGTTGGCAAGGATGTGGAGAAATTGGAACCCATGTGCACTGTTGGCTGGAATATAAAATGGTGCGGCCACTGTGGAGAACAGTGTGGCATTTTCTCAAAAAAAATTAAACACGGGATTACCATATGATCCAGCAACCCCACATCTGGGTATATACCCCAAAAGAAAT
Source organism: Phoca vitulina (assembly GCF_004348235.1). Taxonomy (NCBI): domain Eukaryota; kingdom Metazoa; phylum Chordata; class Mammalia; order Carnivora; family Phocidae; genus Phoca; species Phoca vitulina. The sequence continues at coordinate 698,048 of NW_022589785.1, read as the reverse complement.
GAAAGCAGGGTCTCAAAGAGCTAGCTGTAGGTGCATGTACATAGCAGCATTTTCCACAGCAGCCAAAAGGCGGAAGCAACTCAAGTGTCCATTGACAGATGGATAAGCAAAATGCTGTGTATATACACACAATGGAATACCACTCATCCTTAAAAGGAAGGAGGTTCTGACCCATGCTAAGCTGTGGATGAATCTTGAGGAATTCTGCTAAGTGCAATCAGCCAGACCCAAAAGGACAAGTACTGTGTGATTCTACTTACATGAGGTAAAGCCATCCACTTCATAGAGACAGAAAGTGGAATGGTGGTTACCAGGGGCTGGAGGAGAGGGGAGAATGGGGAGTCCGTGTTTAATGGGGGCAGAGTTTCAGTTTTAGGAGATTGACGGAGGTGCTGGAGACGGACGGTGGTGATGGTTGCACAACATAATGAGTGCTCAATCCCACTGAACTGTACATTTAAAAATGGTTAAGATGATAAATTTGATGCGTGTGTACTGTCCCACAATAGTAAAAAAAAAGAAAAAAACAAAAAAGAGCCCTGCGTGCAGAATCTGAGATCCCAAGTTCAAATCCCAGCTCCATCACCGATTTTGCGATGAGAGTTTGCGCATATGTGGTAAAAGGCACGTGCTTTTTTTGTTCGAGGAACACAAAGTATCTAGCAGGTGCCCACCAAATGAGTGTGCATTATTGGGAAAGAGTCCTGGTGGGGTACCACGTATCCGGCACACAGGGGACCTCATCAGGGCCCCTTTCACACCCTGACAATGAATTCTCTCTGCTGCCATCTAGCGTCTGAGGACAATATTGACCTCTCCCAGCTGTCAAACTTGTCTTCTTCAATCCTAAGGTCTTAACTGCTTTGCACACAGAGGCTGACAGTTTGCCCACCCAAGCACGTGTTCATGTATAATTCATGGGGCATCACGTTGCCTGGCAAATGAATATTTATCAGCTTTTTCATAAGAAGCAGGGTGGTGTTTCCTTTTGTTGCTATCGAAATTCTATGCTGTAGCAAATGAAATTTGTGAGCAAATAAAAAGAGAATGAGAAGAAGCGAAAAACTACCAGCCAAGTCCATTCCACTTGTAATTTTCCATTTTCCGAGGCCCTCCAGCATGTGTGTGGAGGTGGTTTCGGTTTGGCTACAACAGAGGACTGCTGCGTCGTCCAGAATAGCATCCTACCATATGCTCTACCTATTGCCCCCGCAGAAAACTCCCCCACACCCCACCTCGGTGTTGTTTTCAACTGCAGAAGAGCCCAAGACCTTTTCTATGGCCCCATTCCAGATGCTCGAAACACAGATCAAGTTTGGGTTGACCAAGGACAAGGAACCCCACGTGAAGATTGGTACAGACTGGCTGGTGGCATCAAGCCAAGCAGTTTCAGGACTTCCTAAAGGGGCTGCCACCAAGGGAGGGGATTTCCCTGCACCACACCAGTCGGGTCTGATATCCCCTCCCCAGGGCTACGTCAAAGGTGCTGCCTTGTCTGCAGGAGGGGACCTGTACCCTGATCCCTACTGCAGTGAAAAGCCATAAAGGACCTAAGAATTGTGACTCCGTTTACTCTTCTTGCCTCGTGACTCCCCGATTGAGGATTCCAGTGCGGATGATCTCAGACACATGTGGGCACACTCCCCTGGAGGTGGAGTCTCAACGTGGTTGTGAACATGGGGTCTGGGTGGCTCGGTTGCCATCCCTCTGACCTTGCAAGAGGATGCCAACGCCAGTACTGACGTTCAGGCTGATGATGGTAGTTCACGTACGCTGAGCCCTTATGATGTAGCGATGTCAAGCCCATGAACTCCACCCCTGCATGTAGTCCTCTAAACCCTTTCTGGAGGGAGGCATTATTGTCGTGCCCACTTTACAGAGGAGAAGACTGAGGCAGAAAGATGCCGTAGCTCACTTACGTTCACGCAGCCCCAGCTGGGAGCCAATCGCAGCTGTTTGACCCTGCTCTTCTCAGCCGCCCTCCCTGGAAGCAACAAACTTGGGTTCACGGACAAAACCCACAAATGCTTGGCTGTGTGGCCTCAGGGGAGGCAATTCATCTCCCTGAGGTTCCCTTTTCTCATCTGTAAGAGGGATGCAATGGCTCTCGGTTTGCAGAGCTGTCGGGAGGATGCAGGGCTTTGCAAATTCTAAAGGGCTTTGTGATCATCGACAGACCAGTGGCCATTCTCGGCAGAAATATCTATCGATGGTTTGACACGGGGATAAAGACAAGGTTCTGGCCATAGGAGTTTATGGTGGAGTTGGAGAAAGGAGACACACAGGGGCAGAAATACAAGGTTAGGCATTTGTATTCATTCATTCATTCATTCATTCATTCATTCAACGGACAATTTATTGAGCCCTTTTGCTATAAGCCAGAAAACACAGAGGAAATGTACATAATTTCAGAGAAAGGAAGTGCTATACACACATTAGGACAGGATCATGTGAGGAGCTCTGAGCCAGCATCTGAATAGCAACAAAAGCCACAACAAAATTGGGAAGGAGGGTTCCCGGCAGAGGGAACTGTTAGTGCAAAGGCCCTGAGGAAGCTTTCATGGTGATGCTCTAAGACGGTTGCTATGGGTCTCCGATCCCCGCTGGTCCAGATGCCCCCCCCGGGGGGCAATCCCCTCTGGAACAGAAGCCACCCAGGGCCTCCACCCTTTCTTGTCCCACATACCTTCCTCTCGTCTATTCCCTCGGAGGCCAACGTGAGCTTATTCATGAGGAGAGGGTCCAGCACCTGGAATCGCCGGCGAAACTGAGCGAGCCCCATGTGGTCAGCGTAGCCTGGGGGGAGCGGAGGGGAGGTGGGGGCGGGGCCGGAGCAAGCAAAAGAACAAGGAGTCCAAGTGAGAAGACCAGCCTGGGGCCTGGACTCGCAGGCAGCCCCTGCCCTGCTTCCCGCCTGCAGCGACCTTGCTGGGTGGACCCACTTCCTGGGGACTCAATTTCCCCACTTGTCAACTTAAGTGATTGGGTTCAATCAGCATTTCCCAAACATGCTCCCCAGAACACAAACCCTATAAAATTCTCCACTGAACGTTTGAAAAAACAGCACTTTCCTCTGTCCTCTGGAGGGTCACACCGTGTAGCAGCATCAGTGCCAAAAGGCTCCTTGGACCACTGCAGGGAAGATGCCAGATTGGCTTTGCTTAAAACCCATTGGACCATGGGAAAAAAATTTTTTGGTCCAACATTTATGACCACCCCACAAGCTGCATGTGGGAAATGCTGCACTGGATATTTTCAAGGGTTTTTTAAAAATCTAGCATGTAGGATGGACATGGGTGTACCCTTCTGTGGGGAGACCGGGCAGAGGCACGTAGAAAGCTCCCTAGAGAAGGTGACATTAGAGCAGGCCTCTGAAGGAGCCGTAAGAGTTTGCCACAGGATTGGGTGTGGAAGGGATATCTTGGCAGAGGGAACCAGAGAGGGGAAACCCAAGGCTGGCTCCTTAATCATAGCAGAAACCAGCATTTACTTAGCACTTCTGTGTACCAGATGCTAGATTAACAACTTCCTTGTGTTATAGACACTCAGGGACCTCCATCATTGGACCCATTTTATAGATGTGGAAATTGAGGCCCAAAGAGTTCAAGTCACCCAGCCCAAAGTGGCAAGGATAAGTAACTCCCCCAGCTGGGATTCAGACCCAGACAGTAACTGTAACTAATCCAGTGGAGAGTAGCCAACAATGAGGTCATAGACAAGCAGGGACCAGATCCCAAAGGAAATTGAAGTCAAATTCCAAGCCTCAAGGTTTGGACTTGGTCCTGGATGCAAGGGGCATGGTAGACCCTCAGTTGGCTCAAAAAGACCCCTCCACTGGCTGGATGGGAGAAGGTGCAGAAGGTCTGGTAAAATCTGACTCTACTTTGAGACTTCACAAGAAGCCAAATGCATGAACCGTGAGGCAGAGTGATGGTGGTGGGTTCATGTGGTGAATCCAGGAAGCCTCCTTGGGTGAAGAAGTCTTAGGCCAGGTTCACAGGATGCTGACCACACAGAGACGGGGGCTGGGAGATTACAAGCGTGCCCTATCGAGTCAGACTGATCTGGGTTCCCATCCCATTTCTGCCCTTATTAGCCCTCTGACCTATCACGAATGATCCCATCTCTTTGAAATTCAAGTTCTTCACTTGTCAGCTGAGAATAACAGGATCTGGTCACGGGGTCACTATAAGGATTGACTCTGATGATGGATGTGTATAAGATGCTAACATGCATTGAGGTTTTCCCACATCTGGGCAACTCTTCTCTGTTAGTCTCTTACTGACTCATCAAACAGCTCATCAGCTCCCTGAGACCTGAGCTATTAGGGCAGAGGAAAGAGGCATGATCGAGGGACTTGCCCGGTGTTGGCCACAGCCAAGCCCAGGCCGACCGGCTCCAGGGTCTGAGCCACGCCCACCAGGCTGCACAATGTGTGATGTTTAATGCGCATTTGCTATACGCCAGGTGCTGTGCTAAGGGCTTGGTGAGAATGACATCAGTCCTTATACGTCTTGACACAGGGCTAGCATACTGTAGGCACTCAGTACCCTGCACATACGTGTATGCATTCTGTGTGCACGTGGGTACACGCACAGATGTGCACAAATTCAAAATCATAAATATTTGATAGGTGTGTGTATCCACGTGTGCACACATGGATTTCTTATACGGTGTAAGAGACACAGGAGCCACTTGGAGCAGAAAAAAATTGGGGAACTGACCAGGCCTGGGAGGCAGAAAGTGGAAAGTTCTACCATGAGACATCAAATCTTTACTTGGTTGGAAAACTTCGTCCTGCCCCAGGCAACTGCCCTGAGAATGCAGAGGGCAGACACCGCGGTGAGGACCCCAGGCTGAGGATGGAGACGGCTGACCAAGCATGCACACGGGGGCTCTAACAGGGTAGTCCAGAGTATCTGCAAAGGCCCAGCGCCTCCTGCCAGCCAGCCAGCCGGACAGAACCGATCGGCCACCACTGTGGCCATTCTGCTCTTCCCCTGTGACATTATCTGTCACCCCTTGCCCGTGGGTATGCAAGCAGGAGGAAAAATCAATGAGACTCTCCGAGAAGGGTCTCTTCTTTGCTTCCAGTTGTTTCCAGCTTCTCTGTCAAATTCCTGGTGCTCCTGGTGCTGGCTCTTAACGGGGTGGCAGGACACAGGGCCACGGCCACAAGCCAGGCACCAGTGACCACAAAGTTCAATGAACAGGTGCCCACCTCGCCAGGCTCCCCACCCCATCCTCTGCAGAGACAATGACATGCCTGAGCCCTTTCTAACGTCAGGGAGGGGAATCCACATGGTGGCCTCTGGGGTCTGAGAGGCAGAAAGGAATCAGAAGGATTCGGAGCCAACTCAGCATCTAAGATGAGCTATGTGGAAATCTCAGCCACGTGCTTGCTTTCTAAAATATAGACCTAAAGACTTATTCCTCTGATTCAACTCCTGTCTTCCCCCGGCCACTCTCTTTATCTCCTCAGCTTGACCCGCTGAAAACCAAACCTCCAAAAGCGGACGGCCCGCCTCATCAGCCGCAACTGCCCTGCGCATCTTGAACCCCCCCAGTCCCCAAAAACCCAGGCTCTCCCCTGCCTCTGGTCTTTTGCATATGCTGATCCATCTGCCTCGCATTCTACCTCCCAGACATGAGCTGCTTACTTTGTATCATGACCCAAGTAAGACGTTACCTCCTCCCGGAGGTTTGCCCCAGTCTCCCCAGGGAGAGTACGGAGCTCCCTCCTCTCTACACATCTGGTACTTCCTGCATCCCCGGGTGACGATGTACGCCTGTTACGTGTTCCCACCTGAGCTCCCAAACCAGGCTGAGCATCTTAAGATCAAGGTATTGCTCACTGTGGGAATCCCACTCGCCATCCCAAGGTAGAAGCTCCCTGGACATCTGCTGTTGAAAGGAAGGTGAGCCGGACACAGCCCTAGCTTTCCAGGAGTGCACATGTCATTCAGGAGATAAGATGGGCTTTAACTCTGCCCTGTCCAACCACTACATGACCCTGAGCATGTCCTAACACCTCTCGGAGCTTCCGTTTTCCCATCTGTAATCATAGCTTCCCTTTCACGGGCTCACTATTTTACAGAATAAAACGGGATGCTGCGTGGAACGCTCAGGCACGTAGCTGGTGCTCCCGTCCGTTTGTTGCTACCAGTTGGCGGGCATGTCAAGGACTCAGACACAAAGTGCTCGCTCCCTGGCTGTCTCTTACCTGTCCTGTGCAGACGCAGTGCCTCCAGGATGTGGGACCCCGCAAGCTGCACCCTCAATGCCGGGATGTCCAAGGACAGAGGCCCGCCTGTCCCCGGCTTATCTCCGCTGGGCTGCGCTGGGGTCAGAGACCCCTGCCCGCCCCTGCTCTTCACCGCCGGGCCCGGCACAAGGCAATGGATGAAGTGTATCTGAGACCGTCTGATCACGCTGGTCAGCGCATCCTAGGACCAAGAGGAGACAGACGGGGTCAAGGCCCGCTGCCCTGGGGTGAGACGGACAGGGATGCTCCCCAAACGTACACTCAGCCTAGCCTGGGCATCTCTGGGGGTCCCCAAGTCCTATACCAAGGACTGCCTATCTATGGCCTGATTCGCACTCAAGAGAAAAAGGGGAACTTTATAACAGCCCTTGTAACGGACTGAGGGCAAGCCAGAGGGCCCCAGGTCACACAGACCCCTCGCAGAAGAGGCGGGCTAGAACCCAGGACCCAGGCCTAGAGGCTTTTCCGGTATAATATGCTATGAGATTTTCTTTTTTCAAAACTTGCCCTTCCCATGTCCCACCTTCTGGACTCAGCCTGACCGCTGACCAATCACAGCGTTCTCATTTGTTATTGATGTGTCTCGGTGACCTATTTGCAGCCGGTGCTAGATCCCGCCGCCTGCCCCCAACAAGAGCCTCGTGGTGAAAATGAGGCATTGGACAGCTGAGAAAGGTCAGGTGGCGCTGGATTGGCTGTGATATTTGTCACCCGGGTCAAGAGGGTATTCGTGGATCCTGGGAACTTGCCACAGCTGCTCAAGGCAACACGGAGGAGCCCAGCCTTTGGCCTCAGATTTGGATAGATCAGGGACGGGATGGTGGACGTTTCTGTGCTGCTCCGAGCCTCAGCTCCCTCCTCTGTGGAGCGCAGGGTGAGACCTGCCCCTCCAGGCTTGCTGAGGAGGTGAGAGATGATGCGGGCTGATAACTCATCCTGGAAGAGGGTGGGGAGCGGGGCAGTGGAGGCCCCGGCTCCATGGGGACAGGGCTCCCACTCACCATCTGTAGCTTGATCTGGGAGCACGGGGCTTTCCTCTTCACGGCGGCAAAGCTGCTGGCAAACGCCCTCCTCACTGCGCAGCTCCTCTGCAGGGCCTGCTGGGAAGTGCCCTCCAGGCCGGCCACGGCCCGGCACACGGGGGGCAGCTTGGCCCGGGGCTGGAACAGGCTCCTCACCTCCTCCCTGGCAGGGAGGAGGGGAAAGAGAGAGGGACTTTAGGGGCTCACGGGGAATGGGCCCACCTCGCTTCTTGCGAACCTGCTTCCTGAACCCGCCCCTTGAAACACACCTCCTAGCTGCTACACTTTAATCCACAGTCCCTTTGCTCTGTGGCAAATGCCAGCTTCTTTCTCCGGGCCTCTCCCTCCCCTGATTTTCGAGTAGCAAGAGCAGCGAGAAGACCTACTGGCTATCCTCGTCACTGATGGGCCTGCGGGAATCCCACTGAGCCTGCACTTTCTTAGGGAGCAAAGCCACCTTGGTTCTCCCCAGAACAGGCCCAGCACATAGTAGGTCCCTGGGTCCAGCACATAGTAGGTGCTTAGACTATACAGTTCATGCAAGAATGGACAGCTCACGGGCTGAAGAGGCGGTTTCTGGCCCTGCAAGATAGCATCAGTGAAATGCCCGGCCTGATGCCCAGCGGCAGACAGGGCCTTCCCTCGGCACCCCTGTAACGCACAGCTGTAGGGCCAGGGCTCCGCGTCTGTTCTGAGGAATCTGAGCTGCCTTGCCTTCTTGTTTGGGCCAATAAGGACGAAGAAGGCCGGGAAGACCCTGCGGTGCCCTTGAATGGGGCTGGGAGCCAGAGAAGGCCTCGTGCCTCCGGGGTCCCATCGGCCCCCTCCCCCTCCAGTGAAAGCACGCAAGCAATTTCCATCACTCTCTGCAATCCAGGCCACCCTGCTATCTGCCTCCTTCTATGCCTCACCAGACTATCCAAACTATTAAGGATCGTCGTCCAAACGATCCAAAGGTATTTCAAGTGGTTAAATGCCTGGCAGAGCACAAAGATTCACAATGGCTTGACTACACTGGTATTGAAATAAACAGCTGGGGAGGATCTGGGGGAGGCCCCCACCCCAGAAGCAGGAGCTCTGAGAGGAGAGGTCAGGGCCGTGGGGGAGGTGGGCACCGCCCCCTGGTACAGGGAGAAGAGGCTGTGCCCATAGCCCTGACCCCCATCTGTGGACTGCCCCAGCCCTGGGGTGGGTAGATCTGACTTGGCAGTTTTCAGTGGGAGATGTGCCCTTGGGCAGGTCATGTCTGCTTTGGGTCTCAGCTTAATACATGGAACAGAGGGGTTGGACCAAAGCAGTGAAACTTGAGTGTGCATAAGCACCTCCAGGGAAGCCTATGGACAAAGCAAGTGTCCAAAGAGATCGGGTGGGACCCAGAAATTGGAATGTTAGACCAGCAGTGAATCTGGTGAATCTGGCACTCCTGGGGGTAAAACTACACCTTTAAAACAGCACCGTTTGCTTTCAAAAATCACCAATGCTTGGCTCTCAAGCACGCAAGACATCCTAATGGAATTTACCCTCAATCCTGCCGTGTTCTTTCACTCCCATGGGCCACGACCTTATACATGCTGTTCCTTCTTCCCCGAATGTCCCTCACTCGCCAGAGCATCGGGTCAACAAGGCTTGACCTCCCCTTTTCCTGCCCCTCCACCTCTTGCCCAGAGGACTGGAGCCATGGGACGTTAGAGCCCAAGGATGCATGAGACCACAGGTGTGCAGTGAGGGCCTGCTCTGAACCAGGCTCCATCATAAGCCTTCCACTACGTTATACCACCAAAGCCTCACAGCAAACATGGAAGCCTGGCCCCATCATTCCCACTTCTCCGAATGTGAAACTGAGGCCCACATCTCGCAGCTTAAAGGCGGTAAAAGGAGAAGCTGAACATTTGCCTGACTCCAAAGCTGTGCAGTATCCACCCAATCTTGCAGCCTGGTCCAACACACACTTATTTTATGGTGAAGGAAGCCAAACAAGCCAACAAAACCAAGGGAGAGAAAGAGACTGCCCACAGTCACCCAGGTGAGGAGGGGCAGGGCTGGGACTTGACTCAGGTCCCCTGGCTCTCCACGCTCTCCTCTCTGTGCTCGTGGACCTTCCTTCGGCCCCACCCCCCTGCTTGATCTCCTTTCAGGAGCTGTATACCCTTGAACCCTCCTGCATACGGGCTTTCCTATCGACTCGGACCATCATGTGCCGAGAACTTCGGCAAGGACCACGTACGTAGACCCAAATGGATCCCAGTCCTGCTACTCTTTTGCTGTGTGATCAAAGGAGGGCCACTTCACCAACTGGGGCCTCAGTGTTCCCATCTGTGAAATGGTGCTAAGGAGGCGGTGTTGTTGTAAGGATTAGCAAGATACTTACAGAGCGTTTATCCTGACGATGGGCACACTGCCGTGGGTGGTCAGTAAGTGTCTCCTCCCCCTTCCCACGCCCCCCAGCTCCTCCCTGGTGCTCTCAGCTTCTCTCTGGTGTCCTAGCTCTGCCCCTGCATGGTTCCAGCAGCGAAGCAGGGAGGATCAGCGCATACACCCACAGAAGCATTTTCCAGGAGCTGTGGCCCACAAGCCGTGCTTGCTGCTAGCACTTTCTGAGCAGAGCCGTCAGAGAAAGCAGTGTGCTTTTTTTTTTTTTGACACCACAAAACGTTATCGCTTTCGTTTTATGACCCCCTAGTCCTAGGATGTCCATAAAATCGTTCCAGTCACATCATCTTCCAGATACTTAATGAAAGGCAAGCAGCCAAAGTTAAGAAGTCTTGGCTTTTTGGCGTTTGTGCTGCGCTGGCCCCAGGGACCCATCGGATCTGAGGGATGGGGCTGCTGGGCGGACCCTCCCTCGCTGAGTCATTGGGATGGCGTGGCCCCGGTGGGGGGGCCGGTCCCTATCTCAGGCCAGGCTCACCTTTTTGACTGCTGCAGCACCTGGGGGGCGTCCAGGGCCGAGAGGTTGGGCTTGGCTCTGTGGAGCCAGCCCGTGAGGTCGTAGCGCACGGGGTCCTGTCCCAGCTGGTGGAAGATCTCGAACTGGAGGGGCTGCTCACAGGACCGGAGGGCAGAGGTCCCTGAAAGCGGACATAGCATGTAAGTGTTGGGGTACGTGGGGGGACACTCCATAATCGCTTGGCATCGCCAAAAACACACTTTTTCCACTTAAATATGTTTCCAGAGATCCAAAGCTAACAGTTCTGGGCACCTACCTCTCTTCCCTGTACGCATGTCTGAGCATCATTTCCAACATAGAACCGAGTCCTCCTTGCTTTCTTAAACACAGGATACCTGTTTTCCCCACATACCATCAGTGCAGACGATCTTCACGATTTTTGCCATACCCAAGTACCACCTGGGTTGTTACTTACTTAATATTTTTTTTTTTTTTTAAAGATTTTATTTATTTATTTGACAGAGAGAGACATAGCGAGAGAGGGAACACAAGCAGGAGGAGTAGGAGAGGGAGAAGCAGGCTTCCCCGCGGAGCAGGGAGCCCGATGTGGGGCTCGATCCCAGGGTCCTGGGATCACGACCTGAGCCGAAGGCAGACGCTTAACGACTGAGCCACCCAGGCGCCCCAACTTACTTAATATTTTTTTAAATCGACAAACACTTATCAACAGGTAAGATCCATTTATAAAGAAGCGTGTCATGGTAGGTTGGGTGTGCATGCTGTATTTTCCAATACTCGTGGAAATAAATACATAATCATTAAATATTTTGCAAATATTTGTGTGCCACCAAAAATTGTCTTGAATGGTACCGTATAAATATGGTATCTGTGTTATGGGCAGAAAAGAAGCAAGTATTTAAAAATTGTGTTTTAAGGAACTACCATTGCTGGTACACAATGAGAATCTTATTAAGAATATCGTTGAAAATAAGCTTTAAATTTTAAGGCATAAAGAAAAGAGAATTATTTTCCTTAATGGATTATGATACTGGCTTTGGAGAAATTGAGAGGTTATTAATTGCATAGAACATGAGTCTTTTCCTCAAAGACTGTCTATTTTTCCAGAGCTCTGTAAGCTGACACTAATTGATGGGCGAAAGCTTTTAAACCATGTCTAAATTACTAGATAGCCAGAAAAAGTTACTTTTACTTTGTTCAATTTGTCAGTTGTGTAAGTTTTTATTATTAAAAGACATAAAATGAAAAAAAAAAAAAAAGGGCGCCTGGGCGGCTCAGTTGGTTAAGCGTCTGCCTTCGGCTCAGGTCATGATCTCAGGGTCCTGGGATCCAGCCCCACGTCAGGCTCCCTGCTCGGCGTGGAGTCTGCTTCTCTCTCTGTCCCTCCCGCTGCTCGTAGTCTCTCTTTCTCTCTCTCTGTCTCTCAAATAAATAAAATCATTATTATAAATAAATAAATAAATAAATAAATGCACAGCACACTCTTGGGAGCCTCCGACACACACTCGGCTGCAAGGGACAGGACAGGAGAAAAGAAGGGGCTTGGAGCTTCGAGAGCAGGCCTGCGTTCAAATCCTGACACCACCACTTACCCCTGTGTGGCAGGGCCCAAGCCTCTTCCATCTCTGACCCTCAGTCTCTTCCTCTGTAAAATGTGAATTATACGTACCTCCCAGGGTGGTACAAAACTTAAAGGAGATAATGTGCGTAAAATATGTTAGCGTAGTGCCCAGACCCTTGGTTGTCACTCAGTAAGCCCGAGTGGGCGTCACGGTCTTTTCTTGCATTCAACCTTGTGCTGGTGTCTGGAGCCACAAACGTTTATGTCCGTATCCCTAACACCAGCACGGTGCCTGGTACACGAATGGAGTCTGGAAGTGCTTGTGGAAGGGAGGGAAGGAAGGGAGGAAGGAAGAGAGGAATCCTGGTCATTAATCACATCACTCTAATTGCAGTGATGCTCTCGGGTTGAGTAATGGCCCCAGACCAATTACTCTCGGGAGCGGTAGTATTGTTTTGGTTCTTGTCTGTCTTCTGCAATTCTATGAGTTCCCATCTTCCTACTGTCAATGCACCAGTGCGTCCTAGGGTCCTGAGTCCTTCCCTCAAATGCGAATTTGCCACCTCTCTGCTGCAGGGAGTCCGGAGACCAGAAAGCCGCATTTCTTGGAACTCCGTACGCAGCAAATGCCATCTGCGAGTCTGTGGGCTTCCGGTGCGTGAGGGACATGGGTCCTGCCATGTGTGTGGCTTCTTGGAGGTCCTTTGTGGTCAATACCCAGGGCTGACCGAAGTTACCAGCAAGGGACACTTCTGGTGAAGTAAAGTATCCCTTTGTCCAGCTCTTCCATGAGGCCTTCGGAGCCCGCAGTCCCCGCCCTCAAAGGGCCACCTTCCAACGAAAGCAAGGTGACAAAGTGGCCGCCTGCCTTGGCACGTCCGTCCACGCTGCCCGCACGATGTCTGCGCTGTTTGCATGGCCACCTCCCTGCCCTGGATTAGAAGCAGCTTGAGGACAGCGACCATGTTCCTGCATCATTATGTATTGCAGCCAGCACAGAGCTGGGCTCTGAATGAGGACCCTGAGAGCATTTGGGGAGGGGGGACCGAAGGCAAGAGAGAAGAAAGGACGTCCACGTGGGCTAAGCCCCAGCCGGCCTCTGCTGGACACACGGCCATGCCTGAGGTCCCCTGATCCCGCTCTGGTCTGTGAAGTGAGTGTCCGTGGGCTGGTTTTCTAGAAGGTGACACTGAGCTTCAGAGATGAGCCCCCTTGGCTGAAGTGGCATAGCATACAGGGACAGAGCCGGGATGAGCACACAGGTCTGCCCACCCGAAGCCTGTGTTCATCCCCGGTGGTGGCCCGATACACGGAGGCGTCCCATTTCCCAGGAACAGCCCAGGGAGACCACTCCCAGGCTCCCAGGGGGTCTGCTCGGCCCTCTTGCGCTCCCCTTTCTTCGGGAGGTGGTTTCAACCACAGTTTTGTTCATCCAAGCATTTCACGGACAACGTTTGCTCTCAGGAGCCCCATGGAAACAGCTCGAAGACAGAGCCTGACCCAGTATTCCTCTCTCGTGACTCTGCATCATCACCTCTCCCAGGAGCCTGACACCCCCAGATGGGGGTAGGGGCTTCTGGGGCCCCAGTGACCCCGGCAACCCCCCTCTACGTCTGCCCTGCAGATGCCTGTCGCCTGCCTGTCCACTGGGCCTGGGTCCCTCGGGAGCGGCCCGCCGGCCCAGCAGAGACACTTAGTGGAGAAGTAACAGCAAGCACTGGGGTCGCCAGAAAGCCCCTCATGTTCTGCCTGATGGAACATTCTCATTAACTCAGAGCTAATCAGAAAGCCCTAGAGACAAAAGATCTTTTTTTTTAACCAAAATATCTGAATTAACGGGTCTCTCTCTGTCGGGCCAGGACAAAGGATATCACGGTCTCTCTCCTGGGAACGGACGTCAGAGCATCCCTCTCAGGGTGTCTGGGATTGGCAGGTCGGGCCTCACAGGAGAAGAAGAGGGAGACACGGATCTCGCCGGACCCCCTCCTGCCCCAACCATGCCCTCCCTGATGCCTTCTCCTTCTGAGCCTCCTGTGTCATTTGCCTAAGTCAGGATCCAGGAAACATTCCGTCCGAGAAATCCATTTCGTTTGATTCTGGATCATGGGGTTTTCCCATATTCATCTATTCTGTATCAAGGATGAACTGGAGCCTTCTCCAGACCAGAGCATTGTGGGGCGGAGGGGGTGGGGGGCAGCCAGCGCTGCCCTCACGAGCAGATGTTCCTGTGAGGACACACACGTGCCGTCCGGCGTGAGGGCTGCAGGGGAGGCGGGAAAAGCAGGGGTAAGGGAGAAGGGGGTGCGGGTCGGAAGAAGGCATTATTTTTCACTAGGTGGTCAGGCAGGCTCCCGAGACCCAAAGGCAGTGAGGGAGCCAGTCATGTGGAAACGTGGCGGAAGAGCATTCCAGGCAGAGGGAACTGCCAGTGTGAGGGCCCTGAGGCGGGAGCATGCTCAGTGGGTTTGAGGAGCGGCCAAGAGAGCAGTGTGACTGGAACAGTGACTGGAACAGAGCGAGGGAGGAGAGAGGAAGGGCAAACGGCAGACGTCCACGGAGGCCTGGCTATGCCCAGGCACAGGGGAGAGAGCAGAGAAGGAGACAGAGGCCTGCCCGGCGCCCTCCGTGGTCACACAGGGCAGTCGGGGGGACGGGGAAGAGGCAAGTGGATAACCAAACGTTCCAGAGCCCGAGAGGCCCCTGAAGGAAGTAACGAGGGAGTCGGGATGGGTCCGCAGGGCTGCAGAGGGGACAGCTTCAGACAGGGGTCCGCAAGGTCTCTGAGGAGGAGCCCTCTGCGCACCAAGGTGAGGGAGGAGGACTCGGACGTGCGTCCACACATTAGCTCATCCGTCCTCACACAAGCCCCCTGAGGGAGGTGTTACCATTATTACCATTTTACAGACGGGGGAGGTGACTTCCCAGAAGCCACAGGCCTTGCACTTAAGCAGTGGGACTGGGATGCAGCCCAGATCTCTGGGGTCCAAAGCCTGGGTAAGCTTTTCATAGCTCTGTCTCCTGGCGTCGCGTGAATCTGAGGGACGCTCTTCCTCGGCCCCACAAAGCCACTCCCATGCCCTGGGGTCATGCTCTGAATACAGGGCCCACGTTCAGAGCCCAGAGAAGGGTGGTGGGTCTGCGTGGCCTGTGCGGAGAGGACTCCCAGTCTCGGCACTGGCTCTGTTCTCAGGTGCCTCCAGGGCCGATAAGCCACCTGGCTTCTCAGGGACCCCACTGTGGGTGGGGTGCAGTAGAACCCACAATCCGAGGCTCAGACTAAGAGCTCCACTGAGAGCCATTCTCTCTGCTCCTCCCTCCTCGTTCACCAGCCGGCCAAGAGGCAGATGTATTTCAGAGAACAGAGGTGACCTTGGGAGAACAGAGGTGATCGTGGCCAGGAGCCAGTCAAGCATGAGGACCCTGCAGGGTGAGGGCAGTCCAGGGCTGCATCGTGACCTGCCTGGGCCCTCGGCCCTTCTGCCTTCATGGGCCCCTTCTTCCGTTCAAACATATATGGATTAAAAAAAGTTATATTTCATGACGATATTGGTATCCGGGCAAATAATATTAGTAATACTTAAGTACACTCTATTAGTCTGCTATGGCTGCCATACCTGGGGGTCCCCTAGCTTGGGGGGGCGGCTTAAACAACAGAAATGTATTTTCTTAAAGTTCTGGAGGCTGGAAGCCCGAGGTCAAGGTGTGGGCAGGGCTGGTCTCCTGTGAGGACTCCCTCCTGGGCTTGGAGCTGGCTGCCTTCTCCCCGCCTTTTTGCTCTGCGCACATCTGAGTCCTGATGTCTTCTGGTAAGGACACCAGTCGTATGAAATTAGGACGCACCACAATGACCTCGCCTAACCTTAATGACCGTTCTAAAGACCCTCTCTCCAAATACAAACGCAGTCACATTCTGAACTTCTGGAGGAAGGACTGCAACACGTGGATTTGAGGTGGGATCCAAGTCAGCCCAGAACATTCATACATACGTATGTATAAACATCCATACGCACGTACATATATAGACAGGTATACATATATATCGTATTTGACCTGAAAGTTCATTTTTTTCTCTGCTTGTAACAAAAATTAGAACAGTTGCATGGGCCCCTAAAAGCGCTGGGTGTGACGAGGTTGGCCCTGGGCCAGCCACTGCAGGGCCAAATCCTCTGGGACTAATTTGGCTACCAGTGCCCAGAGCTTGCTCCAGGGAAAGCGGCCGGAACCCTCGGATGCTTCCACTGCTTCTGCTCCGAAAATCTGGTCCTGATGCGAGTGCAGGAAGGCCCCGCGAACGTCCCGGACAGAGGCCTTGGCAGGTCCCTTTGGGGTACAGGCTTTTGCCATCGCCAGCCCAGTGGACAGCAGCAAAGAGAGCCATCACGCGTCTTTCTCCACATCTTCTCCCAGTTTCCCGTACACTACTCCAAGTGGACGTTTGCCCCAAATATTCCATCAAAATGGCACTCATCTCGGCTGCCACTGACCTCTTCATGTCCAAATCAATGGCTACTTCTCAGCCACGCCTCACCTGAGAGGTCAGGGAGGCCGGTACCCTCCCTCTGCTTGTGGCTTCCTTCCTACCCCCCTGGCTGCCCCTCCTCGGTTGCATTTCGTGGTCACTGGCCTCATCCCTGGGCCTTGACATTGGAAGGTCCCGGGGCTGACTACTGGGCCATTGTCTCTGCCAGCCTGGATTCCCTGAGTGATCTCAACCAGAATTGTGGACCCCAACCTTCTTACAGATTTCCTCATTTTATCATCCATCTCCTTTGCTAGAATGTCAGCCCCACGGAGGCGGAGATATTTGTCTTGTTCGGGATGTATCTCGTGGCCCAAGACAGCGGTTGCCATGTTAGGTGCTCAATAAATACTGCTGAATGAATGAGCCACACCAGCGGGGACCTGGAAGATCTCAAAGCGAAATCTGCCTTCGGAGAAGCCTCAGGGCATCTGGGTGGAGTTGGGCAGCTGGGGGTGGGTCACAAGAGATTCTAATCCAGATAGAGATTGTTTTGTATCTGCCTGCTGACACCCTCTGGGTGATCTTAGACCTCTCTACAAGCATCTTTCTGGAGCTCAGTGTCCTCACCTTGGGGGGTAAGAATACCAACCACCAGACAGGTGACAGAATTCGATTAGACAGCGTACATGAAGCTCTGAGCTCAGTGCCAAGTGTGGAGAATGGACAGCATTCCTCCAACCCCTTAACTGATGGGGACAATATTCTTCATCGCCATCAACAGCCCTGTGCTCATCGATCAGCCCTCATGACACTCCGCAGCCGATAACAAAGCTGATACCTCTCTCACCCAATCATTGTCATGGAAATCCTGGCGAAATCATCAATCAATCATTTATTGATCGATGATCAGTGTAGGCCCCCCCCCCCCGGCATTGTGTGAGCGCTCCACCTGGGGCTACTCGAGGTTTGCTCAGCGTCGCCATTGGTGAAGCACAGATAGCCGGACTTGAACTTGGAGCTCAACGAAGCCAAAGCCCAGGACCTCCAACCTCGTGGTTCCATCCGGATGTCTCCATCTCTCCTCTCGATGCCCCCTCCCCCCAGTCCAGCCGATCGCCAAGTGCTGTGGGTGCATACTCCCGGAGTCCGGCCACCTCCTCTCTCACCTCCCGGACCACCTTCCTCACCACCGCCTGCAGGAACTTTCCAGAACGTGAATCTGACCATGCCTCCTGCTGCCTAGAATCCTTCATGGCTTCTCAGAGCTCTAGGGTTGAAACAAATGTTTTTTCGTGTGGCCCACAAGTGGGCCTTCGGCGGTTTGCGCCCAGACAACATCTCCGACTTTGCTGTCCCGCACTGCGTCTCCTCTTCTCTGGCACACTTCCCTGCACGCCTCTCCCCCAGGCCCCCTGGCTCCCGGAGGAATTCGGTCTGCCTGACGCACCGTCAAGTGCCAGGGTCTGTCATCTTGGGGTCAAACACAGACGGGCTCATCTGTTAGCTTGTCCACACTCTCCCCACGTCCTCCCCCGACAAGCATGTGAGCCCCATCCGGCTGGCTCGCCCCTGCGTAGCATGGTGCCCGGCACACAGTAGCCTGTCAATACATTTGTTGACTACACTGATCATCGATCAATAAATGATTGATTGATGATTAGTAAATAACTGATTAATTGATTAAATTGATTGATAAATTTCATTCGCTGGTAAATGAATGAAAGCACACACAGGCATATGCACAGACATCTGTCACTCAGGCCCCCCACCCCCACCCCGCCTCTTGCAGGCCTTGTCAGGGCTTTCTCTGCAGCAGTCAAGGACAGATTCCACCTCCCAGGCTGGACTCAGCACTCTTCTCCCTTCGTCCTTCAACCTGACTCCCTTACCTTCGGCCCCAGCGCCTTTCTTCTCAAAGGCCGCACGGAGACGCTCGAGCACCACGCTATCACTGGAACCCTCCACCCGGACCTCCTCGTCCAAGAGCCAGAAAAGGCCCCTGGCGTCCTCTGCACCTCCAACGGCTGGTAAGCGGACCTGGCAGAAAATCCAGGATCACTGTGGAGCCCTGATCCCCGACCGAGGCCAGTCCTGGGCTTCTCTTCCCACCTCTGGGAGTCGGGGCATCTGAGTCCCCGGCATCATGACTCAGACACGCCAGCCCGAAGCCATGCTCCCAATGCACCCCCAGACTCCCAGTGTGGAAACCCCAGAACTGTTACAACCCCTCAGTTTAGGAGGTCCGAATCCAGCCTCTGTCCTCACATCCTGTGTGACCTTGGGTAACTTACTGCACCACTAGGAGCCTCATTTCCTTTTATGTAAAATGCAGACTGACAATACCTTCCTCAGGTAGTGGGGAATTAACAAGGGAAAGCACTCTGTAAATTACACATTCTAGCTACACACCCCAGGCTGTGTGTATTTGTACACAGCTAAACATCAAAGGAGTGAGTTCATCCGCATCACTTCTTAGAAGTCTATGTTTTTTTAAACTAAGATCTTAAGGTGGGAGGGGAGAGTGCCCAAAGAATGTTTTAGAGGAGAAGGTGAACTTGGTTCAATAGCGCAGGCACGGAATTTGAAATCTAGCCACGAGTTTTAGAAACCATCTAGGTAACCCTGAAGTTTTGTTTCTGGCAACCAGAGAGGCCTGGAGAAGCTAAGTGGCTCATCCAAGGGCCCACAGGGAGTTGGCATCACCCAAAATGGCACCAAGTGTTTATGGAGGAAATGTGTGTGGTGCATGGGGTGGCCAGCTGTCCCTTGGTGACTGGGACTCAGGGACTTCCCAGGACATGAGGATTTCAGCTCTGAAGGCAGCAAAGTTCCTTGGCAACCCAGAATAGTTGGGCACCCTAACTGGGAAATATTGGCCCACCCCCCTCAGAGGCCCAGAGAAGACAAGGGACACATACAGGGTCACATGGAGAGACACAGGGGCAGAACGGGGACCGGATCCCAGATATCCTGAGGCTTCACCTTGCCTTTCTTTATGGGGTTGACACTGACAGCCAGCCCATCCTCAGAAGGTAGCTCTTCCCAGCCACTGCCCAGGCATCCAGGGGACCCCATGGCCTCTCCATCCTCCCATTGCCCAGGTCGTCCCTTCCAGCTGCCTCTTCTGGGTCAGGAAGCATGACAGGAAGGGGGTGCCAAGGAGAAGCATAAACAGGCAATGACCGGCAGGGCTCACGGGCAAGGCAGCTTTGCAGGGATAGGTGCAGGCCTCAAGGAGCCAAGAGAAGGCTCGGAAGAGATGGCCAAGGGTGGCCGACAGGAGACAAAGAATGAGAAAAGTGGCAGCCTGGGGTATCCCATGGCAGGAGAAACATGTGACCTGTGGACCAAGCACCATGCCCCGTGCTCTGGGTGCCAGATCTCGTAAACATTCACAACCATCCCAGGGCATGCTATCGTTCCCACTTTAGAGACGGGAAAAAAACAAGACCGAGAGAGGTGAAGGGATGTGCTCAAAGTCACCGACATTAGACCTGAACCTGGCAAGTCAAGGAAAATGGTTCAGGGCCGTCCTGAGAGACGGCTGAGCAGAGGTACAGGTCTGGGGTCGGCCCAGTGGATTCTTGGGATAGGGAAAGTAAAGACTCGGGTATCCCCCCACACTAAAGCCCGTAAATGCGTGGATCCCCCCACCACCCCCCATTCTCCATCCCCCAGTGGCCCCTATTCTCCCAGTCTCTGCGGACATAGCATCTGCGTCTGAACGCCTGACCTTCCCAGGCAAGATAGCACTGGGCACTGGCCCCGAGCCCCCTCAGCTCACCGTGGGCTGCCAGGTAGGGTGCCTGTTAAGCCAGTCTCGGACATCAGGCATGGAGGGGGTTGTCAACCTGAGGGGGTTTGGAGATTCATTGCCCAGGCCACACCCTTGGATCAGGCTGGGAGCGGATCACCAGCTTCAGGGTCTTTAACAATCCCTGGGTGATTCCAAGGGCAGAGAGCACTGACAACTTGCAGCTTAAGACATCTGGGATGTCAAAGCAAAGCCTTGTGGTGTCTGAGAGCCTGGGTTTGCTGGGTCCCACATTACCTGGGAAGGGTTCTGGTCCACCACAGCCACCGTGGTCCCCGGGGAAGGCTCCGGGAGATCAAAGGGCACGGGAATACCTTCCTGGAAAGTCATAGAAGTTCCAGATTAGTTCCTTCCATGAGCTGAACAGGGTGGAAAACTTTCGGAGGAGAAAAGAGAAGCGAGGACTTTCACCTCCCCTTAACCTTCTTTTTTATTATTATCATTTTTAAAATATTCTTTTAAGTAAGCTCTACCCCCAGCATGAGGCTCGAACTCACGACCCCGAGATCAAGAGTGGCACGCTCCATTGACTGAGCCAGCCAGGTGCCCCATGTTATTTTAATTGTGGTAAAATACCCACGGCATAAAAATCTACCTTTTTATGCGTCATGCAGTTAGTAGCATTAAATTCACTCACATGCTGTGCACCTGTCACCACTCCCCCACTTCCAGAACTTGTCCGCCTTGCAACACTGAAACTCTGTCCCCATTACACACGGACTCCCCGTTCCCCTCCTCCTCCTCCAGCCCCTGGCAACCACCGTTCCACTTTCTGTCTCTATGAATTTGACTGCTCTTAAGTGTCTCATGTGAGTGGAGTCATATAGGGTTCATCCTTTTGTGACTGGCTATTGCACTCCCTACAACGTCCTCGAGGTTCATCCACGGTGCGGATGGGTCAGAATTTCCTCCTCTTTATGGCCGAATAATAGCTTGTTGTGTGGACAGATCACATCTGTTTACACTCGCATCCCCCCAATGGATGCTCAGGTCGCTTCTACCCTTTGGCTATTGTGAGTAATGCTGCCATGAGCGTGGGTGTACAAGACCCGGCTTTCAACTCTTTCGGGGAGATACCCAGAGGTAAGATTGCTGGATCATAGGATAATTCTATTTTTCTTTTTTCAGACAAACAGCATACTGTTTTTCATAGCAGCTGCACTGTTTTATATTCCCACCGGCAAGGCACACGGGTTCCAATTTCTCCACATCCCCGCCAATGCTTGCTGTTTTCTGGGTTGTTTTTTTTGTTTTGTTTTGTTTTTTTATCATCACCATTCTACAGGGTATGAAGTGGTATCTCAATGTTTTGATTTGTATTTCCCTAAATTTCCAGTGCTTATTGGCCATTTGTCTATCTTTTTTGGAAAAAAAATCTATATTCAAATCCTTTGCCTTTTTCCCAATCAGGCTATTTGTTAGTCTATTTGTATCATCACCCCTTAGCCTTTGGATGAGGGTACGGACCAACATTCCAATAACATCCTGACGTCGCTCATCCTGCAGGCTCATCAGCAATCGTGGTGAGAGCTTTGTCAGGAACTAACAACCATTCAGTCCAAACTTTGCTTGTATTTAGTGAGTAACTAATGAGGGCTGGGCTGAGCACTGGCTGCTGGAGGCAGCAAGCACAAGCTATGGTTAATGACAGTCGCCATCCAAAAGTCATCAGAAATGTCCAGGCAAGGCTATGCATGGAGATGTCCGTCACAGTGCTGTTTAAAAGAGTGTAATCGTGGAAATCACCCAAATGTGCAAAGGAGGGTTGAGACAGCATCGGAGGTAACCCGTGAAATGAACGGTTACTAAAAGTTGCCAGTGGAATGAGAACATGGGAATAGCATGATGCTGTGAGGAAAACAGTAGACAACAAAATCGTGTGTAGGAAAGGATTGGAAATCTGCAGAGAAGACAATATATGGACAGTTAAGTGGTATAAGGTACAGACAGCAGTCACAGTGCTTGCCTGTGGGCGGTGGGGCTAAAGGAGGTTATGTTTTCTGCTTACGGATGTTTCTATGTACTTTCCAGTTTTTTTTTAAAGATTTTATTTATTTATTTGACAGAGACACAGCGAGAGAGGGAAGACAAGCAGAGGGAGTGGGAGAGGGAGAAGCAGGCTTCCCGCTGAGCAGGGAGCCCGATGCGGGGCTCGATCCCAGGACCCCGGGATCATGACCTGAGCCAAAGGCAAACGCCTAATGACCGAGCCACCCAGGCACCCCTACCTTCCAGTTTTTTAATAGAGAACATGTATTGCTTTGAACATCAGAAATAAGCGAAATAGGGGCATCTGGGTGGTGAAGTTAGTTAAGCGCCTGACTCTTGGTTTCGGTTCAGGTCATGATCTCAGGGTCTGAGGACCGAGCCCCACGTCAGGCTCTGCGCTGGGTTTGGAGCCTGCTTAAGATTCTCTCTCCTTCTGCCCCTCTCGCACCTCTCTTTCTAAAAACAACCAAAAGGAAAACATTCTCTCCCCTTCTGTTTTTTCTCACTCTTGCAATTTCTCCCATCAAAAACTGGAACCTATTTCCCCACCCCTTGAGTCAGGGCTCAGCCCTGGACTTGTCAGACCCACTGAATACAGAAGGGACATCACCAGTTCCAAGTCTAGGACTCAAGGGGCCCCACACGCTCCTGCTCGTCTCTTGGAGACCTGCCCAGCCCCAGGAGAACAGCCTGGGCTAGTCTGCTAGAGGATAGGAGAGTCCTGGCGCACAGATGAGTCATCCCAGCCAAGGCCTGCCTGGATCCACTCATGGCCAGCTGACCCCCAGACACAGGCGAGAGCCAGCCGGCACCATCAGAACCACCTACCCGCCCTGAATCTGCCCACAGACACAAGAGCTGGCTCAGCCAAGCCCAGAGAACTGCCCAGACAACCCAATGTAAGCAATAACAAAAGGTAATATCTAAAGCCACTATGTTTTGGGGTACTTCAGTATCTAGCATTATTGTGGCAATTGATAGATGATACAGGAATATTGCTATTTCTATTTTACATGTGACGGAATCAGGGATCAGAGAGGGTGAGTGACTTTCCTGAGGCCACACAGCCAATAAGTGATACAGTTAAAGTCGGACCCCAGGACTCATCATCAATGTCACTTGTTTGAGATTTATCCACGTTGATGCTTTCATGTTTCTTGCTGTGCAAGCTCTAACCAAAAAAAAAAAAAAAAGAAAAGACCATAATTTCAATACCCATTATCTTCTTGATAAACAAGATGGCCATTTCCAACATCTTGCTGGAGTCAAAGCGGCCCCCTTCAGAGAGAAAGAAGGGAGTAGGTAGGATGGGGCCGTCCTGGGTGCTGGCAGCATTCCACTTTTCCCCTGGGGGGGCAGGTGCGTGAGTATGTTCATTTGGATAAATTCATTGGGCTGTACACTACTGGTGTGTGCATTTTCTGGGCAAGTGTAATATTTCCATTTAAGTTTTTTTAAAACAAGAGAAGGCTGGAACGTGTCTACCCGTGTTTCCTGGTTCGTGCTCCCAGTGTCTGGAGGGTAGCTCCTAGGAGAGAAGTGCATCTAGGGCTTTGTTAGGATTGCCACCCCAGGATCCAAAGGCCAGGCAAACCCTCCCATCCAGAATTTTCACCCACCCCCAGAGCATGAAGGGCTTTCCACGGGGAAGATGCGAGCCACATGGGAGGAGGAGCATTCAGCTGGGGCAAAGTGGGCGAGGAGGAACAGGTCACCCCAATGAGGGGACAGCCGGGGGAGCGAGGCCTGGGGAGCCCCAAGTTCCCTGGGAGAACTGTAGGGAGCCGTGTATGGAGGCAGGGGAGCAGCAGAGAGCTGGGGAGCCTGGAGTTAGGGTTTCGTTCAGTGGCGGGCCAAATGGGATGAAGCCAAGGGTGACTGAAGGACCTGACCATTCCCCGCCCCCCGACCCCCGCCAGCCAGCCTCCCGCCCTCCACGGAGCCCAGGCCTACCTGCCGGTACCGCTCCAGGGTGGACACGAAAGTCCGCTGGTAGAAAAGCAGCTGCAGGCGCTCATGAGCGTAATTGTGGCCCAGCTCCTCGAAGGTGGCAGCCCGGTCCTTGCACTGGTGCCGCGGGTTCTGGAAGCCCGGAGAGTCCACCACCATGATGGAGGCCATGGAGAGGTGGTGGGAAGAGAAGGACCTGGGGAGAGATGGGGGAGGCCTCAAGACCACGTGGAATCTTAGAGCCCAGCTGGCCCAAGCCTCCCACCCCACCATCGCAGATATGGCGAAACTGAGGCCGCACGCCGGGTGGGTGTGGTGATCCAGTAGATCTGGCGCCAAAATGAGGCTCACCACTTACAGGCTGTGTGGCCTGGGGCAAGTTACTCAACCTCTCTGAGCTAAGGTTTCCCCAACTGTTAAATGAGGATTCTTTCAAGCCCCCACCGCCTTGCATCATTTTGATGAATCTGTCAGGGTGGAGAGAGAAGGGATTATTGGCATCAACATGCAGGAGTTGAGAGCTGTTGGAGACGATCCCACGAGGGCTCCGACCCTCCCTCTGCAACAGAGGGCCTGGGTGTCTTGGGAGAGCTACCCAACCTCTCTGGGCCTCAGCCGGGAAAGGGTCAAGGATGGCCACAACCCAGAAGGTTGCCAGGAGGGCTGGAGGTGATGAGACATCCAGGCTCCGAGGGCCAGGTTGGCGGTGGGGTTCGTGCTCCGTAAAGGTGGCCTGATATTATGATTATTATCACGATCGGCCCTATGTTCTGCAGGCTGCTTATTTCAACCTTCGCTCTTCTGCACGACCTGCCGAGGTTTTCCTTCTGTATCATGGGGCCAAGAAGATCAGCCACCACACATGCACGCGTGAAAACTGTCAGTTAATGCTCAGAAAGCCAGGTGTCTACGAGAGGCTCGTAGGTGCTGGGAGAGTGGGTTCGGCATCAGCGAGATGCAGTTTAAAGGATGCGATGAAGCAGCCGCCCTCCGTGGGCTGAGGCAGCTTCTTTTGCCAGCGGTTCATTTCCCACCCCCGGTACGCCTTCCTCTAAGCACGCATGACCCCCTTGGTTTCTAGACGCGGTGTCTGTGGCCTCAGATGGTAATTGCTCCAGTGATAGGAGAGCAGGCAGATTCCGTGTCCCAGGGTCATCCGAGAGCCCCAGCTGCCCTGTCGCTCCACACCAGCCTCAGCCCGGCTAACAGGATGTCGGAAGCCTCATGATGCCTCCGGCCTTTGGGGAGGAGGGTGGGAAGCCCTTACGGTGATAGACACCCAGCTCCCGGCCGCTGCAGCCTGGTAGGTGCATTTCAGAGACACGTCCTGGCTCCCTCCAGAACCAGACCCTGGCTGCACCCCACCCTCCGCAGAAAATTTTAAAAAGAAATGGACCAGAGCGGTGTGGCGGGTTATTCAGGCAAAGATGAAGGTGTGAGGTGGGAGCCCAGCACTATGGCTGCCTTCCAGCCCCACCTCTCTGCGCCTCCGTTAGCTCAGCTGTAAAATGGGCTGATGTGCAGAGTCAATGATGCAAGACCAGTGAAACCAGGAGCACCAGCCATTGTTTTACTTTAGCGGGGGGACCCCCAAATTGTTCGCTTTCATTGTCAGTGGTTTATGATCGCTATCAGGAAGAATTGTTTATATACATCATCTCTTTTAATCTCTCACCATGGCCCTGGGGGACAGAGCTATTTTGCAGGTGCAGAAGGGGAGGTCAGAGAGCTGAACTGATTTGCCTTGGGCTGCCAAAGGGGGAATTTAAACCCAGCACTACTACCCAGCTCAAAAGCTCACTCTTCCCCGGCCCCCCCAAAACCCCACTGTGCTAAAGTGCCCAGTGCTTGGGCTCATTTGTATATCTGCAGAAGAGTCCATACCTGTTGATGAGTGAGACAATAACTGCAAAGAGCTCTTGGTACAAGCCCGAGGCCATCCCCTCCACACACTCTGTGCCCGTCATCTTGAGCCCTGGAGAGGGAGAGAGGGAAGGGTGGATATCGGTGGTCAGGACCTTGCCTGGGGCCAAGGACAACACTCCCCAGGCATCGCTGCTGGCCTCAGAGAAACCCCCTCCCTCCATACATCCCTCCACTGCTGAAATTATGTACCCACGCTCTTAGAATCAAGTTCAAGTGTCTTATCAGGACTGACCGGGTTCTGTGTCACCTGGCCCTACCTCTTCTCCAACGAGCGCTCCTGCTCATCCCTCAGGGATCAATCCAATGTCACCTCCTCAGGGGAGCCTGCCCTGATTACCACCCCCATTAAGCCAGTTCCCAGTCCTACCTTGCTCCTTTTTCTTTAATTAGTTTTTGACTAAAGTATGACTGACATACCAAAAGCCGTACCTACCTATTTAATGTATACATCCTGATGAGCTTGAAGATAAGTATAGGTCACCGGAACAATACCCTAAGCCTGTCAACTCAAGAGTTTCCTCCCTCCTTCTTTGTGCCTAAGTGTGTGATTAGAACACTTCACATAAGATCTACCCTCTAAAAAGAATTTTCAGTGTACAATACAGGATGGTAACCAGCAGCTCTATGCTGCACAGTGGACATACTCATCCACTGGTTGTCTTATTCGTCTACTTATTCATTGGTGTTCTAGGGTTTATTCATCTTGCACAAAAGAAACTATGTGCCCTTCCATCATTCTCTCCCATTTTCCCCCTCCCCTCAGCCCTGGGCAACACCGCTCTGCTCTCTGCTTCTATGAGTGTGACTATTTTAGATCCCACATATAAATGGGGACATGAAGTAGACCATTCAGTCGTAAAAAAGAAAATCCAGCCATTCCCTACAATGTGGATGAACACAGAGAACGTTAGGCTACGTGAAACAGGCCAGACACAGAAGGACAAAGCCTCCCTGCCTTTACAGCACTGAGCTCAGTATATTTTTACTTGTGCAGTTAGCTGTTAACAACAGCCCCCACCCCGAACTGGCGCCAGGCTGGGAACAACCCGAGGATGGGGACCATGGGCTCCCAAACCCCCAATGCCTGACACATAGTAGGCACTCAGATAATGTTTGTTCTTCCCCCTTTCTGGAGGGAAATTTGGCAGTTCTGTGTCAGAAGCTATAAAATGTTCGTATGCTTGGACTTAATAATTTCATTCTTGGGCTTTTATCCTAATGAAATATTCAGAGAAACAAAGATTTCTGGGTACATATGTTCTCCTGATTGTTGATTAAATTGGATGAAAATCGCTTTTTTTTTTTTAAACAACCTGAATATCCAACAATAGCAAATGGGTTAGATAATTTGTAGTCCGTACAAAGGAGCGCTTAAAGCCAGGCATAGACGCATACTGAATGAGCGGGGGGAAAGCGCCTACCTGTCACGTTAGGAGGAATAAAAATGCTTCACAAACGATTAATATAGTCATGGTCTCAGTTTTGTTTAAACACACACACACGGCCCCTTAAAATAGCCAGCCTTGATGAGGGTGCATGGAACAAAGCAGAGTGAGAATTTAGGAGGGGCGGGTCAGATCGGAAATCCTGACCCTTTGGTGCTGGTTCCATCCCCAGAATCAGAAACATGATTTTCACATCTTCAGTGGGGCTGGAGACACAGTCCTGCTTGTACATTCCAGGCAGCCCCCTGCGGCCCCATAGCACTTCCCCTCCCTCTGGTAGCTCCACCCCCAACCTGGGCGGTTGCTAGGCAACCCACAGCCTCTCAGCATCTCTCCTAAGCCTGCTGGTCCCCTGTCTGCTTCTCAACTACCCTTGATACCTTGGCCTGAGAGGTAATTAGTGTTAATATCTGAATGTGAGTGCACGTATGCTCATTTATCTGTGCACGTCTGTGTGTCTCCTGCAGTGTGTGCCTGTGTGGTGTGTGTCCGTGGGCATGTGGTGTGTGTGTTCTATGTGTCTGATTGTGGGGCTTATGCGTGTGTCTCAGAGAGGAGGGGGAACTGTAAGCTGACTACAGCTCATACCTGGACCTAGAAGCAAACAAAAGGCTAGTGGCTTCCCAGCGACATTAGTCACCAAGCTGAGATCCCTAGAGTGGAGCAGCTCTGTGGACCCCAGGGGCCTCTAAGAGATGAGCCCCAAAACCACGGTTCAAAACACTGCGACTAATGCCAGACTCTGCAGTCTCTGGGACAATCACTCTTCGTTCTCAGAGACTCCTGGGGCTCCGGGAGGTCCCTCTGCCCTCACCTCCTGCAGCCAAAGCATCTAGCTGGTGGTGGCTGCAGATTTGGGACCCGGCAGATCACACTCCAGCGGGTGCCATACAAAGCCCTTTGGCTTCCCCCCACATCAATTCAAAGCACTCTTGTTCCTCCAGCCACCTAGGCTAAAATCCTAGAAGCTGTCCTGATCCCTCTTTTCCCCTCCCCCCCCCCCCAGGCCCATGCTATCATCTCTACATGTGAAGCAGACCTTGAACATGTCCCTCCCATCCCAGCTCCACCACCACGTCCTTGTGCAACAACCAGTATCTCACTAGGCAACCTGTGTAGGTTCCTGCGTGGCCTCCCTTCTCCCACCCATTCCCCAGGCTTCCCCCTAGCTAAGCCATTCGAAGAATAAGTCAAATCATGGCATTCCCTGCCTATGCCTTTGCATGGTTTCTCATGGGTCTGAGCATAAAAACTCTAGTTTGCAGAGTCCTACATGAGCTGACCACCCTCCACCCCTCATCTACTGGCCTCATCTACTAGCCTCCCAGCCCCTCTAGCCATCCAGCCTTATTTCTGTGCCTCAAACTGGAAGGCCAGCCATCCTTGGACAAGATAGGGGCTCAACAATGGAAAAGTGTTGGCCCCTTGGCACTGCTCACAGTGTCCCCTCTCCATAGCACAGGGTGCCCTCCCAGGTTTCAGCAGAACCTTGCGGACCCTGGACAGCGCCAGCTGGCCACAAGCCCTGTGCAGGTAGGAACCAAGTCCACTTCTGCCCACAGGGGCCTCCCTTGCACCTAGAAGGTCTGCATATAGCAGGTCCTGATGAGTAGGTGAAGGCGTGTTGGAGCGTCTGATGGCCTGGCCCAGGGGGGAACCCAGCCCACCCAGAGAAGCAGCACCTGAGCTGGTCTCCTCTTCCTCAAGGCCCCGTCGGCTCGGCCCAGATGTCACTTGCTCGATGATCTGTCGCAAGTGGTGCTTGAAGGTGGCCGTGTTCAGCTCCTCGTACTCACAGCCCAAGGCCTCAGCTGCGTGGTTTGCCCACTCAAACCGCATGAACTGCTTCCGGCCCACTGCAAGAGGGACACAGCAGAAGTATGGTGGTGAAGTCCTGGGAATGGAGTGGGTGGGCTCCCAAGAGGACCTCAGGGGTCTCACCACTGCCCACCCTCTGGACTACCCCCCCTCAGCAGGGAGCCGCAACACCTGGCCTGGGCAGGGGTCAGGTTTCCCAAGAGACATGCTTATCCTACTTCCTCATAATTTGCATTGTTCACTTTTTCAGAACAATTAAAATGATCACGTGGACCCTCTAAATGTGGAATTGTGGAACTGATAGTAAAAGTGTAATCTGTCCACTCACGTATCCACCTACCTATCCATCCACCCATCTACTACCCCTTGCTGCCCACCCACCTATCCATTCAACTACCCACCCAGCCACTCATCCAACCATCTCACCACCCACCCATTTATTCAAAACACGCTTGTTGAGCTCCTACTATGTGACAGGAACTGCGCCACTGGGAAATCAATGATGAGCAAGACAGACAAGGTGCCTGTCCTCATGGAGCTTACGATCTATTGAGGTTAGAGTAAGACAATAAACAAGTAAACAAATGGATGAATAAGATAAATTCAGGTGATAATATTATCAAGTTTTTCCCCTTAAGGAGAAGATAAAAACAAGAGATGAGGTCAAGAGAAACTGAGAGCATCCCTGTGGATCCATGGTTGTCAGAGAGGGCTCTGTCTGAGGATGTGATATCTGAACTGGGTTATGAAAGGTGAGAAGGAGGTGGCTACCTAAAGAACCAAGGAAGAGCTTTAGAAAACTGTACTAGAGTATCATGCCAACTGTGTAAATCATTCTAAAGTGTTGTAAAATAAAATACTAAGGGGCGCCTGGGTGGCTCAGTCGGTTGAACGTCCAACTCTTGATCTCAGCTCAGGTCATGATCTCAGGGTTGTGAGATCGAGCCCCTCACTGGGCTCCACACTGAGTGTGGAGTCTGCTTAAGATTCTCTCTCTCTCCCTCTGACCCCCACCTCGCTCTCTCTCTCTTAAATAAATAAGTAAATAACTAAAATAGTAAAAAGGAAATATATCCAAATATTAACAGTCCTAGCTGGGTAAGGGGATTTTGTATTTTCTAAATTTTCTGCAGGGATGGTGTCTTAATTTTGTAATCCAAATAAAAAATTAATGGCTGATTAAAACAAATAACGGTGCTATCCTTAAAGAATTTCCTCCCATTGTTTATCTTCCCATAAATGTGTTTCCTTCTTTGAAATAAAAATCACAACTGCCAACAGATTTCTCAATCCAACAGAAAGAGGTCATAAGGGCCCGGTTCTTCAAGAAGATATCTTGAAGAAGCAGCCTCGTTTAAGGCAAAATTGGACATTTGGACAAAGACTTTATGTGGGACTCGCTACTCAAGGGAAAGGAGCTCTGGCCCCAGGGTTACTGAGGGTCCACAAATTGCCATGCTTATTGACATCCTCCTCGGTGCCAGGTACTCAGCACTGATCTCACAAGAGAGGTTTCCCATTTTACAGATGATAACACTGAGTCTCGGGGAGGTAACACAGTTAATAAAAAGTGCTGCCACTTGCAAAAATGATGAAGAACGTGATGATGGCAGTGATGAAAGCAGTCACCACTCACTGACCCTATTTTATTCAACATGTCACCTTTGTGCAGCTCATAGCTTCTGGAGTCAGAAAGCCTGCATCCAAGTCCCAGGTGTGACAGGTGAAAAAATCAGTACATGCATGGTAGCTGCATGTGATTACTTCTTATCATCATCATCATCATCATCATCATGAAATCTTCACAAAGGTCCTAGAAAGCAGTCTTGTCATTCCCAATTTACAGATGAGAAAACGGACTTAAGAGACATCACCAGAAATCAGATGGACACTAAGTACTAGAACTACTATTTCACCAAAATCAACCCGTCAAATACCATTTTTAGGACATTTGCCATATCTTTGTGACCCTAGATCAGACTTTCTTTAAAATGGACTTATCTTTTTCACTTAACTAAATACGTTGTGAAAGGAAATGTTGTAGCATTATCTTAAATGAGAACCCAACTGTTGGAGGGAGCCATTGACAGAATGTGACCGCCCATTGACCTTCAGGCTGGCCCCAGGACAACAGGTGACTCCTCACCCCCTCCCGTGTGAAACGGACATTCTGCCCAAGTTTGCCCAGCAGGAGCCATCTTCAAGTAAGGATCGTTGAGTGAGGAAGATGTTGTTGAGACCATCTGGACTGACTATGTGACTCTGTGTAAGCTTTTAAGATTGTGGGTGGGTGCGGAAATGTACAGGGCTGGCCAGTGGAGGCAGGGTTCATATGTAAGTTTCCTTGCTTATTACACCTGCTGCCTACCGATCTGGAGTGGTCTGCGTTTGACCTCCCCTTTCCCTCCATGAGGGGGGGCCAGTTTGCAAACCAACACCATTATCACTTGTCACAAACAGAAAGGAGAAATAAATGCAATATGAGCACAAAAGTATCTTTAGATTCTAATTAGATACAGTTATCTGGGAGCAGGAGGTCTGCCCTCTCACTTTTTGTGTTTTTTTTAAAGATTTTATTTATTCATTCGACAGAGAGAGACACAGAGAGAGCACACAAGCAGGGGGAGTGGGAGAGGGAGAAGCAGGCTTTCCGCGGAGCAGGGAGCCCGATGTAGGGTTCAATCCCAGGACCCTGGGACCATTACCTAAGCCGAAGGCAGACGCTTAACGACTGAGCACCCAGGCCATGTCTGCCCTCTCTTTGTCAAAATGCAAGATTAGAGAGTATTAGAGATTTTAAAGACGGCTAGCCCTGAATGAGACTTCTTTCTTCCTGTGTTGGGGGTTGGAAGGGAATTAAATAAGAGATAATGTTCTAGATGGGCGATGTCCTGTCGCTCTCTGTCAACCTTCTTCCGCCACTGTCCAAAATATTCCTCCCACCCTCCACCTACAGTGATCTTCTGTACCTCACTGAGCTGGGGAGAAGTCAGGAAGGGAATTGGCAATAGCTCTGAAAAGAGGAGCAGTGAACGGCCTCAACCTGACTCTAAATCCTGCCTGACAAGGGGGATACTTCCCAGTGTGCTCGCTGAGCAGCATCTTGCTGGGGAAATCCAGGGAGCACACAGGGAGCTCTGCCAGGAAAATGCACTTTTTTGCTTCCAGTTCCCTGAAGGCTGGTTGGTGCACAAGATCCAACCCCATGGGTTCCTCTATCTTTGTTCAGACATGGGTGGAAGCCAAAGCCTCTTCAATGGGGCCTGAGAAAGGTGGCCCCTGAGGCAGGGACAGGAACATGGACACTGGACCAGACAGAATCTGAGTCCCTTTCCTGCTTACCATTCCCAGCTCCAGTCTTTGGGCAAGTTGCCCCACCTTTCTGAGCCTCAGTTTCGTCATCTGTAAAATGGAATCATAAAACCCCAAGCACTTCTTCATACGGCTAAAGGGATGGGGTGATGTGTTTACATTTACATGGAAGATACCCAACAGAGTGCTTGGCCCCGAGAAGGCTTTCAATAACTTTCTAGTCCCTTCTCTACCTGTGAAACCCAAGAGGGCACAACTCACCCAACAGGGATTGCTTCGTTCTGGTGGCCACAGGGACTCCTTCTGCAGATCTTTCTATACATGGCTTCGAGAGAGGATTTGGGGGATGGATGATGAATCGGCGCGCTCCAGATGTGGGCCACGTCCCAGGGATTCTGAGCCAACTCCACGGAAAGGCGGACACATGTTGGCTCAGCACCTCCCACCAACCTATTCCAAAGCCAAGGACAAAGCTGTCCTCGGAATGCCGCCGGGGTTGGAGATTCCCGTCCAAGTGATGCTCATGTACTCGATCGCTCCCTCTCCCAAGAAGCCATCACTTGATGAACAAGGACAGCCATCAAGCATCGGCAAGTGCCATGTGCCGGGCACTGTGCTGGGTGCTTCCTCTGCCTCTTCTCCTTTACTCTCATCAAAAGTCTCTGAGATAATTCAAAGGTGGGGAACAGACCCAGCAAGGCCTAGCTTCTGGTCCAAGGCAGTACAGGGAGTAGGGGCCGAGCGGGATTCCCAGGCTTGTGTGCGGATCTCAGACCGAGCAGCAGCCGCCTGCTGATCTGCTCGTTCACAGTCTGTATGCTCACTGCTCTGTCCGGATCAGAGCCGGAGCCAGGAAGTGCTCAATAAACATTTGTCAAGTGGGTGATTAAATGATGAAAGGAATCAAGAAAGGAATGCACGTTTCTCGATAGTGGCCAGCCCTGCCTACTTTCCCTCCCTGCTTTTCAAAAGACCGGGGAGAGAGAATCTCTGTTCTCCTCTCCCCATGGCACCTGCCATCTGAAACTTAGAGATGGCCTTTTCTAACTGGAAAGATCAAATACAAGATGAAACAAAAGTGAGAGAGGTAGAGAGACAGATACGGAAACAGAGAGACAGGATGGAGCCGGCTCAGAGGGCGCTCTTTATGGGGCGGGTTTGTGGATTTCCCCCTGCCTCTAGCCCCCTCCAAAGGGGATCACACACTCAATCCAGGTGCTTTCCCACCACCCACCAGGAGACGAGGAGCCTGTGCCCAGAATGATGCCAAAGCTAAATGCAGAGATCAGTTCAGGCTGGTGGATTTGGCTGCCAGCCATCCTGCTAGTCACTGGTGGGAACCAGGACCCCGTGGCAGGTAGAAGCACAGTCTGGCTTCCGCACACATTATGTAGGGATCCTCTCCCTATTCTGCAAGCACTGCACAGGACATGGGATGGGCAGTAGCAAACACTCCAGGGCAGCCCACCTGTCACCCCTCCTCTGTCTCAGCCACCCAGGAAAAAGAAATCAGAATGCAAATGTTCGACAGTATGACAAAGGCGAACTTAATATCACAACATCAGCCAGCAGCACGTACTCTACACCCACCCCATGCCGGGCGCTGGGCTGAGCGCTAAACCCTGCTGCCTCATTTAATCCTCCCCGTGGCCCTGTGAAGTCAATAGTAACATCACCCCTTGAATTATGAGAAAACTGAACCTCAGGCTGACCTTCCAAGGCCATGAAGCTGGTAAGGGGCAGAGGCAGGATTTGAATTCAGGTCTGCTGACCCCAGCGCTCAATATTCTAAGTGTGGTGCTGTGCAGAGGGGTCTTTTCTCATAATGAGTATCAATCTCAAGTCAGAGAGTAAGGCAAAAACTCCAGTACCCTTAAAATCCCCCTTGAGAATCAAATTTCCTGTAGCGTACAGTACTGTAGCTTATCTTCACAAGTCCAGCACAGCAAGCTTTCCCTCCGGCCGAACAAGGAAATGGGCGGCTTGCCTTTGGGGGCCATGACTTACAAAAAGATACATACCTGTAACCTCCAGCCTCGCATTTGCTTTGCACGCATCATTGGATTTACACAAATACAACACATGTATGATAGGAACCACCCACCCTTGAATCTGTTCTCTATTAAAAAAAATCATTTGCAAATGCCAAGTCTGTTCTTATTCTTAGTGACAAATGGTCCATGCATCTCGCCATGGCCTGGAGGACGCACACCCGAGTGCGTGTACACTGAGGGAGGGGACAGTTGTGTGACCTTGGCTGATCTCTCAACTGCCTTGCAAGGTCTGCAGGCTGGGTGTTGTTAAGCCTGATTTTATAGTAGAAGCTACTGAGACACAGAAAGGGATACTGGACTGCCCTAAGTCACCCAGCACGGAAGTGGGTGACCTAGAACTTGAGTCCAGGTCCCCAACTCCCAGGTCAGTGGCATGGGGTTAGGGGCGGTTCTGGTACCGCCACATATCCCACTTTAGATCTAGCTGGAGCATACACATGGGCTATATGTAGGTCAAGTCAAAAAGGAAACAGGGACAGACTTCAGATGGCAACATGGGGGTTGGGGGGAGGGCCTGCCACAGAGCTGTGACAGATCCGCCATACCCCTGGGGCTTACTGCGCTCCCTTCTGACGAGGGTGTTCTCTCTTAATGGCACTTGCTCATGCAAGGGGAGGCTGGAAGGGCCATGGAATTAAAATCCTCAGCCCTCAACCAATGACTGCGGGTGACACCCTTTGAGTGGGATGACTCTGGGTGCGAGCTCTATGCTGCCCCCCAGAGGTCTCTGGCGGGACTGAGCCCCAGTTGCCCACAGTGGAGGCTCACACCCTCGGTGGCAGCCTTCCTTCCCCACTTCCTGCCAGTACTTCCTGGGATCACCTCCCACGGGAACCGTCTTGGCCTTGAACGCTTGCGTCAGCAGCTGGACCCATGTCAGGTGCTAAGACTGAGAGAGGGCTTGAGAGGCTGATCACACTTAACCAAGTTTGGTTTGGATTTCCCTTCAATTACTGAGGCCAAAGGAAGGTTCTCTGAAAGGGACCCAAGGCTTGATAGGCTGTTATTTCTTTGTGTCTGTCTGTTCCTCTGAAGCCATTTGCACACCCGGGGTGAGGCCTGGCTCCAGCCAGTGTACCACCAAGGACAGGGCTGAGTCAGAAACTCTCCATGTGGCAGAGTGGTACGGAACAGGGCAGAGCAGCCACACAGCTGGGGCTCAGTTCCCCGAAGGGGCTCCTCACAGCCGTCGTTCCATGGAATGTTCATCAGTGCCAGTGGGCAGAGAAGAATCCTGTATCGTATCAAGTTGGTTATTGCTTGGTGAAAGAAGTTTCTTAACTGCGGGACTTCTCAGAGCCTTTAAAGTATATCTGATGAATCTCCAAGAAGGGGACATTCTGTTCAGACTAATTTGACCTCAGAATGCTTTCAGGAGCATCTTGCAGGTCTAATGTCCCCATGAGACATTAGTTTAGGAAAACTGGTTTAGTAGGAAGAGCCCTCAATTAACCAGGTGACCCTGGACAAATTGCCTTACCTGAGTCTCTTACCCATGGTCACTCTGCTGGTAAGAGGCAGGCTGGAATTTGAATAGAGAGGATGCACAAAGGAGCAAATGAGAGACAGAAGAAAGGAAGGAGGAAAGGGATGTATTGGGACCAGTTTCCGAGGTGCTCAAATCCACCTGCAAAGGCAGGTTTTTCCCTTTATGTTTAGTACCAAAAAAAAACCGAGAGAGAGAGAAAAAATAATAACACGACTGCTTTCCCACGTGCACCATGAGTTCAATTGCTATCAATTACTGTGGCCTCCTGCATTTATTAATAACCAAGTTATTTCTCCTTTCAACAACTTCCAACAATAGCCGTGCTGTTGCTGAATTACTGAGCATTATGTGACTTATTTATAACGCTGGTGCATCTGGGTCACATTTCCTCACACAGAGGTTTCCAATTCAAATGTCTGCAAAGAAGGAGGCCACCTGCAGGGAAGAGATAAGCCTAAAAGTCTATAGACGCTAGAAGAAAAAGCAGTAGTGCTCGGCAGACAGACTGCCTGGGTTCGAATCCCACCTCTCCCGCCTAAAGCCCCGTGATGTCAGGGAGGTCCTGCCGCCTCCTAGAGCCTCCACTTCCTCTTCTGTAAAATGGGAATCTACCCCCATGAACTTCTTGGGAAGCCTCAGTGAGGTTACAACTTGCAGGTCGCTTAGTAAGAGGTCTGTTCAAGAGCTGTCCGCTCCTATGATGACAATCACACTCTGAGATTTCTGCCCTTAAGAGGGGACAAATGGGTCACCAAGAGAAACTCCGGGAGCCAACTCAATGCACGTAGCTGCAGCTCCCCACCCAGGGTGCCCGGCAAAGTCCTAATGTTAGGACCATGGAAAATGCAACCCTCTTACAAGCTGGAACTTCAAAGCCCTTCCTGCCTTTTTTTTTTTTTTTTTAAGATTTTTATTTATTTATTTGGGAGAGTGAGAGTGCGTGGGAGCATGAGCAGGGAGAGGGGCAGGGGGAGAAGCAGACTCTCCACTGAGCAGGAAGCCCGATGTGGGGCTCGATCCCAGGATCCTGAGATCATGACCTGAGCCAAAGGCGGACGCTTAACCCACTGAGCCACCCAGGCACCCCTGCCTTTCCTGCTTCTTATGGCTGTTCCTGCATGTCCCTGCCGTCCCCCTGTCCTCCCCACCTGGACCTATTGTTCCACCTATCTGGCTTTGGAGAAAGTTGCCATCTGCCCCAGGACCTTTGCCTGTCTGCCCAACCAGTGCTCCCTGCAAGGCCTGGCCAATAAGCCATCTATAACCCAACTGGAATCACTCATCACCCAACTGGAATCACTGTTCACACACTAATGGCTGAAAGACAAGGCACAGACCACTCCCAGTGCTCTGGGGAGTACGAGCAGGTGTTTTGGAAAAAGAAGTCTCACCAGACAAATCACTTGGGGCAGCATCAGATTAAACCAAGGAAAATGCAGCTGCATTCCCACAGGACTTCCCAGAACCTAGAGTATGCCGATGGGCACCGGGAATTTACAAGAGAAGAGGGCATGGGGACGAGTCTCCTGAGCTATTATGATCAAGAGGGAAAAAGCAGACAAAAAGGCATCTCTGGGGTGGTGGGAACTATGGAAAGAAGCGGAGGCTGGACATCCAAAGACAGATTCAGCCTGGCTGTGCGATCTTGAGTAGGAGATGTCCTCTCTCTGAGCATCAGTTTTGCATCTGTGAAATGGGTGGCTCCTCTCCCAGAGGGCTGTTTGAAGGATGAAATGAGACACTGGATGTGAAGCTGGCTGAGAATGTCCCCAGAGCCGGTGATCTGAGCTAAGGCGCAGGGCAGGTGGAAGGCATGACTGGTCACCCTAGGAGAACACTAGGAGCGAAGGCTCGGGGGCGGGGCCAGCAGCAGGTGCCTGAGCCACTTGCCTGAACCACACAGCTAGTGAGGCAGAAGTCGGGACCAAAGCAGCCCTGGCTGGCCCCAAGTCAAATGCTGTTTCTACAGTCAAGTGTCCCTCCGCAAGACAAGAAGAACGGGTCGTTCAGCCTATCATACTGTCCCCTCTGGGGCTGCTTCCTGGGGCCCAAGGAGAGCCCAACAACAGCGGGTGCTTTCCGAGTGCTCACCGCGTGCCCGGCCCTGTGCTGAGTAAGCACGTGATCTCATCAACGCACCAACCGCGTGAAGAGGTCTCATTACGATTTGCATTTACTGATGACGCCACGGACTACTAGACATCACGTGGCCTAAAGAATAGGAAGGAAGGCTTCAAGGATGGAAGTCCTCAGACCAAAATTGGGCTCCTCCCCTTCCCAAATCCACGACCTTAGATAACTTACTTTACTTCTCTGAGCCTCCACTGACTCATCCATAAAATGGGTATAACCTACCATCTAGGGCTATGAAGATTTAATGGAATAACCAGCACGTAAATCAGGCCTGGCAGAGAGTGGATTCTCAGTAAATAGTAATAGTGAACAAGTCCATCGTGGTGGTCATGGTTGTTATCCTCCGTATTGTTGCACGCTGTCTCGGAATGGCGAGTCGGGGCATGCGCAATGGAGTCATAGTGCTCTTCCCCCCCCCCCCCCCCCCGCCCCCCACCTCCTCCCACCCCTGCCCTCCGCCTTTCCCAATAACAGGTTAGTAGGGTCTCTGGTGATCAAAGCTTAAAGAGAGCCCAGAGAGCATCTGGTCTACCCCCATGAAGCAAGTCCTTCCCTTCTCTGAGCCTCAGTTTCTGTATCTGTAAAATGGGGTCATAGCACTCACTCCGTGGAATTGTTAGATGGCCAAAGCTCTTAGAGTAGTGCCCTGCACATAGTAAGCAGGGGATAAATATCAGCTACTGTTATTGTTTACGGGAAACAGAGGCTAAGAAGGGGGGGAGAGGCCTTGGCAAGGCCACCCAGCAAGCAAGTGGCTCAGCCTCTGCGAAACCTGGTTGCCCAGGCGTTCCAGCCTCCCTACTCCGGCCTCCCAAGGCGTGGGCCCCCGGCGAGCGGCGCCTTCTAGCCCCAGCCACTTCAGGGTTTTGCCGGGCTTTTTAAAAACTATAATTGTTTACATCCCCGAGCAGCCATTTCAGCTTAATGAATGAATTCAATATGCTCAGAAAACGCAGAATAAATCCTCGCCTGTGGCCCAGAATAGGCCCGGCTGTACCAGCTGTCGGGCAGGGAGCCAAGCCACCAGCTGGGGCAGGGCTGAGATGCGGGGTCTGTGTCTGCACAAAGGCAGGCGGGTGGGATGGGGCCCAGGAGGGGACAGGCCTGGGGGATGCTGGGTCCAAGGACAGACCAGTGCAAACCCTAGATTGTAGAGCCCAGTCGCCTCTTAATCAGAGCCCTGTGTCAACCCAGTATCGCCCCTTAGGCTGGTACCTTGTGGTACCAAGAGAATACAGAGGCCCCAGGCTTTGCTCGAGCCACTGCGCCTTCACTGGGTGAGGGTCCTCTGCCTAGAGCACCCTCCCTACTTTCTTCTCAGTTTTGGAGATTCAGCTCAAGGGTCCCCTGGGATGGTAGGACCCCTTGGGTGGGGCTGACCACTTTGAACTTAGTGTCCCCTGCCTACAGTGTTCTCTGGGCATCTTCCGTGCACTTGTCTGGGTCGGTCTCCCTTGATCAGACTGAAATTTTGTCTTGGAAAGTGAGGGTAGTGTCCCAGGGCAGCCAAGGCATAGAGGAGAAGACAGGAAAGGAGGAGGGGAGAAGGAGGAGGAGGACGGAGGGAGGAGAGAAGGAGGGGCCGAGCAAAATGAACTCAGAAATGGCCCAGGAGCCCAGAGACTCGGATTCTAGTCCCACCTCTCCCACGGCCTCACTGTGTGACCCTGAACAAGGCCCTTCTCCTCTCTGATCCTCCGTCCCTGCCCGATCCAAAGAGGGGCTCAGGCCTGGCATGATCATAGCCCCTTCTAGGCAGGTAGCTACCCCCCCCCCCAGCCCCTTGCAGGGTGTTCACAGAGCCAGGCAGGTGGGATGCCCTCCCTGGCTTCAGCTGGGGCAGATCCGGCTATGAGAGGCCAAGCTTGCCGTCTGAGGCTCTCTGCAGGGAGAAACCATATAGGCCCGGACTGCAGTTGTCCTGCTCCTCCCGACTCAGTGACGTTATGGCCCTTCGCCCAGAGCCTGAAGAAATGAACAGCCCTGGTTCCAGCCACCTGGGGCCCAAACGCCAACCCGAATCCCTGTCGGGGAAAATATAGAGGGGGCGCCTGGACGCTGAGCTCTGAACACCTTGTTACAAGTGTGCGGCTTGTCTTCTTGGGGGCAGGAGGGAGTGGGGGCTGTGGACCAGGCAGGGAAAAGCTGCTGTCGGGGGAGGGGAGCGGGGCAGGGAGCTGGCACTGCAGATAGGGGCCTGGCCTGGCTGCCCTGAGCCCGGCGTGCTTCACCTACGGAAACAGAAGTGAGCACAGACGAGCACAGAGAGGACTGGAGTGGTGGACAGAGGAAGTGTCCCCAGAGTGGAGGCAGTAGGTCCATTTTGAAACACCAAGCCTCCCTCTGCCCTCCGGGGACACAGGGATCAGCAGACAGAAGGTCCAGCTTCATGCCACTTAGAGCTATGTGACCCTGAGCTAGTGACTTCACCTCTCGGAGGCTTGACTTACCCACCTGCAAATGGAAATGAAAACAGAAGTGCCTACGCCACAGGCTCGAGAGGGTTCGATGAGCCAACCCGGGTAACGCCCAGGGGGTGCTAACCGGGCCATGCGTGTTCAGATGTCAAGCCCTGAACACACCCTTCCATCCGGCAGTTCTGTGTCCAGGAGACCAGGCCTCCAAAATGCTCGCTCCCAGGCACCAGCTCTGCCTACCAGCATGTCTAGAACACCAACATGCAGAAAGCAACCTGAACAACCCACAGGAGAGCGGCTACACATATGGAGCCCCCACCCCCAATAACAGGCAGGTCCCTGCAGTCAACAAAGAGAGTTCAGGACATCCTGATGACCCAGTTGCTGGTCCCCGCCACTGCGGACCGTGCCGTGGCTGGAGGAGGCTCACAGGACTGTGTGTTCCTGCCCTAACCTCCTGTGAGTCTATCATGACTTCAAATCGAAAAGTTTGAGAAAACAACAACAACAACAACAAATCTCAGCCTTCGAGGGCAGCGAGCTGTCGTGTAGGATGCTGTCACGGTGGAACATGATGGTACACATTTGTCACAACCCACAGAAGGCACAGGAGCACGAGTGAGCCCGAATGGAAACCCTGGACTTGGGTTAATAACGGCGTGTCCGTCTAGACGCATCCATTGTGATTAACGTCACCTTTACACCATTACCAGTGAGCACCTTGGGGGGCAGAGGGACCTTTGTTCCTCTCTATTCTTCTGCTTGGTTTCCATTTCTCAAAGGAAGACAGCTTCACGGTATGATGTGTGTGGTCGTTTATGAACCCAAACCAGTAAAGCACTTCACATAGTGCTTGAATATACGGTCCCAGCTTTGGGTTGATGGGATTCCCTTTTACGACTCCCACCGGCCTTCTGCACGCAGGGTCTCGCCCTAGCGTCGGGGAGCATCTGGCCCCCTCCTCTGATCTTTGGATGGGCTGCCCTGGCTGCTGGAAGTCAAGGCTTCCCAGCAGAAGGCGGGGGGCTGGGCCTCCATCATTACGACTATTGTCTCTCTTTCCTGTGCTCCCCCCTTCACCGGGGCTCCCCGAGTTATGACCCCATCCGTTCCGGGACTGGCGTCTTTATTACAGTGGGCTATCATCACCCTATTACGAGGCCCCTCCTCGGGTTGTATACGGGCCTGACGGTGTCATCTATTAGGCAGAGGGGTCAGCAGCAAGTAGACTGGCAAATTTAGTGAAAGAATAATAAATTAAACCTCCCATTGGCCTTCAGAGGAAAAGGAGAGCAAGGCAATGGGGCCATCCAGGCAGCCATCACTCATCCTGTGGCTATTTTGGATTCTGAACATGATTGTCGCTTTTGTGAAGTAATGAGGGACGGCAGGTAGAGTGACAGTCTCGGGCTTTCTAGGGAGAGTGCACATCATCTCTTACCGTGGCAGGACCACAGCGATCCTGAAAGAAGAGCCCACGTCAGCCTTGCGAACTCTAGCTTTGCTGGGGAACCCGGCATCCCCTGCCAGAAGTGGACAGACTTTCCATTAATAATCATACTAGCATTAATAACCACGATGATGGAGCTTCACAGATTCAGATTAAGTGACGTGAGCCTCACAAGAACCCTGGGACATAAGCCCTATTATTATTCTGAATTTACAGATGAGGACACTGAGTCTCGGAGGTCAAGGGAGTGGCTGAGATCACGCAGGAAAACAGGGATTGAACACGGATCAGCCTGGTCCCAGAGCCCACACCTTTAGCCTCAATTCTGAGCTCTCCAACCTTGATTCTGCTTAACGGGGTAACCTTCCAGATGGAGGGACAGGGAGTGGAGGTTGGACAGAGATACAGATAGAAATTAGATGGAGCTGAGAAGGAGCTCATAGGGGAGAGGCGGATGTAACAAAAATAGGGAGCAGAGGGTGCCTGGGTGGCTCAGTCATAGGGAGCAGAACTGTCTTCTTGCCACCTCAGCAGGGAGCTAGGAAGCCTTGGCTGTGGGATTCTATAAGCTCTGTGGTATCCTAACTTCCAACAGCCAGAACTTACCATGTGCCCGGCTCTGGGCTCAGCCCCTGACATACAGCTTCTCTGTCCATCTGTATGGTGGACCTGTGAGGTCACTGCTCTTTTCAGTCCCATTGTACAGGCCAGAAAACTGAGCCTCAGAAAGCTAGTGACTTGCTCAAAGCCACTGTGGCAAAACAGGGCCACACCCGTATCTCTCTGCCTACACGTTCTAGAACCTTGTTGCTGCCCCCCTCCAAGGGTGGAGTCTGGTTCCCCTGGCCCTTGAAGCTGCCGAAGGCTTATCACCCATAGAACATGGCAGAGGGATGCTGCATGATATCTGAGGCCAGCTCCGAAAAGGGGATGCAGCTTCCAGGGTGCTCACTGGGAACTTGCACTTGAAGCCGCCATGCCAAGAGGAAGCCCAAACGAGCCCATGTGGGGAGACTGGAGACCACACAGGAGAGGGATGCCCAGCCAGTCCCCGCCTCCTCCAGCCCCTGTTCTTTCCGGGCCGGCCACCATGAGACTGCAACCACGGGACAGACCTCCAGCCAGAGCTGCCAGCTGAGCCCCTCCAAACTGTGGACCCACCGAAGCCTCGGGAGATAATGAAATGACTGTGTGTAAGGCGTGGGGGCTTGGAGCTGATTTGTTACACAGCACGGTACCCGGGCCAGTCCCCCAAGCTAACAAGGGATGGAGTCCCCGCTTAGATGCGAGCCCAGGTCTGCGTTATTCCTGGCTGCTCTGAGCACTGGCCTGCACTGTCCTTGGCCCTCAGGACCTTCTGCTAAGCTGTGGAGAGAGCACCAGACTGTGAGTCCAGACCTGGATTCTGGTTCAGAACCTGCCCTTCATTAGCACAGATGGCTCACTGTGAGCCCTTGGCGAGGAGCATCTCCTCTTAAAGGCTTATGTTTTTCACCCACCAAAGGGGCTCTCACCTACCACCCAGCCCACCTCACGGACCGGCTTTAATGCCAACGGAGACCGCCAAGCAACACAAGTACTTGGCACAGAGAAGCAAGTCACAGCTGGCTGAACGTCTCCCATGTGCCACGTCTTACACGTGCAGTCTCTGACTATCGAATGCCTGTAGAAGGTAGGTGGATTTATTACCATTTTACAGACACAGAAACTGAGGCCAGAGAGGGGAAATCACTGCACAAGTTAAATCCCACAACCAGGAGGTGGGGAGGCCTGGATTCAAAGCCGGGGCCCCTGCTCTTCCCTTGTGCCTCACTTTGTCCTTATCAAGTGAGCTCCAGAGAGCCTCCATTTGCTGCCATACGAAACACACGGGCACCGGCTAATTGTTCCATGGGCCACTTTTTGCCAAAGGAAAAAACACGAGGTGGGATGAATGGTTTCCTGATGGCTCCCGAGGGATGGCCCAGGCCATGAGCCTTGGTTAACAGCAAACCAACCGTGATGTCGAATCACCCAGGGTTTTCTGCCCGCCAAGTGGAGGCAGCCCCAGAACGTCCTCCCACTGCCTTCCCAAAGGACCATTCGGGGACAGCAAGCAGAGAGACAGAAGGGGGGTGGAGATGCAGTGCAGAGTGGGGGAGCTCCCCTCCGCCACCAGAAAAACACATTTCCTAAGACCCAACAGCCAGCTGGGGTTGACTTCTTCAAACAAGTCACTTTATAATGAACTGACCGAGCCAGCAGCCACCTTGCCTGTCCACGGGAGGTGGCCCAGAGTCAGGGCATATTAGCATCACAACCTTCAGGGAGCCTCCAGACAGCTCTAGGACATCCTTTCTCCCTCCTTCCCTCCCCCTCCCTCATCCGAGGCTCAGGCAGGTTCCATAACTTGGCCAAGGTCACACCCCGCTGATAA
This sequence comes from Phoca vitulina, assembly GCF_004348235.1. Classification (NCBI taxonomy): domain Eukaryota; kingdom Metazoa; phylum Chordata; class Mammalia; order Carnivora; family Phocidae; genus Phoca; species Phoca vitulina. Next base: position 653,620 of record NW_022589785.1, on the reverse strand, counting down.
AAGGCCAAGCTGAAATCTGAACCAGGACTGGCTGACGGCAAAACTCCCGTGTCCTTTCCCCTCCACATCCTGGGGGAAGGCAAGCCTCTGACTTCCAGGCTGCCCAGGGCACAGCTGGTGACAGGGCGGTCCCCCACCCCACAGGCAGCCAGCCTCCCAGGATAAAGGGTGCCATGTCACAGGGGCCAACGGGATTGAGAAGGGGGTGGGGGAGAGGCATGGTGGGAGAGCTCTACAGGAACACAGGGGCCTGAGGGGGCCTGAGGGGGCTTCAGGAAGAACAGGATATGACCCCCCCCCAAAGGAGGAAGCTCAGAGTAGTCCGAAGGAGTGATGCTGGGGCTGTGTATGATGTAGGTGCCGAAGGCTCAAACAAAGCAGAGGCCATGAGTACGGTGGGACCCCGTGGTGATCTGAGGGCGGGGGCCCCATCAGCCTGGGACCATCCACACGGGCTCAGTGGTCTTTCATGGGGCCACCAGGTCTGGGGCTGCGGCACGGGCTTGGTACCTGGGATAAATACACATTTGGTCTTTGTCCCCAGTCCCTGGCACACAACTCCTAAAACCCTTGGCATCTCTGAAGTGAGGAGGGCTTTTTTTGCACACTAATGAATGGCTGGGGTCTGGTGGGAGAGGTGGGGGGGGTTCCTCAGTAGCTTCAGGACAGGGGCTGGTCGCTGAGAAGACCAAGGCATGATTAGAAATTTAGAACTTTCAGCCTCGCCCCCTGACATCCGAGGAGGGGAGAGGGGCTGGGGGCTGAGTAATCAATCACCAGTGGCCAAGGACTTCATCAATCATGCCTAAATAATAAAACCACTGTAAAAACCCCAAACTACAGAATTCTGAGAGCTTCCGGGTTGGTAAACACATTGAGGAGCTGGGGGTGGGGGTGGGGGTCGTACCAGAGAGGGCAAGGAACCCCTCCCCCATGCCTTGCCCTACACATCTCTTGCATTTGGCTGTTCCTGGGTTGTATCCTTTATAATAAATGGATAAAGGTAAGTAAAGTGCCTTCCTGGGTTCTGTGAGCTTTTCTGGCAAATCATCAAACCCGAGGGGGTGGCGGGAAGCCCCCAGCTTTATAGCTGGTCGGTCAGAAGTACATGTGGCCCAAATGTGTGGTCCGGGGGTCTGAAGTCGGGCAGGCCTGTGGGACTGAGCCCTTAACCTGTGAGGTCTGCACGGACTCCAGCGTCAGCGTTGAATTGAATTGAATTGTGGGACACCCAGGTGGTGTCTGGAGAATCAGAGAATTGTTTGGCCTAAGGAAAGCCCCCCACATTTGGCTTCAGAGGCAATTCAGAGAGCCCGGCTGAGAAAGTGACCCCACCAGCCCTCTGGGAGCCTGTGAGGACAGAGGCAGCAATGCATGAGGCAAGAGGCAAGATGTGTGGTCCCCCAAGTTTGGGCTCGGAGCTTGGGCAGACCTGGGTCCAAATCCCACCTCTGACTTTAGTTGTGTGCCCTGGGGGATAGGGACGAAGCTCCGGCCAACGTCATCTGTTAGATGGGCACCATAATAGACCTCACCCCTCCCAGGCTGTTCTAAGGCTGCAGTGACCACGTCTAGAAGCTCTCAGCCCAGGGTCCAGAAAAACAAATCCGTTCCGCATTAGGAGACGACCCTCGCGGCCTGTTGCAAAGGCGAGGACAGCGGAGGGATATTTGCAGGGAGCCTGACCTGCCGAGTACTCTGGCACATACTCGCTGTGCAATGTCAGGTAAAATACAGACTTTCTCTGAGTCTCTGTTCTTTAATCCAACAGAGGGAGATGCATGGCAGCGAACACTTCTGAGCCCACACTTGACCAGCCAAGTCCTGTACCCCGCACTTTTGGGCACTGACTCAGTTAATCCTCACAATGAGCCTGCAAGCCAGGGCCTCTATTGGCTCCATTTTATAGAGCGGAAAACTGAGGTTCGGGGAGCCCAAGCCCAAGCTTGCACCCAGCAGGCTGGCTCCGGACTCCTGCCCGTGGCACTGTTGGTCCTCACCAGATTACCGCATGAATCGAATCCGATCAAAAGGCACGATCAAAGTACAAGTGATTCTGAAACGGTCAGATACTAAACGGATAATTCGTGGTGGCTGTTGTTGTTGCCCTAACATTTCAGAAACCCTGAGTCCGGTTATGAGCCCCAAAATCTCCCACAGGGACTGATACTGGTTTTTAAAAAATAAGATCAGGGCTCTCAAAATAAGGAAGCCAGGCGCGCTGAGAGGAGAACATCATTTTAATGAGAAAAAAAAAAAAAAAACCCTGATTAATGGAAATGATTCTTAATATATTTCAAAATGATCTGTTATGACACAAAGCAAAGACATTTATATATGACTTTGAAATTCTTAATAGCTGATTTTAGAGCAACCTATTATGAAATCTTCCAGAGCAGAATATATAGTAAGTAAATCATCGGGCAGGCCTCCCAGGCAGACTGACGGCAGCTCCTCTTAAAATAATTTATAAGGTGGGGTGGGGGGGAGGCTGGGAGAAATTATTGCCATAATCATGTATTAATAAAATATTTATAAATGTGACTTTCCCTTTTAGCGTTACAGGCAGCTCCACGTATGGGGCAGGTCCCCGAGCCCACATCAGAGGGGGCCTCCCACGTGCCCTATGGGAGAGAAACCCCATGTACCGAACTCCTCTGGTGACCGGTCAGTGGGCCAGGGGACTCTGCTAGCCTGTTTTGTGGCATTGGAGGTAGAGAGGGTTGAAGTTGACGGTGGAAATCGGGAGGCAGATCCCACGCATCTGCAGACCTTGCAGAGTGTCTAGGGGGAGCGGGGGGGGGCAATCCTGTGTCAGCTCAGTGCAGCCGAGAGGCAACCAGCTGGGCCACCCAAGGAGAGTCACCTATGCTGGGCTCGACAACAAAATCCTAGACTCGCCTTCTACTGAAGGATTGCCTCTAGCTAGCCTCTTCTGATGACCGATCCACCATCCCTTGCCTTGGCCATCCCAGACCTGCCACCCCATGCATGTCCCTGGTCTGGCACTGCGGGTACCTGTCTGTGCGTCCCTGCTGTCTCTGGCTGCAGGCACATGCTCAGCTCAAGCTCGGGACAGGCTGGAAGTGCGGGCGTTAATGCCTCCCAGGAGCAACCTTCGACCAGGGAGAAGGAGGAGGCGGTGGATAAATACCCCGGCTCCCTTGTCTCCTGGGTAATACAATTGGGAGCCATGTTCCTCAGAATTGCCCAGAGGTCCCCAGTGGAACTGGGCTTCCAGTTGCCCAGAGGTGATGTGCTCATTAAAGTACCACCTGCCTTCCCTTCCCTATCTCCCTCCCCTACTGCTGATCCCCTCCCAGAAGGACACGTGTACCCAAATCTTTGTCTCAGGGTCTGCTTTAGGGGACCCAGTCCAGTTTAGCTTCCTCACCCCTATTCCATTTGATCCTCCCATCAATCCCATTCTCTGCCCATTGAAAGAGGAGATCACCGAAGCTCAGACGAGTCTGGTGTTCAATCCTGGTTAATTGCACCAAGAACCTCAGCTTTCCATTCTGTAAAACAGGCTTGCTTCCTTCAACTCATCCCCAGCCCACGGATGTCCCAACTCTGAACCTTCAGGGCTTTCCTGCTCTGACCTCTGCAATCCCACCCTCGACCCAGTCAGCTCATAAAGCTGGCTGATGGTCCCAGGTAGGAAGCCTCATGTCTCCTTATGAGATGATAAATTCACAAGAAGGGGCCCAATTTTCACAGCCCCTCATATCCCTCCCTCTTCCAGGTCTGGGCACAAAGTAGATGTTGGCTCATCTCAGGGATGGGGATGTGTTATGGGCTGAATTATGTCTTCCCCAAATCCGTATGTTAAAGTGCTAACTCCCAGGACTTCAAATTGTGACTGTATTTGTTGATCAAGGCTTTAACATGATAATTAAGGTAAAATGAGGTCCTGGGGGTGGGCCCTAATCCAATGTGATTGGTGTCCTAATCAGAAGAGGAGATCAGGACGCAGACACACACATGAGTGAGGACACGGCGGGAAGGCAAGCCTCTGCAAGCCCAGGACAGAGGCCTCAGGCAAAACCAACCCTGCTAGCACCTTGACCTTGAACTTTCAGCCTCCAGAACTGTCAGAAAACAAATTCACTAGATTAAGAACCTCGAATCTGGCTCAACAGCAGAATGTCACATCTGATAAAACCTTGACCAGAGGCAGAGGTGACTTGCTTAAGGTCACACATCAAGTTGGGGGCAGGGACAGATTCCTAACATTCTCGCTCTGACATGGCCGGGTCTAAGGGGGATGGAGGAGTTTTTTCAGAGCAAATCAAACACTTAGGCACTTCGGAGGCACGAAGCCCCCCAGTTGCTGTGATCTTGCATGGGTTGGTGCAGGATTGGGCTGGGTGAGCTTCTTCTGTAAAGGGCTATATAATAGTAATTATTTGAGGCTTTGCAGGCCACACCATCTTTGTCTCAACTCCTCAACTCAGCCATTGTGGCAGGAATGTAGCCAGAGACATGTAAATGAGGGGCATGACCATGTTCCAATAAAATTTTAATTATGGATACTATAATTTGAATACCATAGAATTTTCACACACCCCCAAATTTTACAGATAGGTAGGTAGATGATGGATAGATAGATAAATAGATAGATAGATAGATAGATAGATAGATAGATATTCATCTAATTGAAATATAAAAACTATTTTTAGCTTATTGCTGTCCAAAAGCAGACAGCAGACAGACTGAATTTAGCCCTATAAGCCATAGTTTGCTGACCCTTCCTGGGGACAAAGCCAATTGCAGAGGTAGAGATTTTACCAGATGATTAGAGTTTTGCAGGGAAAGAAAGGCAGCTCAGGTTGGAGATGGGGCCATGTCCTCACACTATGGTGTGCATGACCCACGTTGGTCTTGGTGACAAGGAAGCTGAGAGAGAGACCCTACAGTCCCACGAGCAAAATGGTAGTGATGCCCTAGTAGCCAACGTGTTGAGCATGGCCCACAACTGATTTTTGGAAAGGCAAGTGGCATTTGATTTTTCACCTTTGCTGAGTCAATCATGTCTGTCCTTGGTTTGGACCAACTGCGGGATCCCTACCTTACTTATTTCTGACTCAGCATAACTTCTAGAAATTTCCAAAATCAAATCAGTGGGCCAATACGTGCAGCTCACATGTACGAGAATTGAAAGAATAGACCCCAAGGCCCAGGAGTGTGGGGATGGCAGGAATGATGTGCCAACATATTCCAGAAGTCTGCTGCCCGCATACAGATGACCCAGAATGTCAGCCAGAGTTGGCACACAGCCCCAGAGGACAGACCTCAATTCACACATACTCATTCAACACGTAAATCCCAACTCCATGTCCCAGGCCGCAAGGAATTCACTCCCTACTAGAAAGAGCTAGACAAGGACCCGATTGCGATACAAGACACCATGATCCTCATGAAGGCAGGAGCCATGCTACTCTTGATCCCCACCGTCTCCCTGGGACCTTTTACGGCGCCAAAAGAGACCAAAGAAAGTGGTTAGGGAAGTGAGGAGACTTGAATGCCAAGTCAAGGAATTTTAGTTGAGTTAGCAGGCAAGAGAGAGCCTCGGGAAGATTCTAAGCAGGGGATGGCACAATAGGCCTATAGTTTTTAGAAAAGAGCCCAGGGGTCACAACGAAGATGGACTGAGGGAAGAATGTAGACATTAGCAATGAGACTACTGTAACGGTCCAAGCAAAAAAAAAAAAAAAAAAAAAAAAGACTGGCGAACAGTAAGACTAGAGAAACAAGGAACAAGGACAGAAATGTCACAGAGATCCTCTACAGGGCAAGGTGAATAATGATCGGCTAGGGAGGGGTGAGGGCAAGAGGGAAGACCAGAACCACTTGGGAAACCAAGCTGAAGTAGGGATGCTCAGTAAACAGACAACTCAGGGCAGGGAGCAGACTCAGGAGGAGAAGGATGGCTGCGTAAGCTTCAGCACGTAAGGTGGGGGAGCATCTCCAAGATGCCTAGGTAGAAACACAGCACCTTTATTGCTTGCACCCAGCTATCTCTCAGGTGTTCTGGAGCTTCCGTGCTCAACGCTGTGGCTGCCAGTTACATACGGCTATTTAAATTCATGTTAATGAAAATGTAATGCAATTAAACATTCCACCCCTCAGTTGCGCTAGCTGCATGTCAGGGGCTCAATAGCCCCATGCTGCTCGGGGCTGGTTCGGGACCGCACAGATGGAGAATATCTCCGTCTACAAGGTTTCCTTGAAAAACCCCGGCCCCATTTCCATCTCACCGCGCCCGGTCCTGCAGCCTCCCAGAGAACAGGCCCAGCGACGCAGATGACAGATTGATCCTGTCCCTCCTCGTGGTGGCAGCTGCCGCCGCAGACAGCTGGTGGCACAGGTGAGCTGGGCAGGAAGCACGTACCTTTGCAGGCCCCCGCCGCGCCGAGGTGGTAGATGGCTGCCAACACCCTCCAAATGGCTCGCTGCTCGCCCTCCGAAATGCCCAGTGTCTCCATGGCGCAGCGGAGTTGGGCAAAGGCGGCCGCCGCCTTCTGCTTGTCTTCAGGCTGAAAGCGAAGGGAGAGAGGAAGAGGCCGTGAGGGTGGAGAAAAGGCAAAGCACTGACTCAGGGCTCACCCTTGGGGGAAACGTGCGGTCGCTTTATTAGCGCAGTAAATGACTCACAACTAGGCTGTGCTTGCTTGACACCCAGGGCTCCAACTGTAGGGAAAGTTCTAGAAATCGTTTCTATCCGACTTTGGAATGCGCTGCGATTTTTATTCATCCATGTGTTCATTCGGGAGATTTGTTTTTGTTTTGTTTTTTTTTTTTTGAGGCTCTGCTCGGTACTGGGCCCTGAGGATGCAAAGCCGAGGGAAGCCCAGCACTTGACTTGGGGGGCCTCTCGAGGGAGCAGTGGAAGGAGACACAACCGGGGGCCAGGTATGAGTGGGGAACAGTGGGATCTCAGAGGCAGGAAGGCGCTAATGAATCCCACCCAAAAGCGGCAAATAGATGGTCACAGAAGGCGAAACAAACCCGAGATTGAATTTGGAAGATGAATAGGCATCATTTGACCAATTTAATGCAATAAGTCCCGACGAGCAGAGGGAACGACATGACCAAAGGAGATCTGAGGAGACAACAGGTGAGCCTCTGAATGCGGGTGCAGAAGCAGATCTTTTTGGAGGCGGGGCTGACAGAGAAGAGAGAGAGCTTGAGCAGGTTGCAGGTGCCAATTGTGAAGGCCTCACCCATGATGTTAAGGGCACGGGCTTTAAATGCCAACCACGACTGGCAAACGCACACCCCTGTCTACACTCCTGCACCTGTGGCAGGCATCAGTAATCAATCAAGAGCCCGCTGCAAGCCAGTGAGTCCCCGATTCTTCTCAGGACACCACCCCTTGCAGCCGACACCAACTGATCTGCCCCAGCAACTGAAGGGGAAACCAACCGTTCGCTATTCCCAGTGCAAGTGATGGGAAACTACCCAAGATTTTTAAGCGGGAGGAACGAGAAAGTGACATGTTCTGATGTTTATGGGTTGTAGGGTGTTGTTTTTTTCTTTTTCAGATTTATGATCCCAATTATGTTTGGGATTGAATATTAAAATGAGTCTGAAACTCCTGCACACACCATCTGGCCAAGAAGACTCAGCCCAGAAACCTGCTGGGCTGAGAGGAAGTGAGCTGGGGACAAGAATTCTTTTGTCACTAATCCACCAACAGATAATGAGGAGCTGGTTTGCACTTGGCCCTCTTACAGAGCGTGGGCGATGAACGGTAGGCTGTTAAAGCTGGCAGGTCCTTGAATTTTGCAGAATCCAGTATGCCCAGAGAGGGGAGAACACTGGCCCAAGGTCACACAGCAAATTAGTATCAGATGCAGAGCTGGAATCAGGCTTTTCTGATTTCCAGTCCAGGCTGCTTGTCCCCTTCCATTCAAGCCACTTCTAACCAGGAAAGAAGCCTGCAAGGATCAGCGACCAATTGGGACGGTGTCAAAGCAGGCGGTGACATTGAGAGATTCGCTGTGAAAATATTTCAATTAATAGCAAAAGCATGTGCCACTGATCCATCATATTTCTGGGCCACCACAGGACCACAAAATCCCTAGCAACCAGGAGCTCAGCCTAGCAACGGCCGCTGCTCCGTTGGAGCCCACGGAGGGAGGGAGGGCATCTGACCAACATGTTCTCAGTTATTTATGAGATTTCAAAGTAGCAGTGAAAGGACACCAAAAGGACAGTGGCAACACATTTACTATCGTTCCCACTGTCAGCTCTGAGCATTTGACTTTAAATTACAGGCGGACTCCATCATCTGCCACTGAGCTCATGTGAAGAGAAGGAGAAACTTCCCCTAAAGCTTCATCTGTTTCTCTTCCTCTCCCTGCCCCCCCTCCCTGCCCCCTCCCCCACCCACGGCTCTGTTGCAACAGAAAATAGAGAGAGACAAATGTCTATGTTTCTGATCCGAACCATTGGGATCAGGAAGATGTTTACAGTTCCTTGAATTTCCAGGGAACCAAACACCTCTGCCCAGTGCTGGGGTGCAAGCCACTCCTTGCATCCCAGTGGCGCACGGAGAGATCAGTGAAATTAGTGGACTACGTCAAGTCACAGCCCAAATGTCTATGCACAGGAGAAGGAATAAACAAAGGGCCGTGTAGCCGGGGCACGGTGTTGGAGGATCACTCAGCAATGAACGAGAACGAGCCGCTGGTGGGTGCGACCACACGCCTGAATCCCACAGACCCGGGCTGAGCCAGAGGAGCCAGATACCAAAGACTCTGCACCCTGGGACTCCCATCTCTGCGAGGTTCAACACGGGCCAAACTAGCCTCTGGTAAGACAAGTCAGGTGATGACTCTGGGACGGGAGGGACACACCTGCCGGCAGAGAGACTCGAAGGAGCCTTTGTCAGAATGAGGAATGTTCTAGGTGTCGATCTGGGGTGTGGCTACAGGTGTGGTTAAGAAGATAATCATCGCTGAGTTGGAGGCTTAAAATTTGTGTGCTTTATACGCTTTATGTCTCACCTCAATTAAAAAAAAATTAGGGGTGCCTCGGTGGCTCAATCTGTTAAGCATCTGCCTTCGGCTCAGGTCATGATTCCAGGGTCCTGAGATCAAGTTCCGCATCGGGCTCCCTGCTGGGTGGGGAGTCTGCTTCTCCCTCTCCCCCTCTCCCTCTGTCCCTCCTCCTGTTTGTGCTTTCTCTCTCTCTCTCTCAAATAAATAAATAAAAATAAAATAAAATAATGAAAAAAAAAAAAAAGCCAACTCATACCATGCCCAGAGTTTATCTGAGGCAAAGACTCAAGGTCAACCAAAGACGGCAGGTAATTTAGTGAGGGGGAAAAAAAAAAAATCCAGAATGCCCTCTCCACATTAGACCTGGCTGTGCTTAGAGTGCCCAGGAGATTCCTTCAAAGCAGAGAGTGGCCAGGTTCGGATCTGGAGTCAGACAGAGCTGGCTGTCCCCTGGACTCTCTGCTCCCAGGAGAGTGACTTTGTACGGATCTCTGGCCCTTGCCCTGGGGCTCAGTTTCCACTTCTGTAGAACAGAAACCGTAGCCCACCGTCCTCCCAGGGCCACTGTGAGAATAAATGAGTCACGTAAAGCACCCAGCATAGTGCCCCGGCACACAGTGGTGCCTAATAAATGCTGGTCCCGGTGCACCGCTGCGTCTCTCCCGTGGTGCCTTGACCCAGGCTGTTCTGCTTTCCCGGACGCCCTCCCCCACTGCTGCCCAAGTGCACGCCCAGCACCCCATGGAATGTGAACTGGGCATGGTCCTGCCCTTGAGAGGCTCCCAGGCCAATGAGGGGGACAGATGTGCAAACCGAATGACAGCCGGAGTGACTGCAGGGGGACGGGCGGGCGGGAGACTCTGGGGAGAGTCAGAGGCTTCCTGGAAGTAGTGGTGCATGAAGCAAACAGAATAAGCCAGGGGACATGGGGACTGTGGGGGGGCAGGACAGGAAGAGTCTCCAAGCAGAAGGGCACGGGGCTGGGGGGAGGGAGCGTGGTGCTTGGGTGCCGAGAACCCTCAGGTGGGTCGTGCAGGCCCGTCTCCCCCCGAAAGACGGGCAGTGGGGAGCCCCGGTTTGCAGCTGGGAGCTGCTCTCTGAGGGAGCTGTGGCTACTGGAGGCCTCCCTGGCCGAGAGAAAGCCGGCACGTGAGCACCTTCTCCCTGAGGCGGGCTCTAGGAGGAAAATGCTGAAAGTGGGCTCAGTTCACTTGCACAAGAAATATCGGTGCCCACACAGGTGGGTGAACCTCCTAGAGAACGTGGGGAGGGCAGGACAGGTGTCAGCCTGGAGCTCCCCATACCTGAGCCGTTCTGCCCCATGCTCACATCCTCCCTGGGCACTGGGAGTCCATTTAAGGAGGGAGAAGAGGAAACATGAATTGAGCACTTGCTACACTGCACTAGGTACTTATACTCTGTGAGGTAGGTGTGGGTGTCTCCCGCTGACAGAGGAGGAAACTGAGGCTCAGAGAGGGTTAGGCCCTTGTCCAAAGTCACCCAACTGGGGAGGAGAAAATTCACTGCTTGCCAGATACTCTACTGGGCCCCCACTGCTAGGAGCAGACCAGGGAGCTGGGTGTGGCTCTACCCATTCCGCAGGTGCGAACACTGAGTCCAAGAGAGGATAAATGACCCCAGAGTGCACAGTGAACCCCAGAGCACATGGTCTTCAGCCACAACACTGGATTGAGGTGACAGAGGGGGACGGGCTATAGTGCCAGATTTGGGGACAGGTCCAGCCCTGCCTCTACCACTTCCAAGCTGTGTGCTCTTAGGCAAGTGACTTCACCTCTCTGAGCCTGGTTACTGCTCCTGAAAACCAGATGTGATAAAAATCCCTTTGCTCAGAGGACCATTAGGAGGATTAAGGAAGCGAAGGCTCTGGGCAGAGCCCCCAGCAAGAATGCATGGATCCCCCATCTTCCCATTTGGAGATCATTCCTCCACAGTTGACAACTGGGTCATAAAAAATAAATGTGCCTCGGGTCAAAGCCTGGAAGGTAAAAGCCAGAAGCAAACTGCTGGGAGGCAAAGATGATTATTATTATCACTGCTGCTGGGCACTTAAAAAAAAAAAATCAGGCTAGGTTGCAGAAAAATAAATTACAGAGAAGAAGAAAATAATATGAAAGCTTTGTGATTTCAAATGTGTCCCGGTGCCCTGACAGATCTCAAATAAGTCCCATTTAAAAGCTGAAAGTGGAAGGCAGCAAGGGCACAGGGCAGGGACCAGGAGCTGGGACTGACAGTCAGTGAGCGGAGGCAGCCACCGGGGGCCAGCACCATCCCTCAGGGCTCAGTGCTTCCGGCCCAGGGCCCTGCTCCAGCTGATGGCCCCGGGCCTCATCCTGGGCTCTGCAGCCACGCTCCACCTTCCCCTTTGCCTCAGGCGCTCAGTGGAGCAGGAATGCTGGCCTCATTGCCCCTGTCCGACCTCACTCAGTGCACCAACAGACCAGCTCATGCTCACCTCCTCCAGGCAGCCTTCCTTGATACACCTCTACCCCTCCCAGCCTGGCCTCAGCTGACACACACCTCTGATTCCCGCACTTGTCATTCTGACTTCGAAGGATCTGCTTCAAAGATGTGGCCGTGGCGGCTCCCACCCGCCTCCAAAACTCTGTGGCAGTGCCTGGGATGCGATGAGATCAATAAATATCCACTGATGAGTCAATGTCAACGAGCTGCCGGTTAGTGTCCCTGAATCAGAGCCATTGACGCTGAGGTAGAGTTTATCCACCCACTGCGCCAGGCCCATGGTGCTACTAATCCCATGCTCCAGGACCCCAGAGCCAGGCTGGCTGAGGAAGGAGACCCCCAAACTCTCGAATTCCCTTCTTCCGGCTCCTCTGGGATTCCCAGCAACCACCCCAGCTCCCAGGACGCAGGCAATGGATCCAAAGAGAGACACAAGATCCCCAAAGCCCCAGGAAATGCCTTTGACGACACAGCGGGATAAATTAAGGTGCAATTAATATAGTTCTGCCTACCACGGCCGCAAAATTGAGAAAATTGAAAAGATGAGATTTTAGCCAAGTGGTGGTGAGTTGGGGCCTGCTCGTTCGTTTATTCATTCAACAAACGTTCATTGCTGTGTGCCCGGCTCAGTGCTAGGCCTTGTAAAATACACAAGCAGGGAAGAGAACACAGAACCTTAGGATGGTGGGGAGACAGACAATAAGCAAGCAAACATTGTGAAACAGGATGAGAGATTGTTATCAACAAGATCACACACACACACACACACAAGCATTAACAGGAGGTCTCTCCCTGGACAAGGGGCTGGGAAGCAGGGGATAGTAATACTGGTACAGAGGCCCAGGATGGATGCACAAAGATATTTATCATCTCATTATTAAGAACTACAAAAAGGGGGCGCCTGGGTGGCTCAGTTGGTTAAGCGACTGCCTTTGGCTCAGGTCACGATCCTGGAGTCCCGGGATCGAGTCCCGCATCGGGCTCCCTGCTCGGCGGGGGGTCTGCTTCTCCCTCTGCCCCTCCCCCCTCTCATGTGCTCTCTCTCTCTCATTCTCTCTGTCTCAAATAAATAAATAAAATCTTAAAAAAAAAAAAAAAAAAGAACTACAAAAAGGGTTTAGAACCTTTTCAGTAAATGGACAACATTAGGGAAATGGTGCGGGGAATCCTGACTCCCGTCTGAATGTCTGTCTGGTCATTAAATATATTGTTTGTGAAAGTTTTTGTGACATCCAGTTTGTTATAAACTGTATAAAATACTCATAGAAAAAATGCTGAGAGCAGATCTGTAAACATGTTACAATGGATGTCTCCAGAAGGCGAAGTTACAAACGCCTGTGTTTTGGTTTGTGTGAGTGTATGTGATTTCATTTTGGTTTTGTCTGTATGCTTTTTTTCTGATTTTTTCCACAGGAAGTATGCATTAATGAATTTTTAAAAAATAAATTATATATATTTTATATATATAGGATATTGCTGTGTATGTATATAGTGTGTATATATATTTTTAAAGTAATCTCTATACCCAGCGTGGGGCTCAAACTCATGACCCCGAGATCAAGAGTCACATGCTCCACCAACTGAGCCATGGAGGTGCCCCTAAAAATAAATATTAAGAATATAAACTAGAGGATAGAGTAAAGACTAATGAGACAAAAGTCCCATGCTGTCATACAAGGCAATAATGAATCATTATCATAATCGTGATAATAAGAGCTGAGTGTCCAAGCACTTGGTGGGTTTCATTTCATTTAACTTGGGGGCAAGGGGGGGCTATTAGCATCCCAGTTTTACCTTTGAGGAAACCGAGGCCCAGGCAAATGAAGTCACCCTGCTTAAGGCCTCCCATCTGGTACTGGAATTTGAACCTGGATTTGTCAGACTCCAGAACCCATTTCTTAACCACCGTCATCCGTGAATTCTCAGGGAACAATGAAAGCCACGTTTACAGATGAAGTCAGAGCAGAACTGATCCAAGTCAGCAGGACTGGCTAGGAGGAGGAGGAAGGCTCAGCCAGGGATGAACTGGGCCGTAGAATTGCCAGACGAAATGCAGGACATATAGTTCAATTTGAATCTCTGATAAACGATGGGTAACGTTTTAGTATATTTCCCTGCAATATCTGGTAGAGCAGGAATGCTGGCCTCACTGCCCCTGTCCAACTTCACTGTCCAGCTCACCTCCTCCAGGCAGCCTTCTCTGATATGACTCCAACCCTCCATGCCTCCCCATGCAATATTTGGGGCATAATTATACTTAAAAAATTATTCCATGTTTATCTGAAATTCAAATGTAACCAGTCATCCTGTGGGGTATTTTTTTTTTTAGTTTTACTGAGTTATTATTGACAGATAAAAATTGTATATTTTGGGTGTACAACAATGTGATGATTTGATCTAGGTACACGTTCTGAAATGACTGCCACAATGAAGTTAATTAAGACATCTGTCACTTCACAGTTACTATTTTTTGTTGTGTGGTGAGAACACTTAAGATCCACTCTCCTAAGAAATTTGACGTATGCGATAAACACAATTATGAACTATAGTCACCATGCTGTACATTAGATCCCTTACAAGATGAAGTTCTGGGCATCCTGTACGTTTGTGTGCTCAATCTGGGAACTTGGGGAGCTTGTATTTAGCAACTCCCATTCTTGGGGGTATTTCCGGACCACCACATGCCCTTACTGAGACAGTACTGGGACCACCCAGCCCCAGAAAACTACCCCAGGCTGGGATCAAAGAGCAGTGAGCTTTCAGACTTTATTTTTGTTCTTAGAACACTGAGGAAAGTTTCCCTGGATACCTGCCAAATAGCAGAGAGAGAACAAAGGAACACCCTACCAGTTCCCCGCAAATCAACTGGTCTCAAGAAAACACCCCCCAGAAACACACACACAAAAAGAAATCTACTTCAAAAGCCTGCCTGACACGGATTCCCGCTGTGACCCATTCCTGTGTGCAGACTGTTAACAAAAAGTCAGGCTGGGGAAAGCTCACAAGGAACAGGCTGGGGCTCTTCTCCTCAAAAACAATCCTCTCGCACACTCAAATGGATACAGTTGGCCAGACTTCATTAACACCAACGGGAAAGCCCAGTGCTTGGGATAGTCTCTCATCCCGTGAGGTCACGGTCAAAGTCAGGGGTCCAGTCATAGGGAGAAAGGGTCTGGAAGAAAACCATATTGTGGATGCCTGCCAGCGAAACGGGGTGTTGGAAGAAGAGTGGATTAGCCCCCAGAATTTAAAGATAGAATAGCTGCATCATCTTACTCCTACTGCAAAAATCAGCTCCATGTCAGCGGTCCTTGGTGGTAGGGGGGGGTCCCTGAACCAGCAGCTGCAGGAGCATCACCTGGGAACTTGGGAGGAATACAGGTTCTCAGTCCCTGCCCCAGACCTGCTGAATCCTTAACTCTGTGGAGAGTACCCAGCAGTGTGTGTGTGTGTGTGTGTGTGTGTGTGTGTGTGTGTGTGTAGACAGCTTCATTAACATGTAATTGACAAAGGATAAACTACTCATCTTTAAAAGGTATAATCTGATACGCATGAAACTATAACCACAATAAAGATGGTGAACATATCCATCACCCTCCCCAAAAGTTCCCTTTTATCATCCCTTCTCCCCTCCTCCTGCCCCCATCCAATGCCCAGGCAACCACTGCCCTATTTTCTGTCACTGCTGGTCAGTCTGCAATTCGTAGAGTTTCACATACATGGGATCATACAGTTATTCTCTCTTTCATCGGAGATTTTTCTTTTCTTTTTTTTTTAAAAAGATTTTATCCACTTATTCGTGAGAGCGAGGGAGCACAAGCAGGGGGGAGGGGCAGGCAGAGGGAGAAGCAGGCTCCCCGCTGAGCAGAGAGCCTGATGTGGGACTCGATCCTAGGACCCCGGGATCATGATGCTTAACCGACTGAGCCACCCAGGTGCCCCTCACTGGAGATTTTTCACTCAGCATAATTATTTTGAGAGCCAGCATGTTCTCAGATATGCCAGCTGCTCATTCATTTTTATGGCTGACTCGTCTACTATCTTCATCGACACCCAGCAGCCCCTCACCGGTTATTAGGCATTGCTAGGTTTGGGCTGCTACAAATAAAACTGCCAAGAACTCTCGCATCAAAACCTTCGTCTGGACACGCACTTTTATTTTCCTGCATAAATACCTAGGAGTAGACTAGTGCATCGTGCAGAAAGTGTAGGTTTTGCTTTTTTAAGAGACTGTTTTCCTAAACAGTGATACTTTTCACAGCCCCACCAGCAATGTGGGAGAGTACCAGCTGCCCCAAATTCTCACCAGCACTTGGTATGATCAATCTTTTAAAATGCACACATTCTCATGATTGTGCAGCGGCAGCGTATCGTGGTTTTAGTTTGAATTCCTTTAACGACTAGTAACGTAGAGCCTATTTCCATGTGCGTATCGACCATCCGTGTGTCTTCTTTGGCAAAATGTACATTGAAATCTTTTGCCCATCTTTTTTATCAGGTTGTATCTATGTGTTTAGACAGTCATCTCTCATATTCTGGATTCAAATACTGTATCAGCTATGTGATTTCAAAATATTTATTCCCAGTTCGTGGCTTGTATTTTCATATTAACTGTACCTTTCAAAGAACAGAAGTTCTTAATTTTGATGAAATACAGTTTATCTATTTGTCTTCTTATGGACTGTGTATTTGGTGGCATATTTAAGAAACCTTTACCCGAAACAAAGCTAGAGAAATTTTCCCCTTGTTTTCTTCTAGAAATTGTATGGCTTTAAGTTTTACATTTGGCCCTACAATCCATTCTTTGTTCACTTCTGTGTTTGGTGTGAGGTTGTGGATTGAAATCCATTTTTGACATGAGGATTCCCCATTATTCCAGCACTATTTATTTCCCAGATCGTATCTTTGTTAAAAAGGCTTTGGCGTGGAAATTATCTAACCTCCCCTATGTGGTGAACTCCTATTCGTTCCTCAAAACCCCATCAAATGTCCCTTCTCTGACTGAGACCAAGTAGCTCTTTCAACTACCCTCTGGTGCCCACAGCATCTTGGGCAACATCTGGCATATTTGTATCTCACACGACTGCATTAATACGTGCATCCATCTCTCCGGATAGAGTAAAAATTCATGAACGGAGACCATAATCCCAGCACTTGGCACAAGCTTGGCACAGGAGCTGGTGGATGTAGTAGGGTGGGGGGCGACTCAGAAAAAAAATTGTTAAGATATAAACAAATGAATAAAAGAATAAACAAACAAGTCAACACCTTACTTTTTTTTAAACAAGTGACCACCATCTCTCCAGGTCCTACTCACAGAGCACATTTTCCAGGAAGCAAGCTCTGACTGCCCCTACCCATGTGAGTCACCAATAATATCTACTAAGAGTACCTGATTGATGGATCTAGGCCAAGCCCCGTGCTCCGCACTTCATGCACATCATTTCATTTACCCTTCACCCCGACCCGATGAGACAGATACTACCATTCGCATTATTTGACTGAAGAGGAGACAAGTGTTCAGAGAGGTTGGAACATGTATTTAATAAGTGTCAGAGCCAGGGTTTGAGCCCAGAGCGCGCATGCTTACCTCTCTATATACCGCCTTCTGGTCCCCCTTATGTGTACAAGTCAGTTACCCTACCAGCCCAGGCCCCCACACGACCCGTCCTTGCCAACCATGTACCCCACTGGCAAAGGAGAAGAGTCACACAGGGAGCCCCTCCATCACGCTCCCATCCTGGCCGTGGGGACACAGACATCCGCACACCCCCCCGAAGGACCCCCCCTTACCTTAGGCCATACACCCATGCCGAAGGAGCTGCTGTCTGCCATCTGGTGCAGGTATAGCTCTGTCCTGGAAGCAGAGAAGAGACTGGAAGTCAGGGAGGGGCTGCCCACACCAGAGGCCTGGCAGAGCATGTGGTCCTCATGGCAGAGGGCTCCCCGCCATGGCCCGGATGGCCCCAGCGCCTGCCCCAGGCCCTAGTCCCATTTCTGGAATATTCTGCACTCCCTGCCCTTCCGTGACCCTTCCTAAATGCCAGGAAACCCTGGCACGAAGAATCACTACACACACCCAGGGGAGCGGGTGTTACTCCAGGCCCTCTGCGCGAACGTACTCCACGGTCATATCTGAACAGCCGACCTGAATGAGTCCTTGCCGTCTGCTTAGTTCTGTCACTCACCTGAGATCCAGGTCCAACCCCGCTAGCATCTGGGAGAAAATCTCAAAATTGCCTTCCCCTTCCGGCTGCCGGGCCACGCGGCTCTTCTCCAAAAGCATCGTCTGCAACGGGAACAGACGGGACATGATCAGCCCCCGGGGTACACCTGCTGGCGGCCCCGTCGGGGCGCCCCTCTGTCCCAATGCACTCTTGGGGGCAACAGCTCAGGTCCGCACTCCATCGGACACCTCCGTATAGAACCTGCACCGTCCTTTATCCCACTGATTCAGAGCCCGTCCAGGGACTCAACTACTGCAATAGACTCTTTCCGATGAAAGCATCCAAAAATAATAATAATTAAATGGAGCCAATCTCCAACATATTCATATTTAACAGAAGCTTACTAACCTGACCCAAGTGGTGATTAATGGGGGAATGGCAGGGCCAGGACAGAAAAGGGACTTATTTGGCACTGATGAGTTTTCTTTGAGCCTGGATATTATCCCAGCTCGGCGTACAAACCACCCTTCTAATAAACTAATCCTATTTTCTGCTCAAACAGCATGTTTGAGGTGGGAAGGGGAGAGAGGCACGGGTGATCGTGGAGATAGGAACAAACAGGCCATGTGTTGGTTACACGCAGCGGGGCCGCAGAAGGCTGGCAAGCGTCTGTTTAATTTCAGCTTACACTTTTAAGACCCAGCTAATGAGAGGCTGAGTTACATATTTACCCATGAATATTTCATCCCTGCAACATTCGGAGGTGCAGACAGGCCGGTGATGCTCCGGGGTGCTGAGCGAGGTGGGGAGGAGCTGGGGGCCACAACCATTGAGATACATTCCAGGGTCCCAGGTGGAGGCGTGGCCTCTGCTGGGTGGGACTGGGGACACTGCAGCCCCAAGGGCCTTCCGCTCCCATCCGCCCAGAGCACCCACCTGGAGCTGAGCGGCCGTGACTCGCCCCGTGGCATTGAAGTCCAGTGACATCACCATGGTGACCCGGGTGGCATTGCAGCTGTGGCCCGTGGACACGGAACCAAAAGCCCGGAGGATGGTGAAGGTAGCTCGGATCTTCTCCACTGTTGGAGGCATGAGGCAGGGCATCACCCATGACCCAGGAGCTGCCACCCCACCTCTCACAGGATGACCTTCCCCACTGGAGGCTGCACCGGTCCAGGCCCATCTGGCCCCAAGCCCCAGCAGGCTCTCCACCACCTCCCCAGCTCAGCACTAAACTACACACATTTCACTGCTGCCCCGCTGTGTCCTGCAAGCAGGATGCAGGGGCAGCAAGACTGAGTCAAGAAGGGGAGACACACGGGGCCAGGACAGATACAGTCCGATGACAGGGGCCTTCTGAGCCTGAGGCAGGAGTGCAGGGCCTGAACATTCTCAGACCTGCTCTGAGGGAGCTCACGGGGTAGCAGCAGTCTTGAAAAGCCCTGAAGCCTCTCCACAACTAGTTATTGGGCACCTACTATGCGCTAGGCACTGTGCAGGCACCTGGATACAGCCTATCCTGACTCCCACCCTCCAACGCACGCACTCACAGCAGAACTACATTTTGAGAGTGCCAAGACTGGTGCCTCTCCCCATTTTATCCCCAGCCCCTACTATGGGCCAGGTGAAGAGCCGCTGATGGCTAAACTTTGGGATAACCCCAATAGGCAGTAGCACACACAGTACTTAAGGGGATTTGAATATGGGCTCTGCCTCGGCTTAGTTACCTAATTAGGGGCAAATCGGCCTCTCTATGCCTCTGATACCTCATCTGAAGATGGGGATAATAATAGTACCTACATCATGCAGTTGTCACACAGCCTAAAAGATTTTAATAATATGAAGTGTTTAGAACATGCTCCAAAGGTGGTGTGGCTAGTATTATAATTGTGACGACTAGAAAAGCAACATGGCCTGGGCCGTGACTTCTCAGCGGAGAGGATATTGCCCCCAAGAGGGCAAAAGCTGAGTCTTGCAGGTGGGGAGAATTTTACTTTCTAACGCATAAAGCACAGATAAGCAAACACTGCACGAAGAGGTCATGGTATATCTGTGGCATTAACATTTCTTGGTAGGGGAAGATTGGGGGGAAAAAGGTCTTAAAAGGCTCCTTAGGGGTGCAACAATGAAAGAAACATCGAGAACACGGGCCCAAGAGCTATAGCTCTGGAGCCAGAATGTCTGGGTTTGACTCTCAGCTCTAAGATGTATTAGCTGTGTGGCCTTGGGCAAGATAGTTAACCTCTCTGAGTCTTAATGGCCTCATCTATAATATTTGAAGAATAATATCTACCTCATAAAGCTGCTTTAAATAATAAATAAGTTAATATACTTGGAATAGGACCGGGCACGTAAGTCCACAGCAAATGTTTACTACAGTTATTATTAATATTATAAAAATTATTATTATTATTAATTGGTACTCTCTCTTTAAAACCTAGCAGAAACATCATTTCCTCAAGGAAACCCCCACTCCCCTCTCCTCTGGGTTGCCCCTACCTCTCTCCTAACCAGCTCTGCCAGCACTTTGTGCAGAGCATTCAAGTTTGGAACATATATGAAATTCGGTTTCCCTTCCGGCTGTCAACTCCTCATGAGCATAGGTCCTGCCCTTCTGTCTTTACTTATTGGGTCCTCTGTACAGTTGAGCAGGTTGTGCACTGTACAAGGACACCTTTTCCAAGGGGCACGTCATTTACATCATACAATCATAGGTTTGTATATTTATTAGGATGATTTCCCAGCACATGGCAGGCAAGCTTTTGGTTCTAACAATGTCAGTGTATGATGATTGTTCCGCAGATAGCTGTGAATGTCTTGAGGAAGGAGTACCTTTTTCTAATTTGCACAGGGGTGTCCAATAGACCACAGGTGGCCCTCCCCAGAAGCAAACATGGTGCTCAGTGAATGCTAGCTGAATGGACATAAGGAGGAGCAACCCAGGGCCCCCTCCAACTCTCCCCACCCTCCCCTACAACCCACCCAACACATGTTATCTGGAGACCACTGTACCTGAGACCCTGCCATCCACACTGCCCGCCACTGCCACCAGGTGCTCCAGGACCTGCTCGCAGCAGGTGGTCTTCCCAGCACCACTGCGGCCCAGGGCCACGATGCTCTGGTCTCTCCGTTGGCTCAGTAGTGCCCAGTATGCCCGCTGTGCCAGGGAGCCAAGGTGGGCTGGCAGGCCATCCCGGCGGCCCCTGGGCACCTGCAGGAAGATATCCTACACATCAGTCTTCCCACCCCAGCCAGTGCCCAGGGAGCACTCCAAGACAGTGCCCCAACCCAGCCTCGAACCCAGATCCATATCCCTGCCTGTCATCCTACCCCAGCCTTGTCAGAGGAGTCTTGAATTTTACTGGCAAAAGCCCAGCCTTGGGGTCTAGTCTTGCCCCTGACCCGCTGTGAGTCCTTCAGCAGCCTTTGAGCCTACTCCGAGTCTGGGTCTCCTCTCTAGCTCCCCGGAGGCTCGTGTTAGCTCATTATTGGCTAGTACTTGCCCAGAATGAGGCAGCTGGATAAAAATGGCAAGATTGATTACTGATGTCTGCCACGGAAACAGAATGAGGCGTGGGGTAGCTGGTGGTATGTATGCCATGTATTTGTCATAACAGTTTTAGGTAATACCTGAGGTCCTCCACTCCATTCAGCCATCCATTCGGCCATTCATTTACTCTTCATTAAAAAATATATATATATGGAGTGTCGACTATGTGGCAGGCACTGTTCCAGGCACTGGGGGGGCACAGCGCTACGCAAAATGGGTAAAGAAAATCTATATACCTATTAAAATGCCTTTAAAAAAAAAGCTTAAAAATTTTTTTAACACCCACTACCAAGTTCTGGTGAAGATACAGAGTGACTGGAAGTCTCATACGATGCCTGTAGGAAGGTTAAAATGATACAGTCACTCTGGGAAAGAGTGAGATGTACGCTCATCATCCAACCAAAATGAAATTCGGCACCCCTCAATGGCACCAGTTTTATTGGATATATATTTGAAGTCACTGGAAACTAGAAACAACCCAAGTGCCTTTGAACGAGGGAATGAAGGTAAGCTGCCATCGAGGTTTGACGACTGAAAGTCCCCTGTCCCGGAAAACCCCTCCATCCTGGGGAAACTGGGACAACTGGTCGCCCGGTGAGCGGATAGGCCAGGGCACGCACAGTACAAGAACCACGGGCCACATGGCTGAACGTGAAATGCATCGTGGGAAGTAGAAGAAGCCAATTCAAAGGTGATGGGCTGCACCATTCCAATTATATGACTTTTCAGAAAAGGCCCAACTCTAGGGACCAAAACAAAAAAACAAAAAACAACCCAGATCAGTGGCAGCCAAGGGCAGGACATGGGAGTGGACGGGGACGATACAGGGTCCAGAGAACTAGGAACTGTCCTGTAATTGGTGGCAGAGTTGGTCACACAACCATCTGCATGTGTTGGAAACTTCCAGGACTATAGGCTGGAAAGGCTGAATTGAACCGTATGTAAATTATACCTTAATAAATCTGACTTAAAACAAAACAGCCCTGCCCTGTGGAGCTTGCTTTCTGCTGGGAAGAGACAGATGATAAACAAAACAAAGAATTAAACTAGATCTCATGGGAGACATTTTATAGCCATGAGCCTGAATGAGATCACCAAGGAAGTGGGCGTTTAAGGAGGAGGAGACAAGAGGTGTGGGGACAGGCACAGGGCACCTGGCCTTGGGGAGGTCAGGGAGACCAGCGGGTGAAGGAGGCTGAGGAGGAGGGCCGGTGGGACAGAAGGAAAACCAGGACAGGGCAGTCCTGGGGCTCGGGAAGGGAGCGTCTGCAGGAAGAGGGGGGGCTTGGCCATGCCAAATGCTGCTGGGGGCCAAGTAAGGGGAAACCAGAGACTTGAGCATCTGGCAATGGGTTTGGGCAGCAGGGAAACCACTGGTGACCTTGACAGAAGTCTGCTTAGCGTGGCCTTTGGGTGGAAAGCAAGAGGCCGATGGGAGGCAGAGTGGTCAGTGGAAAGGCACCAAAATGGGCAGGGCAGCGGGCCTGGCTGGAGGAGGTCATCCGAAGCCTGGCCTAACATGTAGGCGACCCCGGGGCCCAGGGAGACCCCATCTGCCCTCTCCACTGCCTTAGCAGGACCAGGGGCACAAACGCCAGTATGGCAGCTCTTCCCCTCGCCTGGACCTTTGGGCCCCAATCCTGTGCTGGCCTTCCCTGCCCAAGACACCCAAACGCAAAAATGAGTCCCTGTCCTGACACAAAACCCAGGGCTCAACAGGATCCCCAAAGCTGGCAAAGGTGGGACACGCCCCCACACTGGCTGGACATGGCCTTCGGGCATGCAGCAGGCAGAGGGCCCTGGGGTCTGAGCCCCGAAGCCACCTCGCATTCGGGGAACGCTGAAGTTCAAGGGACAGGCTATCCCACCTGTCAGCCCCCTTGGGGGCGGGAGGGGCGCTGGAAGGGCAAAGGGAGGATCCTCCCAATCCAGGCCCCCGTGTACACACACAGGTGCACGCATGCTCACGTGCCTTGCATGGTGCTCACGGGCACACGCACCCAACAATGGTAGAGGCCACCGTTACACGGAGCTGAACCCGTCCACACTGCGCACATTCACACCCATGCTCACACCCACGCACCCCTGCACCCCCAGGCACACACTCAGCTCCCAGCCGCCCCCAGTGAGAAAGGCCCCCCCAGCCCCACCCCAGGCTCCACCAAGCCCATCTGCAAGGTGGCCCCAGGCCCAGGCTCACCGCAGGTCTGTGCTCCCACCTGGTGGCCATTTGAGGAACCAAACGTGACTCAGCCAAAGTATAGAAGGGGGTTTCGGGTTCGGGTTTGGGAAGCTGGACCATTGAGGGGGGCCCGCTCCCATCCCAGGGTTACAGGATTCTGGGGCATCACCTAACTCAAACTCCTCCTTACGGAGCATTGTTCCCATGCCTACACTTTTAGGCTTCTTGGCCCAGGCTCTGCAAAGGATGCTTCAGTCCAGAATGGTCAGCAAGAATCTGGCTCACTGTAGGGGCCTGTACGAAATCTCCCAGGGGCTTCTAAGGAGCAAGCGGAACCACACAGCTTCTTGGAAGGCTCGGAGGCCTGGGGCTGTACTAGCAGGAGCACAGGCCTCACAGCAAGGGAGGTGAGAATGCACAGGTGCACAGACAACAGGGCTGGGCGGGGGCGGGGCTGGGGAGCACCTGACAGGGTGGGGTGGTGTGTACTAGAGAAGAGGAGTCTTGGAGGGAGGTTCAGAGCCAGTGGCCCTTTTTTTTAATGGACTTTAGCATCATTTGGGAGCTATGGATAGATTTGTCCCATGGTACACCAGGGGGCAAGATGCAACTTTTCATCCCCAATTAACAGATGAGAACAACGAGGCCAAAGAGAGGTCGTGATCTTTCCAAGTCACCCCGGGGTGGGGGGCATTAGCGGCTGTGCTAGAGGCTTGCGCCTTCCCCAACTGTGAAGTCCTCATCACAGCGCCCAGGTAAGACCTCCAGCAGGTGTCCTGCCTGCACTTCATCCCGTTTCCACCTACCCTCCACCCAGCAGCCGAGGGGAGTCTTTGATAACCTGCGGTATCTCATGTCTCTGCTGAAGACCCCCAGAAGCTGGCATCACACTCAGGGCAAAAGCCGGAATCCTTATGACTTCGGGTAAGACCTGCTGTGACCCAGTCCCCGCTGGTCCCGGCCTCCCCACTGTCTCCCCCACACTCAGCCGCTCTACCCACTGTTGTCTTTGCTAGTCTAGCCTGTCTTCCCCCTCGAGAATGGAAGCCCTACAAGGGCAGGCTTCTCTGTCTTCTTCCCTGCTCTTTTCCCCCACGCCCGGCATCAGAGACCCTCCCTCAGTATCTCAATCAGCCTGTGGGACCAGGAGGGCATCGGGCTCAGGTGGCTCGGGTGTGGCTGCGGGCATCGCCACAAGGGGGCGCTGAGAACCTGCCTTTGCTGAGACTGTCTTGCCAAAACCCGGCCATTTCTACACTTTGCAGGATAAAAAAAAAAACCAAGTAAAAGCAGAATCGAGGCTTCTGGTTCCTGATTTATGTGGGTGTCTGGGACTCTTGAATGTGCAGCGTGGAGTCCGGAGCACAGAAAGGCTGGCGGCCTGGGTCTTACCCCTTGCGGAACTTGAGGGCCGACCCCGCAGGTTGCATCTGCCACAGGCAGCTGGTGAAGGTCCTGTCTTTGCAGGTGTGCGTGAGCATTAGCTGAGACACTAGGTAGGTGCTTGAAGCAGTGCCTGGCACGGAGCTGATATTTGTTCGATATTTTCTGTCATTATTACAGTCTCTAACGCCCCCGTTGTTTCCAGCCGTGACCCATCGTTCCCCTCTACGGAGGGGGGCGCAGGCGGTCCTCGATGCCCATGATGCCCACAATGCCCCGGATCTTCTATCTGGCAGGATGCTACTCACAGACGGGTTTGCAGGGGGCTTCTGGCTGCCCTGCTCTCCCCTGAGATGCAGAGGGGACCCCACCCCACCCTGCCCGTCAGGCACCTGTCCCTGGCCCTGTCCCCATGACCCCGCTCACCTTGCCTGCGGAGGGCGCTGGGGGCCCTGGGGGCTGGAGGACGATCAGGTCTGGCCCCTTGAAGGTGTGGGGCAGCTGTGCCCGGAAGCGGCGTAGAAGCGTGTTCAGGACACTTGATTCGTTGACACTGACCAGGGAGGCCAGGTCCTCAGCCTGGTCCAGCTCAGGGGGGTTAGTCTGTGAAGCATCACACAAAGTGTCCTCGGGCCTCCATACCACCACCCCCGGCCCTACATGCGCGCGCACACACACGCGCACGCACACACACAGAGCCCCCGTGACCCCGTCCCTGGAGAGCTGTTTGCCGCAGACCAGGACAGAACGCGAAGACTCTGGAGAGAGAGAGACAGAACCCTACAAATGAAATAAGGACACCCCTGCTCCTTTGCCCTTCGTACATCCTGAGAGCCACCTGTCTCTTCCCGCTGGTCCTCCCTCCTGCACTCACTGCCCTGGGAGGGGAGATGCTCCGGAGAGACACAGCAAGATTCGGAGAGGTTCCTGTGTCTCAGACACCACAGGAAGGGTGGTGGCCCAGAGTGAGCAAGTGCCCATGCCTGTTGCCCCCTCTCTGGGTCTTACCAGGGAGCCCTGCCGGTGTTCCATGGCACTCGAGAATGAAGGCCAGTGGCCAAACAGCCCTGTTTCTCTGATAGCCCATCATGCATTGATCCCTTGGAAATATGCCCAAACTCTTCCAGAAGCAAGGGGTGATTGCAGCTTCTCCTTGGGGCATCCATTCTAAAAGGCTTCCTGCTATTCTTTCCAGCTTCAAAGAGTTTTCTGGACCTGATGCTATGCGGTTTGGGTCAAGCTCAGGCTCCTCATGGGTCAGCTTTTTTTTTAAGGACAGGGGCTCATTACAAACTCTGAACACCAGCAGGAGTAGAGGGCCTGGGGCAGGCAGAAGGTAGAGAAGGAGGAATGATGAATGAGACCCACAAGGAGCTCCTGGAAGAAACACCTTGATTAGTATGCTGTGAGAGGTGGAAAAGGATCAGGACAGGACCATTTTTCCCATCATTAGACTCTAAATCTCAAAAAGATTCATGTGTGCTACAAAAATTATGCAAAACACAATTGGGCTTATCAACCAAAAGAAAAGTTAATACCCCAAGTAATCGGCCATTGAAACCTAAGCTATAGCTAATGGCAAGCTGCAAATTTGGCTCTGAGTTCCCTGGCAGCCAGGGTGAAAAGGGAAACATGCTCTGTAGCATGATTTGCAATGTCCATAAAATGAAAAGCCAGCACTTCCTTGGATCAAGCAGAACTCCCAGTTCTGACACACGTCTGTTCATGTGTCCTACGAAGAGAACACTGGGATAGAGCAAAGCCCCCTGACAATATACCACCAGCAGAACAATGAGATCAGTGATGGTCTTCCTTACAACTCCCTCCAGTATGTGCAGTCAGGTACAAGGACCTCTCTTGCAGGGGTGGGGAAAGAAGGTGCGGAGCAGGTGGGGAGGGGGACAGAGGGCTCACCCTATGAACATGCTCCTCATCCACCTCGGTGATGGTTTTGTCAGCATCGATGCAAAGTCGTACCCTTCCTGCCGGCAGGTCAGCTGTCCCCTCATCTGGCTTCAGCACAGTTGCTGGTGACAGCCCAGAGAGAGAGAGAGAGACAAAGAGAAAAGACAGGCTCTAAGCTGAGCAGCCAGACCAGGGAGCTTAAAGAGGGATCCTGGTTCAGGTCAGAAAGGGGCAGCACTGTCTCCCCTTGGGGGTCTACTCGCATGGAGGGTTCTGAATTGTGACCCCAAAATCTTTGAGGACAGGAGCTGGGTCTGACTCACCTTGGGCTTTAATCATCAGGCCCAGTGCCAGGCACAGGGCAGGCACCCTGATGTTTGGGTGCACTGACCCGTCTCATATCTAGACCTGGGATGGCAGATAATGCTACACCAGCTGCCACTTCCCATTCCAGGGTCCGTGGCAGACATCACTAATCAATCACTCTTCCCAGCTGCGTTCTGATGGGGACTCATAATTGCTTCTCAGTAGAGGGTGGTCCCAACTAACTGACAGAAGTGGACTCGTGAGATGAAATCTATTTGCCCATTTGCACTACGCTTCATTTTCTTGAAGAACACTCGAGCCCACCAATGCTCCGTGCATTCATGAACTTCGTTAGTTACCAAGGCGTAATTGCCTTTGGAAACAGTCCCCAGTAGACCAGCTGCCATGGGTCAAATGATTCTCAACTCTTCCCAGTCCAAAAGCCACAGACTCCCACCCTAGACTCAGCTGCTCCTTGCCCCTCACCTTCCCCCTGCCGCAAACTGTGATCTGGCAAATACGACTAGCAGTGGAGGGGGCGCGAGAGGAAAATACTTAGACCCTCCCCTACTTAGGTGCTAACACCCTTAATTACCAAGAGTGAATCCATCCTTCTGAACCAGCCAGACTTTCTCTGCCTCGTACCATCTGTCCTCAGGAGCCTGAGAGCAAAGATCACATAAATCAGACCAAGAGGACCCAGCCCCACCCCAGCCCCACCCCCACCCCACCCTGAGTCAGCTGCAAACCCTTTACATGGGAGCTTCTCACAGTGTGATCCGGGACCACTGAAATCAGAATTTCCCCAAGGGAGAGCAAGGAGGGGGTGCTTATTTACATGCAGATGCCTTGGCCCCACCCCTGACCTTTTGAATGAAGGCTCCAAGGTGGGGCCCGGGAATCTGCATTTTGAGCAATCTAGTTATGCAAGTTTGAGAACTAGCACGTGACAGGGTGAGTAAGCTGAACCATGAGAGGACATCTCCCATTATTGGGACCTCCCTCATGCTGTGGAGAATCTTAACCCGGGACAGGGGCAGTGGGGGCCTCCAGACCCCAGCATATCGAGGAGGAAGTGCTATGCCCTCTTCTCGAGCTGGCCATCCCTCTCCGATTCCCTGTCCATCTCCTATCCTGCCTTATTCACCCCCAGGGGCAAGTCTGTCCCATCCCTCCCTCTCTGGAGGGTCCCTCTTGCCCTATCCCACTCCCGGGGCTGCAGCCCCTCACCTGATCCGAGTCTTTGCTCTTTCCTCCTTTGCTCCCCTCTGGCAGGGCTGGCCCCTCTTCACTCTCCTTCCGAGTCTGAGACCTTTCTGCCTGGCCCTCCAGAGCAGGTGGTCTGCGTCCTTCCAGCTCCGTCTCCGGGGCCTCGGCTCCATCATCTGCTTCTGCACAGGGCTCCCCAGCTTTCTGCCCTCTGCTGTCTGGCCAGCCCTCCTTCCCAGCAGCTGCTGGGGTCTCCCTGCGTGCACCCACCTCCTCAGGGCCTTTACAGCCCTTCTCTGTCTTTCCCCCAGCTTTACCTGCCT
This sequence comes from Phoca vitulina, assembly GCF_004348235.1. Classification (NCBI taxonomy): domain Eukaryota; kingdom Metazoa; phylum Chordata; class Mammalia; order Carnivora; family Phocidae; genus Phoca; species Phoca vitulina. The sequence goes on along the minus strand of NW_022589785.1, from coordinate 625,106 downwards.
CCACGGACTCACCCTGAGGTTGCCCTTCCTTGCCTACCTTAGCCTGGGGCTCACCTGCCTTCCCAGGCACACTCTGAAGCTCCCCTGCTTTCTCTACCTGTCCGGGAACTTCTCCCACCTTCCCGGGCTTCCCCTGCCCTTTGCTCACCTTCTCCGCCTTGATCTGCGGGTCCTCTGACTTCTCTGCCTTACTTGGGAGCATCCCTTCTTTGTCCTTCTTACTCTGGGGACCGTCCCACTTGCTCCTTCTGCCCAGGGAGCCTCCCCACTTTCTCACTTGGATTTGGGCCCCAGCCCACTTCCCTTCACCTGCATCCTTGGAGAGATTCCCCTTCGCCGTCGTGTTTGGGGGGTCCCCTTCCCCCTTCTCTGCTGTCTCCTGCCACCCCCCTTCACCTGGCCCCTCTCTACCCTGGAGCCCACCCCCTTGCAGCCCTTTGGTCTGGGGGGCCCTGCCCCCTTTCCCCCCTGCACCTTCTTTTGTCGGTAGCACCATTCCTGGGTCCGCAACACCCTCAGTCTGCATCTTCTCAGCCTTTGGGGCTGTGTCCTTAGTGCCGGCCTGAGGGCCACGAGCAGTCCCTGGAGTCCCCCCCTTTTTTTCCCCTCCAGGGTCTGTGGCTGGGGGTGGGGTTTTGCAGGCAGGGGCATCATGGGGCTGGGTCCTCTGCTCCGGCTTGGCTGAGTCTGGGTCCAGCTTGGCTACCATCAGCAACACGTCACCCCGTCTCACACCTCTCTTGAAGGGCAGGGGTTTTTTGGCTGGTGTCCCACTGGGGCCTGATTCCTGGGGCTTCTCACCATTGATGCTGGTCATCAGCACGGGGTCTGTGGGGCCGGCCCCCTCGCTCTCCTTGCCTGGAATGTTTGAGTTCTGCGGAGAGCTTGACTGGTTGCCTTGGCAAATTTGCTGATTTCCAGATTTGGTGTCACTGTTGGACTTGCTCTTGGGTAGGCTAGTGGAAATTTCTGGGGTCTAGGAGAGAGGCCACAACCACACTTAGCTGCTTGCTGACCAGCCGGCTTTGCCATTCGGTCACTCACTCACTCACTCACTCATTCCTTTGTCCACCCAGCCATTCATCCATCCAAAGACCTTCAAGCACTGATACCTGACAGGCACTGGGCCAGGCGGCGAGCCAAGCCCCAACACCCTGGACCTTGGCCTGGCGTCTCAAGACCAAGTGACAAGAGTGGAAGGAGAGTAGACTTTGGAGCCCAACAGACCCAAATTCAGCTCCTCACTCTGCCATTGGTTAGCTGTGTGGCTTTAGGTAAATTACTTCCCCTCTCTGAGCCTGTTTCCTTATCAATAAAATGAGGATCATCATGGCCCACCTCAAAGGGCGAGCATTATGATTCATGACAATATAGGAAACTGAGCCCAGCACAGAGTAGGTCCTCCCGCCCCGATTAGAGAAAGAACCCCAGGGGGCAGGTCTGCCCTGATGCCTGGCTTCACCCCCTGCCTGAGTCTGGGTTCTGCAATCAGGGACCATACTGACCCTGGCCTCCCACACACCTGGACCTGGGGGTCTGGGGTTCTCACCCTCCTCTTGCACCCAAAGCCCCAGGACCATGTTGGTTCCACCCTGCATGGCTTCACCCCTGTGTCTCCCTTCCCAAGCCTGGCTCCACACTCACCTGGGCTGTTGTCATAGTCTGGACTGCTGTCCCTTTGATTTGCTGCCAACTATTTTAAACCCGCTCAAAAGATTTTGGCAGCAGCCCCTAGCCTACGGGAAAATGATTCCATACCATCCTCTGCCATCCAAAGCCCTCAACAAGGAGTCACCACCCTCCATTTGGTCTTATTGTCCCTGCTTGTCCCCATGCCTGAGCCACATGGGGGCATCTCCTACCACACCTGGCAGTTCTCTGCTTCCGCGCTTCTGTTCCCGTTAGCTTGCTGCCTGGAATGCTCCTTCTGCCTTCACCAGCCCATGCTCCACTCATCTTTCCACACCCAGCTCAAATGCCATCCCCTCCGCAAATCTCCGCCTGCAGACCTCAGTCAGAACCTGTCTCACGCACCCCGGAGGCCCCGGGGCACCGTCCACAGCGATGATCACAGTCTGCGCCCCATTCGAGCTTCGATATGTGTTTCTGTCCCGTTTCAGGTGGTGGATGCCTCAAGGACACGGTCTCTATCTACAGCTTTGTAATGATGATGATGATGATGATAGTCATAATAGCCACCACACACAGATCCCTTTTGCAAAGGGCCCTACATCGCCATCATATCCTACTTAACCCCAGTAAGGACCCAGTGAGGTAGGTTCTGAATGGCCCCCCCACCGTTCTACAGATAAAGAAGGGAACACAAGGATATCAGGTGGCCCAAGAGACAAAGTCAGAATGTACAGTCAGGCAGGTGTCTGTGGCACTAAACTCAGTGCCCTTAACTGATGCATATTAACAGCCTTACTTGTCCCTAGGACTCACCAGGATCTCCTAGGAGCTTTACAAAAATACTGATGCTCTGGTCCCAGTCCCAGAGAGTCGGATGGAGTTGATCTGGGTTGTGGCGCCCTCACCAGGTGCTTCCCCTGTGTAGCCAGGACTCAGAACCCCAGCTCCAGGGCCCACGGCTTAGTGGCTCAGTCTGACCAGGAGCCAAGCAGGACCTAGCCTTGGAAAGGGGCTTGGCTGCACTTGGCAAACATCACCACTGTCTGTACCATTTTTGAAAAGTGAGTCAGTGCCTTATTTTTAACCAAACCACCATAGCAGAGACAGTAACATGGATCTGAGCCAAACAAGATAACCCAACTCTACCCTCCCTCCCTCCCACCCATGGACTCTCCTCCTTTGGATTTTCTTAGTCACCAAAGCCCCAGTCCGCTCTGTGGCCTTCTCGGTAGACGGGGGAGGAGTTACCTCTAGAATCACTGAGGCCAAGAGGCAACTCCCACACGTCCATTTTACAGATGAGCACACCAAGGCCTGGACCACACAGAGTGATGGGGCCTGGAACCCAGCTCTCCTGACATTCGATATGGGCCCCTTTCTGCCCCAGGGTTGTCCCAGCCTCTCCCTGTCTCACCGGCTGCCTGGCCTTCGGAAAACCAAGTCACCTCTCTGAGCCTCGTTTTAACTCCCTGCAAACTGGTGACAGAGTCTAATGGCTCCTTGCAAGGATTACACGAGGACCTTGTGCTGGGTTAAGGAGAGAATCCAGTTATTTACCGATTGGGACAAGAAAATTAAATTGGCAAGAACCAGCCAGGGCTCACTGCCTCGCAGAAACATGTCCCGAGGCTGCCGTGCTCCCGCCCCAGGAACATCTTGGCCCATGGTCCAGACACCTGTTGTGGTCTGAGGCCTGTCCATCCTGTGGCTTGGCTTTGAGTCTCTGCCTAGGCCCTGGGGTGACAGTTTGTCCCCATCCTGTGCTCAGCTCTGCTTCTTAACTTGTGCCCCGTGACACTGACGTGGTCTGCAGCCTTGTGGAACACTTTCCTGCCCAGGCCTCTGTGGCCACATCAGCCACCTTGCTCCCCAGACTGGCCCTTCCCGAGGCAGCTCACCAGAGCAGAGAACACACAGACACTTGCCCTGCCTCAGCCTCTATCTGGCCTCATTGACCTTGAGCAAGTTGCTTTGACCTCTCTAAACCTCAGTCTCTGCCTCTGAGAAGTGGGTATAATCCCATCTACCCCATGGCTGCAGAGGAGCTCAAGGGAGCCTGTGAGCAGCAAAGTGGACCTCGTCTAGTAATAAACAGCACACGCTCACATAGCATCATGACCTAACCACAGCCTCTGGAGGTTGACTTTGGCCCCCACTTACGCCCGGCTCCGGCAGGGGTAGGGACACAGTCCATTCTCCCCGTAATCCTCCCCCAGAAGACTTGGCCGGGATGTTTCTATAATTGCTGCCATTATGCAGTGAAACCATTGTAACTGGACAGGGGCGGGCCCGCGGGGGACCGGACAGGCAAACAACAGCTGAAGGGCGGTGGGAGGCAGAGCCTGGCTGCTCACCAGGCCCAAGCCAACTCCAGGCCCCAGGGGCCACCAGATCACTCAGCCCAATCACTGCAGTATTTGCTCCACCACAAGGGGGCGCTGGAGAGACACAAGGAGGTGCCCTGTCTATCTAAAAGTGCTAACACCCAAGCCCACCTGCCTGGTGTCCAGCCTCATCATCTTGCCCGGGGTTCCCTGGCTAAGGACCTGGAGGAAAGGACGGAGGCAGCACTGGCCACCATCAGGGATAAATTTGCAAGTCCTTAAAGCACAGGGGGTGTATCTTGTCCAAGGACTTCAATCCCACGGCACTATTCAGAATAATTAGGGGATTTAGTGGACACCGACCCATCAAAAATGATGCCAACTGGAGCCGGGTATTGAGGTCCCTACTTGTGCCAAGCATTAACCCTTTAATTATTGGCATGTGGCCATTCTGAGGGACTCAGGGGAGGGGCAGCTGGAGGGCGCTGGGGGGGCCTGGGGTCACACCTGTTTGCCCCCTGGTATGGAGAGGTTTTGATATTTTAACAACCAATACACCTATCACCAACAACTGAACATAACCAGTCACTCAATATCTTTTCCATGTAAAGTAAGCCAACTCCACGTCCTTAGCTAACATCTAGGTTCCTCTTTCTGCAAAAGTAGGGGTAAAAAGATCCCCATAATTGCACATGAGCTGATGTCCTTCATTCATTCATTAAACAAACATTTGCTGAGCACTCACTCTGGGCCAAGTTCTACAGGAGGCACTCCAAATATTTAACTATGCCAACCACAATTAAGGCAGACACGGAGGGTGCTGTGGGAGTCGGAGGACGGAAGGCAATGGCAGAGCTTTTCAGACATGTACTATTTGGGCTGGGTTTTGAAGGAGGCATAGGAGTTTGGTAGATCAGCTGAAGAAACGACATTCCTCCAAGCCAGGAGAGCAGGAGAAAAGGCAAGATGGTGAGTGACTCAGGGGGTCCATAGGACAGGACGGTAGGTGTTGACTGGCACCCAGTCCCCTTCCTGGAGGGCCACTTACCTCTTGTTCTGGAGAGGCGAGCACTGCCTCTTTCTTCAGCCTTGCTTCCTTGGACTCTTTCTCAGTCTCCCGGACCAGTTGCTTAATGAAGCCCCCTGGGATGACAGAGAAAAGGGGAGGGGGCGAAGACGGTGGAGGGCTCTTGTCCTCCTCCCGAATCTGTTTTTGCGGAAGCAAAGAAAGAGAAAGCTCAGTGAGTGAACCAGTGGGAGCAAGCGGACCTTTGAAAAGTTTGCAGTGGAGCCTGGGAGGAGGCTGAGGAGGACATACATGACCAAGCGCATGTATGAGAGGCCGCGGCGAAGCAGATGAGGTTGGGCGGGGCTCTGGGACACCTTGAGGCAGCACATGGAAATGGAATGCCTGAGCCGCAGAGGCCGACCTGTCAACGTGATTTCTGCCTAGAACGAATTTCCTCATAATGTGAGTTTGGCCCATCGGTTCCCTTCCTTGGCATGGAACAGACTCTGGGAGGACCTGGTCTGTAAGGAGCTTTTCCAAAAGGGGATGGACCCCAGGGAACCATGCACATTCTCTGCCTCAGCTTGCAGTTAAAATAACAGATTAGTCAGTTACTCACCTATGGCATGCCAAGAACATGGGAGGGTAAGGAATGGTTTATATAAAAGTCCAACCCTCTGGCAACAGCCTACTCCGCTGACCCAGGCCTGTGGCTTCTTGATGGTCCTTAAACAAGGATCCGGGCAGCCAGGGGCTCCCCACACTGGATCCTAAGGCTGGCAGGATGGAATCTGGCATTTTACACTAGAAGCATGGCCTCAACCCAAGCTGGCTGGAGTTGGCATGTAGCTGAGACTCCTGCTTGGACCACAACAACCTAGGGATTGAGGCAATGGGACCTGCTCTTGCCAATGGGCTGTATCTTTAACCAGCATCACTGTGACCACCCATGAGGGGGAAAAAATAAATCTGCAGGGCTTTTACGGCAGAGCCACACACTGGTTAAAATAAGCTCCTTATCAAGGTCCTCATGTGTGGCTGGCAAAGACTTGATCTCTGCAGCCCAGCTGATAGAAGGGGAATCCAAAGGAGATAGGAGAGACCAGGAGACAAAGCAGAGGCCAGGGGTTAAGGCCGGTTAATGCAGACCTCTATCCAGGGAGAGAGAAGCAGGGAGCATGCGAGGCTGGGCTCCCGTGGACCCCACGCCTCTCCCTCTCGATGGGGACTGAAAGCCATGTCATAAGACAGAGTGAAGCTGAAGGCCCACTCAGCAGGTGTCAGCCTCTTCTTCCTGCAGCATTATTCACAACGCTACACCCAGATCAGCCTGGGAGAACAAAGGCAACCAGGAGGGAGCCAGAGAGAACTTCTCAACCACCCACCCCTCAGCCTCCCGTGCATCAAACCACACATGAGGGTGGGATGTGCGGTGGAGACAGGAGGCATCAGAGAAAGAGACGGCCCTTTGTGGTATCTTGTGAGAAAATACAAAAGGGGAAAAGAATAACTGGGAAGAAGGGCCCGTTTCCAGTTCTCCATGGTGACAGAAGGCAGGAGCCACGGAAACACATCCTCAAGGCAGAAGTCTGGCAGCCAACAGCTCTGTCTCTGCCCCACCGCCCACACAAGCCCAATGCTCATGGGAGTGGCCATGACGATACGGACAGGACAGCTGGTCTACCCTCATTCCCCCACCGCCTACTGAGGAACCGGAAGAGACCCGGCAGTCATGGGAGGAGCTCAAGGGGATCATGAACTGGGTTGGAGAGGCTGTGGCTAGCCAGAGCTGGCTGAGAGGGCATGGAGGGGGTGCCTGGACACGTCACAGGGAGGCGCTGGATGCCAGACTCCTCGCCTGAAGCGGGAGGGGACAGCCTGGGCCACCCATGCTCTGACTTGTCCTCTGACTTGGCGGTCGGTCCCAGGGCTGTAGCCTGAGCCCTGAACGTTACTTTCCTTCTGCTCCCACAGGGCGAGGCGTGATGAGATGGCCATGCTGAGGCGGTATCAGGGCTGAGACGGGATGACACAGAGCTCTCTGCTGGACAGCACGAAATGTGGCTTTATGGATGCACACAGCACACGAGACGGACAGATGGAGACATGGGTGGGGCGGGGGAGAGAAGAGAGATACAGGTTAGCTCTTGGACACAGCCCTCCTCCCACCCACCCCCCACCAGCGCCACAGATCAAGGTCACACGGCTAGGCGCAGCCCACGGGGAGGACCCCAGTCAGCATGGAGGCCGCTGGTGGCCGGGTGGACAGTGCCCCTAAATCCTTTTCCCTTTGACCCCACACTTTGACTTGTCATTGAGATATAACATATGTCAGAAAATACAGAAGTATACGGCTCAGCGGCTCTCACCCAAAGACCGTATCTATTTAACCAGCACCCTGATGAAGAATAAAAAACATCGCTTTATTTATAAGATCAGGCCAATCTAATCTATGGTGTTGAAGGTCGGAGGAGCTGTTAGCTTTGGGCTGGAAAGGGGCACAAGGGAACCTCCTGGGGTGATGGAAATGTTCTATATCTTGATCTGGGAGAGGGCCCCACAAGTGCATCACATGTAAAAGTTCACCCGGCTGTACAATTAATTCACTGGATGGCAATCACAGCTCAATTCAAAAATAAACAAAACGGGCACCTGGCTGGCTCAGTTGGTTAAGTGTCCGACCCTTGGTTTCGGCTCAGGTCATGATCTCACGGGTCGCGAGATCGAGCCCTGCGTTGTGCTTAGCGGGGAGTCTGCTTGAGATTCTCTCTCTCCCTCTCCCTCTGCCCCTCCCTCCCCACCCCACCCCCACTCCTGCTCGAACACACTCTCTTTCTAAAAATAATTTTAAAAATAAACAAAACATTCCAGCCCCCCGACCCTCCCTCACACCCCCTTCTTAAGTTACTGTCCCCCAGAGGACAACCGCTGTCCTGACTTTGATACCACAGAATAGTGTGGTTTTCTTTTATGAGGGGGCAGTTGACACCACAATTTGACACCACGCATTAGGAAAAGACAGGAACCAAAACTATTCATTGGCCCAGTGCTTTGGGGGGGGAAACGATTTAGCAGGTTTAGCATCATCCTGAGAGTCTTTTTTTTAATAAAGGGGGCTCATTTAGGGCGCCTGGGTGGCTCAGTCGTTAAGCGTCTGCCTTCAGCTCAGGTCATGATCCCAGGGTCCTGGGATCGAGCCCCACATCGGGCTCCCTGCTCGGCAGGGAGCCTGCTTCTCCCTCTCCCATTCCCCCTGCTTGTGTTCCTGCTCTCGCTATCTCTCTCTCTGTCAAATAAATAAATAAAATCTTTAAAAAAAAGGGGGGGGCTCATTTATTGTCACTGTTCCCAACGTAAAAAAAAAATTTAGAAAAGAGTCCCCCAACTCAACCTCCCCCAACATCCCCAGCATCAGATTGAAAGTCTTGACAAACGTTCATAACTTTTGCCCTAGAAAGGCCTCTTCTGGAAAACAAGTTTGAGGAAGTGATCCTAAAACAGAAACTTTTATCACTGGGTCCCTTATAGCACCCAAACCAGAGACACAACCCCAGTGTGTGGTAACTAGACAAGGTCAAATCAATCCCAGCCCACCTAACTTGAGGGAACACTATGAATCCATCAAGAACGGTATTTAGGAAACATTCTGAAACAGCTCCACGGAGCTATCATTTCCAAGGCCAGCCGTAAGATCCGCCCATTTGTAAGCATACAGCGTGACATCCCTAGATGAGTTTACAGAGTTTTGCAACCAAGACCACAATCCCATCACCCCAAGAAGACCCTTCCAGACCATTTGCAGCCCCTAGCTGTTCCCTCCCTCAGCGCCGGGCCACCACTAAATCTCTGTCTATTGCTATCGATTGCTTTTTCTGGACGTTGGCTATAAATGGGATCCAACATCTGCGATCTTTTGTGTCTGGCTTCTCCCACTTTGCAGACCGTGTTTGAGGCTCATCCGCATGGCTGTGTACGGGAGCACTTGATTCCTCTCTGTTGCTAACTGACGTGCCATCGCACGCATAGCCCGTGTCTTGTTTATGGGGGTCCCGATGAGAAGCGCTGCCCTGAACGGTCCCATAAATCTTTGTGGGCCATATGCTTCCATTTCTCTTAGGTGGATCCCCGGGCGTGGCACTGCTAAGCCGTGGGGTCACGTCGTGTTTGACTTTTTAAGAAACCACCAGGCTGTTTTCCCAAGCGGCTGCACCTGTATGAGGCTTGCTGGGGAAGCGGGCACCGAAACACGGGAAGGTGCTTGCGTCGTCTGGTGAAGATCAGAAGGCAGAGCGCAACCCTGCACGCACTACACCATCCAGAACGGGCAAAACCGGGGCGCCTGGGTGGCTCAGTCATTAGCATCTGCCTTCGGCCCCGGGGTCCTGGGATCGAGCCCCGCATCGGGCTCCCTGCTCCTCAGGAAGCCTGCTTCTCCCTCTCCCACTCCCCCGCTTGTGTTCCCTCTCTCGCTGTGTCTCCCTCTGTCAAATAAAGAAATAAAATCTTAAAAAAAAAAAAAACAAAAAAAAACGGGCAAAACCCAAAACACTCCACGGAAGGCGAAGAGGGGGAGGAAATACACCAAGGTCTTGGTGGAGGCGGTCATGAGTGAAGGGATGGGTGTCTTCTCCTTCTTCCGACTTTTCTCAGTTCTGTGCTGGGCCTGCCCGCGGAGCGGTGTCCCTCCCCGACCCCTCCCAGCTCCGTGCTGGAAGATGCCCCCCTTCCCCATCATCCCAGAGTTTCCAAAGGCCTGGCTGGCCTGTGAGTAGCCACTTTCAGCGACTTATGCACTTACCCATAAGAAGATGACTTGCACAGAGTTCAAGGCGATCCCACCCGCTGCCTATCTTAGAAGCTGGAGAGGCGGACCTTGGGGGGGGGGGGGGGGGGGGCCGGGGCTGCGCTGGAGCCGGCTCCCACCATCTCATGGGAGCCCGCTGGGGCCACCTTTTTCCAGCTCCGTGTTCTGTGGCGTCACCTTAACAGCCAAGAAGTTGGCTCTGGGAGTGTTTATGCCCCAGAAACCGGCAAATGCGTCAGATCAGGGCTTTGGTTCCAGGAGCTGCCCGGTTAAGTGTTTACCAGCATGTGACTGGCTGAGACCCCAGCACCCCTGGGGGGGCCTGGCCAAGAGGTAATCTCAAGATCCAAAGATCCAAGAAAGGACATTTCAGCTCTGATGAGCTCATGAGCCCATGACGAGACCCTGGGAACATGTCTCAGTGCGAACAGCCAAGTCTTTGCCTTGAGGAAGAACTCCCCACCGTGTGGACTCCCCAGCTCGCAGAGACGGAGGAAGCTGGAGAGGGCGCACAAGGTGAGATCCCTGGGGGGGAGGGAGGCGGCGGGGATGGCGGGGAGGGGAGACCCTGGGGAGGCCCCCAAGTGGCTCATGGCCAGAGTCAGCACTGCTACGCGCCTGGGAAGTAGAGCCCAGGCTATGAATAGGCCTGATGGGAGGCAGCCGCCCTGTCCACAGCCCACCCCCCTTCCCATCCAGCCCAGGCCTGGCCAGCCCAGCGGCTGCTTCCCAAGGATCGCCCTCAGCTTCAAGGCTCCAGGGACAAACCTGGCTGTCAGTGCGGGGTGTCCTCAGCCGGGGCTGCTGGCCTGCCCAGAGGTCCCACAGCACAGGGGGACGAGAGGGAGCTCCGCGTGGGGCCATCACTCCCCGCGTCCTGCCCCTTGGAGGCACCAGGCCAGTCCCAGTGACCCAGGGCCAGAAGCCAATGCCACTGGGGAGGCTTTGTCAAGCCTTAATTTAAGTAGGTGTTCTTATCACCACGTTCCTTTCCAGGCCTAAAACACGCACCTGCTGCATCAGCTGCTGTTGTAAGCCATGAGGAGGCCCCAGATGCTCAGAACTCATGGTATAACGTCTTTGGTCACCGCTTAGGGGTGGGGGAGGCTGGGGAAAGGAAAGGTGATCCCCAAAGCCGGGGACAGCTTGAAACAGTTTTTCATGAACACATGCTGGATCTGAGCGGCCCCACAGAGCCCTCAAGGCTTTCCCTCTTACCCCCCAAAACGTCCAGTCCTGATGTAGCGGTCAGTCCTCCAGTGACTTCCCCTGTCTTGATAGAGGCCCACGTGGCCCTCACAACCATCTGCCCTAACGCCTCTGCCCCTTGCTCCTCCTCAGCAGTGACACCGACCTCCTGGAGGCACCTTCTACACAGGTTCCCACCTCAGGGTCTTTGCACATTCTGTTCCCTCTGCTCCGAATGCTTTTCCTTCTGCACGGTAAGTCTTTGCTCAGATTCATCTTGTCACTGATTCTGGCTTCACTGTTTAAATTGAGGCATAGCTCCCATCCTTCCCACCCCACCCTAGCCAGGGATCGCCCATCATTTTATCCTGTTCTTCCCCCAACCCCACCGCAATTTATGGCTATTTCACTGTCCATCATGCTTTAGATTCTGTTTTTTGTTTAGAACACCCCCATACTGAGCATGTTTTTGATCACCAATAACTGCTCTGAGTCATATTTTCATTTTTATTGGACTCCATGCGTTAAGGCTAGTCTGCAGAACCCAGCCCAGGGCCCAGCCCAGGATAATTCTCCAACATTCAGGGAGAACCTACTATGTGCCTAGCACTGAGATAGATCCTTACACCCAAATTGCCTCCAGCTCCCCTTAAATTCCTACCAGACCTAGAATTTATTTATTTTAAAAGTTGTTTTCATGTTCATTCCCACAACAGCACCATGTGGCTGGCATCCCTCCCATAGAGCAGACAGTGACTCAGAGAGGTTAAGGCACTTGCCCAGGGTCACCCAGCAAAAAGGTCAAGCTGAGATCTGCCCCCCGGGGCATCTCACTCCTCCCACCCATGCTCTGCTCTCATCTCAGCCCTATGCTGGTGGTGATAAGCAAGGGCCAGTCTGGGGCTGCCAGGTTGGGGCTTGGAGGCACCCTATGTCCTGGCGGCATGTTGCGGAAGCCCAGGAAGTTGGCTCAAATAGGTACATTCGCGGGTAACACGGGGTGTGCTCTCCTATTTGGTCAGTATCTGTTGGGTGTTAGTCACAGCGCTGGGTCTGTCGTAGTTTGAGGATCAAGGGGATTAACAAATTCGCTCAAGGTCACACGGGAAGGAATGTGGATGACCTGGTTGCCCAACCTGCTCCTTCTGCTCAAGCCTGAGATCTCAGCCCTTCGACCCTGGAAGGGAGGCAACCAAAAGCTAGACCACTGACAATAGCCCCGCAAAGGTCTGGGCACTGCTTTGTGCTGAGAACGTGAGGGGTCATGTCACTGACTCCCACCAGGCACCCTATCCTAAGGTGGGTTCTGTGAGCCACCCCATATCAGAGGGAGGGCAAGTGCCTTGCTTCCAGCCAGGAAGTGACAGAGCTGCCTGCTGGCCCACGCAATCTGACCTCAGAGGTCATGGCCATGACAGCATCCCGGCATGCAGGGATCAGAAGACGCGGTGGGGGTGGGGCAGGAGAGAGGAAGATGCCCCTGAGCTGGGTATCGTCCATTTGCCCCTTCAGACCCATCCTCCACCTCTTTCACCTTCCAGCTTCCAGGTGGGTTCAAGCTCACAGGAGTCACCCGCTGGCAGAGATCAGAGGGCACCTGCGCTCTCGGCTCTCCCTGCTGGGTGGCCACGGGTTGGCTGCCTCCCACCACCGAAGCTACCCTCCCGAAGCCCCCTCTCCTGTCCTGGCGGCGGCTCCCTCCTCTGCCTCTTCAGTCCTGGAGGAAAGAAGGGCTCCTACTCTTGCTGGTCCCAGCATGCTGCACTCAGGAGAGGTCAGCAAAGTTTCCTCGAAAGGGCCAGATAGGAAGCCAGTCAAGCACTGAAGGCACAGGGTCTTCTCCCTCGCAACTACTCAGCTCCGCCTTTGCATGCCAGAAGCGACCCGGGTGATATGCAAATGAAGGGGTGCGGCTGTTTCAACGCAACTTTATTTTTTAAACCAGGCCAAAAGCTGGATTTGGTTCTGGCCAAATCGGGAAGGATGAGGTCAAGGCTCCAACATCCATGCCGCATGCTCTCTGAGGACCGCCCTCAGGCTCTCCTTGCTCATCCCTTCTTCCCAAGCACCCAGGTCTGGGGCCATTTCCCAAATGGAAAGGCCCCAGGTCTATGCAGGTTGCTGGGGGAGGGAAGAGTGGAGGCTTGGTTCATCTTTCTGGGCTTCCTAATGCCCCGCTTCCTTCTTTAGCCTGCTCTGTCCTCCGGGATGCTGACCACTAGGGTTGTTGTCCCCAGGGCTCCCTGGCTCTCTGGCCTCCTGTTGAGTTTGGTCAATGGAAGGCTCTGGAACGAGACCTGCATATGGGAGGAACTAGAGGTAGGGTATTTATCTCCCTGCCTGCCCTGCTTCCTCCATCTCGGGCCCCAGTTTTGGCAAAGGCTGTGTTTCTCCTTCTACAGCCCTAAGTCCCTTGGAGCAGTCCCTCTCCAGGGACGGACCGCAGTTAGCCCTCATGTTCCTCTATTAATCTTCTCTGCCTTGTATCAGGCCCAAGGCTAGTAACCCACCACTGCTCATCTCCTGCTTCGTTGGTTTCGTTAACCCCATACACACTCTTGGAAGCGTTCCTTCATTAAGAAGTCTCTCCACATTACCAGCTGGGTGTGCTGTCTCCGAGTAGGACCCTGCCCAATACAGCCAGGGGGCAAGGAGGTTTCAACTCATGCATCAACTCTGACAGTTGCCTCCCGGAGTGTTATATGGGAACGACACTGAGCTTTTATCTGGGCTCGGTGGAAAAGAATGCTCTGATTGATTATTAATGTCTGCCCTGGGAGTGGAAAGAGGGAAATATACACCATTGCTGCCTATTTGCCAGCTATAGGTTTAATGGACGAAGTGACTCTCATGATTCATGCATGATCCAGCCAAGCTCACCCAGACCTTGAGTTTGATGGCCAAAGAGCCACATAGTAATGAAAAGAGACTTTGCCCAATCCAGAGACACCCTCGCCTCATCAGAGCAAGGGAAGCCCACAGCTAGCAAGTAGCTGAGGATTCAGCCACACCTGCAAAAACCCACATTATCCTAGAAGATGAGAAGGGGGTGGTGGGGGAGGTGATGAATGAGAAAAAAGAGCAGGGAAGTTAGCAGTAGGAAAGAGAGGTAGTGAGGGAACAGCAGGGGAGGCACTGATGGAGAAGACAGGGAGGCCGGGGTGGAGAATGCAATGTCCACTGTCAGAGAGCTTCAGAGGACCAGCCCCGCTCCAAGGAATTTCCTGGATGGAAAATCAGTGAGTCCTTTCTTGGTCATACCCAGCAATGGGGAGCTCACTACTAAGTAAGGCATTCATTGTGCTTTTCTTCTTTGGAACCAGAGCTACAAAGCCCTCAGAGGCCACAGAACCCACCTTCTCCGATCCCGGCACAGAACCAGGGTCCTCATCTCCCTGTTCCCGCGGGTCTGCCACTTTTTCTTCCTACCCACAGAGCTGCCTTGTCAGGACAGCCACACGCAGGCCCCAGTTCTGTTCTCTGGAGCAACAGATAAGGTTTTCCATGTGACACGTGTGGGGTCTTCCCCCCATTTTCTCACCCGAAGCCTTCAACCATTTCTCGGGTGAGAAATTTCTCATGGCTCCCAGATCCTTCAGAATGCCGGCCACTGTCCCCTGGGAGTTTTCTAGATGGTTCTCTGCAACAGTGGACACTTTCATTCACAAAGGCTGACCGGGGTGAACAGAGCGGACCTCTGATCCCTCAGTGAGCTGACCTCAGCTTTGGGGGTCTCACAGCTAAGCTTGGGCCCCACCTGCCTTCTGTTGAATCTCCTAGGGCTGCAGCGCCCCATCTGTCAAGTGGGGGCACTGGCCTTTCTTGTCCACTTCGCAAGGTGGTGGGAGTACTGGATGTTCTGTACACCTGCGAGCCAGGACTTTCCCAGCAGCGCTGTCTCCTATTGTCCCCAGTCAAGTTCCAGTCTTTCAGGTTCCTGGACCCAATTCCAACAGCGGGGGTGTTCCCCACACAACACCAAGCTGTTCTCAACACCAGCAGGGTGATCAAGAATCAACTCCATTCAACACAATTCTGACACCATCTACCTGGAGACAGCATGACATTCTTCAGGTAAAGGGCTCAGTCCCACAAGACCACCCTCCACTTCGGACACCAGTCCCGAACCCGAGTTCTCACCTGTGTTTCTGACAACCTCTGGCTATAAATCAGAGGTTCCCATGACCCCCATCTTGGGTCTGATACATTTGCTAGAACAGCTCAGAACTCTGAGAAACATTTCACTCCCCAGACGATCACGTGTTTATTATGAAGGGATAGAAGTCAGGAACAGCTAGATGGGAGAGAAGCTCGGGGCAGGGGATGGGGAAAGGGTGGGGAGCTCCCAGGCCTGATCCAGGGGCACCACTCTCCCCAAATTTCCATACGTTCACCAACCCAGAAGCTCTCCAAACAGTATCCTTTTGGGTTTTTATGGAGGCTTCATTACATAGGTACGACTGATGAAATCATGGGCCATTGGTGATTGAACTCAGACTCTCGCCCCTCTCCTGTTTCAGGGGTTAGGGGTGGGTTCCAACCCGCTAATCCCATGGTTGGCTCCACTGGCGACCAGCCCCCACCCTTAGGTGGTTTTCAAAAGTTAACATGATGTTAACGGAACATGGTTTCAAAAGTTTCATGGTGTTAACATAACAAAAGCCACCTTTATCACTCTCACGCTTAGGGAATTCCAAGAGTTTGGGGAGCTATGAGCTCTGAACAATGGGATGAAAACCAAATATTTCCGAGAAATATATTTTGGTCATCTGAACATGGCACCCAGGTCAATTAAAATCTGCAAAAGTTTGCACCTCAGTGGCTGACAAACCAGCACCCACCGGCCCCCCATCCCTCGCCTCTATCCCCAAATCAAGCAGTGAGTGTTTCTTGGAGAAATGATGAGAGAAAAGTCTGGGTCCCTCCAGCACATCACCACTCCCCTCTCCATATCTGTGGCTGCCCCACCGACCTGGGCTGGCCACGTGCCCCTGCCAGCCGCCGTACAGCCTGATGAGATGCTAGACCTCACAGATGGGCCTCCTGGCCTCATGCAGGGATGGCCAATACTGTTTCTCCCTCGTGCCAGCACCAGCTGATCTGCAGTTGGGAACTGCCTGGAGTGTTACATTAAGAATGATTCCGCATTAGCGGAAAAGCATGTGGTGATTGACTAGTAATGCCTGCCGTGAGCACAGGAAGGGTTAGGGGTGGTGCCTCTGCCAAGTATTTGCCATTTGCCGTCTGGTGTTCTGCTGGCCACAGTGAAGCAAGAACCTGGTCATACTTCTGCTGCAGGGGCTCCCCTGACTGCTTTTAGGGTCTGAGTACCCCACAACGGGCTATCTTCCTACCCCTGCTGTGTTGCTATCCAGAGCTATGCTGTCAAATAGCGCAGCACCTAGCCACATGTGATTTAAATTATTTAAATGATTTTAAATGAAGTTCAATTAAAACATCACCTTCTCGGTCACACCAGCCATATTTCAAATGCTCAACAGCCACATTTGGCCAGCAGCTACCATAGTGGACAGGACAGATACAGAATATTTCTATCATTGCCGAAGTTCTATTGGATCACATTGGATTAGATCCGTGGTTTTCAGTAGGTGTGATTGTGCCCATCAATGGACGTTTGGCAATGCCTGAAGATATTTTTGGTTGTCACAACTGGAGTTGGGGGGGGGGGTTTGCTAGTGGCATCTAGCAGGTGGAGGCCAGGGATGCTGCCAAACATCCTATAGGACAGCCCTCCCACCCCGCACCACACACAACAAAGAATCATCCAGACCCAAATGTAAATAGTGGGGTGGTCAAGACACCCTGCTCTAAAAAATCCACATTGAATGGAGAGAAGCATTAAGGGAGAAACAAGGGCAAAATAGTCTTGCTTTGAATAATAAATAGCAAAGAACAATAATGGAAAAAAAAAAAAAACTGAGAAAAGGAGCTGACCCACTGTTGACCAAAGAAGAGAAGAAATTCCTGGATCCATCACCACTTAGTAGCTCTGTGCCCTTGGGCAGTCACTAAACCTCTCTGATTCTCAATTTCCTCATCAGTAAAACTGAAATACCCCCCTCCAAAGGATTACCAATGGATTCAATGAGGTCATGAGTGTGAATGGGCTTTGTTATCTGTCGGTGTGAAACAGCACGGTGTAATTTACTAGCTGAGCTCCTGTTGTTTATTACACTAAAGATAAAGTCTCCAGAGAGTCTACTCAAAAAAGTAGAGCCCTGGTCTCATTTCATTCTGCATGACGTTGGGGGCACTTAAGCCTCGAAATCTCACTTCTTGATCTGTAAAATGGGGCTAATAACTCATGCCCCAACTCACAGGAATATCCAGCACCAATGAGACATTTAATCCCATTGAGCAACTGTCTCTCTCTCAACTCAACAGCTAATCCAGTTGCCTTCCATGAAATTGAAACTCAAGCCCCAGCTGGTACCCACGAAACAGCTGAAAACGCATTCAGTCTTTTACGGGCTGAGAAAAATTCCCTTGGGACCCCGGCCCCCGAAATTCCTGTTTCCCTGAGCATGAGTATTGGCCAGGTATTTGGTGAACCCACCTTGCCAATTCTCCAGGATCTTTGCTTCATTGCCAGAAAGTGTAGTTCTTAAAGGGAATGAAGCATTAGGGAGAGGTTCAGTGCGAAGCAGGACAGAAAAGGAAAATCACGGAGCTGGGTGAGTCAGGTCTGGGGGGAGATGATTCAGATGGTGCCCCTGGATCCTTCAGACTGAATGGTGTGTGTGTGTGTGTGTGTGTGTCTGTGTGTGTGTGTGTGTGTGTGAGAGACAGACAGACAGAGACAGACATCTGCCTTGATAGTTATGTGATACCCCTCCACCACCTGCCGTAAGCTATCATCCCAAAGACCTTGTTTGGTGAATAAAGATCATATTTTTGCCTCTGTTGACACAAGACCCAAGATTTAATCCTTTCCTTTGAGGCTTGCATGATGATGATGGAGAAGGCTTTCGGGGTGGGGGTTATAGGGAAAATAGGGCTACTATTCCCAAAATGAGGAGCCCTAGGCTGGTCCCCAATGCCAGCCTTGAGGGCAGGGGCTGTTCTAAGCCCACTGCTGGCACTGCAAAGCTGTGTGTCCTTGAGCAAGTTGCTTCCCCTCTCTGTGCCACAGATGCGATTGGATCTGACAGCACCCAGGGGCCCTCCACTTGTCTGAAACACACTTTGACCATTCTCCATTTTGCGAACAACTCAATTTCACAGAGTTTCGCATAGTACAAGGGCACCATGAAAAGACATGGAGGAACTATAAACCATGTCATTAAGTGAAAGAAGCCAATCTGAAAAGCCTCCATGCTGTATGATTCCAAGTATACAACATTCTGGAAAAAGCACAGCTCTGCAGAGAGTAAAAAGATCAGCGGTTGCCAGGGGTCGGGGAGGAGTGGGGGATGATCGGGCAGAGCACGGAGGACAGTGAAGATGCTCTTCATGATACGGCAATGATCGATCCATGTCATTACATATTTGCCCAAACCCCTAGAATGTCCACCACCAAGAATGAGCCCTAATGTCAACTATGGACTCTGGGTGATGATGATGTGTCATGTAGGCTCATCCATTGGGCCAGATGTCCCACTCTGGCCTGGGATGTGGATAGTGGGGAGAGGCTATCCATGTGTGAGGACACGGGATACATGGCAAATCTCTGTACCTGTCCCTCAATTTCGCTATGGACCTGAAATGGCTCTAAAAAAATAAAGTTTATTAACGAAAAAAAATTAACTGAAATTAATATAACACTATATGTTAACTAACTGGAATTAAAATAAAAACCTAAAAAAAAAGTCAAGGAGAGGCCACATACCACAACAACTAACCACCTGCTTAAAATGGACCATTCAGGGGTGCCTCGGTGGTGCACTCGGTTAAGCGTCCCACTCTTGGTTTCAGCTCAGATTGTGATCTCAGGGTCGTGAGATCGAGCCCCACGTCGGGCTCTGTGCTCAGTGTGGAGTCTGCTTGGGATTCTCTCTCCCTCTCCCTCTGTGTCTCCTGCTCATGCCCTCTCCCTCTCTCTCTCTCATTCTCTAAAATATACAAATAAATCAATCTTTTAAAAAAAGAAAAAAGGACCATTCAGACAGTTGTTTTTATCTACTAGGTAAGCCAGGCCCCACTGAAGGGCTGTCTCATCATGGCCTGTAGAAACAGCTAGAGTTCCTGTTCTTTTGGCACCATTAGGAAGTCTCTTCGGCTTTGGGGCCTTCTGTTCTCATCCCAAAATGCTGCCAGAAGGGCTTGGTCTTTCTCCCCTGGGTGACACCGGCCTTCGGATATTTTGCAATAATCAGGCCTGAGCAACCCCCTCTGTGTTTTCTTGGCTCGCACCCGAGGAAAGGTGGGTCTCCAGCTTTGGTGGGCACCGGAACCGCCCGTGAGGTTTGAAATCTGTGGGTTTCTGGGCTCCTGCCCCCAAGACTGTTCCGTAGGTCTCAGGAGAGCCGGGGACTCTGCGGTTTGAAAGGCCCCCAGGGGAGGCTGATGCCCCCCACTTGGAGAAAGGCCGCCCCGGAGGTTGGGTCC
The DNA here is from genome assembly GCF_004348235.1 of Phoca vitulina. Taxonomy (NCBI): domain Eukaryota; kingdom Metazoa; phylum Chordata; class Mammalia; order Carnivora; family Phocidae; genus Phoca; species Phoca vitulina. Next base: position 605,581 of record NW_022589785.1, on the reverse strand, counting down.
CGGAAGACAGCTCCGGGATAGGGCCACCCACCCCCCTCAGGTTTGGAAGGAGACACCGAAGCCGGGGAGGGACTTGTCTGAGGTCACAGAGTCAGCAGAGCCCGAGCTGGGCTACTCAAGGTGACCAGGCCTGCGTGCAGGTGGCACCAAATATTTATTCATTGGTGACAGGCAGCCCCTCGGAAGTCAGGCAACTGAGAGCCTCTGCTTTTCCTCTTCGTCCTTCTCTCCCCACCCCCAGGCCTCCTCTTTCTGTTATATTCGAGAACTCATCTACAGCCGACTGGACACAGGCCCTCCCCGAGCCCACCCTGACCTATTTCCCAGAGACAGAACACAGCTCGGGCCAGCAGCAAACACAACACTCAAAGAGACCACCACCAGGTGGGACACAGGGGAGCTCGCGTGGGCCCCTCCGCCTCCGCGAGCTGGTGCATCGAACTGGGCGGGCGTCTTCCTGGCCGGCCACAAAGAAAAGGCCAGAGCCCAGGTTTCCAGGCCCGGTGGGATGAGAGCCCAGGCCTCTGCTGGGTCAGGGCCAGACGGGGCGGCGTGGGACCAGCCAGGCTTTCTACCCCCCAGCCGCCTCTAGGAGAAAGCCTGCACAGAGGCTCTGGGAGGGCCGGGCCCCCTCCCTGTCCCCACCACCCACGGCGGCCTGTGAAACTTCTCCATTCAAACAGGCGCCTGGTAACTGGGGAGCCAGATAAGGTACCTCCTGGGACCAAGGGAGGATCAAGTCAGCGCCGCATGAAATCCAAGCTTTGTCTGTGAACCCGGCGTTCCCCTCCCCCACCACGCACCTGCTTATTGAAAATAAAAGGCCATTACCATGAAGACTTGTCCTCATCAGGGTGGGGAACTTGGCGACAGGAAGAGTCGGTGGCCTGACCGCAAACTGACACCCCGTTAAGCAGAAACCACTGGTAGTGGAGGAAAAAATACAAACCCCGAACATGGGTCGGCTAAGATTCCACCCTGGAGGGTATCCATGACTCTGCACGTAATTTTAAAAATGATTAGCAGACGGCTGGGGCCCGACAGACAAAGGGGATCCTTAGAAGAGTCCACTCACCCCAGCATTTTGTTCTAAAAGATCCTGCCACGAAAGACTCGTGTTTTCTAAGCGGGCCATATGGGCTGCCGGAGGCCGTCCAGCCAGAGAGGCCCCAAGACGACAGACCGCAGGTCGGGACACGCGCCACCCCAGCCCCCAAAAGCACATCCTGGAAAATGATACCCATCAGCTCGCAAGGTGCCCCTCGTAAAACCTGGTCCCACGGTACCTTCTGCGCACGAGGCCACAGGTCACGGGAGCCACACAGGCCCGAGAGATCTCCCCGGGGGGCAGCGCAGAGACCCCACCAAGCCCGGACAGCAGGGGCGAAGGAGAAATGTCAGGAACACCCTCACACACATCCCCTTCCCTGACTGCTCCTCCCTGTCCTCCCTCCCCCTCCCCCCTGCGCCAATCTGATGGCAGCAGCTGAGCCAACGAGTCATTTCTAAAATTAGCCGGTGAGCCCCAGGTCTGGCCAGGGGACAGCAGCCCGGGGTGGCCGTTGACCAGGCATCGGACAGCATGGACATATTTGGTGGCATGGAGCAGGGGAGGGGACAGCACATTCTCACCCGTCATCCCTGTCCCCGGCAGGCCGCACACTCCCGCCTCTGCCCCACACAGATAACCCGAGGCCGCAGGGGTTGGGGGAGGAGGAGAGCGAGGCTCTGCTCTCCAGCTAGACTCTGGAAAAAAATAACTGGAGCCAGTTCTGGTGTCTCAGAGTAAACAATCATGTGTCACCCGCCGGACACCCACCTGTGGGCTTCACTGAGCTCATTTACTATTCCCGACAACCCTGCCCGACGTAGGGGTTTCCCCGCGCTCATTTGACAGACGGGGAAACTGAGGCACAGAAAGCTCAACCAACTCGCCCGAAGCGGTGGAAAGCCAAGATTCGAACCCAGGCAGTGCTGGCCCCAGAGCACACAGTCGTAAATGTTGCAGCCAGTAGAACACTATGAAAGGTACTGTGTCCGCTGCGCAGAAGGAGAAAAGTAAGGACGTCGATAGGTTAAGAACATCATGGGAGTCCCCACAGCTAGCAAGGGACTCCAATCTAGATCTTTCTGATTCCCAAGGCCATGGTCACTCCATTCAAACATGGCATGCTGCTTCTCTTAAGAAACATTTTATTTTATTTTTATTTTATTTTTATTTTTAAGATTTTATTTATTTACTTGAGAGACAGATAGAGCACAGAGGCAGAGGGAGAAGCAGGCTTCCCGTGGAGCAGGGAGCCCGAAGCGGGGCACGATTCCAGGACCCCAGGATCACGACCCGAGCCGAAGGCAGACACCCAACCGACTGAGCCACGCAGGCGTCCCAAGAAACATTTTAACCGGTAGTACATGTTGTTACTTTTCTATCCCTGTGGCTGATAGAGCAATATATTCTCAAGGTACTTACTTCCTTCTGGAGGTTGAGATTTAGCATTTTATTGGAAGTTCGTGGAAACACTTTTCTTTGGACGATGAAACATGAACCCACCTCCTGGTGCTAAAACTAGCCTCCTGGCACTTTGCTGTCCTGTTTATCTTGTATATCTTTTCATGGCTGTCGATCCTACGTGGTGGCGTGGACGTGTAGACATGACTCTAGGCCTGGGCTGGGGGTCTCTGGCAGCCTGAGTCTGCAGTGCCGTTTGGATTGACTTGAAGGGAACTGTGTCCCGAGGGCACCTGGCATTTCTGCTTTATTCTCCTGGTAACTGTGGTGCTGAAAAATCCACCAGGACAACCAGGTATCACTCTGCCCGCGCTGTGATTTAGGGCAGCCCTCGTAAGTGGTGTTCTGTCACCGGGCTGAGCATTGGCCTCCGGGTCTCCAGGCTTTGTTCCCCAGGGGGCAGGACAGGACAAGAAAGTGAAGGCTCTCTAACCAAGGCCCCCCGGGGAAATTGGCCCCTTCTGGCGCTTCTGGAACATGGACAGTCCAAGCGGCTGCAGGTCCGTTGGGACACAGACTAGGGAACTGTGGGCATGTGCACCTGCCCTGGGGTGGTCAGTTTCTCCCCCTGGAGACCTGGCCTCATCTCCAGCTGGTCAGTTCTGGATCCATATATTGGCCAAGGGATGGATTGTGATATTTTATTTTTTAAAAAGATTTTATTTGAGAGAGAGAGAGAGAGAGTGCATGAGCAGGGGTGGGGGAGGGGCAGAGGGAGAGGGGGAAGCAGACTCCTCGCTGAGCAGGGAGCTGGACACGGGACTCGATCCCAGGACCCTGAGATCATGACCTGAGCCGAAGGCAGACGCTTAACCCACTGAGCCACTCAGGCGTCCCCGGATTGTGATATTCTATTGGGGCAACTGACTTAAGCCTCCTGATCATCCTTAACTTCTTCTTTGAGTAGGACCCTTGTTGGTGGCCCATCTCTTTTGCCCCTGGGGATGCCACATTCTATTCATTATCTCCATATAACCTGCGATTCAGGGGCCGCCAGTGCACCCCACCTCACTGCACGCTAAGTGACTGCTTCCCCCTGGCTCCTGATGACTGAGTGCCATCCCCCAGCCTCTCTCGTTTGGGGCTCCTATCATCCCCACTGTTCTCAGAGAACCGTGTGTGTATGTGTGTGTGCTGATAAACTGGAGAACAGTCCCCTGCATCTGAGTATCGTGGGGCAGTCATGAGAATCCCCCCAAGTGACTGCCGAGGGGCCTGTGTTGTATGTCACGGTCCCCACAGAGATGAAGGGGAACTGTCTCTCTGTGTCTGTGTCCTTAAGTGGCTGGTATACAGTAAGTGCCCCATAAATGCATATGGGATAAATAACCAAATGTATGGAAACTGGACCAGAGCAGGCATCCCAGGACCTGGTCCCACATCATGCGTTCTCTAGACGTCTGTTGGTCTGTCTGTCCATCTCCCATCGGTCTGTGTTCTCCTGTTCATCCCGGTCACCCAGTACCAAGCCAGGCACTGAGCAGGTGCTCATGGAATCTTTGGTGGACAAAGTAGCCAGTGAACAGAAAACTATAGCCTGGATTGTGGAGGTGGGAGAGATCCCTGTAGAGAGACCCCCGAAGCCCACCCCCTGGCCTCAGGGTTCCCTTCTATAAAACGGGGATCCTGATGCCACTGACCGTTCTAGTCCTTTATGGCCCGTGGTAGGTGCTCAGTGAATGTTTGTTGAATGACTGAATGATCAAATGTAGATCTATAAAAGTTTTCCTAGCTCTGCCCCGCCTGCAGAGGAGAGCCAACACTGACCTTCCTAGTGATGCTGGTGTCCTCTCACAGGATGGCCTCGGGTGTCCTGCTGGCCCCCCAGAGGGTTTTCCTCCCCTCGCACACCCCATGCTCAGAGGAGCCAGGCTCGTGGTGTCCTTGTCAGGGTGACAATCCTGTAGTGCAGGGGAGTGGTCCCGAATGCATATACTCTCCCATATCTGGCCTTCTGTTGGCAACTAATTTCTCTCTGCTTTTTATTATCTTTCCCCAAAGCATCCATTAAGCTTAGCCATAGCCACCCGGTCCCACTGTCCAGGATTTATTCTCTCTGCCACTTTTCTCAAATGCTTTGCTGCCCTAAATAAAGAAGTAAACGGAAGCAAGCTCAAAATGGGTAAGTTTATTCAGGAATAGCAGAGGGATTGCAATTCAGGACAAGCAAGCTGCAGGCGAATAGGGTCACAGGTTTGGGTAGGTTGTATTGATGGGCAGGGAACATAAAGAGGGGACAGTTCAGCGAGGGTCTGTGACAATCAATGACAAACGGACACCAGCTCTGAAAATTCCCCGAGCAGATGGAACCAGTCCAGCCACACAAACAAAGGTCCATTCAGCCCACTTTGTGAGACCAAACTGACCTGCATCACCTCTGGGTCACCCCTCTAGCAAAGTTTCCTACGGTGGATATGGGACAACCTCTGACGAACACCTCATCATCCAAGGAAATTGCAACACGATCAATCTTCTATAAATCAGGAAAATCAGTCTCTTAGCCTTGAGGTTTTATCTTCCCGGGGGGCACATGCACGAGCCTCCTTTTCTATGTTCCAGTTCTTAGATTTAGCATTTTTTTTTTCCCAGCTCGATAGGACAAAGCATCCAGTGCACCCCCTTCCACCGGCGTACCATCCCCACTCACCTCTGCTGCAAATGCGAACGCTGGAAGCCCCCTCTCTTTGACCCGGGGGTTTCTCTGTTCCACCTGCTACCACCGATTCCCGTCGGTGACCACTGCCAACCGGGCAGTGGGTGATCCAGCCCCCGCACCCCAGGTCAGCACCTGTGATCTCCTACCGCACCCGGGCCCAACACTACAGACTGCTTTCCCGGGGGAAGCGGACTCTGAAATAGAATGTAATGAACAGAACTTATATTAAAGAGTTCTCTTGGTATCTACGCCTATGGAAGGATGGAGAAGGAATGAGGATCGGACAGAGGGAAATGTCTAGCTGTGACGAGGGCCCCCAAACAGGCTGTGGCAACCCCACTGTAACCCTTAGAGCTAGTTTGTTCCCGAATTGGGACCAAGATGGCCAGCCCTTTGTACCTCGGTGCAGACCAGTCACTGGATGTGGGCACCCGGGCAAGGGTGTGACATCGGGCAAGGTGGCGCTCTGTAGCTAAGGCATCCCGAAGGGGCAGACAGCTGAGGGCCGCCTGAGGACTGCATCCCTAGCAGAGACAAGAAGACCTTCCGTGAAGGAGGATCTGGACAGCACATGACGCTGTCCACTCCCTGGCCAAGGTCATCCAGGACATACTTGGCAAGGTGGAGCGACTCGTGACCACATTCAGCACCACTGCTTCTAGCTCTGGACACCAGGCTCCCGTGCTCACCCCTGCGGTCACTGGCCACAGCCGTGGGCAAAGTCGACCCCGAGGCGAGTGGGAAGTTCACTGGCATGGTGTTTCATGCCCCCACCGCCACTGGGTCTCATGGATCTGATCTGCTGTCTAGAAAAATCTGTCCAATACATCGACATCAAGAACAAAATGAAGCCCTGGGCCACACGAAGAACGAGTCCCCCTCCTGCATTTTTTTTTTAAGATTTATTTTATTTTAGTTTTTTAAAGATTTTATTCATTTATCTGAGAGAGAGAGAGACAGAGCACAAGCAGGGGGAGGGGCCGGGGGAGAGAGAGAAGCAGGCTCCCCAATGAGCAGGGAGCCTGACGCTGGGCTCGATCCCACGACCCTGAGGTCATGACCTGAGCTGAAACGAGTCGGACGCTTAACCAACTGAGCCGCCGAGGCGCCCCCCTCACCCCCTCACCGGCTCCTCTACCTTCAGGGCTGACATTACCTTTAACAGCACTGTGTCAAGCTCATTTCCTGGCATGACGATGAATTTGACTACAACCACCACATGGCAGACCTCATGGTCCACACAGCCTCCCAGGAGTTAAGAGCCCTGGCCACTAACCCTGGCAACAACCTTTCACCTTCATGGAGTCCCTGCCCCAACTCTGTCCCCAACACACTGAGAATTTCACATCGTCTGCACCAGGGGTTCGAAACGGGGTGGTTTTGCTCCCCGCAAGAGGCGTTTGGCAATGTCTGGTGCTATTTTGGGTCGTCCAGACTGACTGGTGGGGGGTATGCACTGGCATCTAGTGGGTAGAGGCTGCTCAACATACTACAGGGCACAGGAATGGCCCCGCTGTCCCTCCAGAGAAGGACCCAGCCCCAAACGCACTGAGGCCGACAAATTCCTATGCAGTTTCTAGCCCAGGTCCCTGAGGAAGGGGAAGGCCTTGGGCTCTTGCCCTCTTGTCCTCACCCATCATGCTGCCATGAAGTCCACGCCGTGCACATGGGGGCAGGACTGGGAAGGAAGGCTGGGAACGAAAGGTTGAGAGGGGAGGGCAGCAGATATCCGTGAGGCAATGTGGCAGAAACCGAGGGACCAGGGGGGCACTTCGTTTTTGCTCGCGAGTCCTGCCTATGCCCCTCACATTTACCCTTTGTGGGAAACCTGGAGGATATTTTGGCTGGAATGGTCCGTCGGGCTCATCTCATCCAACTCTCGTAAATCAGAGGTGAGAAAATGGCAGAGCAAACGGGTAGCCCAGAGAGGCCTGCTGGGAGTGGGGTGCCCAGCACTAACCCCTCCTTCCAGGCCCCGAGGGGGGACAGGCTTCCAGCAGCTCTGGGGAGCGGCTCTCGGTTACGTGGCGCATCCTACCACGGGCTCCTCTGCGTGGCCACCTGCTCGCTGCCCACGGAGCTGCCCACCCACCCCGTAGCCCGGCCTCCTGTCGACTCTGTTAAACGGTTTTCGAATTGGCAAACACACGTACATTCCAGGGAAACCAAACAGCTACGTGAGTCCATCCTGCCTTCCTTTTTTCCTGAACCAGCACCACACAGGAGGGCCTTCCAGCTCCAGGACAGGAAATAGCCAGCCTACCCTCAACCTGTGGGCCCCCAAGCGGGCAGCTGGGATCCTGGGGCCACCACCTCCTTGGATTTCTGGTTTAAACTGACATGCACCCCGGGATCTCTCAGCTCATCTCCATGGGAGCAGGAATGGAGAGTGAAGGGTCTGCGCTTCCCGGAGGGACTCCAAGGTCACCCTGGGAGTATGCTGGGGGGCCCGGTGTAGTCTAGACTAACTGGGGAGGAGATGGACGCCCTCCTGGGTCTCCCCGTGGCCCACCTGTCACAGGCTCTTTCCCCACAACATGTCTTGCAGGAGGCACAGGCGGTTGGGTCTCCAAACCCCCGAGCCTGTGAAGCGGGCTGTGCTCCAACAATCCACAAAATCCGCAGGAATGCAGATCAGCGGTCCCCTTCCTCTTTATAAAATCAGCCTCTGCATGGATTGTCCTCAAAGCCGGGATTCTTTAAAAGGCGTCACTTCCTGGGACGCCTGGGTGGCTCAGTCGGTTAAGCGTCTGCCTTCGGCTCAGGTCATGATCCCAGGGTCCTGGGATCGAGTCCCGCATCGGGCTCCCTGCTCCGCGGGGAGCCTGCTTCTCCCTCTGCCTCTGCTTCTCTCTCTGTGTCTCTCATGAATAAATAAATAAAATCTTTAAAAAATAAATAAATAAATAAATAAATAAATAAATAAAAGGCGTCACTTCCTGATGCTTAGCAGCTTGATAAAGAAATTAATTGGCGCGGGGGAGGGGGGGAGGACAGCACACCAAAGTAGGTATCTCTGTACAGAGCCTTTTTATTGAGATTTTTATATAAGCAATTTATCAACACAGGAAACCAGCCTCACTGCTCCAAAATAGCCGTGTAAGACGGTGATACCAAATGACAGCTCGTGCCCGCACAGGGCGGGTGATCGCAGGCGTGGAGCAGCGTCTCCCGTGGGCGAGGACTTCAAACGTGCACTAGTAAGCGGATACTGAGAGAGGGTGACACAGCCCCATGGCACAATCAATGCGAAGCGAGATCAAAACAAATGATAATTTCATAGGTACAATATCTAGATTTACAATATCTAATTCACCCGCTTCACCCTGTTGGGCAACGCACAATAGAAAACGGATTTCTTTCTTTAAGGGCGTGATGCTTGGCCAAGAGCATAGCGAAGACGTGGCCACACCGACGGTTTAATCACGTACGAGGGCATTTGCCTTTATGACCCCATCTTCCAAACCATTTTGCAACAGCGATGCGGTGGGGGCGCCGGGACGTCACGTTCAAAGGCCCTCCGCCTGGAAGCGGGGTTTTTAAACACGGCTGGCCCCCTGTAAGCAGCGCTGAGGACCGACCTCCCATTTAGTACTCGATACGTCAGGCGCAAGAGCCGAATCCCGGGGCGACGGCGAGACGGGAGTGCGGGGATTTGGCACAATCGGAGTAGGAAATGATGCTCTGCGGGCGGCTCTCAGCTCCAGGGGGAGAACGATCCAGAGGGATGTCTACCTGCCCTGTTGGCTTAGTCGGGGCCGCGGCTTTAAAACTGACATCAAGAGGGAATCCCACCGAAATGTGTTACTGAGATTCTTTTAGAATGCAGCCAGTCTGGGAGCAAGCATTTGGGGGTACCTGTCAACAAGCAGGAGGCCTTCTGAAGAGGTAGATGAAAGCAGTATTTCATGACAGGTGTGCTGTCAGACGTCGCCCAGGAAGCACACACGCCTCTCGGCACAGACCCGAGGATAAGCTTTTGTTGCAAACGGTCCATGGCAGTGAGGGGGGGATGTTCGCCCCACGTGGCTGTGCGCGTTATTTCCACTTCATTTTATGAAGCACAGAAAGGGCTGCCGTTTCTTTAAATAACAAACTATACAAATAAAAAGGAGCAGAAAGAAGGAATGTTTCTGACGAAAACAAACATTAAGGATTCAATAAATAATATAAAATGCTTTTGTGCTAAAATAGAACTCTGTTTTTTAATATATATATATATATATATATGTAGTTCGGCAATCTTTACGTTACTCAGAAAAAGCCAAATCTATTGTAATTAGTTAAAACATAGAAAAATACAATTTCACAACAGAACTTAAAAAATGGCCAGTGTTTAGCTTATAAACCACATATAATATATACATCATGGGACATAATCAACTGAGACACAGGGAATTAAATTTCAAGTCCTTTTGTAATTATGAGTGCACGGTTAGAAATAGTTCTCCATTCCCTACCCTTACATGAAAGACGTTTTATATTAGACAGAATAAAATATGGAAGCAGAGTTACCAGTTTTCAGAGATAATTTTGAGATCGTGGTATTAGAGAGTTTACTATAAGAATGTGAGTTGCTGAAACTTTAAAACAGTTTTTGTTTCTGTAAGTTTTTCATGAAATGCATGTACTGTTAACTCATTTTCTGGAGTGGGTGTGTGTGTGTTTCAATAAAGGTAATTTAACATTTGGGGTGCTACATTTACCGATCAATGCTCCCCCGGCCGCGTCCGTGAGTGGCCAGGCATCGGGCACCACGGGGAGGGCATCCCTGTCCCTTGGCAATAAAAGACCAGGTCTGTTAGTCTTTGAGGGTGAAAGAAATCTCAAGCCCATTACAATGTGAGGGAATCGTATTATTCCAGAGTTCGGCTTTCATTAGTTCAACAGGAAAAGAATTCTTTTTAAAATGTGGCCTGGGTCAAAAGAAAAAAAAATTCATATTCGTATGAATTTAAGTAATTGATGAATTCCAATCTCTAGAGTCAACCTTTCATGGGAGGGAAAATCATGTTAGATCTTTAGGGAAAAACGTTTTCGAAATTTCAACTATTAAAGCTCACTCTGGAAGTGGGCATGGATTAAACAGCAAGCCGGGTGTTGCTATTCTGGGGAGCCTTCTTGCGGTTCCAGTGGACGTGTGACAAAGGTCTGTGGCAGCCACAGGGCCCTGCAGGCGGCCACCCAGCCCCCGCACCTGGCCCTCCCAGTGGCTGCGAGGCGCGCACAGATGGGGGGTTAGCTCTGGGTGCCGGGCGCCTTCCTGGAGGGTGCTGGAGGGCGTGCAGGGCCGTGATGGACAGCTGATGGCCTATTCCTAAGTCCAGTGGCTCCATAATCGAAAATAAAGTGACCATGTCTCACAATCATTACTATTCAACTCCTGTTGTAAGGAGGGAAAGAATCAACCAACCCTAACTCAGTCATTTCCTTGGTGCTTGGTGTAAAGGGAGTGATTTTTTTTTTTTTTACTCGCAAGTTAAGGCCTTCCTTCCTTTGCCCCATTTCTACCACTGTTCTTGCCTGGGAGACACCCACTCCACCTGCCCTACAGCCCACGGCCCCCCAGCCACCACCTGTCCCAGACTCCAGTGAAGCCCATCTCCTCTCTGGGCACAAACATCAGTCCTCAGGCGTGCCGAGGAGGTAATTCATCAGGTGTCTCCGAATGACCCAGAAGCACTTCCCTGAACAAAATCACTGAGAAAAAAAAATCACATATGATTAAGTCCTACAGAATCAGTCTTCTCTTATCCCAGCACATTTCAAAGTACCTTTCATAGATCTACATCATGTGAAAAAGGGTCCGACTTCGAGAATCCTGTCTTTCTTCCTCATGTGAAAAATCAATTCCATCGACAAGTCAGATGCTGTATCGAATTGGCCCAACTACAAATTCTGAGTGAAATTTTTCAGATCATCAGAGAAAAGACCACCCTTTGATCTTTTTCATGGAGTTAAAGCTCGCTGTCGATGGGTAAAGGATGTTCTGTAATGGCCTGTGAGGGCCTTAAAACAATTGTTTCTGGTATCCATACGGCGTATTTCAAATCGCACGTCAAGCTAGGTCTTGCTTCAAACAGATGGTTGTGTGTTGTTGCGGGCTTTCCTGAGCGGGATGCTTGCTTTCCTCCACATCTGGCCCCTCTATTTCCACAAAAATTCTGAAACTGTCATGTCTGTGGATTGGCCAATCAGAGGCATGAGAAGCGCAACATGTGCATTAGCAGTAAAACAGCTGGTTTCTATAAGTTTTGCTGAAAAATCATACTTAAACACGATGCAGAAGGGAAAAAGCCCAACTCCCAACTCTGTTCCTCCTAAAGGGTGAGCTGCCATGAAAGGGCAAATGCACCGGAGAGAATATTTTCACTTAGAAAAATAACCTTGGATTGGCTGAAGTTTTAAATTTCTTCCATATACGTTGTAGCGCAGCTGAAAGTCATCTTTATTTTTAGACTTTGCTTTATTAATTCCCTTGATTTATGAAGTCAAGACATTATAACTTTATAAAAATAATATCAACTTTATCTTCTTCGAGTGAGAAAACGTGTGCTGAATTTTGTCCTTTCTCACGGTCTACACGTTGAAGGGCCAACCATCTAGGAACGAGGTGACACCCTTAAAACTTTCTGCAACAGATCTCTAGCACAGTGGCCTTCTTTGGCCTTGCAGGCACGAGGTGCTGGCACAGAAGGGTCCCGGAGGCGTCTTCCATGTGGCCGCGGAGACGCTGGCCCTATCAGATGGCTTCGGGGACAAGTGCAGGTAGCAGGCTCGCCAGACGAGACCCCAGAGCTTGAAATTAGGCTTGGGACAAAAGTGCTCTCAGGGTATTTCCCAATTCCTGTTTCCTTTCTAAAGGACAGATTAACCTCCGGTTCTACTCCAAAGATGGTATCTTTCAAAGAGCTGCGGGTTGGCGTGGCTAATGCCCTAGGTGGGAAATGGGAGAGGATAAGCTCAGACCCTGAAGGAGTCTGCGTCCTTCTCAACAGGAGGGTCTTGGCTCTGTCTGGCAGAGGCTTGGGGCACAGCAATTCCCGACCTGTAAATGCTCAGCGATGGGAGCCTGCGATGGGGCTGAGGACAGCAGTGACAGTGGTCATTAACCACAGCCGCGAGGCAGCTCACCCTTTAGGAGGAACAGCTATTTTTCTGCTGCTAGTGGTTTTTTTTAAAAAAACAGAAGTGAACACCATTCTTCCTGGCTTAAAAGGGAAGGCATGTAAAGAGTGCCTCCGTCCTCCCCTACTGGAAAGAGCAGAGTAGAACATGCGTGCTGATTTAAACCCCAACTGGTAGTTGAGATGGATAGTGGACCTCCACATTTCTTTTCTTCTCCAAAGTGACCCCTATGAAATAAAAAACTCTCAGTAATCATCTTCCAAACTCTCAAAATATAATTTCATTAAGAAGTACTCACTTTCCCAATGAACACAGTGCATGGAAATCTGGAATCAGTAAAAATATCGAGGGCAGGATGCAGATAATGATGATGCTATTTATATTGTTAGTAGTTAACTTAGAAACACACAAGATTGCACTAAGAATAAGACAAATATGTGGACTTTAAAAATTATTGTTATTATTTTCAGTCTGGTGACAGGACTTCACTGGGAAATACACTGGTTCATATAGCCCAGCATAGCCCAGCATTTATTTGGGGCATGAAAAGGGCACAGAACGCATCGTGGGAGAACCGTGGGGAGAAGAGAAGCCCCCGGGATTAGGCAACAGGCCTTCCCGCCCCACTGCTGTCACAGCGTGGGACGACCCACCCGGGGCCAAGTACCACTCACTAATGACGGGTGAAGGATGACACGGAAGTCAACAAACACAGTTAACTCATTTCAACACATTCATTCTTCAGCATTCTTTTGTCAGTAAAATTCATTTTAAATTATACTACAACGTGAAACAGAGCAATTCTTTCCTTCCTTTACACATCCGTTATGGATATGTGTCCCGAGGGCAGGCAGAAGGAACCAGAATGACCCTGTCCTATAACTGCTTATTGTTGGAGCCCAAGACAGACTCACCCCCAAGCGTCCGTGCGCACCCAGACACGTGAAAGTGCGATATGTTTATTTGAAGATTTTTGAAAATCACTGTTGCCCTGAAAGTTAAAACCCCGCTGCCTGTCCTTCGGAATCCCTGTGAAGCCTTCCAATGGTCCACCGTTGAACGCCGTCAGTCATGAGCGACTCCCAAGTCCTCTGAGGGCATGCTCCCTCTGTTCCCTGTCGGAGGCAGGCGGGTACCTGGGTGGTGCCGCACACCCGGCGGGGGCCCAAGGGCAAGCTTCTGAGAAAGCATCTTCAGCTCGCCACGCGGGGCATCAAGAAGTCGGTCGGTGCTGCAGTGCACGGAGGAAACGCGTGCTGACCTCCCGTCCCCCAGGAGCGCGGAGTGGACACGTGTGAGCCCAGCAGAGGACACAGGGCAGCGCTCGGGCCATCCGGCACCCGCTGCCACAGAGGGCTGCACTCCATCTTGGCAAGTCTAAGATATGTTTGATATCAGACATACAAACTGAAGTGATAAGGAGGAATCATTTCAAGTTCTAGGTTCACGTCTACCCAAACAAGTGTGTAAGAAAGGGAAAGAACTTTCGTTTCTTTCTTCAGTAGTTTTGAGAGTGGACAGATGTCATGCGCAGGAGGCACTCAGAAGGGGAGGGAGGCCGGCCCGGGCCGGACCACGGTCACAGCTCCTGTTAGGAGCACCTCGGCGTCCTGGGTCCTCCCAGCCGTGGAAGGGCCCCAGGGACAAGAGGACCGAACCTCTGACCCCCGGACTTCTCCAAAAGACTCCCTCTCAAGGGTGGAAAACCCCCGGTACGGGCTTCCTCGAGGCCCCGTCTCCCCAGGACCCTCCTGTCCCGGGCGTCAGAGGCCGTTGCTGTTCCTGTGACAGAGGGGAGGCTTCGAGAGCTCAACCACGCTGGACCGGGACTTGTTGAGGAACTTGGGGGCGCGGCGCAGGAGTCGCTGAGCCTCTGTAAATGTCTCGGTCAGCTCCTTCTTCCACTGCACAAACTCGGGGTCGCTCTGCACGGACACACAAAGGGAGAAGTTGCAACGGGCGCGCACGGCTGGCCAGCAGAGTGGTGCCTCTGGTCATGACCGTGCCACCCCGCCTTCCGGCGCGCAGCGCTCCGCTGAACTGTGGGCCATGCGGGAGCAGGGCCAGGCTGGCAAGCCCTGCAGGGGACCCCCTGAGCCCCACCCGGAGAAGCACTGATTCGTTCAGAGATCACCTCCGATTTCTGATTTCTAAAACAGCTCAAGTCTATACAGTTATGCCTAAGGAGTTCTGGCTGATGAGCGAGCGCGTCACGTGTGCAGTGGAGGGATGCTTGTTAAACACACACCTCGGTTATCTACTACTGGTCTGTCTCTCTAAATACGCTCTCGTGCACATGCGCACACACACCCACACACACTCCCCCCCACCCATGTGCACACCCACACCCTACACACACCCCCACCCACATGGACACACACACATCCTATACACACACACACCCATGCACATCCACACGCCCCCCCCACACACACTCCCCTCACCCACATGCACACCCACACCCTACACACACACCCCCACCCACATGGACACACACACACACACACACACACACACACACCCCAGTACCCCAGAGGAATTAAATTTGGGCTATAATAGAACTTTGGAGACAGAAAGATGGCATGTCCCTTGAGAGAAGTCACTTTGGTATCTTGTGTTTATTTAGACATGCAAGCCCCAACCTCGAACATGCTGAAAGAGAAGAACTGGGAGAGCAGCTAACAGACCCCTACTGAACACTGATCAGGGTTCTCAGACAGGGCAGTCAGATTATTCCACGTACCTCCTCTCCTGCCATTTTCTGACGTTTGTTCCTATAACAGTAACGGTTAATTTGCTGAGACCCTTGTGCCCCGGGGCTTTCCTGCTACCTAAGCGACAAAGCACGGATTCAAGAAGCTGCTCCATACCCAGGCAGCTGTGTTCGCGGGAGACGCACACAGTTGCTCGAACTTTCGCTTACGGGGAAAAAGTGTTTTAAAAACCTGAAAAACTCACCTCACACTGCAAGACAAATTGCTTCCCTCCTTTTATCCTCAACAAAATGCACTTTTTGTCTTTAATCTGAGTTTCTTCCACAGACAGAATCTGTTCCATTGTCAGTAAATTTTGCTAGCCATAAAAAAAAAAAAGACACATTACTTCACATTATCTCCTGATTTCCTAAGTTAAAGTAATAAATAATCTGGAAAACTATCAGCTTAGGAAAAGTTAAAAAAAAAAAAATCAGCCTTTCCCTTTCTCTGATGATGTTCTAGAAGAGAGGGGAATGGCTAGGAAGGGACATGCACAGAATTCAAATGACGGCATCTTGAAGGAAATGGCGAAGGACGGACTGTCTCTGTAAGACAGCAGCACGGCTGTTCCCTCGACACAGGATCCATTTGGGAACGGCTGTGACTCGCACGTGTCCCTCCCGTGTCGCACGCTCCCCTGAGTGCTATCGACCGAGCTGGGAGGAAACAGCGAAGTGCTGTGCGACATACATGAGCCGATGGGGTGCGGCGGAGCTCCTGACACGGCAGCTCGGGAAGGGTCTGGCAATGTTGGCTGGTGAGCTAAGGATATTTTGAAAGAATGATATCAAAAGGATGCTATAAATACAGGCAACATCCTTAAAAGATGGTCACGCCAGGTCTAGAACACGACTGCTTGCAGTGAACGTTACAGTGTCATGAGTACCTTACCATTTTATGTTTTTTCGGATAAATACTCCAGGACTCCTAAATGAAAAACACCACCATCATAAATGCTCATTTCTCTGTTTCCTGATTTATACCTATGAATCCATCCATCCATATACACTAGGCCGCTCTCAAACAGAACATCGAATGCTGACTTTTAAAACCAAGCTACTGGGGCGCCTGGGTGGCTCAGTCGTTGGGCGTCTGCCTTCGGCTCAGGTCACGATCCCAGAGTCCTGGGATCAAGCCCCGCATTGGGCTCTCTGCTCAGCGGGAAGCCTGCTTCTCCCTCTCCCACTCCCTCTGCTTGTGTTCTCGCTGTCTCTTTGTCAAATAAATAAATAAAATCTTAAAAAAACAAAAAAGCTACCTACTATATCCGATGTTCAAAAAAAGGGAAGATTTTCTTTAAGTTTTCAAATATCCTGAAAAGCTAGATAACTTCCTTTCAACGCACACCACGGTGACTGTCCAGTAGACGGCAGACTAAAATTGGCCCTGGGACAACATGGGTTTGAACTGTGTGGGTCCACTTCTATAGGGATTTTTTTCCCCGTAAATACAGTACAGTTCGGTAAATGTATTTTCTCTTCTCCCTGTGATTTTTTTCTTTTTTTTTAAAGATTTTATTTATTTATTTGACAGAGAGAGATATAGCAAGAGAGGGAACACAAGCACGGGGGGGTGAGAGAGGGAGAAGCAGGCCCCCGTGGAGCAGGGAGCGCCGTGTGGGGCTCAACCCCAGGACCCTGGGATCGTGACCTGAGCAGAAGGCAGATGCTTAACGACTGAGCCACCCAGGCGCCCCTCTTCCTTGTGATTTTCTTAATAACATTTTCTTTTCTTTAGCTTACCCTATTGTAAGAATACAGTATATAAGTCATGTCACACGCAAATTCTGTGTTAACCCGCTGTTCATCACTCAGCCTTCTGGTCAACAGTAGGCTATCAGCAGTCAAGTTCTTGGGGGGAGTCAGAAGTTACCCACGGTTTTCGACTGCATGAGGGGCCAACACCCCTGACCCCCATGTATAAGGGTCAACTGTAAATGTGTAATATGCCCAGGGACACTTATTATCTGGAAATATTATATATTCTATAATAATATATACGGATTACAATTTGTGTGTTGAGTTCATATATTTATAAAATACAATACATATGACATAATATTACACATTATATTATATAATACCAGCACCTGAGTTACAACTCAGGACCCCCAAAGAGACTTACTAATAGCAATTCAGAGCCTAGACGCATTAGTCTGAGGAAATGAGCCCCATGGCACCAGCAGCGGTGAGAAGTCTTATTTATCTGAAAGGAACGTGCTGTGCGGTGGCAATCACTATAATTAAATAGCAATTTACCAATGGGGATTTATTATTTTTAGTTATTTATTTTCAAGGATTTTATTTACTTATTTGAGAGAGAGAGAGAGCCTGCAAGTGGGGGGAGGAGGAGCAGAGGGGACAGGAGACTCCGCACTGAGTGTGAAGCCCGACATGGGGCTCGATCCCACGACCCTGAGATCATGACCTCGAGCCGAAACCAAGAGTTGGACACTTAACCGACTGAGCCACCCAGGCGCCCCTTTACCAACGGGGATTTAAAAAACACATTCCAGGGCGCCTGGGTGGCTCAGTTGGTTAAGCGACTGCCTTCGGCTCAGGTCATGATCCTGGAGTCCCTGGATCGAGTCCCGCATCGGGCTCCCTGCTCGGCAGGGAGTCTGCTTCTCCCTCTGACCCTCCTCCCTCTCATGCTCTCTGTCTCTCATTCTCTCTCTCTCAAATAAATAAATAAAATCTTTAAAAAAAAAAAAAAAAAAAAAACACATTCCAAAATCGAACAAACAAGATTAGAGGTTATTTTACACTTCTGACCACCGGACAATGGATGGGCAGTATTCTGACACATCCAAGACATCAACTATGTTTTTGACATTCGGGACCCACTGCCCTGCTTCCTTGGCCCCAGAGGACTAGCCATTCCCTCCCCAGGAGCAGAAGTATGCCTTCTGCTTGGACGGCCACCTCTGGACGAGCCCTCCACTCCCCACACAGCAGGTGCTGAATAACGGCTACCTGCCTGGCTTCGAGGGACAGTGTGGATTCAAAATGTCTTCTTACCTTGTTCACAAACACTGGTCCTCAAGAAAGGACCTGAGGGGGCAGTGGTATCTTCCTGCCCATGCTATGGACGTCACTTAAACTTTTCCAACAAAACAGAGACCAAAGGAAGTGTTTGGCGACCTCGGCTGTGGGCCCAGCATCACTTAGCTCATTTCATTTGAGCCTGACCGGGGGCGGGGGAAGCATGTGAAGGGGCGACTGAGCACAGGCAGACCCACAACTGTCGTGCTGTGTCACGGACGCCAGACCTTCTTCTCTGAGCTCTGGATTCAGTCGCCTCTGTCTGACTCCAACGTCCTGGATTTGTTTTTTTGTTTTTTTGTTTTTTATCTCTTTTGATCTCCCCAACTACTCTCCAGCCTCCTTCAAACCTGTTTTGACCTCACATTCTATTTTCAGACGTTACAGAATCCTTCTTTGACTCTAAGTTTAAAAGTTAGAGTTTGAACACCAAAATCTCATGTGCACGAGTTTAAATAGATACCCAGAGCTTAGCGGGCTATTTTAGAAGACATGCCAGCCATCTGAACGAGCCATGTGACACTGAGAACCCTGCAAGTCCGTGCTGGGTGGGCCGCTCTGGACTTACCCGGGACTCTCCCTCTCCTCTCCATTCAAGTCTGTTCGGAAAGAGGTAAAAATACCGACGCTGCCATTGAGTCAGGAACGGGTTCCCCAGCTTCAGCATGTACCCGTGCATGATACAGTCCTTCCCCAGAGCATAATCTGAGCAATATAAAATAACCGCAAATTAAATGGGCTCGGACACAGATGGTCTATGTTCTTCTCAGAAACAAACAAATAAAAAAGAATGACACACTCTTTGGAAAAATCAAATTTCTATGAATGGAGGACATTATGCAAATCCTTACCTCCGTTTTGAGACCCAGGTGAGCTGGGGATCGAAAGAACAGGTCTCCGCTAACATACTGAATGGCTGTTTCTCAATATTCGGATACATTCGTGATGTTCCCTCATCGCTCAGAGAGGGCACAGGTTTGTTCCCAAACTATTTTTTCATTATGTGTAATAACAAGAATTGGAGATTAGAGAGGAATTCAATTCAGGCTATGCCCAAAGTACCTTTGCCTTTATGTGGGACTGGGGTTCTCCACTCAATCCCATAAATAATAGTAAGGCGCTTACCAAGCAGCCAAGGTAACACAAGGCTCAAAACTGGTTATTCCTTAAGGCTATATTTATCCCTCAAATATATGGTTACCTAGACAGACTGAGCTAATTCGGACTCATGTTAAGTCCTGATCATATTGTTAGAGTGAAGTACTACCTCTTTTTTTTTTTAAAAGGTTAATTTTAAGTGACTGGCTCTGCTTTCTTTCTTTAAAGGCTTTGGAGACCATGCTAAAAATCATTCATTCACTCCTCCCCTCATTCATTCAACAGCTATTCAGGGAATGCCTGGTATTGGGCATGTTCTGGGCGCTCTGGATTCCGCAGGGCTACATGGCAAGAGACAGAACTCTCGCCCTCAGAGAGCTAATGTTCTAACAGGAGACCCAGACGGTAAACAGATAAGCAATACCCACACTGTCCCGCATACAGGAGGGAAAAGAACCAAGGAGGGAGGGGACAGGTGATCCGGTGGGCTCCCCAGAGCTGTCATTTTAATGCAAAAGTGTTTACACGGCTTAAGTATATGGAAGGTAGAAGCCTTGCAGGTTTACCTCAGAGACCTAAGCCTAGACTGTATTGTTCTGTAAGGTGACTCCTGAGATCTTCAACCAAGAGCCCAGTGATGTCCAAATCAATCATTTAAACATGAAGATAAATTCATTAACTTGCTAGATGCTCTAACTGCAGCTCTAATTAAAAGGATGCACTTCGATAAGGTCATTAAGGTATACTTATTTTTTTCTAGGTCCAATTTGTCAAGATTCTAGTGACATCATGACCCTCCCTGGAGCAAGCTACCATTGACGTAAAAAAGTAATTTCTCGTGTAAAATTTGCTACAGCCAACAGTCCAGAGTGATGTCAATGGATGCGCTGTCTAAGGAACAGCTTAGAAATGAAGCCCCTCTCCCTGCAGAGTGGAGGTGAGCACAGTTGCGGGGCCACGCTGTTCCCTTGGGGTACTCAGGCAGCTTTTACATAAGGAGGAAGCCACCCGGGCGCGGGCACATGTTTCTGAGCAGGTGATAAACGCTACTGGGAAATGAGAAATGATGGGCATGACCGAGCAGCCTGCATGAAGCTGCCCCCATTCAAGTAACTTATTCACACAAAGGAACTGGTTCTGGTCGGTCACTCTTATCATATAACGTTGACCTCAGAAAAGTCTTTGCCTAGACGTAAAGTGAATCATAGCATCGTCCTCAACCACAGTACATTTAAATATCCAAGATCCATTAAAATCTTAGGAAAATCGAGAGCGACAACATTTGGTGAATCAAGAATGGCCGACTGGTTTAACACCGGATGTTACACACTCCACTTTGGAAATCCCAACAGGGCACTCACATGTTGTAACTAAAAATGTGGTCTGGCAATTCCTTAATGCTGTTTGTAAAATAAATGTCATTCTATCCATTTATAGCTCTGGACAAGGGACATGCATGCTAACTTCCTCACCAGAGCCAACTACCATATACTTTGCCAGGCCCAATGAAAAATGAACATGCAGGCCCCTTGTTCAAACATGATTAAGAATGTCAAGATGGTGACAGCCAGTGGGGTGCCCTAGGAGGTGGCCCAGGTCACACGCCCATGAAGCCGGGCCTGCTCCCGGCACGGTAATATTCAGGCTTCAAGGAAGACACTTGCCAACTGGCTCTAGACGCTCCGAGGTCAGAGGACACACTGAACACACTGCTGCTGACTACCTTAATTTACATGTTGACTGAAGACTGAAATACTACACTGAGCTTTTCCAAGCCACATACCACTAGTTAGGGCATCGCCCCTGCCACTCCTGGAAAGTACTTTATGACCCAAATACTTTCCTGGCTTTACAAGACATTTTTTAAAAAATTCATTGCATTGAAAATATTTTGAGACATGCTGGCTATTTTACCTTCTTCGTGTCCAAGTTGCTTATTTTTAGCTCTCTTTCTGGCCTCAATTTTATCCGTGTCCGCGTTCACTGCGTCATAAACTGTTTCTGCCACTTCCTGCTGCCAGCGCTCCGAGATCAGCAAGGGGAAGTTCTTGTAGAGATCTTGGTCGCAATCAAGAAGCTTATTATTTTAAGAGATCAAGATAGTTATGATTTAACATACTTAGCAAGGCAACAGATTCAGAAGTACTCTAACCGTACACGGGAAGATAACGGAACAACGGCACACAACCCTTCAGAGACGGCTCGGTCGCTGTCACAAACGTCGGCTACTGATAACCATGCAGCCGGGCTCCGCCAACGCGCCGTGGACAGCACCTCACGTCCAGTCCCACGTCAGGGAAGATGCAGCCCGTCCTCTCATACCATCTTCGTTACCTTTTCGCCAATGAAAAACTAACCCGTACAGGGCTTTATTTAAAGTACAAAAGGATCCCACCACAAAACAGAATGTCAAGGATGGCGAGGAGACTCTATTTGCAAAAGTAGGAAATTATATCCTGTACTTTGAGAAACAATTAAAAGGGAGAAAGTAGGAGGGTTTTCTCACCACCCTCGATTCATCTGAAAAGTGAGATGAGAAGAAGGGAGAGGAGGCTGAATTTTCCATTCATTCCATGAACCTTCCAACCTTCCACGAACCCAGGGTAACAGCGCGATGAAATGCACAACCACGGCGCTCAGGAGACATGGGGGGTTTAGGCAGCTTCGCCTTTAAGAGGCACTGGGGTAAAAATTACACTTAATGATAGCATTTGTCTTCCAAACTACTACTCAAAATCCTTCATTCCTCCCCCTGAGCTTAGAGGCCACACTCTGAAAATGAGCAAAGAGAATGATTTTATGCCACTGAGCTACATGCAGAAAGGTGAATGATGTCACTGAAAGAAAGGAACACATCTGTCATTCAAAAGCACAGAACTCTTCAGAAACTTGATTTGCTTGCTCCTTTGCCTGAGAGATAAGTACTGGATAGATTATTAGAACAGGCAAGTTATTTACAAGAAAAAGAGCAAGAAGAGGCACTTGCGCCCAAGACTTCAGCAAATCGATGAAACACGGAGGGTTCTCCAACTGCCCTTAGTGACCTGTTACGATCATGTGTTGATTTTAGGATCGCTTTGATTCTCAGAGCCTTCCTTTCCTCTTTTGGCTTCCTTCAGAAGCCCAGGCTGAGCCCAGAGCTGGAATCCTCAGTGGCTCAGAGCCTGAATGCTGGAGGCGCGTGCCCAGCCGCGCGTGAACGTGCGTGTGTGTGTGTGTGTGGTGGGGTGGGTGCTAGTGCACCAGGCCACAGGGTCACCCTGTGATCCGGGACGGATTCTGAAGGCTTTGCCAAAGTAAAAACACACTCCTTTCCAAAGTAGTTGCTCGGAAAGGGCCAACTCTGCCTTGTATACAAACCGTTCTACTTCCTAGAATTTCAGAGAGCCTTGACTTTTTAGGACTTAGCATAAGTTGTTAAAAATGAGTAAAACAAAGAAGAAAATCTGTACTTATCTGAGGTGCACTTTTTTGTTGTTTTTGTTCTTGTTTTTTAAAGAACAGTGTATAATTTGGGCTGCTTTTTTAAAGGTAAAGAATGCATGGTTTCTTGAGATGCAGACCCTCTGGCTGGACAAGGCTGCCCCAGGCTCCTCATTTCCCGCTGGGCCCTGGCCACACGCCCCTTCTTGTTCTGAGCGTGCTCATCCTCAGCTCTGGTCACGAAGAACGAAAACCACATTGACAGAACCTCCTCGCTGAAGCATGGATGACACTCCAGGAGGCTTAAAGCAGCTCTCTCTTCTACCTCACAGAAATCTGGGCGTCAAAACCAGTCACAGGTGACAAAACCAAGGCGCGAGAGGTCACCCGAAGTCACTCAGCAAATAAGGGCAGATTTGAGCCCAGTCTGTCTGACTCCAGAGCCGTGATTATGGTTAACAAAATTTAAAGTACGAGAAATCTCTTTTTAACATCAAAAATGTCTGTGGGCTCCCACATCACAGCCGCTTCATTTTTAGCACCCTTTCGTGGACGGTAGTACCTCTGCTGACAAAATTCTATTGTGACAACAGTAATCCTTTTAAGCGACTTTGTGAATGATCTTTCCCCAGAGCACGGCTGCACAGCGGTGCTTCCACGCCTGCCGCGTGCTGTCTGTCCAGGCTGCAGACCACACCTGGCAGCGCGCACGTCGCGGCACTGGACACGCTGCGGCCCCTGGGAGAGCCACTGCGCCAGACCACAGAAGTGGCCTTAGCCCCTCCACCTCCTCTTCGCCTCGGCCTCCCCTCCTGGGAAGCTGGTCCTGGGGGCACCCCGATCGCCCCTCCTTCCTGACACTGCCAGTTCCAACCAGCTGCCATTCCTCGGGTCCCAGTGCGCCTGGCCTCTCATGGGGTCTCCTGCAGCTTCCCTCCTCCCCAGCCGCTCACCCACCACTTCTGTCTCCAGGCCCTGTTGGTTCCAGTTCTGTGTGTCCCTGGCCACGGCTCCTCACAGGGTGTGTGCTTACAGTGCCGCAGCCTTCTGGAGGGGGAGCTGCTTGGTGGGAAAAGTGGGGGGGGGCTTACACAACCAGGGTATAAGGAGGCAGCTGAGAAAAGATGGGGAGGTCCTGGGGGACGCTGAGAAGGTGGGGGCAGATGTGAGCCCGGCATGTAGTGATACACTCTGACTTAGCAGCCTGAGGAGGATGATTTTCCCTCATGACTCACTGTCTGTAATTATGCCTTGTCTACTGGGAAACATAATGATATGAACAAAAGTTTGAAAAATGCAGAGAATTATATAAAAAAAAAAAAAAACCACAGTGATTATTTCACTTTTGATTGACAAATGCAGAATGACTCATGCTGTTTGCTCTTTTCATCCTAACACAGAGAGGTCTGAAAACTTAAAAGGATTAAGACGGCTGGCTCTTCGGCCCATGGCAAAGTGTGTTCGCTGTCACAGTTGTTTCTTCTCTGCCTCATGTAAGTTCGAGTTCTATTCCAATCACAAATATATCCAAATCCGTAAGAAACTGACCACTTACCAGGTTGTCAAACAAAATGATTAGTCCACAGAAAGCTTTCATCGTTTCTAATTTAGGTCCTTGACTTCTACATTCTTCCAATATATAGGTATTCACTGGTAAGTTACATTCCACCAGCAGGCCAATGCTAAGACAATCACTCAGTTTGACAGCCAATAAAAAGCCTCCCCACCCTCCAAAACACCCAGGGCGAACATCACATGTGTACCTTGATGCCCTTGGTATCCTCTTCATCAAATGAGCCAATGTCAAAGGCATCAGCAGCATTGACTTCTCCCCGGGGAGGAATCAAGGGTGGAGGGTACTGGAAGATCCAAAGAAGCATGCTTCAGTTATCAGATCACCTTACGGCCCATCCCGACCTACGGCTCTACAATGAGAACACTGTGAGCACCACTGTGCTACACGCTGATCATTCCAGCCAAGCTCCTACACATCACAGCACATCTTTCACAAATGAGCCTGGGCATGGAACAGCCCTAAAAGAAGACCCCAGATTTTAGAGAAACTTCAGGGGGAAAAAAAAAGATTCACGTCCAAGGTCTTAAAGCATTATTGAATATAATTAAGTCTCAAGACTGCACATCCCGCCAGCTCAACTTTAGGAAAACACCACGTCTCAGACAACAGGGCACCACACTGCACTTGCTGGAGCCTTAATGTGCGGGGAGGCCAGAGGGAGCGCTCCACACCCACAGAGGTGCCCAGCCGACACCAACGGAGCTGGAGCCCACTCCCTGGTTCACAGCGGGCAGGACTAACAGAGCATCATCCCTCCACTGCGAGAGATGATGCAAAAACGAATCCAAGGCTGATCCACATTTAAAAAAACCCTTTAATTTGGGGTGTTTTCCTGAACTCATGGGAATATAAAAAAATATCTTAAAATAAGGGAAGGGATTCTGTTGCTATCCAATCATATTGATCCTTAAGTTGTATGGGGCTGGGTTAGAAAAAGTATAAGATTTGTGACCCACGTTTCTCATACATTTCTATAGAGATCTTTATGAAAATACAGTCACTTTTTGAGATAGGAAGTCAAAAAGATGAGTGAAAGCTAAAAACATCTCAGTTATAGGGACATTTGAATTAGATAACAACTCCGTTTCGGTATTTATTAATGTACACTGCAGATATTTTGAAAACTTTTAAACTAGGGAGACAGAAAAGTCAGCCCAGAGGGAGCTGGCAGCAATGGCAGCCCATGGGTAGAAGAGCAAGAAGGACTCACACTGCAGCCTGGGGAGTCTGGGGGCGGGGCTTGGGGCGGGGCCAGGGCGGGGCCAGGGGCGGGGCTCAGGGCGGGGCCCTGGGGAGTGGACCCAGGAAGTGGGGGACAAGAGGGAGCATAGAGGTGGTGGTGCCCAGTGTGGGGTTCCAGACAGAGTACCTTCTGTAAGTAGACTTGCTGCCAGTCGATGCCTTTGAAAAAGATGTGTTCCTTTACTTCTTGTGCCCTGTGGAGGAGGCACAAAGGTGGTAAGGGTGCGTTTGCAAACCTAAGGAGTATTTTCCAAAAACTGTCTCCTAGTAAGAACACAGAGGAACGACCATTTTCAGTTCTTTAAGTAAGCAAGTAAAATATGCTTCTTTCAAAGCAACACAGGAAACACTGGATGTTTAGAAATACTGTATGCGGAAGCTAGGAAGATTATCCCATATGGTAATTTATCGGGGACGCATATTCCAGTTTGAGAGAACCTAGGAGTTGTCACAGATAGAGAGATACACAGGATTCTGTTGCCAGGAGAACAAATTCAAATGAGAATCAAACTAGAGATCTCCACATTGAGGAGATTTTCAGCAAATGTCTATGTGGCATGTTAGATCAAACGGTAGGCATATGAAGTACCAAATATGAATTCAGAAGCAAACTAGAAATCTAGGAACGTAGCGTATGCCAAACCTCCTCATAAATTGAAGAAACAAGTTTTCCTGGAGACCACCCTTAAAGCTCAGTTTATGCAGAAGAGAAGGGGCTGTATACCCGGAGGAAAGCCTACCCAGGGAAAGCGCATGGTCGCCGTGCCTGCCAGGGACCCTGCCCCCAGGCCTGCCCTGGGTCCCCCAGCCCTGTCTCCTGTAGCAGAGCCCCAAGGGCTGGTTCTTGGCCCCCTTCCTCTGCTATCACTCCTTCGGTAACCTCACTCTGCCAGGCCTTTAAGTGACCCGTACCTGCAGACAAGCTCTCAGATCTGTGTCCCGAGTGCTGACCTTGTCCTGCACGCCAGGAGGCCCACCCACCCAGCGCCTACTTGGAGTCTCCACTTGATGGGGCAAGAGGTCTGTAGAACTGCTGCATTACTCCCACACCTTGTTGTCTAAGGCCAAAGAGCCGGCTCACCCCCGATGCCCCACTAACCCCTACACTCCATAGCCCACCCCTCGGCAAGTCCTGGGGCTGACTTACTGCCTCCAACCCTCACCGAGATCTGATTCCCAGTGGGGGCGGCAGGGTCTTTGATCATGGAGGGAATGCTAAATGTCCCGCCACCACTGCCACCGTCCAGGTCCCCACCCTGCTCCCCGAATGGCCCTAACTGCCCCCCTGCCCCAGCCTGCCCCCCAGCCACACAGCCCACAGCCCCACCTGCCCCATGCCATGCCCACATCATCTTTTCAAACAATCTCCCTACACCCCTCCCCAAGACTCTCCAGAGGCCTCCTGTTGCACTTACAGCAAAGTCCAGGGACACGGCCTACAGGACCTGCCTGAGCCCACCACCTCTCTGACCTGCTCTTGACCTCCCTCTCCTGGCTCTCCAGCCTTCTTGCTCTTCTGCATCATGGAAGCTTAATTCCCCCTCAAAGCCCTACCCTCACTGACCCCTCTGCCTGGAGTCCTTCCCCTCTCTCCTCCCAAGGCTGGAGTCTCAACGACAACACTGCCTTATTTATCTCATTCATGCTCTTCTCTCGGTCTGAGGTCATCTTACTTACTGGATCGTTTCTATAATGTCATTCACCCCCACCCAATATAAGCTCCAAGATGGCAGGGCTGTGTCCACCTGTGTGTAACTGCCTCAGCCCCAGCAGTTAGGACCGTGGCTGACACTCAGGGAGTGCTCAGTAAGTGTTTACTGAATGAATGAATGAAATCTAAAGCAAAGGGTGTCCCTTTGCATTTTGCATTTGCTCCTTCCCAACAATTGCTGAAATGATGGAAGAGGAACACAGAGACATAAATGCACCACAAAGAGGGACGGGGAACCATCAGCAGACAGGATGGGCGTGGACGCAGGAGCCGTGATTGCTGGCAGGAAATAGCACAGCTACTGGCCAGGGGACAGAGGTGCTGAGCTCCAGGCTCAACGCCATGTGTGTGGAGGGGGGTGCGGGAGGGGGGAGGGGGAGGCATGCACTGAAGACAGCCTGAACTCTTCGTGCATGCGCGTGCGCACGCGCACACACCATACTGTCTTCCTCCATATCCAACCCCAAAATGCCTGCAGCTACGTGTTTATTCTAATGGAGTTGGGGGAACCTCTGAAAGGTTCTATTTTGAAGAAATTAAGCCTGCTAAAGATTTTAAAAAGCAATCAAAGGAAGGACTAGAGATTTAAGCCCACAGAAAGTAGAACAGAATCAAAGCGAAGATACAGGGAATACACAAGGTCAGAAGCATTGATGACCATTCTAGAAATTCCAACAGCCACCTAAAAGGAGTTCTACGAGCTAACCAAGGAAATGGAGGAGAGGGATTGTCAAATAAAAAAATAACAGTATTCCCCAAGCTCAAGAAAATGAGCCTCCACAGTACAAGGAACTATCGGAACCTGACATGAGGAGTGATAACTGGGCTCCATGACCAGCTTTACTGCACACAATAAAGCAATATATCCCCAAAGTTCTGGGGGAAAATCATTATCGATTTAGAATTCTGTATCCAGCCAAAATATCAGTCAAGTTTGAGGATTACGGGAAGGCATTCTGGATATCTAGCAGATAGAAAGCAAGTATAAGACAGTAGCCGACCAGTTACGCGTGAGAGAAAACCAGTAAGAACCTGATCAGGATATTGAACTGCTATCACTGCAAACCTAATTAGTAAAACGTCACCAAATGAACTGCGAAATATCAGGATTCGTTTCCACCATCAACATGCTCGATTTTTAAAGTTAAAAAGTTAGCGACTCCTTCAAGTCGTTTATTACGAAACACAAAGGACAGCACACATATTTCCCATGTGATTTTTCTCCCCCGCCTCGGGTCAAAATGGGAGATTTTTAGGGGCTAGGAATGATTTGTGATGTACTGGAACTAACTGTTAGGTGCCCCGGGTGACGATCCTCAAGAGCTAAAATAACAGCCTACCCGCCTCCGTGGCAGCCGAGCCGCTTACTGGCGTCTCTCTGGAGCAGGCCTTCTAGGAGGGACCGCAGTTCTGGCGAGAAGGCCTCTGGGAGTTCCACGTTCTGGGGGAGGAAAAAACAACAAGATTTCAAAGATGCCCTCCTGGAAACAGGGCCCTGATGCCCAACCAGACCTAAAGGCCATTTCTTGGAAAAGGACAGTGTTAAAAACTGCAGATTCATTGTGAATTAATATTTACTCTAAAGAAACGTGAAACTGTACTAGTCACTTTCTTTTTTTCTTTTAAGTAATCTCTTTGCCCAACGTGGGGCTCGAACTCACAACCCCAAGATCAAAAGTCGCACGCTCCACCGACTGAGCCAGCCATGCAACCCAGATAACTAGTCATTTTCAATGTCAATCAGTAGGCTGGGGCCAGGTCCGGAGAAACAGGTCTCCCCACTCTTCTGCGCCTCAGTGATTTTTCCTTTTCTTTGATCTCCTTACTTTTAGTTTTTGACTTTCTGGATCTCTTTCTTACTGAGGGGTGACAAACCTTGATTTCTGCCTTGGCATCTATTTCCACTAAATTGCCAGTTAGGAATTCTAGGAACTGTATCTCCACTCATTTGTTTTTAAGAAAGCAAATTTTTACACTGGTTGTTAATGGAATGAGATGTGAAAATTATAATGCAAATAAGAACAGAGTTTTTAGGGGCGCCTGGCTAGCTGGGTAAGTCGGTGGGGCATGTGACTCTTGATCTTGGGGTTGTAGGTTCGAGTCCCATGTTGTGGGTAGAGATTACTAAAAAAAAAAAAAAAAGAAAAGAAAATCTTAAAAAAAAAAAAAACCCCACCAAAGCACAGAGTTTTCAATCTCCTTACCACGGTGAGGGTCATTCGGTCTATCTCATGCTTGTCTTTGGTTTTGTGTTGTCTGAAAGGGCTGTGCCTGTGGAAATGAACAGCATCCTGTGACAATGGGGTATCAGGTCACTTTGTGCAGTGTCCCTGGCTCATATCTGAGTACTCTACTGTATCCTGTTACTGTTCATCCAAAACTAGAGAAATACAACAGCCGTACACATTTACCGTGTCCAGAGAAAGGCTGGTCTAGGGGTACGTTAGTGTCTCAAGGGGGGGGTGCTTATGCTCACTTGAACTGTCTGATCCTCATGTCAGTGAAATCATGGTACTAAAATACGCTTCAGCAAATATATTCCTAGTGGTATTTTAAAATATCCTTAAAAAGAAAACAATCAGCCAGCCGGTAGTCATGAAAATGAAGGCCATTTATATAACATTTGTCATGTTAGTGTTTCAGATAATGACTTTCATACAATTTTATCTTTTTTTTTTTTTTTTTTTAGAAAAATGGATATTAGTTTCTTAAACAACCCAAAGAACATACCGAAACACAAAACAACTGCAACCGAAACACAACCAAGATGAACACGCCTCCCCCACTGGTAACTAGGCGATACCTTCCTTTTTTTTTTTTTTTTTTTAAGATTTTATTTATTTGAGAGAGAGAGCATGAGAGGGAGGAGGGTCAGAGGGAGAAGCAGACTCCCTACTGAGCAGGGAGCCCGATGCGGGACTCGATCGCGGGACTCGATCCCGGGACTCCAGGATCATGACCTGAGCCGAAGGCAGTCGCTTAACCAACTGAGCCACTTAGGCGCCCCAGGCGATACCTTCCTTTGATGATAACAGACATAAATGAACCCTGTGTCCTCGGGGCCCTCCAGTTCTGAGAGCTGCTTTCTCCTGTTTTACTTAAGGAGAGCCCCAAACGTAGGAGTCAGCAGACCTGGGTTCAAGGTTGTGACAGGGGTGTTTACTGGCTGCAGGCCAGTCACGGAAACCGCCAGTCTCGATTTCTTCATCTGTCGATGGGCACAAGGCCCCCTACTTCACAGAAATGACGAAGGGAACAGACAGACACCAGGTGTGCTGGTCGTGGCCAAGACCACAGCGGTGTACAGGTATGTGATACAGCAATCATTCGAGAAATTAATAAGCAAATTATTCCTACTCTTAACCCTGTTAAAACCCTGGAGAAGCTGGCTTTTAAAGGAAATCTTATTAAAAGAGACTAGTAAACATGCCAATTACAAAATCCTGGTCTTATTTAATTTGAAAATTAAAGAAGGGATATATGTACATGACTAAGTTTCCTTACAGCAAGACGTGCCTAAAAAATGGTGAATCCTATAGTTTAATTTCTAAGGCGTATATAACATCATCACAGGCAAGATACTCTATCTATAAAGTGGGTTGGAGAACTGAGCACATAAATGAATGTGATTCAGAAAAGAGAACTCATCCTTGCACTACTTACTGCTCCCACTCTGACCATCCTACTGAATTAGTGAAGGGATGCACTGAATCATCTTTTGGAAGGGATTATTACATTTCAGAGCCTTGATTATCTTAAATATTTTAATGTTCATTTTGTACAAGAGAGGGCACTCTAATGCTTTATTTTCCTTCTTGCCATGCAATGAAATAGAGTAATTTCCGTATCTTGAAAGCAGTAATTTGAAAAATAAACTCTAAAACAAGTTCACGTGAATGAGTGCCAAGCAAACATGCACTAATCTTTAAACTAGATTTTGACTGGAAATGTTCTGTTCACCCTAATTGTTTCTTAAAAAGAAAAATGTACAATGATTGCATTTAAAAAGCAAATCGGATAGAACAACAAATGGTATGTTTGCTGATTTATAAGATATTATCATTTTAAAAACCATTCCTTGTATCATCCTCAGATGCAAAAGACGCGGAGATATTCACATGTTCGTGGTTCGAGAGAAAAAGGATGAAAGTTTATGAAATCTTATAAAACTTCAGTCTCTGCCGACCCGGCCGTCTCCGCCCCACGCGGTCCCCGAACGCACACCAAGGGGTTGTGCGCACATCTCCCGGCGCGGGGACGAGCCCTGCTGGTTTGGCTCCTGTGCGCGGTGCCGCGGGACCCCGCTCCTGCTCTCGACCCCCGCGGACCTGCTGCGACTGCCGCCGGAAGGAAAGCGCTGTGCCCTGACCCTTGCAGCGGAGGACCGCTGTGTTCTGACAGGAGCGCTCTGTGCTAAATGTAAAAAGTCTTTCATGAGACCGGAGGCAGGCTCGCAAGGGCGAGTGGAGTTGGAGCCGGGGGGTGCCAAAAACATTTCCAGCACATGAACCCTGTCACTACCAAGCCCGCTGTATATACACGGCTATTCCGCGGCCGACTCCGTTAGGCAACAGTCGGAAAAGCTTTTCAGCGATTCGGCTCTGGGCCGCGCCGCGGACAAAGTCTGCGCTTTCAAGTTCGACATCTTGATGCACATCTGTTTCCAATGCAGTCTTGATTATTCTTTGTGAACAGAACCAAAGATTCCGTTTCTATTTTGGAAACTGTTAAAGAGACCCTCCGACAGTAATAATCTCCGCTCGGAGGGAGGCACGTGGTGCTCCCGGACCGTGTGTGGCTGCCGCTGCGCCCCGGTGCGGCCGCTTTAAATAGGACACAGTTTGGGGCCTGCCCACAGCTTGCGGGGCGGCTGACTTCTCCCAGCAGCGCGCGCGGCTCTCGGGCGCCTCTCCCGCGGCTCTCCCAGCAGCGCGCGCGCGGCTCTCCGGCGGCTCTCCCAGCAGCGCGCGCGCGGCTCTCCGGCGGCTCTCCGGCAGCTCTCCCGCGGCTCTCGGGCGGCTCTCCCGCGGCTCTCGGGCGGCTCTCCCAGCAGCGCGCGCGCGGCTCTCGGGCGGCTCTCCGGCGGCTCTCGGGCTGCTCTCCGGCGGCCTTCCGGCGGCTCTCCGGCTCGTGGCGGGGCGCCGCGGGAACACAGTTCACATGTGCGGCGGGCAGATGCGGCTTTCGCACAGACCGGGAGGGCGCACTGTACATTTCCCCCGAACGGGGGAGGAAATCGTTCAAGATGTGAGAAGTGATGGGAAAACACACACGCGTGCGCGCGCGCACGTGGCAGATCACGTTCACAGCGGAACGATGAGTTCAAGAGACTACGTTTATAAGTAAGAGTGATTCAAAACTCTTACGTCAAAATTTAATTTTCGAATACCAAAAGGATGACATGTTACATCAAATATGAGTTTTGAACCTAAGCCAACAGCTGCCAAAATATTTATAAGCATTCCTTTTTCCCCCTACAGGAACAAACTCAGTAACCTCGGGCAGAGCTCAGCGGTCCCCAGACCACCAGCCAGGCTCTCTCCCTGCATCTGACACCTTCGGGGACCGAACATCAGAGGGGACGAGGTTAGGATCAAAGCTACTGTCACATCAATTCTTTTCCTTGACAAAGATCTGAAATCTAGATTGAGGATCAGGACAGCAATCCCACACAGGCGCAACAGGAAACCTTCAATACCCGGCCCATCCCTGTGAGTCCAGGGAGGCAGAACGCAATCTCAAGCCTGGACAGCTTGTGCTGCTCACACCCAGACTCCTTTCCTTCGTGCCTCCGCGGTGTTCTTCTACAGTGGCAAGGCAAAGTGAGGGTGCGTGAGGGGTGCGGACAAGGGTTTCAGCAGAGGCGGGGGGACACACTGGTCCGTGGAAGAAGCATTCAACTGAAGAAAAGAGAAGCGAAAAAGACCTGCTGGTGACCCCCTGTTCAAGCGCCGCACTACGCCTCTGTGGGAAGGAAGGAAGAGACATGCTCTGCCTGGGCACTGCTGACCTTTTGCTCAGGACAATGTTTTGTTGGGGGCAGCAGGGCCCGTCCTGTGCATTGTAAGATGTTCAGCAGCATCCTTCGCCTTCACCTAACAGATGTCAGAAGTAGCCCTTTCCAAAGCTGTGACAACAAAAAAGACTCCAGGCATTGCTAAGCAGCACCCCTTAGCTTCCTAGCTTCCATATCTGAGCACCCATTGGAAAAAACCAGCAACCACCGATCAGCATAGCAACATCATTTGGCCACTTGCCTCCTTCCTGGTCCCAGGCCCGTAGGTCCTGGCCTTTTGCCTGGGTCCCCACACCTGTCCCCCATCTCCCTCCATCCAGTGCCACATGCATGCTGCTATGACCACCTTCTTCTGACGAACACCCAGCCATGTCTCTCCTTTGCATAAAAGCCTCCAGTCTCTGGAGCCCCCACCCCCCGCATGGCGTCCTAGGCGTTCCCTTCTTGACCCCACCTCCTCGACCTTCTCCCCTGGCACACCCTCCTTGCCCAGGTCACCACTGGGGAAAGGCAAGCTGTCCTATATTTTCTGCTCCCCGCAGGAAAACATGTTCACTTTGCTCCAGTCTGGGAATCGCCAACCCTTTCCAGGCCCCCTTCACAGAGCATCCCCTGCATGGAGTCTGCCCTGCTCTCCCAGGTCAGCCCTGGGACCCATTTCTTTGCTCCCCAGGATACTGCAGTCCACCTTGCTCATGTGTGTGGACATCTCTACTTTCCTGTGAGCTCCTTAAGGACTGGATATGGCTTCCCCCCCACCCCCCGCCTCTCTTTCTTCCTCTCCCCAGAGCATGAAGCACAGTCTCCTGCATATTGTAGGTACTCAATAAATGCTTACCAAGTTTACTCTAAATCACTTAAGTCAAAAAACATCTCCCTGCCCTTTGGTTTCCATGCTCTCTCCTTTCCTGTGAATGGCTTCTGGACAAGCAAGGCAGAGAATGGCATAAAATCATAAATCTTAGTGTGAAAGGTTCATTTAGTCCCATCTATTACACACTGGAAGGTTTCTTTGCACGCCAGCTCAACAGATGGTCCCTAGACAGTGACAGGGACCTTGCTACCTGTGATGCACAACACTCCTTCAAATGCTTGAGTGGGCATTGTTGTGTCGAGCTGACATCTTTCCCCTCCTTAAAACGCCTGCTCTTGGGAGCGGTGCAGCATGAATATAACCCCTTCAAGAAGACGGATCCTTGGCCAGTAGGGAGTTAATCATTAGGGTTCCCCTAAGCCTTCTTGTACCCAGCTCTTCCAACCTTTCCATAAGAGCCATGGTTTCTAGATCTTTCCCCATTTTCCTCTTGTCCCATTCATCCCATCCTCAGGAACACCCTCTGGATGTCTTCCTGTCGGCCAAGACTCCTCTTGATGGGAGCCGCAGTGAACACAGCGTTTTCCCCGAGCCCACTCGAGGACCCATGAGGAATGAATCCCTCCCAATTCAGTACTCTGAACCGGACCTGTGGCCAGATATGGCTGGATTCACTTTATTAACCACAAAAAAATCACACTGCTGGCATATCGTTAATTACATTTTCAGATCTTTCAAAAACAGTGTCATGCCAGATCATCCCCAATCTATATGCGTGGACATTATTATAAACAGACTAGTATCAAATGAAACAAAGACATGAACCAAGCCCTAAATACCCGGCTTGGCAGGTTTCCCTGTGACATTTTACTACTGATTTTTCAATCTTGACTTGATGTAGTCAACGGTTTCACTGTTGCATGGAATTTTACTGTCTCAAAGTTCCGGGGGTGTGGATTCTGTACCTCCCACCCCATCTCCAGTGGGGGCCCAGACAAAGACCCAATGCGTGTCTCCGCGTGCTCACCTCGCATAGAGAGACTCCACCGGGTGGTTTGTGTGGGAAGTGGTTTTCTCTGGCCTGTCTTGCAGAAACTCTCTAATTAGGTCAGCGAGTCTGATGATGTGAATTAGGGCCATCCAGGCTCCACACATACAGTAATTCAATTAAGGACCAACAGGACCTGGCTCTCTGGGCAGTAATACAATTTTGGTTCCCCAGTGAAAACGGTGAGCGGAAAACTAGATTACCAGAGTCCTGGGGAAGCAGCAAGAGTGCTGGGACCCTAATCTGGGGGAAACATGGAGTCCAGCCCCTTTGTCGAGCGTGCTAATTATGGTAAGAGGATGTGGTGGTGCTCAACGAGGCTTCCCAGTGGAAATGTGAAAAGCTCAGCAAATGACCAGACCTGTCGTGTTCACAGCAGAAATAGGAGAAGGAGGGTCTTGACCAGGAAATGTTAACATAAGGTGCTTTTTGTGTCCTTGTGGATGAGGATGACCAAAACCATATTTTCAAAACTTAAGATTTCCATTCCGGTTGGCTGAAAATTCTTAAAAATTAATGGAAAAATGTTAACATGATCATTGTGCTCAATACGGGACATATTTTTGACAGTGCTTTCATTCCCTACTCCTTCCGCTCTATTTCACCATCTTTGGTGGTTGAGAACTAACACCAATGAATTAAAAACACAAAATTACGCAGTTTCATTTTTGTGTTTCATGAAAAGCAAATTAACTTCAGCACGCTTCTGAATACATGCACGCTTTTAAAATCGGTTCACTTTGGGTCTTGGTCCTTTCTTGTAACCCTCAAAATGCTTAACGTTGGCAAGACAATCATGAGTAACTGATTCCTAACGAAAAAGATTATCCTACCTTCTTCAATTATCCACATTTTAAAATAACTCTCAGGCCCCAAATAAGGCTTATCCCTGGGACCACTTCAAAGCAGTCTTCTTTTAGGCTTAAATGTGTTGACATTCCTACAAGGTACGGAACAAAAATACGAAAACTGTAAGCTTTTGCCTAAAAGTTTATGGGAGCAAAGCTCTCGCTTTTATAAGGCGGAACGAGCCCTGGTCATCATCTAGGTTAGCACTGTGTGATCTCAAATGGTGTGAGAGCCTAACAATGTCTAACTGGTCTGGGTTCTGATCCGAGGACATACCACGGCGACGGTAACAGAAGGATGCATTTCACTCACCCCCGCAGAAGCTTGAAAAGCATGCAACCCAGGGAGAACCAGTCGGCACTGCTGTCATACGCTGTCCCCTTCTGCAGCACCTCGGGGGCCATGTACCCATGGGTGCCACTAGGGAGAAGAAAGTGCACACACAGTTATCAGAACACGCCCACCTTACAAAATGGTAACAGCTCAGCCAAGAGGGTCAGATGTCCTTTGTGGAACGGCAGCAACTATAAACACGGGGGAGGGGACAATGGGGGCTCCACACAACATGATGCATGGAACAAAACAACCTCTCCTGTCTGAATTAGTACAAGAATGAATATAAATAAATTACAGTAGGAGATAAATATGAAAACATGCAAGCTCCAGTCTCGGAGGGGAAATCTGAACCACGTCAGTCTTTCTGCACTACAGCTATGAAGAGGTCTCCTGCCTGTTCCAGAGCTCTTGTGAGGACGTACAAAGGGTGGGCGTGAGGCTGGGGGAGGGGAAGATGAGCAGGCACCTACAGGTCGTGCCACGGACCCTCAAGGGATGGGGACATCCCTCCTGTGTGGCGCCACCTCTGTGCTAAGTCCTTAGCACATGCTAAGGGTGGGGGCTACTAACATAGTCAGCGACAGACCCCAAGGGGATGGGGAAGAAGAGGGGGCCCAAGCCGACAGGTACAAAAGATGGAGAGATCCCATGTCCAGTTTTGAGGGCTGCCAACAGACCAAAGGACCCCGCTAAGCACATGTGAGGATGGTTTTCAGGAAGTTGAGAAAAAGATTTGGGAGGACAACCATTTTATCTTGAATTGCACTATTCTGCAACTCTGAATCCCCTCCTGTTGTACCATTCCCCACCCCTCCTTCAGGATTTGAGCGCGCACTGTTCCTTCTAGAAGAGCGAGAGGAGGCTCGTGGGGGGCTTTCAAAGACGCAGCCCGAAAGGGTTCCTGCAAAAGCTACGCCCTCCAACCTGTCCACCCTGGCTGATCTTCCTTGACAAGGTGGGTGCTAAGACAACACCTCTATCGCACGGGGTTTCCACGCAGATTCCACATACGTAAGGGGTTTAGAAGGGTGATGGCACAGAAGAACAACTTGATCCACGTCAGGGGTGTTCATCTCTAGTCTTATTTTATTAGAGTCACGTTTAAGTTATGCTCACTCATAATCATTCCCGATCCAGGATCAGGACTGGGCTCTAAAGCGTTCTCACTTTGGAAGATGGCTCTCAAGCAGTGAAAATGGGCGCTGGTCCATCATGGCAGGCCCAGCACTTGGATGAGCTACACTGTCCGGAATCTGAAGTCTGACCGTGTCAGGCCAGCCAGCCACGCTGTGAGGGCACGGGAGGGTTCTAGGAGGGGCATCCGAACCAGTCTCGGGGAAGGGTTCATTTCAGTGCTGCCCAGAAAGACCTTGGTGGTGACCTGCAAGCCTATGATTCCCAGGATCAAAACCCACTTCTGGGATGGGAAAATACTACAAGGATAAACACAGGGGGGCTAAGCTGACACTGGACACAATCAGAGCTGGATCCCGGACCCCCTGCCACATGGCTTTCTGATTCTGCCTGTATGGCAGCGACTGCTGCTTCCCCACATTTCCCACTGAAGATCCGAACTACTCTGAACCCTTTAAGAACGCCTGGAGGTTCTGAGACACTGTGGCATGAGACACAGCCTTGCTGTCTTAGAGAAAATAAGCTGGAACTCCAATCCGGCACTGGTAATCTATTCAATCCTGAAAGCCTTTCTCTGCTTTCTCAGGACTACCGCATAGTTAACTTTCAGTTTACAGTAATTTGCGAGTCATTAAATGGACCCACTCAGTTTAAGCCCAAATCGGGAACCTCAGCCACAACACTTCCTGTAGACAGACCAGCTAGGTGAAGTCCAAGGATCACACCTACAGCTTTGAAAAGACTTGGGAAACCACGTCCAGGGCGAAATTCTGGCCAAAAGCCCTCATCGAGTCCAAAGTGGACCATTTCCTAGCCTCGGGGAGTTCACCTGTGTAGGGTAAGGAGTCCAAGCTCTAGACTCAGACAGAACTGGACTTTAATTCTAGCCCCACCATGTGCCAAGTCTGTGACCCTATTCAAGTTACTCGATGTCTCCGGACTTCAGTGTCCACACCAGAATGTAGATTATTCCACCGGTAACCTCCGGCGCTTCTGTGCAGATAAGAGCTTATTCAAAGCAGCCGGCCCCACATGCCAGGACAGTGGATGTCCAGCCGGTGACGCGGTGAGCACTGCGGCTGCTGGCACCACCACGACCCACACCCCAGCCCCTCCCTACACGGCCAGTTCCGGGGGGTCCCTGCGGCACTGCCCCCGCCGCCAATGGTACCTAAAAGCTTGCTGCATTCATCAGTGGACTTGACCCTCACAACACTCAGATGAAATAAATACCACGGGCATCTCTTTAGAGAGAGGAAAAAAGGAGGCACAACTTGGAAGCGGATTCAAATCCAGATCTGCTGCCTCGAAAGCCTTTGTTCGTGGCCAGGAGATGATGTACTTTTAAAATAGTGTCCTCACTATCATCATGCAAGCATGGAAACCAACCTTCCCGATCCTACCCCCTTCTACAGCTGCTGTTGGAATCCGAGAACAGCTCACCACTCAGAGCTGACAGGTGAATTACAGTAAGAAGTGGGTGCAGCTCTGTAAGGAAATCAATAACCCCATCACTGGAATTAATTCCTTTGCAAGATTAACTCTTCTGAGCTCTTGGATTCGCCTTCCGAGGTGGCTACACTAAACTGATGAAATTAGCATACCAAATAGCTACTGCATTAAAAATTCAAACAGCCCTCTTAAAAATGCCTGATGAACTTGCTGAGAGAAGCTTATGCAACCACAGGTTCTGGCCTAATAATTGTAAAGTGCTGGCAAAATGCTAATGCCATTATCTCTGGACCCCAGATTCTGCAGGAAGGGAGAAATCTGTTTACAGAATCGGTGCTCTCCACCACACACGTTTGCTCCGGGCTTTAAAAGGTGACTCTGACTTAACGTAGCCCCTCATCAGGTATTGCAATGCAGAACCACTTGACCTCTACACCCACAGAAAGAAGGGTCTGGGGTTGATTTTCTGCATGGATGCATGAGGTGAGACCCCTGGGAGATGAATGTTAACTCAAGAGGGACAATAAAATGTAATTTTAAAGGATTTCAGTGCTGAGAGTGATATATTTACCAAAAAAAAAAAAAAAAAAAGAATAAAGCAACACTCGTCTGTTCTACCACCAAATGCACACATGTCCATGCCCTCCACCCGGATAAACTGATGCCAAAGGAACAGAAATGAAAAGCAGTGTGTGTTCCCTTCTGCTTCTGCAGAGGCCCGGGACCTGTCCGTCCCTGGACAGGGGTGAGCAGAGGGGTCAGGTGCTGGCTGAGGGCTGTGGGGCAGGGGGTTCCCTCCGCATGGTCTGTTGGAGGACTGATGTAGTTAATGCTCAAGTCTAACATGGCCTGCTAGCGGATGATTTGTGTTTTTAATTAAAAAAAAAAAGATTCCTAATTTCGCTTCAGGGAAATAAAAAGCCATTTTGAAAACGAAGGAGAAAGTAGATGGAGACGCTTGAGCTCTGGGCCTCCCTTGGAGAGCTGCATGCAGATGCCCCTGCACCTTCCCGGGCACACAGGCTTCCCTTTCTCCTTGGGACAATTGCAGGGATTTAGTCCTGCCTACTTTGTAGACGAGAAGACGGAGGGGCAAGCAGGTGAACAGACTGACGAGGGTCGCACAGCTGGCACGGGCTCAGGTCTGCTGCGGAGGCCCCTCTCTCCACCAGATACCCAGGCCCCGGCGGTCACGCTGCGGGCCCATCTACGCTCCCCGAAGACAGAGGAGGCACACCCAGCTTAGCTCCGCTCCCATAACCAGGGCTATGGGGCCTGCCCCCGACCCAGCGTTATCACATATGGACAATCCCCTCTGGCAAGAAAAAGCTGGGGGAACAAGCGAGCAGACTGGGGTCTGAGCCAATCCATGCGTCGCTGGAGAGGAACAACAGTGAACGGTGAACAGAGCTGACGGCACTACTCACACGCTCGCGTGGGGCTTCTTTTTGGAAAAGTCACAGGCGAGACCGAGATCGGATATCCTGACGTGTCCGTGCTCATCCAGGAGGATATTTGCGGGCTGAAGAGAAAGACAAGATGATCTTCAGGAGTTCCCAAATTGTCATAAGCTTTGAGAATCTCTACAACCACAGGAACGTGATACCCTATCATTTTATCTGAACACGAATTCCACACTATCACATCCAAGTTGGGTATGATGCTAAAAGTCACACTTTTCATGTTTAAATCCCACAGGAAAGTGGCAATGACAGACACAAAGGAGTCTACTCATGAGATAAAGAGACACAAGGCAGGGAGCTTGCAGGGCTGATGACCACGGTTCATCAGAGTTAAAAAGTACTTCCCGCTCCCCACCCCCCGAATAGCGAACAGCGGCCCAGCCAGAGCCGCGTACCTCTCCACAAAGGGAGCGAGTCCACCAGCTTCTTGGCTTCTGCGAACCACAAAGGCCTCAGGGGATGAGCCCACGAGGCACAGGACAGAAAGGAATCTCACGAGAATGTACCACCATGGACCTAAGAAATCAACACACTCCACAGTGCCGCACCAATCCCGATGAACGGCATTTCTGCTTCTGAGGACAGAATCAGAACCCAGGACCTCACCGAATGACCCAGGATGACTGTGACCACAACTCTGATGAAATGTATCTACTGAGATTAGATTTAGCCGGCATAATCATGGAACACAAAGCTCCTCTCCCTAATATATATTGAATTACAGTCATCTTAATATTTTCCTGCTGGGGATCAACTATTGTTTTGCTTGAAATAAAAATAAATGGCATGCTATTATAAAACTGAAGCATGAATAATCATGAGTGACTAGAATTCAGTTTGAATAGAAATTAAAAAATACCACTGCCTACTGAATAGCTTAGAAAACAAAACAAAAAAAATACAGCATGAAGATGATTACAGACCGGTTACAGATCTAAATTAAAATGTATTACAATAGTGCCTCATGGGCCTTCAGCATGTAGTTTATTCTTCTGCAAAACTCACAGGAGGAAACGAAATGTCATGCACCAACCAGTGTCTAATTATTTCTAATTCAATGAAAATACATTTTTTTCTTCTTCATGCTCAGATGAAAACTAAGGAGATAATTTCGTAACCTTGCAGAAAGCTTTAAATTTTACAAAGTGTTTTGTGACAAAGTAAGAAGCTCAAAAATAAAATATAATATTTTAGATTCTTGAAAGGCAACCTTAAAAAGCGAAGGCAGCTAATCAAAACACAGCAGCTCCTGAGAGAAAGGAGCGTAATCTGCACATTTCAGTCGGTTACACTGGATTCATTTGAGAAAGAATCTGAAAGAGAAGGCAAACACCTCCCCCCGGAATGTATTTACCGTTGGGAAACTGTCTCTCCTATCATTTTTCTCCTCGTTATTATGTGCACATTACTGTATTTGCATGATCATTTCTACAATTTGTCAAGGTCCCTTTTATCTCTATCCCTGTCTTCTCGCGATGAGTGTCACCACGGAGGTACCGAGCAAACTCCTAGCTCCCTTATGAATGCAGAACCCAGGACCGAGCACCATGGCCTGGAAGGGAGAAACTTGGAATAGACTCACTGCATTTTCTTCCAAATCCAGAGAGAATAAGAATGAAGAAGCCCAGACACAGCCGTCTGGGGCTCTGCAGTTCAGGCACCT
Organism: Phoca vitulina; assembly: GCF_004348235.1. Taxonomy (NCBI): domain Eukaryota; kingdom Metazoa; phylum Chordata; class Mammalia; order Carnivora; family Phocidae; genus Phoca; species Phoca vitulina. Next base: position 563,663 of record NW_022589785.1, on the reverse strand, counting down.
AGAAATCTGTTAGTGATTTTGAAGACAGTCCTAAAACAATGTGAAACTCTCCGAGTGGCCTTCAAGGAAGTTCTGCAGGTTGATTGGCCCTGCCTCCGATGAGCTAGGACTCGGCCGTTCTGCATCTTGGTTCACCCGTGTATAAATCCCGGAAGACACACATTCTCTGCTTTTCATCTTTGTACATCACCAGTTCTAACACAGAGCCATGGCCAAACCAGTTGCTTAGTGAACATTAAGTGCATTACAATTAACTGTCACATCAGCAACGCCAAGAAACTCCTACCTTGCTTTTCATTAATTCATTGCAATTTTTGAGTTGGTGTGTGTGCTGCGCCAGGCAGGGGAACACACACTGAGCTGGCAGTGACAACTAGGAAGGAAAGGAGTGCCTGGCACAGAGTTAAGAGTCTGGACAGAGAGACATCACACAGATGTGACCTCACCGGGGCTGAGGGGAGGGAAATGGCATGTCCTATGAAAGACAAGGGACCGTCTGGAGACCCTGGACCACAATACCTACTGCACAGGTCCCGGAAACAGAGTGCCTTACCTTCAGATCTCTGTAAACCACAAACCGATTGTGCATGTGTTCCAGCCCCAGGATGATTTCAGTGGCGTAAAACCGCATCTCCTTCTCAGAAAACACCCCGTGTTGTGAAAGGTGATAGTGCAAATCGCCCCCTGGAACCAGAGACGCAGAGGTTAATACAAAGTGTGTCAGTTCACAGGAAACAAAAATCGTTGCCATCCTAAATAGGACACAGTTGAAAAGAGGCAAACTTTGCTTCTGCTTTGTCTGTGTATCTGTCTTTGACTTCTGTAGTTTGCCAAAACACTTTCAGAAGTATAGAGGAATCTCAAACATTAGAAGACTTTCATGCCGGGATGGCCGGGACAATATACAACACAGTCATCACTCTCAGACTGGGAGTCCAGCTCCCAGATGCACCTTCACAGGGTGGGGGTGTGGGGCAGCTAGGTTATCTGCTTTGAGTATTTACATCCTATCTAGTAACTGGACCAACCATGTAATGATCCAGCAGATGGCTTAGCAACTGGCTCCATGGACAATAAAGAAAGAAGCACACAGAGAAACAAAATGATCATACTGATAGATATTTGGGAAAGCAGATACAGTAAAAATTTAACTGGTGAAATCCAGGGAGGTGGGTATTTGGGTGTTCCCAGGAAAATTCTTTCCATCTTTGCCCCATGTTTGCAACTTTTCATAATAAAATGTTGGAAAAAGGCAATCATCATATGAGCTCAAGTTACAGAGACAGAGAATGTCACCAACAGGGTAAGGGAATGTTCTTATAAACTGTAAAGGAATAGCCTCTACTGATCTGGAGAAGTCAATGTGTGGCCAGCTTTATGGCCCCTGATTTTGCTTACGTCTCTCCCCTTTCACTCACACGTGTTCCTGTATAACCACTGGCGGATCAAGATGTAAAAGATTTCCGGCATCCCAGAGGCTGCCCCGTGCCCCTCCCTGTCAGTGCCTCAGCGCCCGCCCCTGGTTAGGCCAAGGGGACTCCATTCTGACCTCTCACCATCCCTTAGCTTTGCCTGTTCTGAGAGTCATGTACATGGAATGACAGGAGACATGCTATGGTGTCTGGCTTCTTTGCCCATTATTATGTCTGGAAAATTCCTCCATGTTGTTGAACAGATCTGGTTTTAAGTCAAACCCTCAAAACATAACAGAACTTCAAATGAACGTCCAAAAAAAAGGTAATTCATTTGCTATACTGTACGCATTTCATTTCAAGCTCTTAACTTGGAATATATACCGTGTCACTCTCTAGTATTAGAAAACTATTTTTCCAGCTAGAACTTTCTTGGCATTTGCAGCGTCATCATTCATAGCTTAAAAGATCAATGGCTGGCTGGTCTGGGCTGAGGGTACAGAAGATTCGGCCCGAAGCCATGCTGGCCCACAGCCAGTCCTTCAAAGTTGTTTTCCGAATACACTTCTATCTTTGGCCTACGTTCTTATGAGGGATTTCATTCCTAAAAGTTGAGGGTCAGGAAACAAGCTAATTAAAGATCTAGGCCAGCTGCATTCCAGAAAATGCAGTTTCATTCTGCGTATTTTATGAAAATCTTTTCCAGAAAATGCAATTTCCTGGTGAGAGTCTAGGAGGGCCAGAGGGGAATGGTGGTCAACATTTTAAAATGAATTCTAAGGGAAACTTGAAGAGTAAGGTTTCCTTAAACTTCAGCGGGAACCCAATTATCCAAAAGACCCAACCGCCAGGGTGCCTAGATCGGTGTCATGTCCCGGCGAAGTCTTTCCCTGCGTTCAGACTTCCTGCGTGTCGCTCACCGTTCATCAGATCCAAGATGAAGCAGAGTTTATCTGGAGTATGGAAGGCATAGGTCATACAGACAATGAAAGGACAGTCCTAGAGAGAAAAAGCAAGAGTTTGTAAGAAAAACAAAAGCTATCCCGGGAAGCACGTGTTACCTGCTACCAAACAATATCCACAGCTTTTCTCATCCACATGGCTGCCCTGTGCGTTGAGCACAGACCCCTCCGTGGTAGCCTTAATGGTCCCAGCAAAACAGATCTGATAACATGACAAAATGCATAGAGACAGAGCATTACTAAGTGGAACAGATGAATTCAAAGGTCTCATCTCTCTCAGATTCATTCATGACCCTTTTATCTGCATCTTCTTCAAAGGACCCAGATTCTACAGAAAAATATTGCTGCCTTGCTAGTCTTTTTGTTGGTCAACATTTTTGTGCTGGCTAGTCAAATATCCATTTCAATCTCGGATTCTGACGTTGGAATAACCATATCACATATATCACAATATAGGGAGGAAATAACCTATATTATTGTCTTGAAACACTGGGCGAGCATAGAAGGGAATTCAACTAGCTTTTCAAAGTGGAAAAATATACCAAGGTCAGGGACTGAATAACTCAACTATAAAGATGTCAGTTTTCCCCAAAGTAATCTAGAGATTCCATGCAATTTTAATTAAAATGAAAATCAACAAGCTGATTCCAAAATGTATATGAAAATGTACACAGCTAGGAAAAGTAGAGACATTCTAGAAGAAAAACAAACCTGGAAAAGTTACATCACCAGATATCAAGACTTACTATAAAGCAACAGTAAATCAGACAGTGTGGTAGTAGCCCAAGGACGGACAAACTGACCAACAAAACAAAAGAGAGAATCCTGAAATAGACTCAAGCATTAACAGTCAATTGATTTGTGATAGACTGACAAAACAGGGTGGGAAGAAAGGATGGCCTTCCCAATCACCGGCACTGGAGCAACTGGGTATTTGCACAAAGGAAGTGAACATCTACCCCTACCTCACACCACACATTAAAGTCAACTCCAGGCAGACAAAGATTTAAACGGAAAACAATGAAGCTTCTAGAGGAAAACAAAGGAGAATATCTTCATGACCTTAGGGTAATTAAAGATTTCTTAGGCCACAAAAAAGCACTAGCAGTAAAAATATTGCTAAACTGGACTACAATAAAATTAAGAACTTCTGTTCTTCAGAAGATACTATTAAGAGAGCAAAAAGGCAAGTCACAGAAAAGGAGAAGATATCTGCAATTCATACACACATAAAGGACTCACATTTAGAATATACAAAGAACTCTGGTAAATCGATAAAGAAGAAGGCAAACAACCAACAGAATAATGGCAAAAAAAAAAAAGGCAGCAGTAGTAATAACAACAGTAATTAATTAATTTTAACAATGGGCACTTCCCATAAAAGAGTATCGAATAGCTCACAAGCCTCTGAACAGATGCTGGACCACAGTGGTCCCCAAGGAAATGTATTATTGCAATGTGTTATCGCTAAAACCCACGAGAATGGCTAAAATTAAAGAGACTGACAATACCAAGTGGTTGGAAAGATAGGGTGGAAATGGATCTCCCATATATGGCTTCTGGGAGCACACAATGGTACAAGTGCTCTCAAAAACTGGTGCTATCTGCCAAAGCTGAGCACCGTCTGCAAACCCTATGACCCAGCATTTCCACTCCCAGGTATACACCTCACAGCAACCTGGACTTCTGTGCACCAAAGAGAACGGCGTGAGACTCTTCCTCGCAGCACTATTCACAATAGCCCGAACTGGGAAGTGATCCGTCAATGTTAGAATGGATGCATGAACTGTGGGATATTCGTGCAGCAGAATACTAGACAGCCACGGTCAGCAAGCTTTTTTGCAAGGGGCTAGACAGTAACTGTTCTCACTTTTACAGGCTCCATGTGGTCTTTGCTCCATATTCTTTGTTTATTTTCTATACAATCCCTAAAGAACGTAAAAACCATCCCTGATTCACGGGCTGTACAGAAACAGGCTACAAGGCAGATGTGGTTCACGGGCCTCGCACAGCTTGCAGGCCTCCACTGGTTAGCTGCAGGACACCCTACTGCTCTGGGCAATGACTCAGATGGATCTCGGATGCAACACTGAGCGACAGAGGCCCAGACGCAGAAGAGCACATTCAGACAAAACCCAGACACGGGCAAAGCTAAATTCCGGTGTTGGAAATCCGGGCAGTGGTTAGCCTGGGCGAGGGGTGGGTGACCGGAAGGGGCACAAGACTTCTGGAATACAGGTCACTTTCTGTCCCTTGACCTGAGTGCCGGACGCAGGCGTGTGTTCCCTTGGGAAACTTCATCGGTGCTAAGCCAAATTTATGACTAGGTCTTTACATACAGTGTATACTAGCCACTCACCTGATTCAAATAAAAACTGGCAACAAAACAAAACAAAACAAAACAACTATATCCACTTTTTTAACAGAAACAAAAAATTATTAAATTCCACAGAAAATATTCAAGTTTCAACAGAATAATCCATACACTGAATTTGCATTGTCCAAACCTCTGTTTTCAGGGCAGACCAATAAATCTGAGTTAATACCTTTCTATACCAAAGAATCAAGAACTTGAATTCAATTTCCATATATCTTCCAGAGGAAATAACTCCAGAATGAATTACAAATTTCATTTTGTGATCACCTAGTTTTTGCCTTAAAACGCTATTGAGGTGGTATTAGTGACTACTGACTTCAAGTCCAATTTTGCTTTAAATAGGCAAAATAAAACTGCTTTCCTTTTTCTGTTAAAAGCCATGTTGCAAAAAAAAAAAAAAAAAAAAAGCCATGTGGCCTTCCTGGGGCCCTCCTGGAACTACATAGGGAACCACCTTTCTAATAGCCTGCTGAAGATGGCTCATTCTGCTCCTTCCTTAGTGGGGTTCCCCATACACTCTGGTTCCTGATCTGAAGAGCAATTCAGATGTCACACAGAGAGGCTGGTGGACCCAGAACTTAAGGTCTTTCCCAGCTAGAGACAGCAACTGCACTCGCTCCACCAAGGAGACAAGTGGACCCTGCCAAGGGGTATTTCTGAACACGATGGGATAGGATCCTTCTAATGGTAGCCCTGAGAAAGTAGCAAAAGGGGCAAAAGGTTCACTTAGATCTTATGTTATTAAGATGGAACACGAACTGCCAATTTAGAATCACAGGCTGAGTAGGAAGGGCCTTTAAAAAAAAAAAAAAATCACCTGGTCCAACTTGTTTATTTTTAAGACAAGGAAACTAAGGCCCTAAAAAGGGGAAATGACTTGCCTGAGGTCATAAAGAAATTTGGTAGCCAGCCAAGATCTCACCCCCAAGTCTCCTGACCTTGTCCAGGGTTCTATGGTATGCTGCTTACAAAGGCAGGGTTTCTGAAGCAATGTAAAAGGAAAGCTCAGTTAAAGGGGTATGATTCAGTTGTCTCCATGCTGACCGCAGTCCCTCACCTCTCTCAGGTGCTGGGCAGAAACCACACCGGGTCTCGTGTGAAGCTTGAGACACAAAGAACCAAATACAGACCAATACAACAAAACAGGCAGCAATTTAATTACGGTGCAGGTAGAGTTCCCAACATAATCATGGTTAAGATGTTTTGCCTTGATTACCAATTAAAGGCAGTAAGAACTAGTGGATCTTTTGGAGGCAGACCCTCAGTGAGGACTTCCTACAGGTACTTAGCAAAGTAGCCTGTATTCTGTAGGGACCCTGTGAAACTCTAATAAAATACACCATGAAGTACTTAAGAATTCTCCACCCTGCAGTCAGAGGAAGGCTTATGAGATCTTCCCACTTCGAACACTTTGTCTCCAACTGCTGTTAAGATTTTTTTTTTTTTTAAATCCTCAGAACTGGCCTGGAAAGCTCTTGACGGTCTGGTCTGGTCCCTGTCAGTCTCTCTCCCCTCTCCAGCTTCATCTTGTGCGACTCACGCATCACTTCAGACCCCGGCTCTGCTGACCTTCCCTGAAGTCCTCAAACCCTCCTGAAGTGCTCAGGACCCAGATACATGCTGGCACCTCCGGTGACTTCCGAGGAGTATCCGTTGTCACCCCCCCCACCCCCCCGGTAACTGCCTCCTGGGCACTGGGTACCTGTCTCACGGCTCTTGCCACACATCCTAATTATCTATGCATTTCAAGATCGGGTGAACAAATATCACCTTCTCTCATTCTGTGCGGCTCTAAAAGAGCAAGGCCCAGAGTCACGTTTTGGGACCCCCAGCCTGTAGCGGAATGCCTGGCACGATCTAGGCACTCCAATATAGTTCAGGAATGAATGAGTGAGACTTCAAGGACATGACGGGACTGTTTCCTGAGGGTGCTAATTGCTCTTTCCCAGCTACGGACATGCTTATCCTGGTTCTGAAACTTGAAGATTTCCCTTTTTACTATTCTAGAATTACAGAATCCAACCAGGAACAGTACTTCCTACTGCCTCTTTGAAAGGTCGGGGGAAGGAACACTCAATCTGAGACTGGAAGGAAAAAGAAAAAATTTCCAGTAAAAAGAAAACTATAATGAGTGACTTCAGTTCAGTTTCATGCCAACACCCTGGGAAACCACACTATACAGGTTAATCTGAAGTTTAACCTAGTGATGCCAAGAAAGATCATTAAAAAACCATAAAAAGTGGCCTTTGATTAGCAAAAGACAGAAAAAAAAGAAAGAAAGAAAGAAAGAAAGAAAGAAAGAAAGAAAGAAAGAAAGAAAGAAAGAAAGAAAGAAATGAAATTCCAAACAGCTTTATTACAACTCTTTTGGTTAAATTATGTATTATTTTTTTAAAGCTTTTATTTTTAAGTAAGCTCTACACCAATGTGGGGCTCGAACTTACAACACGAGATCAAGAATTACATGCTCTCTGACTCAGCCAGCCACCCCTTGGTCAAATTATGTATTGATAAGTAAAACACAAAACAAAACAAGAAAACCTCAAAATGCCCAAAAAACAAAAACAAAAGCCAGGTTGAATATTTGAATAAAAAATATAAACAATTCTTTAAAGTTAGCTCAAAGTAGTAGACCAAATTAATCCCAGTTTTTTATTTATTCCCTTCAAGGGTAAGACTGGGGAGGAACCATACCTCTACTTAACTATATTCCCCTTCACCTGGAAAAAATCAATATAAAAATGCGCCATGAAAATTTCATGTATAGTTTCCAACACCAAAAATTTCTTTTTCCATAGGCTTTCTTGAGAATAAATATCCAAGGTGTTGGAGATAACTCATTAAAAATTAATATTTTAATTATCACTTAAAATCTGGAATAAGTGTACATCCATGTTTGAAATTTAAGACGACGACATTCCCAAAAGAACCCAGAAACCAGTGCCGTTTGAACTGCTTCCAGTACAGTGTGCAAGCTGCTCAGTCTCCACTCCAACTAGCTGAAAACATGGTCGTGCACACAGGATAGCTCTTATTTGAAATGCTTAATGTCCATATGTTGGGAGGCAGCAGCACACAGATAGAAATTATTTATAGCTAAGGCATTTTCACTTATTACGGTTGAGCTAAATTACGATACTCTTCTACTTCAGTAGCAGATAACCTTTCTGAAACTGCTTAAAACTAATGCTAGAATAATATAAACCACAATACAATAAATACAGGTGTAAACAAAAAAAACATGGAGCCTATCAGGTGATAGTAAGAAAGGAACAACAGGGGACGGCTGGGTGGCGCAGTCGGTTGGGCATCTGACTCTCGATTGGGGCTCAGGTCATGACCTCAGGGTCATGGGATCGAACCCTGTGTCGGGCTCTGCGCTCAGCAGGGAGTTTGCCTGAGATTCTCTCTCCCTCTGCCCCTCCCCCGTGCGCGTGTGCGCATTCTCTCTCTCTCAAAGAAATTAAAATCTTTAAAAAAAAAAAGGAACACTAGCCAGGGAGTCTACAGACTCTGGACAAGGAAATTAACCCCTCTGGGTCTCAGGTTCCTTGCTTCCTAGTTGAAAGGGATTCTCTGATTCACCATTAAAATCTGATTCCTTCATCCTTTGGGTGAGGTTGGCCCTATTTAGAACCCAGCTAGGATATTTGGAGGCCACGCCCTCCCCAATAGATCTCACTGCACACAAAACCTCTTGGCTCAGTGTTTAACCTTAAATTCACATGTGAGGTACTCAGCAGGAGTCTGGCCACTCCACCGTCATTTCCTGCCTTCCCTTCGAGACCTCGAGTCCCTGACCTCCTCTGGCAGGCCTGCTGGTGCACACGGGCATGGCCAGGTTGGACACAGAGTTTTTCTGGGTGTCTTTATAGACATCTGTTCAAATAAATAAAAGCCAAGGCTTTGCTCGTGGGTCATACCATTCACTGCAAAAGAAGCCAGAATGGGACACTATTCTGCAAGAAGACACAGGGTAAAAGTTTTTGGCACATGCTGAGCTAAAAATGCTACCTGACAAACAAATACAATATCCAACAGGTGGAAACATGGTCTTGGAAATGGAAATGAGCAAAATCCACAGCAGGTAAAAAAGCAGCAAGATAGATAATGATAAAGCCACCCTCTAGAGACTGGGGACAGACCCCAATCCAGTTCAGGCCTGAGTAACCCGCAATGCTTCCTCTCTCTGTTTATTTACAGAGGACAAGAGCTGCTTTCCTCGTGCTCTTTCTTCTCTGGGTTAGTCCTCCATCATGCAGTCAGTTCTTAACTAGACTCAACTGATGTCGTTGTTGTTGCCATGATTACTTCCTGCCCTCTCTGCAAGCATATTCCGCCAAGAAGGAAGCCATAAACAGCCACTAAAGGGAGAAGCCGTGGGTGTGCATGATGATGGTCGCTAACACTTCTCTAACTCCCAAATTAAACAGAGATAATATGAGAATTACACACTATTTATATTAACTTAGTGCTGCTCTTCCCTGCTATAAATTCTAACCCACCCAAGAACTGGCTAGCTGCATAATTTGCTGGAAAAGAATGCCTGTATTTTAAATAAATTGTCCTGATATATAAAACCAACCAACCAACGAATACAGAAACAAGCAGTGCTCAAAACGGAATACTTACCCCTGTACTCACAAGAGACAACATAATCCTCTCATTTAAGGCTAATGTTTCTCCTTGTTTCATCTTGATCCTCTTCTTATCCAAGCATTTCATTGCATACCTAGAAACATAAATGTTATTGAAAAAACTCTACTGAAAATATATCTAGGCTGCTTTAAACGATACACGTCGTATGGGGGAAAGTTTCTAAAGATTTGGGAAGTGTCTAAAAGAAGCAAAATGGTATCCAAGTGTCATGCAAAAAAAAAAAAAATTTTTTTTTTAATTTTGCATGTATTAAGAAAAAATTTCAAGGCCCCCTGCAGGAGGCGAAGCATACCTCCCCACTCCTTAGGTAAGGGCTGCACACGGTGAGCTCCTTCCTAAGAGAACAGCACGGAGGAGCAGGACAGGGATGTTACGGTGGAGGAGCCGGACGAACACTACAAGCAAGTGGTCAAGATCAGCATCAACAGTGATGAGTCATGTTAATGACGGGCATCCCTGATATGATGTGATGAGAATGGGGTTTTCTCTGGGGTCTTGCTTCCAAAAGCCCACAGCCCCAGGATAACCGTGAGCAAAGCGCGCCTAAACTGGATGTCTAATAGAATGTCTATTCTACGGTATCCCTGACTGGGACTCCTCAAGGCTATCCAGGCCATCAAAAACAAGGAAAGTCTGCGAAACTGTCACAGTCTAAAGGAGCCTCAGGAGACATGATGACTTAAATGTAACATGGGATCTGGGAACAGAAAAAGCCATTGGGTAAAAACTAAGGAAATCCAAATAAAGTAGAGATTTTAGTTAATAATAACATATTGATACTAGTCATTTGTTGTGACAAATGTAAGACAGGGAGACTGGTGTAGGCCAGGGGTGCTCCCCTGTGCTATCTCTACCTCCTTTCTAAACCTAAAACTATTCTAAAATAAAAAGGTTTCTTTAAAAAAAAATCCAGCAATAATTAAGATATTTCTATCATTACATGAACAGAAGTTCCAATCCAATAAGAGCATAAAGTAGAGGGATATAAATAAATTCAGTGAAATAAATTTTGCATGTATCGTTGCTGCCCAGTACTACCATGTGTGTGTTGTGGGGGTGCAGGGATATGTGTATAATATTTAGCATTTAGAAATTGTGATTTAGCAGTGGTCAAGATTTTGCAAGAGGGCAGAGTGCAAGACTCTAAAACACTGACAACCAACAAAATGAAAAGGGAAGGCATGTGCTCAAAAAGGCACATCCTAAAATGTGACTTTATTGATTTGTTTTTAATTTTTTTTTTTTTTTAAGTCATCTCCACACCCAATGTGAGGCTCGAACTCAAGGCCCCGAGATCAAGAGTCCCACGCTCTACCGACGGGGCCAGCCAGGCTCCCCTGATTTGTATTTAATCTTGGTATTTAAGTTATCATATTTCAAATAATAAAAAGAATCAGTAAGACTTTTATATGAAAGTTAGTGAAGATTAGAAAGAGCTGACAACTTAAGCTTTTTGAAAACCTGTAACAAACTCCTATTAAGGAAACACAGACATGTTAGCTGGCATTCTCTACAATCACAGGTGAAGAAAGCAGGACAATTTTTCAGCAGAAAGCTAAAAGGAAATTTTTACAAGGGCTTCAGGGGCTTTAGAATTCTATGTGCATGATTATAAATCCCCACTGATGGACGACTTTATAAGGCCCAGGTACACAATATGGATGGTTGTCTGGCTGTGACGGGACCCAGAAAATCCATTTGTTTCTAACTGATCATAACTTACAATGTGAGGACTTAGAACAAAACAGAGATGGATGTTCAAATTTGCTCATTTTATCTACTGTTCCAGGAATTCTTTTTTTTTTTTTTTAATTTTATTTATTTGACAGAGACACAGCGAGAGAGGGAACACAAGCAGGGGGAGTGCGAGAGGGAGAAGCAGGCTTCCTACAGAGCAGGGAGCCCGATGTAGGGCTCGATCCCAGGACCCTGGGACCATGACCTGAGCCGAGGGCAGACGCTTAACGACTGAGCCACCCAGGCGCCCCTCCAGGAATTCTTTATAACAAATCCACCAGTGGAGACATTAATTTACTTAATTACGGGATCACGTATTGAGTATATATGAAGTGATGTATTCTTTAAATATTTAATTTTCATGATGAATTTCAAAATGTTTCATCTACTTCTATCGCTACCCCCTACCACGATGGCATCCGGTAAAATGTTTAAATTGTAGACCAGAGAAGCCGGCACACACGGGCCTGGAGCCCCTGGGTTGAGCAAGTTGGCTTCCTCTGGCTTCTGAGGTAGGTGGCAGTTTGAGGATGGGCTCCGGGGCCAGTGCACATGTAACTGGCAGCCTGGGGACTGGAAGGACACACTCCCGGATCCACAAGGACTGAGCCTGGCCCCTTTCTAGCTGCGGGACTCCCGGTAAGTGTGTACCTTTAATCTAGAAAGTAGAAGACAGTTTTCCACACACTGAGAATCATGTAAAATAATAAATGTAATGAAGAGACACGTTGATGTTATTGATTTCTACATCTACGTCGTGTGGCAGATGAGCAGATCCCCTAAATACGTGGACAAGCCGCAGGGATGAAGGATAAAGAACAGTCGGTGAAATGGAGTAAGTGACAAGTACATCACTTAGGATCAGAGCCCACCGTGGCACTACGGTGGGACGAGGGACCTGGGCACACTGTTCACTAATACTGACTATGAAAGAGGCAGTGGTCTGCATGCCTTAAAGTGTATCCAATTCTCACGACGAGGAAGTATTTTCCCGACCCTTCAGACCAGGATGCCGAGGCTGGACGGAGGCACAGACTTCGTGCAAGTCAGCTATGACCCGGCCATGGGCCGCCCAGACCCGCACTCTGGATCGCCAGGCCATCCTGTCTCAGCAGGGCACCAGACTTCACGCGCCCGAGTGCCAGACACTGGGTTCACCCCGCACAGGGCCCCACAGCAGGAAGAAGACCAGCGGGCACACATCAGTGAAGGTAACCTTCAGCCCCCACATAATAAAAATCATGCCCATGACAGGACCTGTCTGAAAAGTAGGAGGGTGACTTGGTAAGGCCTTCGGTGCCCAGTCACAGGGAGGACCCGAGCGGAGGCTGAGTGACAGTGCTCGCTAGACAGTGCTGGGGAGGCAGGAGAGGCAGGCGCTGAAGTCGGTGACCCCAATCACTCCTTCTTACATCTACAGTGACGTTATCAAGCAAGCTGCATGGCCGATTCCACTCGGCCACGGCTCTAACAGGCCTGTCACTTGATCACACTTGTAGTTCTGTGTCTATCAAACTGTATTTTCCCATTCTCTTTTGCTTCCAGATATATGTTCACTTAAACAAACTCCTTCTATATTTAAAAAAACCAAAACACCTTTTCCCCCTGCACTCCTTAAGAACTCCAAGACCATTCACCTTCTGGAAGAGGCCTGCGCCTGGCTCATGTGCACGTAACTGCCTCACATCAACCTCCTCCCGTAAGATAAGCAACTAAGACGGTGATGGAGCCCTGTGACTATGATCCTCACAGCAGGCAGGGCATCCTTCTCACTAACCTCAGGCTACCCATCTATGGAACTGACATCTCCTGGAAAGCTACACCACCCCAAAGGGCATATGCTAAATCACAGGTGCGTCACCATTTAGAAGAGAATGTCTCTCCTCTGCAAAGCAGAGAATTCTTTGCAGCAGATCGGACCAGGAGGCTGTACATAATGCCCCTTCTTGGTCACCTCCAGATCCCAGGCTCCTTCACCCGTGGCCTGAACCACAAGGGCTCATGACACACAGTACCTGGTTAACTTCCCTTTGAGCCCTAAGAAGTGGAAGTTCCAGCTGACTGTTCTCATTTATAATGCTTAACAAAATAGAACCTCTTTCTTCCTGAAGTAAGGCACTTCAGGAGTGGGAAGATGGGCTTCCATAAATCGATGTAGGCATTTTCTATTAATGCAAGTGTAAAACCCACAGAGAGCTTACATTTTTCCAGTGTCTGCTTTCCTGCAACCATACACTTCACCAAATCCTCCTCGTCCAATGATCCTGTGTACGCTGAAATCATTCATGGTCAACTGTGAATTCAAAACACGAAATGGAAACATAGAGTTGCATTAAAATTATGTTATTGTTTTCATGTAAGACACAGTTACTAAACTAGCAGTTCTGAAATAAGGATCTGCATTTTCTGTGACTGACTGCTCTAACAGATGAGATGCGCAAGGTGGCAAGACCTTCTAGAACCTCCTTCTGCTCTACCCCCAAAATGCATAAAAGGGAGGCAAATGGGCAGACAACAGAGTGGGAGTCGAGTTAGATTGTTTTTCCAATCTCCTAAATGTTAGGTTATTAGACGTATACCCTGAAGACAAGGGAGTGTGAAATTTCTAGTCAAAATGAGAGTGTCCTTAACTACTCTGAAGCTGGAAGTTTGGGAACAGCTCAGCAATTCCAGGAACTGTCATGGTAGAAAAATAAATCTACATCAAGGGCATCTATGTCTTCATAATAGTGGACCATATGATCAGAAAACCCAACGGATGCTGGCCATGTGAATATTTTATCGATAACATCACGGAATAGCAAAGACTCGTGCTGGGCATGTGAGTGTGAAACAAGACACTAAATATGAGGAAAGTACATAAAGAGGTTTCATTCATAAGCCCTCTCCTTGTGTCAATATCTCAGTAATGGCCTGCTTCCTAAGTAGGTTTAATAGTCTTAGATGGCACAAAGGCAGGCAGTGAGCCTGACATTCACAGTGGTTTATGTATCCTGGCAAGTTAAGGGTCAGATTCCTGAAGGGTTCCCCCAAACAACCCTTCAAACACCATGTTTGCAGTCAGGTAACTGGGCCCAAAGGCTTCACATCCGATGCTCAGGGGACAGCAGAATATGAGCACACCAGGTCTGCTGAAGGAGAATACGCATCACAAAGATCTATGGCAGACAGAAAGGATTTTTTTAAAAAATGCGTTATTTGCCCTCTTGTTTCCAAAATTCTGCCAGGATATGTGAAAGAAAGGAGTTAAAAAAAAAAAAAAAAAAAAGTGCTTCTCCCAATGGTACCGGCAAGTAAAAAACTAAAAAAACTACAAGAAGAAAAAACACTAAAAAAAATCCAGCTGATTATTTCTTTTCCTCTTCGCAAACCTATGTGAAGGGAGAACATGAAGGAGAAAGTAAAAGAGGATGTACCGAGGAAGGAGGGTTCTAAAAATGAAGAAGGGGACGTCCCAGGAATTTCTGACGTTGAAAGCTAAAAGCAGAGGAGACATTCACAGGAAGTGCGTGTTAGTGTTAGTTAGAAAGGAGCCTGTCTTTGAGGACTGCTTTTCTCGTTCTCAGAAATAATCAAAGAGGAGATGAACCCTTGGTCTAATAAAAGATGTCATCATTTTTATTACAAGATTATACCTAATAATACGAAAGAGAAGGGAAACTACCAGGATGGCAAAAGCCAAGGGCATGTGGAAAGTACGTTATGTGGGGGCCTTGTGTTTTGGCTACCATTTCTGTGGAAGGGTCAATCACTGCTTAAAATACCCTTTCTTAAATAAATAAACACATTCTTACATGAATCTGAAAAAAGAGAATTAAAACCCGAATTGTTTAAGAGGCCGGGTACGGGAGGATGAATTCTTCCTACACAGAGCTGTAAGAGTGACATCTGTTTAGACGGCGTATTACCCGTGGGAGTGTGCTCCGGGGTATGAAGTATTTTCTCACGAAGTTAAGCCAGAGGAAGTTTTTATTAAAAAAAAAAAAAAAAAAAAAAAAAGGAAAGAATAAGAGGATACTCACATGGATATTTAATTCTACGTTTTTCCACTGACAGAATCGAGTGAATTTGTCACTAAAAAAGAACAGAAACAGTCACTGAAAAGTTGCATATCCCATGAATCGGATTTAAAGAGCAATGTTAAAGGACAGACGAGGATGGTATCACTCATGTTGCTTCTTGACCGGAGGGACGTTTCCTTCCATATCTTTTCACAAAGACTTCACCGGTCTTTGTGGCTTTATTTCATGATTCAGGTACACGGTGTCGTATTTCCCTTAAATTGTGATGATTGTTATGGTCCCATCTATCTGAATCAGCACCATCCAAGAGAAGGCCTAACGTGAGCCCCATACGTACTTTCATTTTGATAACGTATTTTATTTAACCCCAGTATAGAGAAAAAATTATCATTTCATCATGTGTGTGATTGGTACAAAATTAGTAATGAGACTTCTACATTCTTGTTTTTATATTAAGTCCCGAAACCCAGTGTGTATTTTGCACTGAGAGCCCATCTCGATTCACACTCAGTCATTTCAAGGGCTCAAGAGCTACATGTGGCCAGTGGCTCCCATACTGGACCACGCAGCTCTAAATCACAAAATATTCGGGGGCGCCTGGGGGGCTCAGTCGGTGAAGCGTCTGCCTTTGGCTCAGGTCATGATCCCGGGGTCCTGGGATCGAGCCCCGAATCGGGCTCCCTGCTCAGCGGGAAGCCTGCTTCTTCCTCTCCCTCTGCCCCTCCCCCTGCTTGTGTTCCCTCTCTCGCTGTGTCTCTCTGTCAAATAAGTAAATAAAATCTTTAAAAATAAATAAATAAATGACAAAATATTTATAAATAATGGTAATAGCAGCAAACACTCAGCTGGTGCTTTCCATGGGCCAGGTCCTGTTCATTTCCCAGCGACAAGATGAGCAGGTCTGACGAGCAGGAATGATGATGCCCATTCTGCAGCAGAGGAGACCAGGGCCTGGCCAAGGCACGCAGTGAGAGAAGGAGTAGGGATGGATCTGAACCCGGACCAAGTAACGCTGCTCAAAGATACAAATGCTGTAGGAGAAAAAGCCCTTACACTAGAATCACAAGACGCGATAAGTCCTACTGAGCGGATTTGTTCCCACAATTTACTCAACTTCTTGATGAGTACTTTTTTTTCCCCCTCTATCTAGAAAAATATCTATCCCCACAGCTTATTTAATAAAGTTGTTATTTTCATTATGTTTATTAATGAGCAACACTGTCTGTAGTGTTTGTTTTAAAACATTTTTTTTTTTAAAGATTTTATTTATTTATTTATTTGACAGAGAGAGAGAAACAGCATGAGAGGGGATAGGGTCAGAGGGAGAAGCAGGCTCCCCGCTGAGCCAGGAGCCCGATGTGGGACTTGATCCCAGGACTCCGGGATCATGACCTGAGCTGAAGGCAGTCGCTTAACCAACTGAGCCACCCAGGTGCCCTGTTTTAAAACATTTTTTTAAAAGAAATGCTTTCTAGATTGAACACTCTTTAAAGGCAAAGAATATTCTTGGTGACTGCTGGATTTCATCTAGCCCCTGGCACAATTCCTTACACGGGCACAGTATCCAGGGTTCTATGAATGAATGAATGAATGAATGAATGAATGAAAAGGAAAGGAAGAAGGGGAGAGAGGGAGAGAGTACTATGAAATACATGGTCCAGGAATTACTGGCATTCTAACAGAATGCGTTAAGGCATCTAAATATCCCAGTTGCCTGGGGGGGGGGGGGTTCATTTAATATGCCATCTAAGACAAATGTAGTGATCCAAAGGGGCACGTACACCTCAATGTTTATAGCAGCAATGTCCACAACAGCCAAACTATGGAAAGAGCCTAGATGTCCATCAACAGATGAATGGATAAAGAAGATGTGGTGTATGTATGTATGTATGTATGTGTATATATATATATATATATATATAATGGACTATTATGCAGCCATCAAAAAAACCGAACTCTTGCTATTTGCAATGACGTGGATGGAACTAGAGGATATTATGATAAGTGAAATAAGTCAATCAGAGAAAGACAAGTATCATATGATCTCACTGATAGGAAGAATTTGAGAAACAACACAGAGGATCATAGGGAAAGGGAGGGAAAAATGAAACAAGATGAAACCAGAGAGGGAGACAAACCATAAGAGACTCAATCTCAGGAAACAAACTGAGGGTTGCTGGAGTGGTGGTGGGTGGGAGGGATGGGTGGCTGGGTGATGGACATTGGGGAGGGTATGTCCTATGGTGAGCGCTGTGAATTGTGTAAGACTGATAAATCACAGACCTGTACCCCTGAAACAAATACTACATTATATGGCAATAAAAAAACAAAAAAAAAATTATATGCCATCTAAGGATCTTTTAAAAATATTTCTGAGGCTAATACAGTCAAGTTGAAAATCAAAAGCAGAAGAACTCTTTGTAATTATGCAGCATCTTTTGTCAGTGAATCGAAAATGATGTTTACAGAGTGTTTCATTGATCTCCCTATCATCTCTGTGAGGTTGGTAAAATAAAATTATATTTTGAGCATTTCTGAGAGTTATTTCAAACAGTTTTGTTTTGTTTTGTTTTTTTAAGTATGATGAGTGCAAAAGGCAAAACCACACTGGGGTGTTCTCTGTACTTATAAATCTATGACTGTCACTTTGAAATTCACTTGGTGTGTTGGGCTAGCTCATACTCCCTTTCCTCCCGATTCTGGAGCTCAGAGCTGGCAACAGGGGGCCAGTAAGCTGGCACGTTTTACAGACTTGCAGACTAGCTGGGGAGGACTAACAACCACGGGGAGAGAATTGTCCTGATGACCGAGAGAGAGTCAAGAGAACCAAATCCCAACAACACATACCCTGCCTCAAATGAACATCCCCCCCAACACACAAAGGACACCTCCAAACATACATTTTGCCCACAAAATACAGGTTTTCTGTAGCCAGTTCTTTAGGAAGTAGAGATGGCCCCGGGGTGTCCAGGCTCAGTCATGTGTCCATGGAGGTTCCTTGAGTGCTATTTCTGGTCAATGCCTAATTACTAGAATGGGCACTTGACAGAAGAGGGACTGGGGCTGAGAACAGAGCAGAGCCTGGGCAACATAGGGCTCCTGACAGCCAGTGCCCTTGCAGATGATGTACAGCTACCCCAGAGGGAAAGTCAGAGGTTAATGATATAAAAACACCAGGGGTGCAGTGAGGGTGGGGTAGAGTAAGCACTTCTAACCCCCGTCTGTGACTCGGGCTTTAGATTGCTGGGCAAGTGAAGTTCACTGCCTCACCCAGAAGAGGGAAAGCCTCCTTCCCAGATTCAGGCCGGCCTGGAACTTAGTTAGCCCTGTGTCCCTGCTGGCCTCAAGTGAAGGCAGAGATGAGCCCTGGCTGAAGATTTCCCCTTTATTATCAGACTGAGAAATCGCCTTACCCGCAAGGCCCTCAGAGAGTGTGGCCAGTCCTGATGAGGCCAAAGGCTACAAAGTTCTATTTGGGGAGTGTCCATGCTTTTCAAAACCCAAGCTCAAAACTCTTGGTCTGACAATGGAGTTTTTAGATTCTCATTTGAGGATGTATTAACACGAAAAGAACGCAAAACAGATAAAAATGAAGAAATTCGCTTTGAAAATAATTTACATAACATGGTTAATGGCTTCAGAAAATCCAGTGTACCTGCTTGCCTAAAACGCAAACAGCTTGGATTTCTTGTGGCAGTAAGAGCAGAAGGCTCACCTAGTGGGACAAAAGGACATGCAGGTTGACCAGGTGGCCAGTCAGCCAAGAACAAGCTACCAGACCCCCTCCCCCACTGTAACTCCCATCCCCATTTCTCCCCCCTTTCCCAACGATCACCTAGAAGCTCGGCTGGCCCCAAGAGCTGGGAAAGGTCAGAATTCTGAACCAACAGCACCGGAGCCAGGGCAGGCCGGACCCCCCTGAAACACAGCCAGCCTACCCCCTCAACGCGAGCCACCGCTTTCTGGCAAAGTCTCCGCTCCGACTCAGAAAAAGGTAGTAATCATTTGTATGCATATTAGTTTCCCAAAGTACCGACTCCACTCCAGGATAAAATTATCTCTTGAACTCTAGTGGCATCATAACACAACTGTTTTTTTTTTTTTCTTTTTTAATTACTTTAGCTCTGTGAATAAGTGGAGGGAAAAACCGCAGAGAAGCAGCATTTGTTCTAACGGGGGCAATTACTGAACAGCTGTGGGCTGCTCCAGCACCGAGACTCGATCATCACGGCGATTGTCTAGAAATTAGCCCAGTTTGCGGAGAAGAGCACAGTCAGTGTGAAAGCAGATTCCGCTGAAGAGTGCATGATCTCAGAGGGATACTCGAATTCCCAGCGAACGGACTGCTGGTGGCCGGAAAGGCGTATGGGCCGGCCGCCTTCACAGGCATCGCTGAACACGTTCGGGGTTTCGTACGACAAACATACACATACAGTTTGAGTAGCTCAAAAGGGACACATTTATTAGGGATAGTAATAATATATGTGACCACAGACATCTGCCTAGAACCTCAAATTCTATTACCTAAAGAATCAAGTGCAATCTGGTCCCACCTTGGGGGACAGGATCTCAAAGAGCAAACAAATGAATTAGACAGGTTATAGAACCGTGCTTGCCTTAGCAAAGGTGTCCCAATAAGATACTCTTGATCCTGTGGTTCCACAGTCTATTTAAACTTTAGACCATTTTGAAGCTAAAGAGCTACAGATTCAAGGAGACACCAAGATATGCAAATCCTAAATAATAAAGTACTGAGGTGACAGTGTAACATGAAGGCTGGCACACAGTAAATGCTTGGTAAGTACATTCATTGTCAAATGAACAAACTGATACCCATTTTAAGGACAGCGTTCATTGGGTAAAATGAGGTAAACCTATAGAACAGCTGTGGGCTGTTCTATATATATATATAGTATATATATACTATTATTTTAATATAACGTTAGACGTCAAGTATATCTCAAAAAAATGTTATGTACATACATGAAGTTTCATACCTTTCCATAAATTTTTGGAAAATGTTGCCTCGAAGACTTTCACAAATTTCTTCTATGTAGGGCTGGAAGAGATGGAAAAGAAATCCCACACTGCATAAATAGGAACCTAGAACACATACTGACAAGACTCGGATGACCTACAGCTCCCACTCTTGCACTTGCCCAATTTTTAGTAACGGATTTATAACCGTGATTATTTAATAGTTATCTACAGCTCAACTGCATGCTCTGTGAAGGTATGGACAGGTCCGTCCGTTTGCCACGGCATCCCTATTGCCTGGCATGGTTCCTGCAAAGTCACAGATGCTTCCCAAGTGACCATGGTTGGTTTTCCAGGTGTGTGACCCGTGCAGTCCCACAGGGCTCATGCTCAGAAGAGCCAGGGCTTGGTTTCGTGTCCCTGCCTAACCCACCTTAAAATTCTGAATTTCTGAACAAGGGGCCCCAAGTTTTTTAATGCTGTACTGGGCCCTGGAAGTTATGTAGCACATTTTGTAAATGACTAAAAGTGTTGATAATCAGCATTGATACTGAGTTTTAAAGACTAAAAGCTAATGGATCCATGCAGTAAATTTTTTTTAATTAGCTATTTTACTTATGAACTTTCTACCTCTTGGAATCACAGAGCTAAAGGTAACCATGGGGAAGAGTGAATCCCTCTCCTCATTCTGTGCAGGAGGCTGCGGCACTGTGGACGAGTGCTTTCCCAAGGTCTCTGAGCAAATCCGTGGCTAGGCCAGGATGAAGGGCTCCTGGCTCACTTGTGTGGTGCGCATCCCTTTATGGAAAACAGTCTGCCGGGGACTCTTGTACCACATAAGTCTGAACCACACAGGTTCCACTTACACGTTGATTTTTTTACATACAATACTAGAAATGTATTTTCCTTATAATTTTCTTAATGACATTTTCTTTTCTCTAGTTTACTTTATTATAAGAATACAGTATATAATACATACAACATATAAAATCTGTGTTAATCGACTGTTTATGTTATCGGTAAGGCTTCCAGTCAACAGAAGGCTATTAGCAAAGTTTGGAGGCAGGAGCCAAAAGTTATACGTGGATTTTTGACTCCATGGGGGGTCAGTGACCCAATCCCTGTGCTCTTCAAGGGTCAACAGCATTTATTTTGAAATAATTTTGTCTTACCTGGAAAAGAGTTGATGTCACTTGTTTCTTGGATAGGTGACTTTGCACATGCTCTACGGCTTGCTTTGAGAATGGCTTTTCAAAAAAAATTAAAAAAAAAACAGTATTTTTTTTCCACAAATATAAAACGTGACAAACCTCTGTACGTTACACAATACTACAGCATATAATTTAACACAATTACTAAGCAGGAACCTGTGGTAATTATATTAACATGCATTCTTTAAAAATCAGCTGGATATCTGTGGGCAATCCAAACAGATACTTGCTCCTCTGAGCTTCCGCAGTTCTTAGCCACCATGTCAAGAAGGATGATGAGCACGGGGGCACCTGACTGACGTAACCTAACCCCACAAGAGTTTAAGACTACTGTGATTTAAAAAAAAAAAAAAAGTGTAAGGAATCTTACTATCACCTTACTAAATGTATACATCTCTCAATTAGTTAATGACGGGGTCCCGAAACTGTAAAAATTTCCACTATATAAGAGAAAACAAATGCATGAAAATCCATGTAAGAATTGAAAGCCAGGGTGGTAGGAGGCTGCAAGTTAAGGAAAGTCTTGCTGTGACCATAGCAGAAGGGAGCTGGCTCTAAAAAAAACAGTTCCAATAAGAACTACACACTCTCTTCTCCCTCCAAACTTCAAATTACGTCTTCTTTAAGAATGCACCACAAGAGGAAAAGCTGAAAATGCCCATCATACTGCCAAAAACCCTCTGAACTGCTGAGCGACGTGAAAACCAAGTTTCAGTGGCATCCCCATGGAACACCTGGCATTTTCCAAGGCTCAACCATTCTCCGGCAAGGTAGCAGGGCCCCGAGCCTCAACCATCAGGACTGGCTCAGGAATTCTGTCTACTACAAGTGAGGTGAGGCCAACAAAGAAATGCAGGGTGCAAGAGGTGCACCAGCCACAGTTACTCAAGTGGCAGGAAGAACCGTGAATGACACAGTGAATGCAGAAGCACTACGATAAATCATTATCATGGCCAGTGCGGTCCGCTCGAACTCCCCTCAATGACAGCAATGTCGTGTATCCGTGCTGATCAATACCAGAGCCACGGGCCACCTGCAGCTCTCGGGCACTCGAAACGTGCTCGCGAGGACTTGGGGAGTGAAATGCTTAGCTCCACTGGATTTTAATTAATTTAACCTGATATCTAAACAGCCACAGGGGGCCAGTGGCTCCTGTATTGGACACGGCAGCGAGGACAGTGAGGCCACTCCTTCAGAAAACTCTCAGACACATTATGTGGTGAATTTTTATCACTAATTCTTCCACTCACTCCTGGCGGAATAATTTCCTAGGAACCTAGTTTATCCTAATGACTGAATGGATTGTTTATCTGATTTACAGGGGGAAAAACATACTTCCACCATCATTTAAATATTAATAAAATTAACATAAGAATTATTACTCTTCCTCATTAATCCAAAGAAACCATTTAAGATTTCTATTGATCAATATTTGATTAGCCTAATTATTTAAAGTACAGCCAAATTAACAATAATAAAGCTGAATTTCTTTTAGAAAGTCTGGAATTGAGACCAGCCTTTTTTTCCATTGATCTGCATGAGTTATCAATTTTGTTTTCATCATTTTTTCTTTGGCCGTGAAAGAATCCGCTTTTGGAAATATCCTTGGAGTAGATGGAGCATCAGCTTTGTGTCAGCATTACCAGCAACCAAATGACAGAAGAGAAGACATGGGTCCCGTCCTGGGGGAGTACTCTTTGATTTTTAAGCTTCTTCTTCCTATTTTACTTTCTAGAAACACTGCAAGCTGTCTCCAAGCCAAACTAAAGGCACGCAACAGAAAGAAATACTTACATGTGAGCAAGACAGCAGCTCCTTCATGATGTAAGTGTCATAAATTTGCCGGCTTCTGCAAAGGCGGTCTTCCTCATTCTCAAGCTTCTCATATTCTTTTATCTAGATTTTTCAAAGTTACCGTTGTTAGGTATGCCTTCCCAGAAAACTCACTTTATTAAAAGATATTACTCGCCCAGGCAAAAAACCACTTCCACAGGAGATTAAGCAAATTGCTAAACCAGCTACTGCACAGGAAACAACTATTTCTAATGTTGGAATAATGAAGTTGGGATAATTTAAATGCAACTTGAAACATACAAATGGGTTTTTTCCTATGATGAACCTCCTCACTTAAATTTAGAAGCACAATATTAGGAAACAAATACTGCCATGGTTACAATTATCTTACAATACAACAGCCAGGGGCTATTCGTCCTTGCCAATTCTCCTCTCCAGAGCGAGTCCCATTTAAATCTGGCTGTAATTCAGTTCTAAGACTTATGATGGGGATCGTTCTCATTCAACTGCAACATTACAAAACAGAAGAAAAGGGGCCCCAGGTGGCTCAGTCATTGAGCGTCTGCCTTCGGCTCAGGTCATGATCCCGGGGTCCTGGGATCGAGACCCACGTTGGGCTCCCTGCTCGGCAGGAAGCCCGCTTCTCCCTCTCCCACTCCCCCTGCTTGTGTTCCCTCTCTTGCTGTGTCTTTCTCTGTCAAATAAATAAAATCTTTAAAAAAAAAAAAAAGAAAGAAAAAAATATATATATATTCAAGATTCCTGCAAAGAGATTTTTTAAAAATCAGTTGAATATTTTAGAAAGGCATCCACCCAGAGATGAAAGCACTGGTTTTTCAGGTTGGAGCCTCTCTGCACAATAAAGTATTAATAAACAGGTTACTTCAAACAGTGTATTTTGCTAACTTAGGGAAGCCAGTTGGAACGGTGTTAAGATAGGTCAAATAATAAAAATGTGCTTTAGAAATACTTGCTGTATATAGAACTGGCCCCAACCTTCTAATCTGGTAACAGAAGCTCCTAGATCAGAGAAATTGCTTTTATTTATTTACAGAAATACTTGTAATCCAAAAGACAAGAGAATGAGGACACAAATGAAATACGAGGTTAGCAAGAAGACTGCAGCAAAGATCTTCAATATGATGACTAATTACTATGTATGACTTACTTTTGGGAACAAAGCGTTTTCAACAGATAGACAAATGGTGACATTGACTTTCATAATATCTGAGTATTCTTTATT
The DNA here is from genome assembly GCF_004348235.1 of Phoca vitulina. Taxonomy (NCBI): domain Eukaryota; kingdom Metazoa; phylum Chordata; class Mammalia; order Carnivora; family Phocidae; genus Phoca; species Phoca vitulina. The sequence goes on along the minus strand of NW_022589785.1, from coordinate 539,269 downwards.
CTGGGATGATAAAATAGAAATGAAAGTTACCTTTTTATAGTAAGGCTAGGTTTGATAGTTTTGAAATCAAAACCAGTAAATCTTATAAGAATTTCTGATAGGGGCGCCTGGGTGGCTCAGTCGTTAAGCGGCTGCCTTCGGCTCAGGTCATGATCCCAGGGCCCTGGGATCGAGCCCCGCATCGGGCTCCCTGCTCTGCGGGAAGCCTGCTTCTCCTTCTCCCTCTCTCACTCCCACTCCCACTCCCACTGCTTGTGTTCCCTCTCTCGTGTCTCTCTCTGTCAAATAAATAAATAAAATCTTTAAAAAAAAAAAAAAAGAATTTCTGATAAAGAAGGGGCACAGTCGGCAGGGAGTGGAGTGTGTGAAATACTGAGGTCCCAGATGAGGGCCAGCTGGTTCACACAAGGAGAAATTACTGAGGCCATATTACTGTCCTGAATTATCATCAGCATTACAGTGAGATTCACAGGTCTATAACTGCCAGGGCTTAGAACAGAGTCTTGTTGGAACAGACAACAAAGTGTGCCATGAACGCAGGTGGACTGCGGTGGGTTACAGCCCATCCAACCAGGAAAGGCTGTTCTAAGGAGCAGCAATCCAGCAGTGTTGGCATCACCAAAGGACCCAAGGCTTCACCCCTGAGTTAATTCAGGACAACAAGTCTAAGGAGTTCAAACACTATGCCAGACGCAAATATGGTAGCTGGGAAGCAACAAAAGCCAGACAGCAAAATCCGAAGTTGAGCCAGAAAATAAACAGAGGATCTGTCTTAGTTGATTTCTTTTGTTGCTTTAATTTTAGGTAGGTCCAAAGGTCAATGCAGAATTCTGGGATAAAACAGGTAGACTGTTAGTGAACCAAAGGAAACATTTCTGCCTAAACAAGTAAACAAACCCAAGAAATAATAAGCCTTCATGGAATTATTATCCTTGAAAACAAATGTAATGCAACATAAGTCTGTGTTCCAGGGGGCCTAGAAAGCAAGTTGACACCTGTCTAAACAAATGCTGATAATATGGAAGTTTTCCATGAGCTGTAATAATCCAACCCCATGGAACATTCTAGTTTCTTGGGCAAATGATACTCTGAACCACAATACGAGCTTTACTAAGATACTTGTGCCTCCTAAACTCCAACCTGAACAACAGCAAAGGTAACTCAGTAGGCAAAGGAAGAGCCTAAAGTGTCTAAGTGTCTGTGGCTATAATTCAAAATGTACTTCCTATTATCAGGAAGACCACTAATTAAAGAACACACAGTCACCTAACAATCAGCTCTAGACAGGATGATCTTATTGTAGCCTGTGCATGGAAAATGCTACCTCTAATTTAGGCAGTTAGGTTGACCAGGTCACCTGAGTAGGCAAAGGCCAGAGTTCAAGGTGAAAAGTCTCCCCTTGAGCAGAAAAGAAACATGGTCATCGATGATGCACATTCACTGGCGACACAGTGCCTTTCTGCTTGGGTGGTTACAAAGCTCACAGCTGAACATGTAGCCTGAATAAGCGGAACCCTAAGAGCAAGCACTTTTGATCCACGGCTGTCATATCTCCACTTTCTCACCACCATTGTAGGGAGATGGCCTTGTAAAGCCACCAGTGGCCTCTGCTTGCCCAATCAAGGGTCTCGCTCTTGTCTGTAGCTTCACTGATTCCCAGCAAGCATTCAACTCAGCTGTCCCTCCCACCTTCTTCTCTGACTTCGTGATCTATACTCTCCAGCAGTCTGCCACACTGGTTCCTCTTCCAGTCTCCTTTGGCTTCTTCCTCCTCTGTTGGACTTCTAAATACTGAAGTGCCTCAGAACATGGTGCCAGGGTACCCGTTTTTCACCTGTTATATTCCCCTCAGGTAAAACTACTCAGTCCCACAGTTTCAAATACCAGTTATATTCAGATATCTAAGTCGGGACCTCTAGTACTCACTTCTTCCCCTGAGCTCCAGAGTCTAAATATCTAACTACCTTTTTGCCATTTTCATATCCTCTCTACCCCCGCCAAGCATGCCCCTCCCCTAGCCTTCTTTATCATGAAAATGAGCAAAACCATCCTCCCAATTGCCTAAGCCAAAAAACGAATAATCATCCTTGATTCCTGCTCTTTTGCTCACACCCCTGCTTCTACCTCCCCCTACATCCAATTAATCAGCCAATCATATTGGCTTTACATTCAAACTATATCACAAACCCAGGCTCCGCTTTAGATAATAGCCAAATAACTGCCAAGGGAACAATCCTCCTGAGAAAACAACTGTAAATTCTGGACATATATAAAACCCAACTACTCTGGAGCACTAGCAAGTGACCAGAAGTACATACATAATGGGGAAGGCACATCCAACAGAAGCTGGAAAGTAAGAGGATATTCCTGAAAATAAAGAGTCAGGGAGGCGGAGCTCCAAAATTCTGTGTATAAACTCTGTCAACATCTCTGTTGGATTCCATAATGACATGTGAGCATGGCAGATCCAAAGCAGTCCAGTTAAGGCTAAAAGAACTGAACAAGATTCAACTGCTACCCACTGTTTAAGAAGAGCTTTTGAAATTTGAGCAAGCCAAGTTAATTGCTAAAACAAAACCTCAATACCCCTTTTTTTTTTTTTAAGATTTTATTTATTTTTTTGACAGAGAGAGACACAGCAAGAGAGGGAACACAGCAAGGGGAGTGGGAAAGGGAGGGAGAGAAGCAGGCTTCCCACTGAGCAGGGAGCCCGATGCGGGGCTCGATCGCAGGACACTGGGATCATGACCTGAGCTGAAGGCAGACGCTTAACGACTGAGCCACCCAGGCGCCCCTCAATACCCTTTGAAGAAGCATACAGAGTTTAGAGTACCTATAATGTATCAATCCTACTGTACGAGATACAATCTAAAATTATTCTACATATCAAGAAACAGGAAAATGTGGCCCACATGCAAAAGAACAGACCATAAATGAAGACCATTCCAAGATGACTCTGATGTTGGAATTACCAGACAAGGATTTAATGCAGCTATTAGAACTATACTTAAAGACCTAACAGAAAATATGCATGTAATGAAAAAAGATAGGAAATAGCAGCAGAAACATATTAACTATGAGAAAAACCAAACAAATTTTAGAACTAACAAATACATCTGAAATAAAAAATTCAATGGATGGACATAATAGCAGAGTAGAGATGCCAAAAGAGTCAATGAATTTGAAGACAGATCCACAGAAACTTTCCCATCTGAAGAACAGAAAAAATATCTGCGGGAAAAATTGAACAGGGCATCAGTGATATTTGGTATAATATTGAAAAATAAAACAAACATGTAATTGGAGTCCCAATAAGAGGAGAAATAGAGATTGAGGTAGAAAAAATGCTTTAAGGATAATGGCCCAAATTTTACCAGATTTGATGAAAGATACAAATTTAGAGATTTCAAGAAAGTCAGCAAACCCCACAAAGGATAAACACAGTATCTAAAATTACTCCACTAGGGGCACCTGGGTGGCTCAGTCAGTTGGGTGTCTGCCTTCAGCTCAGGTCAGGACCCAGCGTCCTGGGATGGAGCTCCACATCAGGCTCTGTGCTCAGCAGGGAGCCTGCTTTTCCCTCTCCCTCTGCCTGCCTGTCTGCCTACTTGTGATCTCTCTCTCTGTCTGTCAAATAAATAAAATCTTAAAAAATAAAATAAAAATAAAATAAAATTACTCCACTAAAACACAGAGATTTTCAGAAATGGGGGAGGGGTGGTGAGCAAGACACTCATATTTGTCTCAAAGAAACAGACTTTATATATAAAAACACTGGCTGAAAGTAGAAAAGAAAAGATATATCATGAAAACAGTAAGCATAAGGAGACTGAATGCCTATAATAATATCCAGTGAAGTCATTTTCAAGACAAAGACTATGACAAGCAATGAAAAGGGACATTTCACATGAAAAGACATAACCATCACAAATGCATATGCACCTCGTAACATAGCTTCAAAATACATTTTTTAAAATGACAAGAAAAAGAATAGACAATTCCACAATCAGAGTTGGAGATTTTATCACCCCTCTCTCAGCAATGGATAGAAAAAAGAGATCTAAAATCAGTAAAGACATGGAAGATCTATCACATCAATCCCCTTAATCTAATTGATATTTAAAGAATATTCACTTAACACTCCCATCTTAAGTTTTCCATGGGCTTTAGAGTAAGACCTGCATTTGTTACTCTGGCCCCCAACCCTGTCTCCCTCCTCCACCCGATCTTATCTCTACTATCCCAATCCTCTCATCCACTATGAACATACCATTCTGGTCTTCTTTCAGTTCCTCAAACATGCCAAGTTCTTTCCCACCACATTAGGGGTATGTCTTAGCCACATCGAACTGAAAATGCTCTCTCTCCTACCCTGCTCTCATCTTCAAAAGACTAGCCTCCCTGTCAATCAAATCTGTTTCCATGCCCATTCTTCAGAGTTAGTCTTTGACCCATCAATCTAAAGTGGCCTCCAAGTCATAATACATCATATTGAGTTTTGAGTCTGCTTTGAGTCCTTGCATAGCAGTTATTACTTCCTGATACATTTCCTGTTATTTGTTACTTTTTGTTGTCTGTTTCTCTCAACCAGAATAGAAGCTCAAGGAGAGCAAGGACTTTGTCTTGTTCATCCATCCAAGCAATGTCTGTCACTGGTGTTTGATAAATCTTGGTTGAATGAATGAAGAAAATCCTATGTAATAACTTTGCCTCCAATCTTATATTTATTCTCTGTTTCCCATGATTTCTTTCTAAATCTAGGTATATATACATATTTTGATAAGCTGCCTCCAAATCTAAATGGACAAGGACGTGGAACCAACACACTGAGCCACAACTCTGTGTCGGTCACTGTTCTGGTGCACTGATTTCACACACACAACCTTAAGAGACAGGCGCTGCCATCGCCCTCATTCTTAGCTGAGGACACCCACGCAGATAAGACTGACATTGTTTGCCCAAGTTTACACAGTAACTAGTGGAGTCCAAATCCAACCCAGGCGGGCTGAATTGAGAGCTGGCACTCCACCACTGAGTTACAGCCTCCCGTATACCTGAAGAGCATACTATAGATATGGTTTAGAAAGCAACTGTCCATCCAGCATCCTATCTGAGCCTCACAATTAGCCTGTGAAGCAGCCAGAGATGATTCATAACCTCATTTCACAGATGAGGTAACTGAAGTTCAAGTATGAAGTCCCCCTACTGTGTGCTCCTCAAGTACAGGGATGGCGTACTGTTCACATGTATGAGCTCCAGGTCTGAAGTGTAGATGCTGCAGAGATGGCTCAACCACTGGCCCCACGTCCCACAGCAGGTGAGAGGCACAGCTGCCCCAGAGCCTAGCTAGGCCCTCTGTCTATGAGTCAAATACAGACGAAGATGAATACCAACTACACCACAGAATCAGCAGGCATAGATTACGTGCTACCAAGCGTTACAGACAACAAATGGTGTGGGAATCAAAGGTGTAAGCAATCACGGAAGACTGGGCTAGTTGTCCAGAGGGACTTGTTAGCAAATATATAAAGTGAGCTAGACCTTAAAAGAAGCTAGGCTTTCCACGGGCTGAGAAGGCAAAGCAGCATTCCAGGCTGGATGAAGGACATAAGAAACAGAACGGGCTCAGCAGTTAGTGGCAGTTCTATGGAAGACGGTAGAGAAAGATAAAGAGAGAAAGGTAGGTGATGACTAATACAGAGATATGTGAAAGTCAGAAGAAGCTATTAGGCCTTTAACACACTGGAAATGGGCAACCACTAAAAGTCTGGGGACCCAGGAAAGTGGAAATACAACATATAAAATATGCATTTCAAGATATCAGACAAAAAAGTTTTCTAGGGATTGGGGTCATACAACCACCACCAGAAATAGACTGATAAAACCAAGGACACAGAGAAGAATTATTGATAACCTCAATGCTTAAAGGCTGTACTAATTTAGAAAACTGTATTTGAAGCCCCAAGACTGGATGGTGTCTTCAGTAAAAGAATATAGAGCAAGTTGCTAAGGAGCTTTGGAGTGTTATCCTCCAAGAGGATAATCTGATAAGCCAGATCCATTGTGTGCCAAACCAGAAGACAGGTGTGAAGAGCTGGGAGCAAGCCAACCAAGAGAAACTCTAATGTTTAAAGTTCAAATGGAAACACATCAGCAGTACTCACTGCCATATTGGCAAGAAGTGCTTAAGAAGTAACCCAAGTAGATTGCCCATCTGTTTCAACCTTGCAAAAATTATGTTAAAGATTTCTCTGTATTTGACAAGGCAACTTAGTACTTGCTGAAATTGGAGAGGTGAAACTTTTAAGAACAAAGAAACTTCTTTTGACAGCTCAAGCTATGATACTCATCCATATTACAATTCAGACTGAAATAATGTAAATTACTTCATAGTGAGTAAGATCCTTTTGGATTTGGCTTATTTTTTATACATGATGCTAAATGTACATCATAATTTGGCCATTCTCCCTGGAAATACATTAATAGAGTTTGAAAAGTAGAGAAAATATCAAGTTTTCAAGTACATCAATAATCCAGAAAGAAAAGAATATCCCTCCAATTTTCAAACTTGTACAAAGATTACTAGTATCAGTCCTAATTATGCTTTGCTTTCTTTGGACCATTTAAAATGCTTTAGGGGACACCTGGATGGCTCAGTGGGTTAAGCGTCTGCCTTCGGCTCAGGTCATGATCCCCGGGTCCTGGGATCCAGCGCCCCCCCACCCCCACCTGTTGGGCGTCCAGCTCAGCAGGGAGCCTACTTCTCCCTCTCCCTCTGCCTTTCCCTCTCTGCTTGTGCTTGCTCTCTCATGCCCTCTCTCTCAAACAAATAAATAATCCTTAAAATGCTTATGATAAGGATACATTATGCTAATAATAGCATGTCATTTCTTAAATATATTTTAAACTAAAATATTTCCTAATTTCTGTTCCAATTTCTTCTTTGACCCATAAATTACTTACAAGTATATTTATTTCCAAGCAGTTAATAAGGATTTCTTAGTAAACTCTGTTATTAAATTTGAGTTTAATTCCATTGTGGTCGGAAAACACTCCAAACAATTTTGATCTTGAAATCTGCAGCTTTCTTTAGGGCCTGGCAAATAATTTCTTTTGGTAAATCTTCCATTTGTACTTTAATGAAGGCAAATTCTATTTTTGCTGGGTGCAGCACTCTATATATGTCAATTAGGTCAAGTTTATTCATCACTTTATTAAGATTTTCTATATCCCTACTAACTTTTTAGCTGTCTGTTCTATAAACTCTTGAAGAGTGTGTGCTAATGTCTCCCACTAAGCATGTCTTATTTTAGATCTGCCAATTTTGGTTTTATATACTTTGAAGCTACATTATTTATAACATACAAGTTTAAGATTGTGATCCTGACCCCATTATCATTATGAAATAATCCGCACCTCCAAGGAGCATTTACCATATACTTGGTCTGATATTAGTGTTGCTGTGTCAGCTTTGCTCTGGTTGGTGCTTGTCTCTGTATATCCTCTGCCGTCCCTCTGTTTAAAGTATGTCACTTGTATGCAGTACATAAGAGAGTTTTGGTGATTTATTCAGGCAGCAAACTTAGACTTTTACTTGGGAGTATTCAGGCCATTTACATTAAATGTAATTACTTACGTAGAAGGATTTAGAGTTAACATCTTATTGTTTTCAATTTGACCCATCTATTTTATGTCCTCCTTTTATTCCTTTTTTTAATTAATGCAATATTGTTTATTCCGTTTTCCCTCTTTTAACTTGTTAGATATTTTATTCTATTAAGAGTTGCCTTAGAGGGGCACCTGGGTGGCTCAGTCGTTAAGGGTCTGCCTTCGGCTCAGGTCATGATCCCAGGGTCCTGGGATCGAGCCCCGCATCGGGCTCCCTGCTTGGCGGGAGGCCTGCTTCTCCCTCTCCCACTCCCCCTGCTTGTGTTCCCTCTCTCACTGGGTCTCTCTCTGTCAAATAAATAAATAAAATCTTTAAAAAAAAAAAAAAAAAAAGAGTTGCCTTAGAGATTACAATATGCATCCTTAACTGATTACAAGTCAACGCAAATTATTACTTTTACCATTCATCCCCCAATAATCCTAGCATCTTAAAACACTTTAACTTCTTTAACCCTCTCTTGCCTCTGGTGCTATTATACATTTTAGTTTTATACACATTTTAAAATCTAAAAACATTATTGTTTTGCATGGTCAACATTCATTTTTATTTTACATACATATCACCCTTCATGATGACCTCATTCCTTCCTGCATTTCCATCTGGGATTATTTTCCTTCTGCCTAAAGTATCTCTTTTTAGCATTTGCTGTAATGCAGGTCCACGACTGACAAAATTCCCTCAGTTTTTCTCTGAAAATATCTTTATTTCACCTTCATTTTGAGGGAAATTTTTGCTGGGAATGGAATTCTACGTTGGCAGGGTTTGGGGGTATTGTTTGGTTGGTTGGTTTCATTATTTAGATGGCCACTTTACTGTCTGGGTTTTTTTGCTGCTATTGTTGTTTGTTTTAACCATTTCTTTTAAGATGTCATAGCCAGTCAGTCATATTATTTGTTGCTCCTTTAAAAGTAATGTGTCTTTTTCCACTCTCTCGTTGCTTTGAAGACTTTCTCTGTCGGTTTCCATGGTGTTATACTGATGTCAAAGATAGGTGTCCTTTGTAGCCATTCTGCTTGGGGTTTTCTAAGTTCTTTGAATCTGTAAGCAGCTCTCTTTAATCATTTTGTAAAATTCTTAGTATTATCTCTTCAAATATTGTTTCTGCCCCATTCGCTCTCTTCTCCTACATATTCCAATTCTACGTATGTTAGACCTTTTAACCACATCCCACATGTCTTTAACATCCTTATCTATTTCATTTTTATATTCTTTCTTCTCTGTGTTTTAGTGTGAGATTATCTACTGACCTGCCTCCCTATTTATTAATCCTGTCTTATGTTGTAACCAATCTGCCATATTCTAGTCATTAGGTTCTAATTTCAAATATTCTACTTGATGTCCAGAATATCCATTTGGTTCTTCATAATAAATTGGACTGAAATTCACTACTTCTCCATCTGTTTTGTCTATCTTTTCCTCTATTGTTTTAAACATATTATTTACAGTTATTTTTAAGTACTTGTTAGCTAACTTCCATATCTGAGTCATCTGTGGGTCTACTTCTATTACCTTATGAGACATATGATCTTATATCTTAGATGTCCATTATGTTTTTACTGTATTTGAACATTGTAGGGTCTCTCTATGTTATTTTCCACCTACAAAAAAAGGACAGAGGGCTTCCTTGTACTCTGCTACACAGGAGGAGAGAGGGCTCATCACCCAATACGCGATGAGACTGGGCTGGGTCTCCATTTTTGTAGGACTCAGTCTGCCTCTGGTTTGCCCCTGTTCTTAAGACATGGCTCTCCATGGAGTTCAGTGAAAAGCCTGCAAGAAGTTTTCAGAATAGCTCTTTGGCCTCCTTGACATAATTCTTGAGAAGGAGATTAATCACATGTTTGGGGCTCCTCCAGTTTCATTTGTTTTTTATTTTAGCCCCAGAAACTTCTTCTGGCTTTTCTGTCTCCCAGAAGCAGCCTTCTGCCTGGGGCCAAACGGACTCTTGTCTGCTCACTACACCTGGAAATCAGTAGCTGCCCCAGGTGATAAATAGCTACAGATCTTCAGTGTCTATCGACTGCTCCCTAGGGTTTTCATCTCTTGCCTGTTTTGTTTTCAGATTCCTGACACCACAGGTCCACATTTCAATATACCAGCATGAGGCTGTGGGAGATTTCAGTAAGGCTTCCAGAAGCTCCTGGCCTATCTCTTCAGCTCCCATCCAAATGTCTTACTGGGAAACCAGTTGTGTGTCTGAGACTCCCCTTTCCCACCACATCTCCAATTTGTCACTCTGGCCATGTGTGACCAGGAAACGTTGGTAGTTTCTCTTTCACTCAGTGGAGGCCCTCTGCCTCAGCTTATGTCTCCAGAATCAGCAAGCTTCTGCAGAAAATCAAACAGTTGCTGATCCTCAGTGCCCTTTGGAATGATAATCCCTCCTCTGGAGTTTTAGTCCAACTATTCCTCAGTGCTTCCAGAGCACTCCAGAGCCCTTGAAAATATGATTTTTACAGATGTTGTCAGTCTATAATCAACTACATATTATACCTTGTGCTACTAATTATGGTCAATGAATTTCTACATATTTGTAAGATATTTAGTAGTCTTGATATTTTCCAAAGTACAGTCTACATATGCCTTTAAAATAAAAGCATCAGTAAAACAATTACTTCTTACCTCTTCATAAAACTTCACCTGAGGTACAGCTTCATTAATTTCATTCAAACAAAAATCTTTAAATAGCAAGAAACCTAAAGGAAAAGAATAAGAAATTTCAGCGTGGGCAATAAACTGAAATTTTACCCCACAGGGTGTTTTCAAAGTAATGTGTTTAGACTTAAACCTCTTCCTCCCCTACCTTCAAAAATAATAATAAAGATTTTGGGGCACCTGGGTGGCTCAGTCAGTTAAGTGTCTAACTTGATTTTGGCTCAGGTCATGATCTCAGGGTCGTGAGACTGAGCCCCACCTTGGGCTCCGCACTGGGCGTGGAGTCAGCTTCAGATTCTCTCTCTCCCTCTCCCTCTGCCCCTCCTCACTCCTCCCTCCCTCTCAAAAATTAATAATAATAAAGATTTCAAAGGGCTAATTATACCCCAAAAGAAAATACTCCACATAAAGTAAGAGTACCACATACCTGGCTCCTTGCTTTGGGTTCCTTCCCTACCAGCAACCCCCCTGACACACACTTTTAAAAACTGCATGATAATAACCAGTACCAGTGGTCACCACTCCTTAGAGCCACTGGTCACTACAGCAAACAAAAGAATAACCAAAGAAATAAGAGATGTGGGTAGTGTGGAAGTGTTGGTAAGAGTCATCATAAAGCTAATAAATACTATGCCCACAGAAACAGGACGAAATTCCCTAAATAAAAAAAAAAAAAAAGACAGAAGGACTTTCATGACCTTCCCAGCCACTTACTACCTCTAAGTCCCTCAAAGTCCCCACCAAATACCCTGTGCCAGGGCAGACTACCCACTCCCAGATTATTCTCTGCTCCTTCACAGTGCCATGCGTCCCCTTCCATCAATCAGCACCTTATACTGGGAATAACGCCTCCACTGCACAGTGCCTGGTACACAGAGAAGTCTGATAGATGTTTGTTGAACAAATGCTTGTTTACATAACCCTTCCAACATGGCTCTGTCAAAGTACTTAGCACACTCCAATTAATTATCTGATTTATAAGTTCCTCCTGCATTTGCAAACCAACTGCCTAGCATAACGCCTAGCACATGGTCAAGACTATATGAACGAATGAAGTTCACTAAGACAAGCTGATACCAGACTGAGGGTAGAGATTATAAAAAGTCAGAAACAAATTAAAAAGCAAAAAAAAAAAAAGAAAAAAAAAGTCAAAACAGGGGCACCTGGGTGGCACAGTCAGTTAACTGTCCAACTCTTGGTTTCAGCTCAGGTCATGATTTCAGGGTCTTGAGATTGAGCCCTGCTTCGGGCTCCATGCTGAACACGGAGTCTGCTTTGAATTCTCTCTTCCTCTCCCTCTACTCCTCCTGCTCATACTCTCTCTCAAATAAATAAATCTTTTTTTTAAAAAGTCAAAACAATGAAAGGACTGCTGGAAGAAACAGAAGTCGCAGAAGGGAACTGAAGGAAAGACTCACAACAAGTCTAAGATGTAGGGAGAAGGTAGACCGGAATTCCCCTGGTAGGACAGAGAGAGGCAAAGAAAGCAGCTTTGACAGGTTTTAACTGAAGTTAGCCGAAGAAATCACATAACAACCTGTCTGTTACTGCTCCATAAATTCCCCTCTGTAGTTCCAGGAAGATGACCTCTGGAAATGGTAAGTGTTCACTGAGTGGAGCTAGAAGAAAGTATTTGCAATACTTAGTTAAATCGGCAAGGCCAGGCCAACTAGAGTTGGGTGCACCTGGCAGTAGGGACACGGGCTCGCTCACTTCATCTCAAGGAACTGAGGACAGACTGACCTATGAAGCAAGCAGAAAATTCAGGAAGCAGACAAATAGAAAGAGTTAAAGATGCAAATCTCTATCTATTTGCACATTAATATTTTTATTTTAAATCAGAGACATGGTTACCTTTTCGTTCTCGTGCATGTCAAAGTATGTAATTTCAAATTTCCCTTGTCATTTCTTCTTGGACTCCTGAGTCATTCAGAAATGTGCGGTTTGAGTTCCAGATATTTTGGGGTTTTCAGGTATTTTTCTGATACTGATTTCTGTTTAATTCTGCTGTGGTCAGAGAACATATTCAGTATGATTTCAACGTTTTCAATTTATTGAAACGGCTTTGGCCCCAAATTTGGTCCATCTAGGTGAATGCTTCATGGGCACTTGGCGGGGAAAGTGTATACTGTAGAGTGTTCCATTAAACAAAATAAAAAGGCAATGAAGCCGAGTTGGTTGGTCAGGCTGTTCAAGTCCCTCATCCAAATCCTTACTTAATGTTTGTCTCCTTATTCTATCCATTATCAACAGAGGACTGTTGAAATCCCCATCTGTAATTGTGGATTTGCTCTTTTCAGTTGTCGCCAGTTTTTGGTTTATGTATTTCTTTTTCTATTTTGGGGAGAGAAAACTAAAATGAGAATTTGAACTGAGGTTATTTTGATCATACGAGAGATGTTTTTGTGACGTCTAAATGACAAATGAACTAATATGCCACATATTGACCACTGGCTTTGGGCTGAACTTGGAATCAAGCGGAAATGGTTCATCATGCCCATTGTGCCCTCTGGAATCGAAGCCTTACTTTCTCTTCCAGCCTCTTCTTAGACTGTTCTCTCCCAAGCTCCCTGCACTGAGGCCACGTGTCTGCATTCTAGTTCCTCTCTAATACCAAACCCGATCTGCTCTCAGGGCTACCAACTTGCTATCCCCACTTCCTAAGACACTCTCCCTGACCTTGTGGGCCTGCAGAGCTCAGCTCAAATGCCCCCTCCTTAGGCCTTCCAGGATTCTCATTTATGTTCATTCTCTCTCTCTCTAAGATGCACAAGAGCACACCCATGTGCACACACGTGTACGCGCAGACACACACTTTGTTTATAATACTTGTGACTAGCAGAAATGATCATATGCACATGTTTGTTTGCTTCTTTATTATTTACCTCCCCCACAACTATGGAAAGGCCACATAGGTCTTATTCTCTACTACATATGCAGGAACAAGAACATCATGATATAGAGGGAGTGCAGGAGAAAGAACAAGGGAAGGAAGGAGAAAGGGGGGATGGGAGAGGAGGGACAAGTAAGGAAAAGGGAAGAGGGAGGAAGGGGGGGACGAGAGGGGAAAGGAGGGAGAGAAGGAGATGAATGAATGCACATCTAACTGCAAATGTTTCTACCTGCTTCTTCAGTGCAATTTCCATTGTCAATGTGTGGGATGAGCCAAAGAATGACTGTAACATACTGCAGGGGAAAAGCCCCATTATTTTCCTCATGTCTGCACGCAAACTGAAGCCTTACTTTCTGCCTCAGCAGCTACCAAAATGGAACAGCAAGAAGAAAGGTGTTTTGCCTTTTGGATAAACTCTAGATCACTGTGTTTCAGGCCGAGAGCAACTTCCCTTCATTAGGCTTAAATTATACACAAAAACCCCCCAAATGAAGCATTTCTCAGATTAGAACAAAAGCTAAAGGGCAAAAATAAGGAAATAATTTGCCTAACAGGTTCACTTCGTCAGTGGTTTTTCTCCAGATTTTAAAGAATAAAAAATAGTGACCCAACACCTGCTTTTACTATATAACTGTGGAATGTGTTTACCCTTGTTTCTATATTTGGGCCACTGCAAACTGCCTGCATACTGATTAACTTTTGAGTATATATAACATCTAGAAAAAGTAAACTATCCCAATTTGTCACCATAATATTTTGCAAAAATTAGGAGAAAGAACTGTATTGCTTTTTATAAAATACCAATGAGAACTTTTTATGATACACAAATATAACTTTTATATTGCATTTTATAAAATATCAATTAAGAACATTTTAAAGTATCAAATATAAGTTTCTATGAGAAATTTTGAAATGTTACTTCCTAAAAAATTTTCAAAGGAGAAAGAAAAATTATGAAAAACAGTCTTGGGTGCCTAGGTGACTCAGTTGGTTAAGCGCCTGCCTTCGGTTCGGGTCATGATCCCAGGGTCTTGGGATCGAGTCCCACACTGGGCTCCCCACTCAGCAGGGAGTCTGTTTTTCTCTCTACTCTTCCCCCTGCTCATGCTCTCTCCCTATCTCACTCTCTCTCTCCCTCAAATAAATAAATAAAAAATCTTAAAAAAAAAAAAAAAGTCTTTCAAGAAATAATACCTGTCCTAGGTTTTGCCAAGGAGACTCAAACACTGGGAAGGATAGATTGTGTAACTGCTAAAAGTTTCTACCAATATTGACTGATTTGACAAAGCATTTCCCAAGTATCTACTAAGAGCCACTGTGCTATACGTTAGGGATGCAATGGTGAAGACAGAGAATTTTTCCCATAAGGGACTTACGGATTTGGTGTAAGGGACAGACAACAAAGAAGTACATAAATAAAATAAGTGCAATTTATGTAAATGATATAAAGAAATTTTAAAAAGTGCTGATAGATGATAAAAAGAAGGAAATGTATGTCATACAGAATGACAGTAAGACCTCTCTGGGCTGTGAGATGAACAAATCACAAAGCATTTCAGACTAGAAAAGGCTAAAATGTTTAGTCTTACTCCTATTCAATAATGTATTAGAGGTCTTAGCCAGTACAGTAAGGCAAGAATAGGAAATAAAAGTTACTCAAAATGGAAAGGAAGAATTAAACCTGATTCTATTTGGGGCACCTGCGGGGCTCAGCTGGTTAAATGTCTGACTTGTGACTTTGGCTCAGGTCATGATCTCAGGGTCATGCGATCGAGCCCCAAGTTGGGCTCCACACTCGGCAGGGAGTCTGCCTGAGATTCTCTCCCTCTGTCCCTCCTGCCCCTCTCTAATAAATAAATAAATCTTTAAATTTTTTTTTTAAATAACACTGATTCTATTCATAAACAAGCCGGTTATCTATATAACAAATCCTATCTACAATGTTACTAGGATATATAAGTGAATTTAGCAAGGCCCCACGCTACAAGGCCATTAGGTAAGATGACATTCTGATATGCTCAGATCACACAATTTTAAAACAAATTTTAAAACATGTCCATTTTCAATAAGCAATACTTAGGAATAAATAAATAAGAGATATATAAGACTATTACATTGAAAACTATAGAATATTACTGATAGAAATTAAAGAAGACCTAAATAAAAAGACATACTCAGTTTATTGACTGGAAGACTCAGTATTGCTCACATGTATATTCTCCCAAAATTGATCTTTAAATTCAATACAATCCCAATCATAATCTCTGGAGGCTTTTTAAAGAAATTGACAAGCTTTGATTCTAACTAAAATGTCTATGGAAATGCAAGAAACCTAAAATACCCAAAACACCTTGAAAAAGAGGAAAAAAGTCCAAGGACTAATACTACCTGATTTCAAGACTCATTATACAGCCACGGTAATCAGTATGGTATTGGCATAAGACTAAATCAGTGGAACAGAAGATCCAGAAATATGCCCTCACTTAGATGGTCAGCTTATTTTCAACGAGGGCACTAGAGCAATTTATTGGGAAAAGAAACTCTTTTCAACAAGTGGTACTAGAAGAACTTATATCCCAGTGGAGAGAAAAAAAAGGCAAACCTTACCTCACACCTTATAAATAATTAAATTGAGACTGATCATAGAATTAAATGTAAAAGGCGAAATTATAAAACTTCTAGAAAATGTACAGAATACCTTCACAGAAAATACTTACGCAGAAGATTTCTTAGGCAGAATACAAAAAAAAATAATAAATTAGGCTTTATCAAGATTTAGCACTATGCTCATCAAAAGACAATTCAGAAAAGAGACCAGCCATAGACCGGGGATAAAATATTACAAAACTTAAATCTGAAAAAGGCCTTGTATCCAATTTATATATACTTTTTTTTAAAGCCTCTTACAAATCAATTTTTAAAAGAAAACCACCGTAAAAAAAAGTGTGCATACATTTGAACACTTCATAAAGGAAGAGACAGGCATGTCCAATAAGCACGTGAAATGGACTCAACATCGCTGGTCACCATGCACACGTAAATTCCATCACTTTGAGATACCACTGCACAACTACCTGGACGGCAGAGGTAAAAAGACAATACTATGCTGGCAACCAGAACTCTCTTTCGCGGAGGAGCATATACAAGCTTTAGACTCCTCATTTCTCGGAGTCAGCAGGCAAAAGAGGAAGTCACTGTGTTGTCTGGGGTGACTGATCCTGACTAGCCCGGGGGGGACACTAGATGCCTCCTCCACAGTGGAGGGCAGAAAGAGTATGTCTGGAATACAGGAGATCCCCTCTCTTAATATGACCATGCCCTGTCATTAATGTCAATGGAAAACTACAACAACACAATTCAGGCAGGACTGCTAATGGCCCGGACCCTTCAGGAATGAAGGCTGGGTCACCAATACCAGCTACAACATGTGATCAGTTACAGAAACAATGATTGTAATTGTCATGGAGTATTTCCTCCTGATTGTGTGTGTGTGTGTGTATGTGTGTGTATTAAACAAATATCTTGCTTTCTTCCCCCCGTTATGCCCTTACCCGGTAACATAAGATGTACCGACTTTATATCATACCATTTAAATGTTGTTAACATTACATTGTGGTATTTACAATACAGGATATCAAGGAGAAGAGTGAACATTACCTATTGTTTCGCCTCCTCCTCTGGGGAAAGGGTTAGCGCATTTTGGTTATGTGCAAGTGGTCGTATCATTTTGGGTGGGGGGTATGATCATATTATCTCTATTAGAGAATTAAATACAGTCTACGGAGATGCACAGAGTGAGTGCCAAGCTGACAAGGGATGGACATGTGATGGCAATTTTTGTGTCAACTTAGAGGGTATTTGGGGATACAATTAAAAACTAAACTGGTGAACTGTAAGTAAGCAGATTGCTCTCCATAATGGGGGCGAGCATCATTCAATGAGTTGAAGTCCTGACTAGAAAAGAAAGACCAGCCTCCATGAGCAAGAAGAAATTCTGCCAGCAGGCGGCCTCCAGACTTCATCCGCACATCGGCTCTCCTGGGTGTCGGGCTGGCCAGCCTACTCTGGGGATTTGGACCTGCCAGTCTCCATAATCACAGGAACCAATTCCTTATGATTAATCTCTCTCTCTCTCTCTCTCTCTCCACACACACACACACACACACACACACACACACACACACATACACCCTATTGGTCCTGTTTCTCTGGAAAACCCCTATCACAGATTTTGAGCTTTCTATAGAATGTATATTCACTCAGGAAAACAGTCTGAAAGTTTCTTATAAAGCCAAACACACCCTTAACACACAACTCAGCAACTCCACTATTAGGTATTGACCTAGTGGTAACATATGGCTCCAAAAAGACATGTATATGAATCTTCGTAACAGGTATATTCATAATTTATTTGAAATAGTCCGAAGTCCAACAACTGAGGGATAAATAGTGATATTTTCACACAATGGATTACTAGTCAGCAATAAAACAAAACACCAAAACATATAGCAACATAAGTAAATGCCAGATATTTTGCTTGTCCAAAGACACCAGACACAAAAGAGCATATGCTCTGTAATTCTCTATGTATGAAGTTCTAAAACAGGCAAAACTAATCTATAGTTTTAAAAAAGAAAAGGGGGCATGAAATTGACTGGGAAGGGCATAAGGGAACTTTCTGGGGACAAAAATGTTCTGTAGTTTGATAGAGATGTGGGTTTATGCATTTATCAAAATGAAATTGTGAACAGTATTATACGTAAATTTACTTTAAACAAATATTAACTCTAGTGAGTAGGTTTGCATTTCACAATAGCATGAGTTGGCAGTTCTGAAACTACTCATGGTGTGTTCTAGGCTTATACAAATGAGCAAATACATTGAGGATAACAGGAGCCTTCTTGGAAAAGAGGTAAAACAGAGAAAGAGAATAGAAAGTATATTGTAGTAATGGATTGGAATGGGGTATCCATTTGAGCTCATTGTTTTTATCAGATAGATAAACAGATGTACACACACACACACATACACACGCACACACACACACACACACTCCTTGCTCTTTCACTAAGAAGACCTAGAAGCAATGAACACGTCTAGTGCCCAAGCTGAAGATTCTCAACACCATTCTCTAAGGAACTAGAGACCCTTGAAGAAAGGCTGCTTGATTCTAGGGCAGGGGTAGTGAATACCAAGTTGAGCTCTAGACATCTTATTATCCCAGACAGTAAGAAAGGCTCAAAGGATGATGAGGACATATCAACAGGACACAGGAACCAGTCTGAAGAGGCTCCCACTAGCCAAAACTACAGCAACTAGGATATCAAAATAAATAATATAGTAATGGATTAAATCACTGGCTCAACTAAGGATCCAAGAGTCCATACTGATAGATAGACTGGGGTGGGGGGAGGGGTTAGGGAAGAAAGAAAGAAAAGAAAAGAAAAGAACAGAAAAGAAAAGAAAGAAAGAAAGAAAGAAAAGAAAAGAAAGAAAAGAAAGAAAGAAAGAAGGAAGGAAAAAGAAAGGGAATGAAGAAGGGAGAAAGGGAGGGAAAGGGTGGGGAAGGAAGGAAGAGGAGAGAAGGAGGGAGGGAAAGCTCTTAGAGACAAAAGCCAACTAAAAACTATAGAAGAAATAACGGAGCTCGAAAGTCAATGGGTGCTAAAACAGAAGGTAATAAAACTTTAATGAGAATATTTACATAGTCTCAAAAGCAATTTCCCACAAATTACTTACTCCTTACAAAGGGAAAGCTTGTAACTCCACGATGGAGAATCCTTGCACACACCCACATTAGGCAAGGGACCAAAACTGACCTAACAGGCATCAGGACAAAGCAGTATCACGATGCACTGGGGACAGCATCTCATCTGAGGTCTTCCTGACAAAATGCATACTCTGAACCTAATTGCTATGGAAGAGTAAACAAACCGAAACAAAGGGCCATTTTACAAAATTGGCCTGTACCCTTTAAAAATGTTAAAGTCAAGAAACCCAAAGAAGGCTAAGGAACTTGGCCAGATTAAAGGAGCCTGAAGACGTGACAACAAAATGCAAGCATGACCCACGACTGGATCCCAGACCAGGAAAAATCATAGCCAAGATGGATATTTGGGGGGTAACTGTTAGAATCTGGACATAGTCTGTGGATTAGACAACAGTATTGCACTGGTGTTAAGTTTCCTGACTTTGAGCATTGTACTGTCGTTATCTAAGAGAATGAATGACCTTGTCCTTGACACATGAGGACTGAAATATATAATGGTTGAAGTATGAAGTCTCCAAATTACTCCTGTCTAGTTCAGAAAAAACCATCAAAGACACAATGATAAAGCAAAAGCAGCAGAATACATACGACAGTGAAGCTATTTATTTATTTATTCATTCTTGACAGTGAAGCTATTTAAAGGGTACATAAGAGTTCCTTGAACTGCTCTTATTACTTTCAAGTTTGAAATTACAGCAAAATATAATGCTTAAATGTATGTAAAAACAAAAAGTTAAAAGAAAAAAGGTAAAGTCATAAAAATAACATGATTGAAATTCTATACATTTATTGGGAAAGGAAGTTTTCTTATGCTAAAGAAATTTGGCTTTTAACAATTAAAATTTTTATGTGACTCGTAATAGAAATTATTGCTCTAAACCTGGCTTTTCAACTATTTATCCCTTTTATAATTAGTAACTTCCTGCCCACCTAAAAGCTACAGGGCTCCTTGAAAAACACAATATAATGTGAAAGCTAATATAATTTAAACAGAGCAATGCTTATAAGCTCCACTATAATTAAACTTAATTCTGAGAGAATGGAAAAAAAGGTGGTTTAATGCAGCAAATTAGAGCTACACGTTCCAAGACTTTTCTAAAATATTTTTTCCTAACAATGTGAAGATTATGATTTCAGGTACTGCATTACTTTATGCCTTTAGAATAAACCACGCTGTGCAGGCATACCAACTCTCATGTTTCTGGAAATTTCCTTCAACTCCTTCAAGCACCTCAAAGCAATTTCCTTATAACTTGTCATCCAATATGACATCACATATCATGAGATAGCCCCACTGATCACACTAGATTGTCTGTAAACCAGGACTGGAAGCGTTACACGTTAGACCTCACAGCTTAACCTTCCATGTAAACAAATTAAAAGAAAAGGTGCTGGGTCTCTAATATTAGCGCATGTTTTCTTTAAGTTTAAAAGGAAAGGACTTGGGTTAGTTAATCTCCATATTTCTTCAACTCTAGGATTCTATTACTCTACAAAAATGAAACTAATCAAATTATAAAGGCATGGAACGAATGGTGAAGAACACATAAACATAACTAATAATGAGGCAGTAAAAAGAAGAAGAAAATCAGACAGAGCAAGCTGGCTAGTGACTAGCTGGAAAAGCCCATTAAAGCACCTAGGCAGGAAAAGAAGTCAGTAATATGATGATCCAAGAATAAAAGTAAAATCAACCAAAGGTAGTGAACACTTGCCAGAATTCCGCTGTGCAGAATAACAAAAAGCCCTAACAATCAAATTACTTTTTAATGAATAAAGTTTAAAGTTTCAAAATTTAGTCAAAAGGCATTCAAATATAACATAAGAAATAAACTATTTAAAATACTGCCTTGAAATAATAATCTTTTCTATTGAGAGGTAATGGAATCAAAAGAACCCTAAATTATAATTTGAGAATTCAACTAATTAGATTTATTCATAAATTTACTGTACACCCACTACTGGTAGAATACTTCTACATACTAGCAATAAATAATGGGAAATTTACATTTAAACACAATATCATTTATGATAACACTAAAAAAGGAAATGCCTAAGAAGGAATCTAAGCAAATATGTGCACGATTTGTATGCTGAAAGTTGTAAAACACTCATGAATGAAATCAACGGGGATCCAAATAAAGGAGAAGAGATAGCATATTCATAGATCAGAAGAGTCAATATTGTTGAAATGTCAACATTCCCCAAATCGATCTATAGATTTAACACAGTCCCAGCCAATACCCCAGTAGGAGTTTTTGTAGAAATCAATAAACTGATTCTACAATTTGTATGAAAAAGCAAGGGAACAAAAATAACAACAACAAAAAAAAAACCTGACTTTTTTTTGAAAAAGAAGAACGTGGGGCACCTGGGTGGCTCAGTTGGTTAAGCGACTGCCTTCGGCTCAGGTCAGGATCCTGGAGTCCCGGGATCGAGTCCCGCATCGGGCTCCCTGCTCGGCAGGGAGTCTGCTTCTCCCTCTGACCCTCTTCCCTCTCATGCTCTCTGTCTCTCATTCTCTCTCTCTCAAATAAATAAATAAAATCTTTAAAAAAGAAAAAAAAGAAAAGAAAAGAAAAAAAGAAAAAGAAGAACGAAGTGAGAGGGTTTACATTATCTGAATTCCAGACTTTTTATAAAGCATGGTAATCAAGGCAGGGCATTGTTAGAGAAAAAGACAAACACACAGATCAATGGAAGAGAATGGAGCCCAAAAATAGAGGTGTACACAGTCAACTGATTTCTGACCAAGGCACCCAGGCAGTGCAATGAAGACAGGAAAGGTCTTTTAAACATATGGTGCTGCAAGTATTGAACATCTGTGTGTAAAGAGCACGTGACCACTACAAAATTAAGTCAAAATGGATCGGAGACTTAACCATAAATCTACAAACTATAAAATTTGTAGGAAAATAGACATACAAAAAAAAAAACAATCTTTGCTATCTTGGGTTAAGCAAAGAGTACTAAGATCTGACATGATTTATGAAAGAAAAAAACTGACAAAACTGGACTTAATTGAAATTTACTACTTCTGCTCTTCTGAAGTCATGCTTACAAAAATGCAAAGCCAAGCCACAGATTCACAGAAAATATTTGCAAAATATGTATCTGATAAAGAACTTATAGCCAAAGTGTATAAAGAATTCTCAAATCTCAATAATGAGAACACAAACAATGCGATTTTTTTAAAAATTGAAAAGATTTGCACACTTTCACCAAAGAGAAGCCCATGAAGAGATGTCCAACATCAGTAGTCATTAGAAAAATGCAAAATAAAACCACAATGAGATACTGCTATATTTATTAGAATAGCCAAAAAAAAAAAAAACCACCACCACCACCAATGCTGGTAAGGATATAAAGCATTTGGAACTCTCACAGACTGCTGGTAAGAAGACAATAGGTACAACCTCTTTGGAAAACATTTCTTTAAAGTTAAACATGCACTTGCCATTCAACCCAACAACCCCTTCCTAGGTGTTTACCCAAGAGGAATGAAAGATGAATGTTCTTCTAGTAACAAAAAATCTATCACAGATATTTATCATACAGACAACTCTCCCAAACTGGAGATAATCCACATGTTCTTCAACTGGCGAATGGATAAACTGTGACATATCCATAGGATGGAACCCTACTCAATGATACTAAAGAATCAGCTACTGATACTGCACCATGAGTGAATCTCAAATGCATCATTCCAAATGAAAGTATCAGACCCAAAAGGCTACATCCTCTGTGACTGCACTTACATCATTCTGGAAAAGAGTAACCATAGGAACAGAGGACAGATCAGTGGTTGGCAGGGGGTGGGGAGTGGCATGGGGACTGACTATGAAAGGACACTAGGAAATTTAGGGAGGTGATGAACTGCACTGTATCTTGATTTTGGTAGTAGTTATACAACTCTATGCACTTGTCAAAACTCAGATTTGTATACTCTAAATGGTGAATTTTACTGTATTTAAATTATACCTCAATAAACCTAACCCCCTCCCCCAAAAGAGTGGTGTGAAAGAAGAGAGAAAAATAAGATTGTGTAGTTACAACAGAGCCAGGAACAAGGCTCAAAAGATGTTCCTCAACAGTGGCTATAAGTGGGCCACAAACTGGAATCTAAAATTTCTGGAAGCCAATGCCTGGTCACTTACATGGTCATCAATGTCTATTGGATGTTTTTCAAAAAGCACAAGTTTGTATGGAAGATAAAATCATTCACACCCTGAGACATGGGAGCAAAAAACATAATTACAAAGGTTTTTGGTAACACAGAGGTCGCAAAGACGACTCTCACATCACAATATCCTTTACAAGTGAAAATGAAATCATACATGATAAATACATAAGCAAACTCATAAATAAAGAAAAAAAAGCATACAGATATTGAAAACTCCCAAAGGGTGTCATGACCCCCCAGGCTAAATATTATCAGCCCAAATTCCCAACAGATAAGTCTCCCTTTCATTTCTTCCAAAAGGAATAAATATAAATTGAAATAAATATTTAGCTAATTATATTTATCTATTTCATATAAACCATATATTTATTTTTATTTGACTCTATCACACTGGAACTTTCACTTCTTGATTTAAAAGTTTGCAGGAGAAAATTATAAATGAAATGTAATTTAGGAATACTGTCAATAGTTAGGACTTCTAAAATCCAAGTTACCCATCCCACCCCGATCTAAATTCAAGACATACATGTCCAATAAAATACTCGTAGATTAATTAATGGGCTCATTTATTTAGATAATGGAGCGATTTGGGGCCCTGAATATCAAGAATCCAGCAGACAAAAGCACAAATGAATGTGGCCAGAGAAAAATTCCTGGAATGTTCTAAGCAACTGGCTCTCAACTCAAAAGGAAATAAAGGAAGTCAGGATAGAGAGGAAAATGTCAAAATACAGTGGCAAGAAAACTCTATCCAGAGTCTTCTAATAGCTGGCTTGCTTTCAGCCTTTTTAAAACCATTTTTATTATAAAATGATAGAAAAGAAAGAAAGGTCACCACACTCATACTCCTTCCAGACTGTGGTTGATTTTTTCATTTGTCACAGTTCTGTGCACATTTCAGAGTAAACAAACTAACAAAGTGAGATTCAAAATAATCTAAAATGAAATAGAAATACTATTTTAGTCAGCCACCTGAGATATAGTTCCCAAAGACTTCTGCAGGAGCACTGGTTAAAACTGGCAGTAGGAAAACTGGGGCGTGGCCAGAACAGAACGGGTGTGCGGGGGCGGGGGCGGGCGTCCATGCTGAGTCTAACTATTATTTTAACAAGGAAGAAACAGAATAAAAGTCAACCAATCGTGGGCGCCTGGGTGGCTCAGTTGGTTAAGAGACTGCCTTCGGCTCAGGTCATGATCCTGGAGGCCGGGAATCGAGTCCCGCATCGGGCTCCCTGCTCAGCAGGGAGTCTGCTTCTCCCTCTGACCCTCCCCCCTCTCATGCTCTCTCTCTGTCTCATTCTCTCTCTCAAATAAATAAATAAAATCTTCAAAAAAAAAAAGTCAACCAATTGATACATGGGTGTCTACCTTGTGATCACTCCTGAGGCTATGCATGGAGGATCTGAGCACTTTTCTAGCATATAGAAATACAAACATTCACTCAAAACAAAGGAGCACCAGCCACTGAGTATTTCTGGCATGATGCTGTAAGAGTGAACCGAAGGGCTTCTCAAAGCGATTATGATCGGAGGTATGGACAGACAGGCTTACTGAGCTCCATTAGCTGATGCCCAGTCGGCTCTGCAGGGGAGAGAGGCATCCCCTCCTTCAGACACCCCCCCACAAGCTCGCCCGGTTCCCCGCTTCCCGCCAGGCCTCCAGGCCCCTTCCCAATCCCTGCTGCTGCTGCCCTCCATCTGATCACGCAGCTCCCCTGCTCTTGAACTTGTCATGGGAGCCGCACAGAACCTGCTGCCCGCC
The DNA here is from genome assembly GCF_004348235.1 of Phoca vitulina. NCBI lineage: Eukaryota > Metazoa > Chordata > Mammalia > Carnivora > Phocidae > Phoca > Phoca vitulina. The sequence continues at coordinate 514,338 of NW_022589785.1, read as the reverse complement.
CACTGGCCCAGCCAGAGCCCACGCACACCCCACCTTCCCAGCCAGAGCGAGGGAAGCCCTGGAGGCTCCACACACCTTCAGATGCGCTCGCTCCCCAACTCTTCTTTTCCCGGTGCCCACCCCAGGCTAGATGGAGCCGTCCCTCTTCTCTGCTCCCACGCTCCTGGGTCCGTATGATCGCACTACACTGCAACTATCCATTTTTATTTTGTAAATGAATAAGACAGCTCAAAGTTTGAAAAATGGATTGAAAGGCATGAAGTGAAAAGTCTCCTTCCCATCCCGTGTCCCATCTCCCCCCAAAGCTATCCACTGCTATTGGTGCCCTTGTATCTCTTCTAGAAGGTTAAAAAACCTATGTGACTTCTTAACCCTCTTTCCCCCAGCTCAGCACAGAAGGCTGCAAGTCCTAAGGGACACCAACACCACACCAAAGGACCAACTTAGCACATGGAAGGAAGCCTCCCGCTAACCTCAAACACCTGCTCTGCGTTTATTACCAGATGAGAAAGAAACTTCCGTGTGCAGAGCCCCCGACATTTTGGGTCTGTTATAGGCAATTGTTACGTTCTAATACAACATAAAGGCAGGTACAAAAATGAACTCCTATTTTCCACCACACTCTACACACCACTGCATCAGTCTTTTTTCCAGAACATGATACCTTGGAGATCTTGCTTTCCTAGTCTTTTTTTTTTTTTTTAAAGATTTTATTTATTTATTTGAGAGAGAGAATGAGAGACAGAGGGCACGAGAGCGAAGAGGGTCAGAGGGAGAAGCAGACCCCCCGCTGAGCGGGGAGCCCGATGCGGGACTCGATCCCGGGACTCCAGGATCCTGACCTGAGCCGAAGGCAGTCGCTTAACCAACTGAGCCACCCAGGCGCCCACTTTCCTAGTCTTGAAGAGCCCCCTGGGTCCCTCCTTGCAGCTGTACGGTACTCCAGCCTACAGAATGCCACAGTTTGTATAACTTGTTCCCTAATGATGAACATTTGGGTTGTTGCAAATACTTCACTCTTACAAAACTGCTGCACCATCTCCATATGTCATTTCGCCATTTCGCGTGTATTCAAGCACATTTGTAGGATACATTCCTCAGCATGGAAACTTCTGAGCCAAAGGGCTTCACTGACGTTCTGTTAGTTTCACAGACCTGGCCAAAATGGGCCCCCTGGGAGCGGCACCTGCCTGTCCTCCCACCAGCAGTGGGTCACAGTGCCTGCCCTGACACCCCCAGCAACACCAAACCCAAGTCACTAAGCTGCTGGCTCTTGTGCCAATTCGAAAGATAAAAGAATAACATTTCCGAGTAACCTTAATCTGCATTTCTCTTACTTTGTAATACAGCTGAAAGTCTTTCTGTATGGTTAAGTGGCTTTTATTTCTCTTTTGTAACGTCCTGTCTTCCCACAGCCTTTGCCCATTTTCACCCTGGGTTATGGCTCTTTTGCTCAGGGCGTGTAGGGCCTTTCTGAATCGGGGTTTGCAAGCCCACAGCCACTCTCCGAGGAATCCTTCCGGCTCTCCACCTCTCGGGCCCCTGGCGCCATCTGGGCGATCTACGTGCCCATTTCTGGTTCGTCGTCACGTTCCTGGAGTTAAAGGAAATACCTCTAGCACTTCCCAGTTACCTGGGACTCTGGCCTTTGGGACAGACGGGCTGCACCTCTTCCTGTGTCCGTAAATAGCAGTTGTCTACCCACCCGAGGGCCCCACGAGGGCAACGGCTTCCTCTGGTGGATTTGTCTCTCTAATCCCCAGCACAATGGCTAGGACTTATCAGCTCCATAGACATCTCATAAACTGACTAAGGGGAAGTGGGTATGGTTTGTGGTACAGTCACACATGGTTTCAGGAAGAAGTGAAGAACAAGCCAAGCGTGGAGAGGAGAGATCAACAGGCCAGACGGAGGTGGGGAAAGCGCGCACAAGTGCTCAGAGGAGGCTAGAATTTCGGCCACCATAAGGAAAGAATGAGACTTCAGATCTGGGCAGAACAAGTTCCTTCGGGAACCTGGTGGAAGGGATGCTGGATTGCACCGTGGAGGCTTAGGTGTGCAGGAGAGGTGGACTTCGGTCAGCAGGCCCAGGGCCCACCGAAAAGAACACAGGAACCAGGTATTTATCACTTGCACAGTACTTGGTGTTTGCTGAAAGCTTTGAGATGCCCAAAAGCGTGCTGCGGAATACTTTTTTATATAAGTAGGCAATTGTTCTACAAAAAATTAAAACTCGGCTCTCAAAGCCAGGTCTGAGGATTTTTGAGCCTCTTTCTCCTCAACACGGCAGGCGCTGGGCAAAGCAAACTCTTACCCCTCCCCGTCCCCATGGCCCTCTGTGGTATGACACTCACCTGCCACCACACTGGCCCAGATGGCCCTTAGCATTCTCATCCCATTCCCTAAGCCGACCTAAAATAGGTACTCGGTGGGGACCCCTATGTACCAATAGTGCCCGCCTACCCCCACCCCTGAATATCTGTATAAGAACACGAAGATGTTAGCAAAAGTCTTCAAGACTCAAAAGAACAGATGCATGACAGTGGACTGCCGGGTGGTCAGGCTGCCATGGACCCACTGGGGTGAGAAGGCCCGCCGCCTGCGTAGAACCTCAAGCAACTTGTGGTTGGAGCTGCTTTTCACACTTAATGTGCAATTTAGTGAACGTGAAATGAGTACTAGTAGAGCAAGGAGATGGTATCTGTGATTACTTTGTCCCAGTCCATCTTAACTTCTAGCCAGCTGAGTATAGTAGTTTGTCAAATTAAATGACATAGGTGCTTCATACAGTTGCAGACGAAGTTCAATCTCTGAAAGGCGGTCACATGCAGGGCCTTATCCCATCTCCCGGAAGCGGGGCTGTCGCGTGGGAAGCAGTGCTGGCTTCGTCGGTGAATGCTCCTCCTACCGTCTGTGCAGGGAGGGGGGGCGGAGGGACAGTTCCACGGCTGCTGGTCCGTGACCCGTCCGCTCACAACAGCTGCCCGACCGAGCGCTCCCCTTCCGAGGGGCCCAGGCCAACACCTGGCCCCACAGTGCACGCGCCCCCGGGGCTGCGGTGGAGGGGACAGAGGGGCCACTGGGCGGATGATCGGTGGGCCAGTACTTCCCCCTGGGGTACTGTCACCACACCGAGAAGTAACCACATAACGTATAAATATACTCTTTACCCCCAAAGCGCCGCAGGTTAGAGTTCTATAGCAATGGCAGTTGAGAGGATTTTGCGCTAAAGCAGAAAGCCCCCCAAGCAGAAAGTCGGTTCCTCAGCTGTGTAAATGACCGAACTAGATGCCCGAGAGTCGCAAAGAAGGAACAGTGTATCGGAGACTGTATTTGATCTCAAGGATTTTAAACTCCAGTTAGGGAACCAGCGTGAAAGAGGAACCCGGTATTACTACACGTTCCACAGGAAGTGTCACACGCGTGTCCTCCCGGGGGTGGACCTGTGAGAACGGCACAGACCAGACGAAGGCGTTCCACAGAGGGGGACAGAACGCAAAGGGGGGTGCAAGAAGATGGCGTGTAACGCTGGTCACTGAAGGGGGCAGCACGGGAAAAAGAGGAAGGGAAAAGGCTGAGGCCAGTGGTGGCGATGTGAACGACAGCAGCGAGCACAACCTCATCCATCGTGGGGCTGAGGGCGGGCGCAGAACGCAGATGGGACCTGATGAAAGGTGTCTCCAGAATACCTCCCAAGACTGAGAAAGGGGAAGGGACGTGAGAAGAGGAGAGCCAGTCTTGAAAACTGCGGGTCAGGGTATGATCCTCGCTACCCACGCAGCTGGTGGCGGTGAAGACGGGGAAGGAGAGGTGCCACACAGGCGACGCAGGTGGGCACCCTGCGGGGCTGGATGACACCCACGGTGTTGTTACCATCAACAGAAAGGGAGCAGGTGTGTGTGACGGAGACGGCGAGGGTGTTCGTGGACCTGTTCACGTGGGAAGTGAATCTCACCGCCTCATCCTGGCCGACGAGGAGCCACTTCAGGGAGAAACCAAGCACCTCGTGCATGGAAGCTTGGGCACTGGTTCACGTGAATTCTCCTGCTGCCTCGTGGGCCGGGCCCCCTCCGTCATCGGGAAAAACCTCTCGAGTAGAGCCGTCAGCACAGCACAGTGATGGAGAGCTTGAGGGGAGGGGGCCGACGCCAACTCTGTGGGGTCCGTTCAAGCCCAGGCCGGCTGGTCTGCGAGACGTCTGGTGGGTCACCGCACTGCTGAGTTACCTTCTCGTCTGTCCGACGAGGCTCTCGACAACCTCCCCACGAAGTTATCCTGAAGACTGAGATCTACACGCAGCGCACTGAGCACCTAAGGGCTTGCTAACGGCTGTCCCATCTGTCCCCCCCCCCCCCCCCCCCCCCCCCCCCGCCCCTGACAGTACTGATACAGCCCTGCCCGGAGCTCCTACTTCTCCCATTTGCCTCTGCTGCTCTGGGTCAGCTGGAGACTGATTACCACCTTCGTGTCACTCTGCGGAATGACAGCGATGGTATTACACACCTAGGGTGTTACAGGTTGGCCCAGGTTCATAGAGTTAGCCCATTTTCCCACCTAGAGCCAAATATTTTATTCTGAAAATAAAATTACACTGCAGGGCATAAGACAGTAACAGAAAACGGGACAAAATGTAAGAAGCCACTGTGTTCAGACATAAAAGGGGCTGTGGTCTGGAGGAGAAGGGAGATAAACAGGAGGGCTCCGGGACGGGCCAGCTCTTGGCCTGGAGAGGTACCTTCTGAAACGTGATGTTGGGAGTGGGACCCAAGCATCAGGATGGCTTTGCCAAGGCAAAGGCACCAGGAGTTCAGGGAATCCAAGGTGCCTGAAAACACCAAAAACGCAAAAATGAAACGAAGAGGTATAGCTAATAAGCCAGGAGTGGAAACATAACATACTAGAATATACTCAATCCAAAAGAAGAAAAAAGCAACAGAAGAACAAACAGGAAGATGTGAGACTTAAATCCAACCATACTGGTAATGATTTTCCTGTAAATATAAATATTTAGACAAATATTCTAATTAAAAGGCAGAGATTAAAGACCAGATAGACCACGCAAACACGAATACCAAAAGGTTATATCAATACCAGGGAATGTAGACATCAGAACAATCTATCAACAGGATGAAGAAGGACATCTCATAAAGATAAAGAGGTAATATTCATTAAATGACATTAACAATCGTAATATGCATGTATCTCTCCACAGGGGGTCCAGCAATTCCTCTCCAGCCACTTACCAAAGAAGGAGGACAGCACCTGTTCAGCAAGATGTGTTCACAACAAGGATAAAATGGGTAAAAATGTCCATAGCAGCTTTATTCAAAATTGCCCCAAACTGGAAACAACCCCAATGTCCATGAACACTGAGTTGTGTGAAGTCCACAGAATGTAATATTATTCAACAATAAAAGAAACCCATTCCTGGACAAGCCACCATATGGATGGCTCTCGAGGAAGGACACTGCTGGGGCCAGTAAACCAGACACCAGAGAGTGTGTGTGGTTGGAGTCTGTTTAAATGTACTTCTAAAAAAGGCAAATGTAATCCATTGTAATTAAGAGCAGATCAATGGATGCCTGGGCCTGGGGGGAGCTGAATACAATGGGACAAGAAGGCACTCTTTAAAGTGATGGAATGGGTCTATACCCATGGACTGGGGTAGTAGTTACATGGGTGTACACTTTTGTCAAAATTCAAACTCGAGGGGCTCCTGGGTGGCTCAGTCATTAAGCGTCTGCCTTCGGCTCAGGTCATGATCTCAGGGTCCTGGGATCAAGCCCCGCATCGGGCTCCCTGCTCAGCGGGAATCCTGCTTCTCCCTCTCCCATTCCCCCTGCTTGTGTTCCCTCTCTCGCTGTATCTCTGTCAAATAAATAAAATCTTTAAAAAAAAAAGTCAAACTCGATCCTTAAAAAGGATGCGTTGTATTGTATGCATATACTTGTATAATTTTTTTTTTAAAAGAACACAAGTGTACAGCATGGTTAGCAGTAAACAAAGAAAAAAAATCAGTAACAACAGGATTCTTATATACGTGGTATCTCCTGAGGAAATCAGGTATATTCTGAAAATTATAAATGAGAAGAAAAAATGGGGGAAAAAAAGGGGGGGGCCCAGATCAATGTTCCCAGTAAAGCTATTCTGTTTCAAGTTCTTTTCCACCACCAATTCTGAACACACTTGCTGGCGTGAGCATAGGAGCCGCAAAACAAAACTAATTCTAATCGTCTTAAATAGTCACAAATGATATGGCAAGCAAATGGGATTCCTGAGAGCAAACTCTGAAGGCCAACATTTTTTTTAAGTTATTCTTTCATCCACACTCCAAGCAATCAAAATTTCAATTAAAAAAAAAAAAATTCCGTGGAGAATAAGTGTATTTTACAAGGTAAGAATGTTTGCTTCTTGGGACACCTGGGTGGCTCAGTGGGTTAAGTGTTTGCCTCCTGGTTTCTGCTCAGGTCATGATGTCAGGGGTCGTGAGATCGAGCCCTGAGCCAGGCTCCGCGCTGAGCTTGGAGCCTGCTTAAGATTCTCCCTCTCACTTTCCTTCTGCGCCCCTGTCTTTAAAAAAAAAAAAAAAGGGGGGGGGCTTCTTTAAAAAGTGGCCCTAGAGTCTTTGTGTTCCACTGTTATAAATAGTCTCTTTGAGAGACCAGCACAAGTCAGCCTGCCCCACCTTGGCTGGGATTTCTTTCTCTGCTAAGCCAAACCTGAAGAATGCTCTCTGCTCCTCAGCAAGCAGAGAGTGATCAGAGCTGGGACAAAGCTCGGAGCTCACTGGCCGACCTGACGGCATCAGGAAGAACGCAGAGGACGCGGGACTGCAGGCCCCAGCAGGTGGCCCAGTGAAGATCAAGTTCCCTGATTCCAAGGCGCAGGAACAGACCCATTGCCCCCTGACCTCAGCCTCCTGTCGGAGTCCTTCCTTCACCTTCCGGCCCTTCCTGAACCCGAGGACACTGTGTCCCCCACCAGCCCCTGTTCCTCCCACCCGCTTTTGCACCACAGCAGGCTGCATTACAAATCCCATCTTCAAGGCTGTAACTCAGTGACTTCTCTCTCGCCACCTCCACCTACCCGACTCGTCCAAAAGCCAGAATCCCGTCCTGCTTCCACCCTTGCCTCCCAGGCCCGTTTCCATGGCAGCTCGTCTGCTCTGTGAATGCCTGAGTGAGAGTGTGCCAGCCCCGTGCTCAGAGGCTCCTCCGACCCAGCTCACTCCGAGTCAAAGCTGACGCCCTCATGATGGCCTACAAAGCCCGCCCACCCTCCCACACCTGGCGCTGCCACTCACACTCTCGGCTGCAGCCTCCGGGCCTCCACGCTGTCCCTCCACCATTGGGGCTCCAGTCTGAGGGTCTCTGCTGAGCCCGCAGCCCGGACCTGCTCTCCCCAGATAAATATACAGGGACTCAGTGCCCTCACCTCCCCCAGGGATTTGTTCAACTGACCCTTCTCCCAACACCCAAATTTGAAACTGCCACCGGCACGCCCCTCCTCTCTGTGGCTCTGCGATTCTCCATGCCCTGTGGCACCAGAGGGACAGTACATATTTGTCGGTCTATGTCCCCTGTAGAATGCTAGCTCCGTGAGGGCGCAGGCTTTAGAACTGTTCACAGATGCAGTCCCTGGGGCGGCCCATGGCAAAATGCACTGCATCAGTGACCGAGTTTTTAGTAGTAAGATTTCAAACAAACCCTAATAACCACCTCATAGCACATCTCTACACTTCCTGGTTGTGACTTTGACCTGAAGTAGAAATAACTGACAAAAATCAAGAATAAGATATAAAATCCTCAGAAAAAGTATTTCCAAAACAGCTAAAAGCAGGGGATGTCCTGACAGTAAACTACCCCCTGAAATTTCATAACACATTTGGGGTTTTTTTAAAATCCTAAGAGGCAGCCGTCACCCCCTTCACTGTCAGTTCAAAATGCTGATGGACAACTCTGCCAGTAGAGGTGGTTTCCTAGATGCTTGGCATTCTCTAGCAGTACAGATTAAGACCCCATATTTGCTAATATTGCTAGAGCATACACCATTTGCCCCCTAAAATATGTGGATCCTGCCAGGGAGAAAGCTACAGTGTTGAGTCGGCTGCAGACGCTGGCTGATCTGATCGGCTACGCTTCCGTCTCGGCTGAGAGAGTAGCCTCCCCACACTCACCTTGGGATTTACACTCATGCCTCAGAAACATCACCAGGAGCCCCCTCTGGGAATCGCAGGGACTCTGTGGAAGGAGTAAAACACACTTCACTGACACTTTGGATACTGACATGCCAGAGGTCCGAGGGAGCCCCATGCATTCTTCTGCAGAGTGAGCTGGCTGGGGTGGGAAGCCCTCTGTGGCCTGAAGTGGTCTTCATCTTCCTTCCCCATGTGCCTCGGTGTTTAAAGAGATATTTCCATTAAAGCGCTGGATCAAAACATATTCAACTGTGAATGTCTCATTTAGCAAAGCACATAACTACATCTGCTACAGAAAGATCTTTGTGCACAGCCCCCAAATTCTGGATTTTAGTATCATTATATATTAAATAGGAACTGTATAGTTGATATGTTATTAAAAAAAAAAAAAAAGAGGAACTCCATCTGCATGCTAATTTCCACACTAACTTCTCCTGGTGACAGGCAGTTGTGAAGGACAGAACTCCCAATCCAGGCTTTGCCTCAGCGCCTTTTATCCTGAGCGCGAACTCGTTCGTGTTCTCTTACCCAGCACACGAAATGCTCAGTGCAGACGGCTGCACATGGGCAGTCATCACCATCTCAAACTAAACGGAATTCCTACTAAGCAGACTCTGAAACAAGCTGGGAGAATTAAACAGCAACCATTTAAAAGACCACGGCTTGCCAGCCTGCAGATCAGGGGTCTAGCGGCCCTACCTCGGCGTTCCCAGCGTCTAGTGATTAGCAGACATGAAAGGATTGGGTCACTCCGGTAAAATGTAGTTGTTCTGAATTTTTCTCGGAAGTGATCATTCTGACGGATTTTAAAACTTGAATGATAGCTTTAAAAAGGAAAACCAGTCCTAATAAAAAGTATCTTCACGCTCTTTGAAAGCTGCCTCAAATCTCTCCGATGTCGCATATACTCAGAGGGTAGAGGCTACACAGCAGGGCGGGCGGTGTCCCCCAGCTCGGGTCGGGTCCTCCCGGAGGAGCTCATCCCCCATCCCGGCTGCAGGAGGCCAACTCGGAGGAGAAGCCAGCTGAAAAGGCTGCCTGTCAGTAGGTTTTTAAGTAACAACAGCCTTTCCCTCTTCCCCAGTGTCGGTCTTCTCTGGGCAGCATTTTTATTAGGAAACCCAAGTGGATACAGAGTTCCCTGTGGCTGCCTAGGCCTTTTCAGTTGAACACCCAATTAGCTGTGCTTAGTCAAGTGTTTATCTCTGCTTTTTGAAAGTTTAAATGGATCTTTAACTCTTTCTCTCACTAAAAGTCTCCACAAAAGCAAGGATAATTGATGCAGAACTGAATGGGGCCCCAGATTTTTCTTCTCCATGGTGGCGGGCCGGCCAGACAAAGTTTTGTACAGATAAGATGGGGCCGCAGCCTGACTCTGCCCCTGTCAATCAGGGGCCCGCGCTTCCAAACAAAGTGGGGAGCAAAAAAGGAACACAAGGATTGAAGCTGGTCCTCGGGTTCAGATTCCCCTCATCACAACCAAATGCAAAAGTGCTCAATTTGCTATAATTTAACCCTGGCCTCTAAGGAGAGAGTTGCATAGTTACAAATTTTTTTTTTTTGTAGATTTTAACCATTTTTATATTTTGAAGCACAGAACACTTCAAGCAAGCAATTTTATAAATTAAAAAAAATTGATTGGCAACTCTGTTCTTTGAAATTAACAAAAGAGTAATCCTAAAATGTTTTCTTTTGTGTTGCTTGGGTATGTGTGTGTTTGTTTACTATTTCTGTGGTCTTATATAATTATCGATTCTTTTTTAACAGGTACCTATGAGATACCTGTGTCCATCTTTGTTTCTATAGAAACTGCTCAAAAATCTTCTTTGAAAGGTAGTAGTTTCTACTTTTCTAATGTACTCTTTTTATAATGAAACATACACTTTTGTTTCCAAAGCCCGTATCAAGTATATTTCTTATGCCTTAACCCCAGATGCCAAATAGAATTTATGCATTCTTTCTATATAAATGTTCTCAGAAATCATGCTAAATATATTTGGGACCAACATAAGAAATATTTAAGAAGTCAAAGTGAAAAGTAAAAATTGAAAAGGAAAGGCACCAGAATGGAAAGAAAGAAGTAAAATTGTTTTTATTCAGAGACAAGATTCTCTTTGGGGAAAATCCTAAGGAATTCACATGCACACACGCATCTCCTAGAATTAATAAACTAGTTCAGCAAGATGGCAGGATCCAAGACCACTATGCAAAAACCCATTCTATTTCCACATACTAGCGGTGAACAGCCAAAAATGAAATTAAGGAAACAATTCCATTCAAAATAGCATCAGAAACATTAAAATACTTGGGAATAAAATTAATGTGATGTAGAAGACTGAAACCCACAAAGCAGTGTTGAGAGAAATTAAAGACAACCTAAATAAACGTGGAGACATTTCATTTTTATGGATCAGGAGACTTAATGTTGTTGAAGTAGCAATTCTCTCCATATTGATCTGTAGATACAACACAATCCCAGCAGGATTTTTTTTTTTTTCTTCAGAAATTGAAAATCTGATGCTAAAAAAAAAAAATCTGATGCTAAAATTCATATGGAAATGCAAAGGATCCAGGATACCCAAAAACAATTTTGAAAAGGAAAAAAAAGACGAAAATGGGTGGATTTTTATTTCCTGATTTCAAAACTTAACATAAAGCCATAGTAATCAAGACAGTGTGTTACTGGCCTAAGGCAAAAATCAATGGAACAAAACTGAGAGTCCAGAAATAAATCCTTCAATTTATGGTCAATTAATTTTCAACAAAGGTGCTAAGACAATTCAATATAGAAAAGAAAATTTTTTTCCTTTTTTTTTTTTTTTTTTTTTTGAGAGAGAGAGCACATGAGCCGGACAGGGGCCAGGGAGTGGGCAGAGGGAGAGAGAGAATCTCAAGCAGACTCCACGCCCAGTGTGGAGCCCACGCAGGGCTCGATCTCATGACCCTGCGATCATCACCTGAGCTGAAATCAAGAGTCAGACGCTTAACCAACTGAGCCACCCGGCACCCCAAGAAATGTTTTTTCGAACACAGGTATTCAGACAATTGGATATCCACGTGCAAAAAAAAAAAAAAAAATGAATTTAAACCCTTACCTTACATCACATGCAAAAACTAACTCAAAAATCAACCAAAGGCCTAAATTTAAGAGTTAAAATGATAAAACTTCTAGAAGAAAAGAAGAAAATCTTCACATCACTCATTTAGGAAAAAAGTTCTTAGATAATCTGACACAAAAGTACAATTTTTAAAAATGTATAAATTGGGTTTCATCAAAATTAAAACCTTCAGCACTTCAGAAGTCACCACTAAGAAAATGAAAGGGGAAAGCCAGTCACTGGGAGACAATATCTGTAAATCATACATATGATAAATAATACCAAGAAAGACAGTTTCTTAAATGGACAAAACATTTAAACAGGCATTTCACCAAAAAACATGTAAGAAGGCTAATTACCATAAACATGTTCGGTATCACTGTTAGGGAAATACAAATCGAGACCACAATGAAGTAGCCAAGAGATCCACGAGAATGGCTATGACCAGAAAGACAACAGCAAGTGTTGATGAGGTGATGGCAAGCCTGGAACTCTCATAAATTGACAGTGAGAATGAAAAGTGGTACAGCCTCTTTGGAAAACGATAGCAATGTCTTAAGAAGTTAAATAGGCCTGTACTAAATACCCCAGCAATTCCAAAACTCCTAGTTATATACCTAAGAGAGACGGAAGCCTACAGCCACACTTGCACATGAACGCTCACAGCAGCATTGTTTTTAATGAACAGTGGGAATAATCCAAATGGATAACAAAATTTGTGATCTATTCATATGATGGAATATTAATTCAGCCTCAAAAGGGGGTGAAGGACTGGTATGCACAACATGGTTGAAGCTCCAAAATCTGACGCTAAATGAAAGAAGTTAGACGCACAAGACTACAGGCTATATAGAGCAGCTTCCCACTCGCATGAATGGGAGTCAGTGCTATAAACTGAGATGTTCTCGTGGCAGTAGGTGATGTAATGGTGTATCAGCCATGGTGTTCTTCGAACATGAGGGTAACATTTGCATACTTCATTATTTAAGTACCTACTCTGGAGTCTCCTTATAATCAGAAACACTGCGCTCTAATTAGGATATCTAATGGATAGGCAGACAGAGGAGCTAAGTAGATTGTCGACAGACAGATGGAATTTATCAAAGGCCATGCACCTCACTTGCATATTATGAGATTACTTCAGTATATCTTACAGAAAGAAAATGGTAACAAAATCTTAATCAGAATTGATAAGTTCATTTGACTCTTTCAATAACTAGTATCCCTTTAAAACCATTCTTTGGATAAGCCAAACCAAGAACAAACACTGTGTTAATACCTCAAGTCAAAGTTTTACTGACAGCAAATTAGGAATCAGCATAATTGATGTCCGTGAAGACATACAATTTCTGTATAAGGAGGAGAGGGAGGATAAAGCAGCCTGTCACTTAATCTTTTTTTACTCTGAACACTGGCAATTAAAAACAAAGACTTAAGCATTTATCCTGCTGTATCAGTTTTCTATTGCTGTGTAACAAATCACCACAAACTCAGTGACTTGAAAACACCATCCATTTCTAAGCTCACATTTCTGTAGGTCAGAAGTCCTGGTGGGCTCCACTAGGTTTCCTGCTTAGGGGCTCACAAGGCCAAAATCCAAGTGTTGGCAGGCTGGGGACTTATCTAGAGGCCCCAGGGGGATCTGCCTTCAACCTCATTCAGATTGTGGGCAGAATTCAGTTCCTATGGTTGTAGGACTGCGGTCCTGGTTTCCTTGCTCAGCTCCTAGAGAACACCCGCAATCTTCTCACGTTGTCCCCCCAACCTTCAAAGCTGGGAACGCATGTCTAATTGCTCTTGTGTTTTGGTCTCTCTGAATTCCTCTTCTGCTGCCAGCCTGAGGAAATTCTCTGCTTTTTAAAGGGCTGGTGTGAGTAGATGAAGCACACCCAGAACACGGCCTTGATTTCCTCTATAAATTCTCCTTCACTGGGTTTGCTCGTGGGAGTCATGCTGGGAGGCCAAAGTCATAGGAGTTGCCTTCAAATTCGGCCAACCACACCTATCTTTCCTGCATGAACTATACTCATTTTTTTAAAGATTTTATTTATTTGAAAAAGAGAGAGAGAGCACATGCACATTTGGGAAGGAGGAGCAGAGGGAGAGGGACAAGCAGACTCCGTGCGGAGTACAGAGCATCATGTGGGGCTCAATCCCACAACCCTGTGATCATGACCTGAGCCGAAATCAAGAGTCAGATGCTTAATGGACTGAGCCACCCAGACTTCGCCCTATATGAGCTATATTTAAAGGCAACCCAATAGCCTTAGTTGATGAGCAGAAGTAATAAAGACGGAAGGAATGGCATTATTAGAAAACCCCCATTTGGCAACTCCCTAAAAAAATAAGCAATTTAGGCAGCTAGCGTCAATGAAAATGAAACCAACGGCAGATGACAGCTTGATGAGGAACTGCAGAGCTGACCATACCTGAACCCACTCTAGAGACAGGACTACCGAGTAACACCTACGTGTCATGTGCCTCCAGCCACGAAGTACACAGCACCACCTGTGAAGTACTCTTACCAAAAAAGTCGAACCAATCTAATTAGCTGTTAGAGCTAGCTTTCAGTTTACAGGAAATACAGAAAATAGAAGTGCATTTTAAATGATCTCATGAAGAAGGGAACAGAAAAATCCAGAATGTGGACTATTCTGCAATACAACTGACCCAGTTTCTTCAAGAAGTCAATTAGGGGAGGTGAAGGACGGGGACACCTGTTCCAGATTAAAGACATTATTACCAACTACAATATAAGAACAATATTTGGATCCTGATTCAAACCAACCAAGAATAAAGGGACATTTTTAAGTTAATCAGAAAAAATGTGACTATAGACTCAGAATTACAGTAAGCATCACCATTAGATATTAAACTAAGAATCATCATTTTCATTGGTTGGGGTAAAGATTAAGGTTGTATAAGAAAACATCTGTAGTTTTTAGAGATGCATACAGGGCTGAAACCCTATAAAGGGCTTGCTAATTGCTTTATAACATTTTGGCAGTCACACAGAAAGGGGATGGACGAGGCCAGTGGAACAGAATGTTGCAAAAGAATGAACCTGGCTGATGCATATGTATGGGGGATTATTAGTCTACTTTCGGGCATGACTCGATATTTTTACAATAAATACAATTTCATTTCAGAGCTTTCATTCCTGGAGCATCTGCTGAGAACCAATCACTGTCTTAAGGGTTTCAAAGACACTTCTCACGACTGCCTTATGCAGTAGGGTACTGTTCTGACCCCCAGTTTTATAGATAAGCAAACTAACGACATGTCAACCAGTTTGGGGTGGAGCCAACAGGTCAGCCAGTCAGCTGTCATCTCAACAAAGCCTCAGAAGCCAAGTAAATGAGAGATTTCTACCTTTTCCATTTCACAAAGCCTGTTGGCACATGGGCTGCAGCACGTGCTCCCAGGCAGTCTCCCAAAACCACGTGCCCACCATCAGCACCGGGGAGGGCGGAAGGTGCCGGAAGGCAGAAAAGGAGCCAATAGGCAGGGGATACAGGGGGAAAGGGAAACAACAGAACCAAGGCGGTGACACAGGGAGACAGTCATGGAAAGGGGCAGATGGAACAGATGGGAGAGACAAAGGCAAAGGAGGTGGGGGGCTGCCGAAATGGGAAGATGGAAGACCAACAGAGCTGGCCACCTTCCTTCTGCCCCCACCCCTAACACCAGCCAAAGAGGAGAAGGCCGCAGAGCAGGAGGTGGGGCCAGACACTGAATATGCAGCCATGCCCAGACGTAATTACAGATCTGTGTTTGGCGAGGTGACCATGTACTCTTCTCTCCCCATCCTGCCCCCCAGGCAGTCGCTGTTCTTTCCTGTGACCTTCCAAGTTCAGACTTAGCTTCCCCCGACTGGCTCCGAGCTCACAATGGGGAAGGAAGGGAAGAGGAAGGAATTACTTATTCATCTAAGCAATTTTTAAATTCTTTAAAACAGTTTCATCGAGATAGAATTCACAGGCCACCAGTGCACCATGAAGCTACTCTCGGGGCAGAGTCCGTGTGGCTGGGGCTAGGGCACGAGGCCCCCTTCATGCCAGTAGGGCACTCAGGTCAAGGGCTCCCAGGGCCAGCTACCCACAAGGTTTGGATCAAAACAATGGGAAAGACACCCGCCTGGGAGCCTGCATGTGTGTTGCGGGGACGGCAGACAGGAAAGGCATGAGGATCAGAAAACACAACGGGAGAAAGAATCCTTGGGGCATCTCACAGACTGGCATGAGAGCTCAGGGGACAGCGGGTTTGCCACAATCCTCCAGTATGCCTGAGTAACGGGGAACCACCTGCTCAAATTACAGGTTAAGAACCACCTTCCTCCCGTAGCAGCATCATTTATAATAGTCAAAAAGTGGAAATAACCCAGACATCTGTCGACAGATGCAAGGATACACAACCTGTGGAACAGCCACATAGTGGAAGACCACCGAGCATAAAAAGGAATGAGGTCTTGGCACATGCTACAACACGGATGACCTTGAAAATGATCTGAAGAGCCCCATGCAACGGCCACTTATTGTCCGGTTCCGTCTAGAAGGAGTGCCCACCACAGGCAAACCCATAGAGGCAGAAATTAGATTGGCAATATCTGGGGGTGGGGGGAGAGTGCTCATGAGGGGGGTGCCGAAAATGTTCTAAGATGAGGCTGTGGTGCGGGTTTGCACAAGCCTGTGAATACGCTAAAAAAGTGTTGAACCGTATTCGTGAAAGGAGGGTGTTTTATGCCGTGTAAAACAGATCTCAATAAAGCTGCAGATCGATTTTTTAAATTCAACTAACAAATAAGTCGTTCCTTTTTTCCCTTCCCTCCCAAAGATAAGGAGTTTCTCTCTTGCTATCATGACAGTTTTATTTTCTGTTGTTTAGCACAAAAGCAGAAGCAAAGGGGAGCTTTTATTTATGCAGATGACAGTTACCCAAATGCCGTGAACACAATGAGAAGCAGCAATAAAACATGAGACAAAAGTCAAACTCTCCACTGCTCTGTTCCCGCACCTAATCCTGATGACCGGGCTGAAATACTTCTAGGTAGGCTAAGGGCCACCAGCCCTCCACACATTGTCCTCGGAGCACAGACCAGCCACACTCCGGCTGCTTGTCCAGAACCCAGCATCCAACTTTTGCCCACTGTACTTAGGGGTTACCACAGAAGGTGCATCGCCTTAATAGATGGCCAACTTGCAGACTAGATAAAAAGTTTGCCAAAATCCAAAGACTTTCTGGATCGGTTTCTACTTTACTTGAACATAAGAGAGCATCACGACTCTTTCTTAAAAAAAAAAAAAATCTATCCTGTTCTTACTGGGTGACCCTCTCTACAGTACATTTTATATTCGCTGTTTCCCTTCCAAGAGCTTTTACAGAATGACCACAGAAGGAGAAGGACAAATCAGAACAAGTCACCTCACCAACGTGAGTCTACATGTCCTAACCTGTAAACAGAAAGGCCACCCAGAATTACGGCAAAGGATATTCAGTCTCAAAGGGATCAGTCAGTCTGTGTCTATGAATCATAGAGACAGAACTAAGTGCAGAAACTGAGTTCCAGGAAACTTTAGTACAACCACAGTTTCTTGAAATTTTAATAAAGTGATTTCCTCTAGGATTAAAATAATTTAAAAACTATGACACAGTTCCTTGGCAAACCTTCTCTGAATAATTGTGGGAGGCAAGTAAGGAGCAAAGGAAAGAAAAGAGCTTCCAATTCTCTTATACTCAGCTAAGGTGCTTTCATGTAAAATCCTGGAATTATCTGTTTATCGCATTACTATGGGCAGATCAATAATATAGCCAGCTGGCAGGCCAAACGATAAATCCTATCCTAGTTGAAAACAAAATATTGTCTAAGAAATTCCTGGACAGCAGGAGCTGATTTGGGGGCATGAGAGAAAGAAAATAGGTAGATTGCCCTCTCACCTAACCCGGCGGGCAGTCACCTCTAAACAAATTCCCAGCCCTGCGGAAGGCAGGTGAGAACACAATATTCCACTGTTTTGCAGGCCTTGAAGACCCACACTCAAGCAATCCCTGCTCAGTCCTCATTTCTCCAGGCACTAACTGCTGTAATCAGAGAACACGCCTACACATCCACACACCTGCACAGGCCAGGACCAGCACTGGCCAGACCTGGGTACCAGCCGGAGAGAGATGGATCCTTGACCCCTATGTACACAACAGGGGAGTCCTGGTGACCCGCTAAGTAAGACTGAATGGAGCCATGGGGATAAGAGTGATTGACACGGAACTGACAATGACGAGCAGCATGCAAAGACTATAAATTAGCCCGTGAAAACTGATGAGATATCGCAAGCCAGCCCCACACTTTGGAAGGAGACGGCCAACCACAGGGGTGCAGTATGTTTTTGAAGACACATGCCAACTCCTTGTGATCACAGGAAGTACAACAGCAGTGAGGGAGGCTGGGGACCTCAGACTCGGGTCCGAACGGAGAGCTTTTCTTTCTGGTTACCAACTATCCATCCTTTGATTTTGGCAACCCCCAACTGCTTTAAAACCTCGAATCAAACTAGTCTGTTTCCCAATAGCTTATTCACAAGATATATTACTAGGGATGTAAGTAACCATTCAGTATCTTATTACTCAATAAAACGTCCTTCTTCCCCAGCTGGAGCTATAAAGCACATAAAGCACTAGGGGGCTGCATTTATACGCAACGGTAATGCCACCCAAAACCACCACTGAACTCACAGTATGCCAAATGAGTAAGTGGGACTTACCAATTTTCTGGTTAAAAATCTTGTCAAAGGTGATTTCATTTCTCTCCTGAAGATACTTCTGCATCACACTCCGGATACTAAAAGAGAAGAGTGACACGTTTTTAGCAGCGACAGCCTGCATCATGAGAAACCATCCCCAGCGTGGACAACACATAGATGTCTTAACTCAACGCAGCTGGTTGACCAGAGAGCCCTCATAATGACATCCGTGACTGCATGGAGGGCTGATGGCACTTAAACCTGGAGGCGTCATGACCCCAGCTGGTGCCCCCTCCCATGACTCAGGGCCGACCTGCATGTGGAGACTTGACCAAAAATAACTTAAGGACTGACTGTAGAAAGTTCGCCCTCAACACCACCATTTTTCAAAATACACACAAGCATGCACACACATGACACATTCTGCTAATCGATTAATGAGCTTCTTTCTAAAACAAAAGCAAACGTTCCCTGGATACATGACTGAGATTTTTAAAAACCACATTTCTATACATCAACAATAAACAGCGAGAAAACATAATTAGAAGGAAGATTTCACTTAAGATAAAATAAGAAACACCAAATGCCTTGAAATAAATCCTTCAAAATATGTGCAAGAACTTTGTAGGAAAATTACAAAATGTACTGAAAGACGTAACAGAAAACCTTAATAGATGGAAAAGTACACCACAGTTATGAACAGAAAGATTTAATACTGCAAAAAACCAACGTCTACCCAAATTTATCTATAAAATCAATTCAACCCCAACTCCCATCTCTATTCCACAGAGTTTTTCATAGAACATAGAAACAATCAGGTCTTTATAAACTGTATACAGAACAACACGGGATCAAGAATAGCAAAAACATTTACAAAGAAAGAGAATATCGAGAACAAGGCTTATTACGAAGCTAAAATAATTAAGAAAGGATAAACAAATTAATCAATGAAATGGAATAGAGAGCACATAAATATGGAACTTTAATATATAAGGCAGAAAAGGCAGAAAAATGGAGAAACTAGGGATTATTCAACAAGTGAACCAAAAGTGAATATCCAAATGGAAAAAGTAGAAACTGAGTCTCTATCATCCACTGGTGGGAAAAAAATTGGCAGCAGCACCCCCCCTTTTAAAAACTTTTTAAAACTAACTGATTGAGGTATAATCTATATACAGTTAAATGCATATTTATGTGTACCAATAGATGAGTTTTTCACATTTAACTACTATCCTAATCAAGATACAGAATATTTCTTTTTTTTTAAGATTTTATTTATTTGAGAGAGAGAGCACGAGTGGGGAGGAGGGGCGGAGAGGGAGAAGCAGACTCCTTGCTGAGCAGGAGGCCCCACGAAGTGCTCCATCCCAGGATCCTGGAATCATGACCTGAGACGGAGTCAGACGCTTAACTGACTGAGCCAGCCAGGTGCCCCAAGATATAGAATATTTCTATCACCCCGAAAGGTGCCCCTTTGCAAGTCTCCCCATATTCTAGGATCCAGTCAAATACTGATCTCCTTTCTGTTAATTCAGATTACCTACTCCTTCTAGAATTTTAGATAAATAAAATCACACAATATGTTGTCTTGTGTGCCTGGCTTCTTTCACTTGACATAAGCAAGCTTCCTCCATATTGCTGTGCACATAAGTATTTAGTTCCCTCTTATTGCCAAGTAGTATGGCATTGTATGAATATTCCACCATTTGTTTACCCGTTCATCTGTTGATAGACATTTGGGTTGTTTCCAGATTGGGGCTATTATGAATAAAGCTGCCTTAAATATTTGTAAGTCTTTATATGAGCACATGTTTTCATTTCTCGTGGGTAAATATCTAGGAGGGAAATTGTTGGTCATATGGTTAATTATATTTAACATTATGAAAAACAGCTGAATTATATTCCACAATGTGTGATGTTACATTCCCACCAACGATGCGTGAAGTCCCAGTTGCCCCATGTCCCTTGCCAACACTTTGGTTGTCAGTCTTTTCAGTTTTAGCCACGTTAGGTAGTGTAGTGGTGGCTTATTTTAATTTGCATCTCCCTAATGAATGATGATGTGGAGTATGTTCGGACATTATTGGATTATTGGAGTGCTTACATCTTCTCCTGTGAGGTGTGCAGTGAAATCTTTGCCTACTTTTTAATTATCTGTCTTATGACTCAAGTGTAAAATTTCTATGTCCTGGAAACAAGTCCAGTGTCAGATTTATGTGATCGTAATATTTTCTCCCAGTCCACACCCTGTCTTCATTTCCTTCATGAAGTCCTTCCAAGAGCACAAGTGTCTAGCCAATGAGTTCCAATGTATTATTTCGTTGGTGGACCACGCTAAGAAATCTTTCACATCCCACAGTCAGAAAGATTTTTAACCTAATATTTTCCTTTAGAAATTTTAAAACTCTAGCTTTTATGTTTAGGTCTAAGATCCGTTTCAGGTTAATTTTTGTGTATGATGCAAAGTAAAATCTCAAGGTTTTTTTTTCCCTTATAATACCTAGTTATTCCGGTATCGTTTGCTGGGGGAGAAAAAAGTATCCTTTCTCCATTGAATTACCCTGGCACCTTTGTTGATGCAACACTAAATTTGGGTAGGTCTATCTTTGGGCTATCCTATTTCATTGATCTGTATCTCTATCCTTCCATCAATACTACATTGTCTTGATTGCTAGAGGTTTAGAGTTGTCTTGAAATCAGGTAATCCAACTTTGTTTTACTGCTTTTGTGGGGTTTTTGGTTTGTTTGTTTGTTCATTTTTTGGCTATCCTAGGTTCTCTGCATTTCCATTTAAGTTTTTTCCCGGAAATTTCTTCCCAGAAAAAGCCTGATGGGGCTCTGATTTGGATTGTGCTGAATCTATAAATCAGTCTGGGGGGAATTAACCTCTTAATAATATGAAGTGTACAATCCATAAATATGACATACTTCTCCATTTACTTAGGTCTTCTTTAATTTCTCTCACTGCTATGTTGTAGCTCTCAGTACAGAAGTCTTACCTCTTCTTGCAATCGCTTTCTCTGGTTTTGATATCAGGATAATATGATTCATAAAAGGAGATGGGGATAATTCCTTTCTCCTCTATTTTCTAAAAGAGTTGGTGATTGATAGTGTTAATTATTCCTTAAATGTTTGATAGAACTCATCAGTGAAACCATGTGAGTAGAATTTTCTTTGTGGGAAGGTTTGAAACTTACACATTCCATTTCTTTCATAGATGTAGGGCTACTTATATTTTCTGTTTCTTCTTGAATTAGCTTAGGTGACTTGTGTCTTTTAAGTAATTTGTCCATTTCATCCAATCTGTCTAATGGAACTCAAAATAATGATTCTGAGTAAGAGAAGCCAGGTCAAAAGAGACAGACAGACAGACAGAGACAGAGAGAACACACTGTTTGATTATAAAGAGGCAGGAGCAAACACTGGGGGGATGATGTATATGGTAAAATAATATACATACATCTCTTGGCACAGAGCTCCTAAAAGCCTTGGAATTTCTTAGTGGTAGAAGTATCTTATTCATAATAAGCCCTTTTCAGCCCTACCTGAGTTAATGCTAATGGAGGTAACTCTTGGTAGGCCCCTAGACAGCTTCAGGATGGAGCCAGCTGCCAGAGGAACCAACCATGTGATTAGAGGGTTGGAAATGTTAGCCCCACCACTTGACATCTGAGAGACTAGAGATTGAGTTCAACTACCAGCGACCATAATTAAGCATGCCTACGTAATGAAACTTGGATAAAAACTCTAGAACGATGAGGTCTAGAGAGCTTCCAGGCTGGTGAACCCATGGATGTGCTGGGACAGAGGTGCTCCACTCCACCCCTTCCCACAAGACCTTGCCCTATGTAACAGCCCCTTTGAAGTTCCTGATTTGTATCCTTTACAACAAAATGAACCATAAGTATAGCATCTTCTTGAATTCTGGGAGTCGTGCCAGGAAAATACCAAACGTAAGGGGAAGATCATGGGACTCTCAAACTTGCAGTCAGCCAGACAGTAATGCAGATAGGACCCCATTTGCAGCTGGCATCTGAAGTGGGGCAGTCTTGTGGGACTGAGCCCTTAACCTGGGAGTCTGTGCCAACTCTGGGTGGTTAGCATCAGAATTGAATCCAATTGCAGGACACCCAGTTGGTGTCAGGGAATTGAGAATTGTTGGAAGGTGACATAATGTATGTGCTTGTTGTCTTAATTTTGGTAACGGCTTCACAGGTATAGACAAATTTTGCCAAACTAGACATCTGAGATATGTAGTTCATTTTACATTAATTATACCTCAAAAAAGCTGGGTTTTCTAAAATTATATCATAAGGAGGTGATCAGCAAAATCTTGAGTGTTGGAAGTTCTCTACAACACCTGACCCTATTTCTTTAACAAAAAAATTTCAAGAGGGAAAAATGATGGACAGGAACCCATAGTTCAAAAAAAAAAAAAAAATGTAAAAGAAATAACAGGCATAATGGATGGACCTTATTTAAAACTCAATTCGAGTAAAAAAATTTCTTATAAAAACTGGAGAAATATGAATACAGACTGAATATCTGATGTTAAGAAAGTATTACATTTTAGCAATGGCAATGTATTATATTTTTATATTTTAAAAGAGTTATCTTTTAGTGATACATACAGAAATTTTACAGATGAAATGATCTATTATGTCTACATCTGCTTCAAAATAATCTAAAGGGAATTAGGAGGTATGGATGAAACAAGATTGGCTATGTGTTGATAACATATAAAATTGAGTAATTGCTACATCAATTTCATTATACTATTCTCTCTGTACGTGGTTAAAATTTTCATTACAGAAAGTTTTTTAAAAAATCAAATTCTGGCCTCCAGACTCCTGAACCATTTCTTTACATACCTCCTCATCAAAATAAGGCATATATACTATATATAAAACCCTATATATTGCTTGGAGGCCTAATGAATTTTTTAAAAAATTTAATGCCAAATGGTTAGAGATATATCAACCCTACCCATCATGACCTATTGGGGTCCTGCCATATAAATACCACACAAGGTAAGTATAATAAATATCGTATCATAATTTAAAATTTTTTTCTGCTACTGAAGTTCTTGAAAGATCTGCTCTCTACTGGCCAAGGACTAGGCAGGGTAAGTCGTACTTGAACATCTTACTAACAGAGAAACTACAATATTTATGACCTAGTTAGCCAATTCCCATTATTAAAAGCCTCTATATTCTCTACGAGGTTTAATTCTGTTTTATTCTGATGTCCAAAACAAAATGCGTTTAAACAAATATCTCTAATAGTATGTGACATATCACCTAAAAAATAAAAAATGAGGGTACATAAGGTAGTTGTGAAGATAAAGCAAGATAAGAGACTGCTTTGTAAGAAGCACGATACAAATGAGTGATTACCATTACTGACCACCAAGAAACCCAAAAGGCAGATTTTTTTAAAGATGAGATGACTAAGCAGTCTTACAAAGATTCAATTCCCCCAAAAGGAAATTGCTTTCTTTTATATGTAGTTACTAAATATTTTCCACTAACTGCTCATTAAACACCCAAAATAGAGCTACATTATCCCAAGTCACAATAAAAACTCCACCACTAGATTTAAAACCACTGAATTCTGCCAGATAGACTCTGAAGAGGTCTGTAAGAATATCTGGTATGGTTTAATGTCAACTCTTCTCGAGGTTCCTTGGTTCACCAGATCTTTGGCAGGAAAGTCTTGCATACAATTTGCATAACATTAAACATTTCAGTATGAGGCAATCTACACTTAGACAATCACAACCCAATTAAGCTAAATGTGAATTTAAGTTCCTTTGTGTTTTTTTCTACAATATTTTGACAACCCATATCAGCTTTTTAATGCCTTTTCCTTTGCAATATATTACCTGATATTAAAATGACACTAAACATAACTTGAATTTCACTGGTCCGAGAAAACCCATCATGTTAACAAAAGTCGTCCCTGAACAGATACAATTGGAAGGATGGACACATTTATGGGGTCATCAGCTTACCTAATCAAAACTACGAAACCTCATGCTCTACACCATCCCTTCGAATCAGTTACGATGATCATGTTAGGATCCATTCACCTTCATTTTTCCACAATACTTCTGAATCGGCAACAGCACAGGAACAGCTAAGCCTCGGAGGACGAGGGAGAGACCGAGGCCAGGACAGTCTGTAGCAGGGTCTGGAGCATCCTCCTTGTTTCCAAGAGCAAGTTTCCACGTCATTATCTCATTTACAAGATTCCAAGGGCCTCTCATTTTGCCCACCGTCCAAACTCCTTAGCATGTTACAGGCAGCATTTCCAAAGGGGCCCCAGCCCACCTCATCACCTGCATCCTGCCTCTGTCTTTCTCCCAGAGCAGTCATGCTTGGTTTTTTTTACCGCTCAATGATTCTGTCCATCCCAGTCCTCCTAATGCCTCCTTTTACATGCAAACCTCCTACTTATCCCCCAGGGTCCAGGCCGGGGGTCACTGACACTGCGATGCCTTCCCCATCTCCTGCAGAGGTAAGTCACTTGGGTTTCCCCTGCATGTCCTGTGGCACTGCTATACCACTTGCCCCAAGTGTACTCTAAGTATCTGTGTATCTCCATCCTCTCGGGGAGGAAAAGCTGATGCATTCATCTGTTCGCGTAATCATTCATTCATTCATTCAAAATATGTCCTGCATCCTTTCTGTGAGACAGCCGGCCACTGTGGGTGACATCAGGGATACACACAGTGAGTCCTCCCGTGTGTCTGCCCCAGAGGAGCCCATGTCTACAGGGGTGACAGAGGAGTAAACAGGAAGCCCCAGTCCAATGTGGCAAGTAAGCTTCAACAGGGGCTGCAGAGCCCAGGCAACTGAAGCACAGAACCTGAGGGGCCTCTGGCAAAGACGAAATCAGAGAGAGCGCAATGGGACCACTCAAGAAGGATCTTATAAGTCATGCCAGCTTGTACCAAATAACTGAACCAAATGGACAGACGACAGCGGCAATTAAAACACACACACACACACACACACACACACACACACACATAAATGCCAGATCACAAACGCTTCCTACTTTTAGATTCCTTTATTTTTCTAACTATGTGCAAAGCATACCTTCATTACCACCCATGAGATTAATGTCAGCTCTTCGTGGCTTTTTTTAAAGCAAACACTTCCTTTCCAAAGACTGACAGATGACATTCTGTTTCTACCACTGGTAAAAATCCTGATTCACTGGACACAAGTCGCTGTACCTCCTCGTCCCCCAAATACCACCCAGACCTATCGTCTCCCACTCTTCCCCGAGACAACGTGAACCAGGCTGGGACCTCAGTGCATGAGCACTGTCTGGTCTGGGCAAACGGATTCACAAACTAAAATATGCTCCACAGAAGATCGGTCAATATAATTTTTCTTCGACTTGTCTTTCAGTTTGGTATATGATACCTATTGTCCTACGAGAACTCAGCGTGATCATATCATCGAATCCACTGATCTTCTCCTTCAGAGCTTCCAGCTTTGGGGGTTGCTTACAAGAACCTTTTATTATACTCGAGTAAAAAAAAAATACATTCTCTCATATTTTTAATATTTTTATGATTATCTCACTGAACACTCTGGCATTTATTTTTTTTATACAATGTGAAGGGATTATAACTTGGACAGCCGGTGATCACACACCATTCTTTCCCCACCAGACTCGAAATGTCACCTTTATGCATAAACCAAATTCACACATACACAGCTTTGCATGTGTGGGCCAGGGCTCTGTGTGTCTGTGCCTACACCAAAAGCACAGGTGTAACTGCTACAGCAATGTCTTCTTTTTGACGGAGCAGATTCCCCATTGTTTCATTTTTTTCAAAATGGGACTAGTTATTTTTGCCCATTCTTCTCTTCTAGATGAAGGGTCATCTGCTTTCAAGTTCCTTGAAACTCTCGTTTGGATTTTGATTGGGATTGCCTTGGATTTAGAGATTCTCTTGAAGAGAACCGACATCTTCCCAAACTGCGTCTTCCTTCTTACCTAGAAATATCTTGTAGCTCTCCATTTATCCAGGTTATCTTGGTCTTTATTAATAAAGTTTTGTTTTTCTCCATACTGGGTCTTGTCGGTAATTACGGTAGTTAGTGAGGTCTGGTTTAGAACAACGCATTAGAAAACACTTATTTTAAAATAATTATTTTGAAATGTTTTGACAAATTAATATTCAAATAACTTAAAAATAGAAAGCTATTAAAGTCATTTCAGTAAGAGAGACTTTGCATCTCATAGTTTCATTAGGTGCTGGAAGGATGCTTACAGGGTAGATCGTCGTAAACAGCAAGGGTTATTATTTTTTTCCTGCTAAATTTAAACATCGGAGCTATGATTTAAATGAGAGTCATGAAGTTCAGTGAAGTCTTTTGCACCCAGGGGGGTAAATGGATATCGTTTTCTAAAGTTTCATTTCTTACTGTGCTTTCTCTCTTAGAAATCCTTCTTATGTGTTTTTTTTCCCCCTTCATCGTTCCTCAGGTCAACAGGTTGTAAATCTGTCCACACCACTTGGATTAGTCAGGACTCTGGCTGCAAGTGAACTGACTAAAACCCTACCCACACCTTTGCGATCGGTGTCATGGAGTCTCTTTCTGAGTCACCTACTGCGGTTTCCAAAAAGCACATTCGTCCTCCAGGCACACCACCCCCCACCGCCCGGGGCCTAAGTTGTTGGAGATGCAGCACGACTTGCATCTGTGTGCACGCTCCCACAAGGAGTTTATATCCTAAGTCTCCAACGCTCTTACCCTGACGTGGGGTCAACCGAGGCTTCCAGCAGCCCTGCAAGCATAGAGTTGTGATCCTTGGGTCTAGCAGGCTACTCTGTTGTTTTTAAACATAATTCTAAAATTGTTCAAACGTGCAAAAGAGTATAGCATAGGGAGCCCCCATAACTGGCCTTCAACGCCCCCTGAACAGCGGCCAAGGTTTTTAGTCTGCGGCTTTTATCCTCACCCTGACTTTCCCTTCAGTTTCCTTTTTTAAAGATTTTATATATTCATTTTGACAGAGAGAGGGAGAGAGTAGGAACGGGATGGGGAGAAAGGCAGAGGGAGAGGGAGAAGCAGACTCCCCACTGAGCAGGGAGCCCAATGCGCAACTTGATCCCAGGACTCTGGGATCATGACCTGAGTGAGCCGAAGGCAGGTGCTTAACCGATTGAGCCACCCAGGCATCCCTCTCCCTCAGTTTTCAAAGTATTTTAAAGCCTGAAACCTCTGACTGCATGTCATTCTACCCTTACTACCTCAGTTTGCATTTCTAAAGATTAGGGACACTTTCCTTACATAAATACAATCTATTATTATTATTCCCCAACACCCCCCCTCCCCGAAATAATAACTCCTGAAGATCTACTACTCAGTTCCCATTCAAATTTCCAAAATTCTTTGAGAGGTGTCTTTTGAGCCAGGATCTAATCTAATGTAATCAAGATCACACATTCATTGGCCTGTTCTCCCTCTCCAATCTGTTATAATCCAGAGTATCTCCCTCTCTTCACCACCCACTTGTTATCGTCACACCAGTGACTTACTGAGGACACCAAGATAGCGGTCTGGAGGAGGGCTCCCATTCTGGATTTATCTGTTCACTTCCTCCTAAGGCCAATCTGTTCCTCTAGCTCTATTTCCTGTAAGCTCAAAGTTTACCTCTAAAGACTGGATTATATTCGAGGCCAACATTTGGGAGTGAGAATGGCCTTGGTACTGGATGGTCTTGGTATTTCATATTGCCTCGCCTAAGAAGGTACATAGGTATTTTTTCTTATTGATGTGAAAATTACTTAGAAAACTGAGTTGGTGACAGTCTGATTTCTCCTTTTCAAATTCCCCATGACATTTCATCTATTGGGTTCATACTCTGATGACCTTTGCCTACATCAACACTTTCATGAAGAGTTGCAAAAATGGGGGCGCCTGGGTGGCTCAGTCGTTAGGCATCTGCCTTTGGCTCAGGTCATGATCCCAGGGTCCTGGGATCGAGTCCTGCGTCGGGTTCCCTGCTCTGCGGGAAGCCTCTCCCACTCCCTCAGCTTGTGTTCCCTCTCTCTCTCTCGCTGTGTCTCTGTCAAATAAATAAATAAAATCTTAAAAAAAAAAAAAAAAAAAGAGTTGCAAAAATGATGACTCTTCTAACATTTGCTGCAATCCTATAAGGAAGAATTATGTCCCATCAAGTAGGACTTTCTGATCACCCTCAGATGTAGCTCTTACAGGAAAAGTAAGAAAAGTGCTAAATTCTTTACCTTTTTGATTGTCACTTTTCGGGGATGGAGTTGGTACCATATTTTGACCACCAGTGGTAATCAGTAAGGTGTTCTGTTTTTATCCGTGTTGTTTGGAGATCTCCCTTTCCGATATCATGGATGTATTAGCTTCGTACTGCTGCTATAACAAAGTACCTCAAACTTGGGGGCTTCAAACAAGAGAAGTGTATTATCTCACAGATCTGCAGGTCAGAAGTCTGGAATGGGTCTTGCTCAGCTAAGATCAAAGTGCCAGCACAGCTTTGTTCCTAGTGGAGGCTCTAGGGGAGTATCCATCTCCTTATCTTTGTGAGCTTCGAGAAGCCACCCATATTCCTTGGTCTGTGACCCCATTCTACCATCAAAGCCAGCAAAGGGCAGATATTCCTTCTCATGCTACCGCACTCTGACTCTGACTCGCCTCTCTTCCTTGCAATGGTTCTGGGCACAGCCGGATAACTCAGGATAATAATCTCTTATTTTAAAGTCTGCACATCAGCTGCCTGAATTACATCTGCATCCTAATACTTTCTTGCCATGTAATGTTCACATATTCACAGGTTCTGGGGACTAGGTCGTGGACATCTGGGGGGAGGGGGGCTGCTATTATTCTGCCCACCACAAGGGCTTGAATATATTCAGAGTATTTTCATCAACTGTAGCCATATTCTTTTGATAGTCACACTGTCCTGCCTTGGCCAGTGAGGACCCCTTCTTTCTGCCCCTGCACTTGTGAGATCTGGTGCCCACCCCAACTCTTGGATGGCTCCTTTTCCTGATACAACAGATAACAGAAGCTCCAGGCTCTTCTTGCCCAGGCCCTGCCCACGCCCAGAGGCAGGCGTGTTTGTGAAGGGTACCCACTGCAAGAGGACAGCAGTTGTCTCTCAGGCTTTTCCACGGCTGGAGCTGACACACATATATATGTGATAAGACCCTCCCCTCAAAAAAAATCATGAATTTAAAATGACTTTCCAATTCAAATTTAACCAGGGTTTTTACTTAGCTCTTGTCTTGTACTCCTGTATCTCTTCATTTACATTTAAAATCTTGGTTCTTATTACCCGGCTGTATTTACATAGTCTATATGAAATGATTTTAAACTAACAATAACATTAACACTTCTGAAGGCAGCCCTATTTATCCTTAAAACATACAAGACAATTTGGCATCATCTTGCAAAACTGAAAACGCCCCTCTCTTACTTCTAGGGGTCTATTCTACAGGCCCAAACATACCCAGGTCAGCACATTCGCTGCCATGGCGCTTGTGATTATGAACACTGGGTTAGGTCAGCAACGGTTTTATGATGCATCATGCAGCAATTCAAAAGACTGAGAAGCCTCTCCACGTTACCAAGGAGGACAAGCTGAACATGTCTCAGTAGGTACAGAGGGCAGGTTGTAAAGGGACTCACTACTTTGTTCCTGACAAACAACCCTATCCCAGGATGATGTCAACAACCTTTCCGTGTGAAGGTTAAATGTGCAACCTGTTTCATTAATTTCTTATCACCATTTAGAATGGCCTGTTAACAAGGTTAACATGAAAAATCCTTTACGTATCTAGAGTAAACAGACAAGTAGGTTCAAGCCAAGGATACGCATGTACTGCTGATGTGCAGAGAGAGAGAATTTTACTTTTTGTTTTTTAAGATAAGGGTACCTGTGAAATTACAAGAAGACGTCTAGGGTCAGAAAACATTAAGAAACTTTGACATGTAGCCTTTCTCAATTTATAACATGGCCATTGTTAATGATAACTAACTCTATTACTGAACATGAAATTTATGATACCTTGTCTTTTAAGGAATTATTCATATATTTATTATTAAATCAACATCGCCAATGAAATTATATGTGAGCTACCAGAGTACCTTATCAGATCCCTATAGTTGATAACCCTTACTGGGTGAAAACAATTCATTTTCAAAGATTTTATTTATTTGTCAGAGAGAGAGAGCGAACATAAGCAGGAGGAGAGGCAGAGGGAGAGGGAGAAGCAGACTCCCCGCTGAGCAGGGAACCTGATGTGATGCGGGGCTCGATCCCAGGACCTAGAGATCGTGACCTGAGCCGAAGGCAGGTGCTTAACCGACTAAGCCACCCAGGTGTCCTGACAATTCATTTTCAAACTGTGTTGGTAATATCTGAAATTGACACTGTTCTAAGAACCTTCTTTTCTTAGATGATTCATATGGCAAAAGATAGTCTGTAGGTGTCTATTAAAATGCAGTTTTGAGCCCTTTGCTAGCAATGTGATCTTGAACAATTAGTTTCTCTCTGAACCTGAATTTCCTCCTTCTAAAGGAGATGATGAGTATTGTAGAGCCATTTCCAAGAATCTGAAAATAAGGAAGAAAGCGTGCCCTCTGAGAGTAAAGATTTAAATCAATACGTAACACAAAGGGCAGAGAAATGCCAAAGTTTCCTGGGCTGGCTGGCCCTGGCTGTGGCTTCAGTAACTGTCTTAACAGATCCAGAGGAGGTCTGCCCCCCAGTGAGAACCGGAAGGACAGGTCATCACAGAAGTCATCACTGCCAGGGAATTCAAGGACTTCACATCCAGCGTAAAGCCACCCCGTGGGGAAGTGACTTGGTCCCAGCTACTGAAACTGATAAGCCTCAGGCTAGACGCTTCTGACCCCTCGGGACATTCCAACCCCTCCAGCCATGAGCCCATGCGGGCTGCCCTACCTTCTGAGGAACAGTACACTTCCACGAGGGAAACTCCCAGGAGAGAATGCTCTGGTCACACAGCCTTCAGGCATCTGAACTCCTGGCAGATTAGTGTTGAGCATAAAGTAGTAAATTTGATATTCTACTTAGTTTGGCTTTTCAGATAAATCTACTAGGTGAATTAGTGCATTCTGGGGAGTGGGAGCCTCTAGCTTCATCTGATTCTCAAGAGGGTCTTTAACTATATAATAAGAACCATTGGGCACGAGGAAAAATATGGGTTAGTCAGGCAGACTTGGCTGATTGGCATGCATTTTACTGTAAGAGACAGATGTGCTCAATGCAGTGATAAAATCTAGTTTCTGGGTCTGAATGGCTGAGGGTCATCCCAGAAAGCACAGGAAGGACACTAGTGTCTATGGAGACAGCCCAAATAGACAAAACGTACCTTTCAATATGGTGGACAAGTCTGGAGCATTTTTTTTTTCTTTTTTAATCTTCTACCTACCACAATAGAGGATAACTGTAAAAACTAAAAACAGTACATACATGTAAAACTATAAAGCACTGCATACAAGTATTAGTGAGGTTTTTTAACTCTCAATTCAAATCTATCAAATAAATATGAAATAAATGATCAGCTCTCGCTGATATACACATACAGATCTAAATGTTAAGTCCAACAAGTGGATCGCCATCGAGATCCTTTCAGTATTGACCCAAGTCACGCCCCAGTTCTGGAGAGAGCTTCCAAAGAGGAGAAGGTTGGAATCAGGGACGCCTGGGTGGCTCAGTCGTTAAGGGTCTGCCTTCAGCTCAGGTCATGATCCCGGGGTCCTGGGATCGAGCCCCACATCAGGCTCCCTGCTCAGTGGGAAGCCTGCTTCTCCCTCTCCCACTCCCCCTGCTTGTGTTCCCTCTCTCACTGTCTCTCTCTGTGTCAAATAAATAAATAAAATCTTTAAAAAAAAAAAAAAAAAGAAGGTTGGAATCAATGAGGCACTTCCAAAGAGTCTTGCTTTTTCTGTCTGTTCTGCCATCACAGACCATACCCCTAGATCCCTAGATGGTCATGAGATAACCAGTACGAAAAGGCCAGGAAAAAATAAGCTTTTCTTATTTTGTAACCTGATCTTTTTTTTTTTTTTTAAAATAATTTGAACACCCATTCCCCATTAAGAAGGGCACTTTAGTGAAAAGACAGAGACACACAGAGACACTGGCTGGTTTTCCTTATGGAATAAAAAACCAAGCAAACGATTGAACCCTAAGAAATCCCTGACCACAGAAACTGTCACACTTCTTTGGGGGGGGGGGAGATCATGAACCTAAGTATATCCCCTCTCATGCATGACTCAGAAACTGCTAACGTGCAGAAAACACCTTCCCCTTCTAGGCCAGTTCTAGTTGTGACATTTTGCATAAATAATCAGCTTTTCTCCACTGCCAGTGGCAACCAAAGAGAAGGAAGCAAGTCCTAAATGGAGCACAGAAGCCAGCACAAAAGCTTTACACTCTGGTCTATACTTAATGTTGGGATGACAAAAGCCACCGCATAATTAGGGTGTCATTATAAGAAAAGAAATAGTAAACATAGTTAAGGAAAGAATGACGGATGAAAGAGGAATATTAAAATCCCTTGACCTTGCCTGTTAGGGTTAGTTCTGTTTCTAAATGGAGTCTAGGTACCTCGTTTACCACCCCCTCCCAACCAAATAGCAAAAGTCTCATATTTGTAAAAGAAGACACATCTGAAATGTCATCTCAGCTTTAGACATTCACAATGCAAAATGAAAGCGTGCCGTACTCGACAGCTGCGTACATGCCTTCCCATGTAGCTTCGAGTTCATTTTTAACTTAAGCCCTTATCGAACGCAATGCAGATACAGAACATTTAGAGTAACCTGAAAATATAACCAGAGTGCTCTTTCTAGAAAAATAACAAAGAACGATGGACTGACTTAATTACACAAAGCACAAACACGGAGAGCGCGTTCTTCAGTCAACATGCCCTGCTGAACACGGAGATGCTTGCTGCCTTCCCCAGCAAACTCCTAATGGAGTTGTAGGTGTAAGTTCTTGAATGTATGAAACATAAGCCCTAAAATCCTCAGAAAAAGACTTTTGCAGCATAATTAAAGCTCATTCTCTTCCTAAAATATTTTAGCCTATACTTATCTAAGAAGTATACAGGGCCTGGAACTTACTTAGCACTTGGCAAGTGGCAGTCCCTGTCATAATACACGTGTAACCTATCCTAGCTTCCAAATTCTGACTTAATGGAAATGTTAATCCCCTAATCAAACTCATGTAATGAATTTTAAATCACTGGAGGAACCAAAAATTTTCTCCCCATAATGGAACTTTAGGGACTCAAACATACACTTGAAATACGATTTTTCACTCGTTTTACCATCACTCAATTAATTATAGTAATTTTACAGGTATCTTTTTAGTCTTTGTAAATTTTAATATTCTTATTTAGCCAGGTAATGTTCAGACTGATAAGCAGAGATTACACAGAGTACATACAGACTTCAGCTAGATTTGGGGAGTGACTAAAGGAACAGGGGGACAGCTTCCCATGAAAGCCCTGTGGGATGGGGAGCTGCCTTCAGATACTGGAAAACCTGTCACTTTTTACAAGGGATTAAACTTGTTTGGCATAACCACAAAAGGATAGCAAAAGATCAGCGCACAGAATGACTGCAAAAGAACTTTCCAACACCACAGAGTTTCCAAAGATGTTCCTCAAAGATGACCTGCCTGGACGTCAGACAGGGACGTCACCCATCCAATGTATGACTAAATTGGATGCCCTCCAAGATCTTTTCAAACATGAGATACTACACTGCTATGTTATTAACATGCAATCTTTTAATGTCTAAGGAACACTGAAATGAATCCCCTTATGCTCAATACACTGAAGCCAGCTGCTTTTAGGCTATGATTTGGGGTTCATTTTACTGAAGCAAAGACCTCCAAAGGATGAGTTAACTCTCCTAATTGCTTAGTTATCTGTATTTAAGAGTAGCATGCTTGTTAACTCTATGCACTAAGGTCAACATAGCCCAGAGCCTAATGGATAGATGATGGATTAATGGAAAGATGGATGGATGGAGGAGGGGATGGATGGATGGAGGAGGGGATGGATAGATGGATGGATGGATGGTTGGATGGAAGGAAGGAAGGAAGGAAGGAAGGAAGGAAGGAAGGAAGGAAGGACAGACAGATGGACAGATGGATGGATGGAAGAAAGAATGGATGGAAGGATGGAAGGATAGATGGACCAAAGGAAGAAAGAATGGATAGAAGGATGGGTGGATGGAAGGATGGATGGATGGATGGATGGATGGAAGGATGGATGGATGGGTGGGCGGATGGAAGGAAGGAAGAAAAAGAGGGATGGTAGAAGGGGAATAAGGGGGAGGAGTAGAAAAGAAAGAAAAAGAATTGAGTGAGGCATCACGTGTACAAGGTTCTAGACAGACAATGCCACCACAAAGCAAGAGGAAGAAAACTGAGAAGAAATCTGGGAAATTCACTTACTTATGTGTCTAAGGGTCAACATTTGCTCTTTGCTGCCTGAGCCAACAAACCAACTTTTCAGAAGTCCTGGCTCCCAAGCCTGCTTCCTCAGAGCACAAGGGGCTCCACGCAATGCTGCTTTATATCTGCTACTGTTTTGTACTTTCTCAAGGTGTCACGTTTTGTGTTACATATAATCCCTACAGCAACCACCTGTGGTGTAAATAAAAGAAAAATCACCCTTTAATATTTCATCCAATCCTTTCCTGAGTTATCAATGTTTGAAATTAATGTTCTCTCTTGTTTACAAATATACTGCATGGATAGAAAATGCTCACAAGAGACAGACTGGGGGGGGTAGGGCATTTTGTTATCAGAAATGAATAGATACATATTATACAGACAGGGAAAACTAAATATAGTGAATTTAAATGACTTACTAAGGGCCCATGGCAAGTTGCCAGTGGAATCGGGTCCACAGTTCCTGGTTTCTGATCTAGAACTCTATCATAGTACAGCAGGTAGTAGAGAGGACCCAGGGATGAAACAGGTGATCTTCAAGTTCACCAAGGATGAAGCTCTGGCCTAGGTACCTTCATATAATCACCTCTTCCTACTCCTGAGACCCCGGAAGAAGGAAATGGCAGCAGACAAGAGCACAGGTCCAAGGCTGGGTCGAGGCTGACTGTCACAAAACACCAATCACAGAGTAAACGAATTATAAAGATATTTTCACTGTCCTCTCTATACCGCTCTATATAGAGAGTTCTACAATCTGCAGATGCTCCGTGTTGAAGCACAGATGACCCAGGAGAAGACTTCCAAAATTAGAAGAAACATTTACAGAATATGGGAAGCCAAGGTATTACTTCTCCCCCTGCATTTTATTTTAGACCCACAGAGCAGTCAAGAAAGTCCCAGGGGTTGTAAGTGCTGATCAATGACAAAAACAGAGAAGAATAAAGATGTGAGAAACAGTAGGAGCAGAAGCAGGTCCGGAGACATCCAGCCTAGTGAGCATGGAAGTTTCTAAACATACAAATAATTTCATGACAATGGAGTGAAAGTTGCCCAGCCCATGGTCTCCATTCCCCCACTGTCAATGTCCAGAGAAGGATAAGGACAGACGAGACCACCCCGCACACACAACCTGTTTTCATCAAAATTTTCAGCATTCCTCAAACACTCGGTGTATTAACAAAGGAGGATTGTTTTGAATGAGAAAGTGATTTTTTTATCGCAAATAAAGCCAAAAATATTGTTTCGCCCCTTTATTCTTTTTCCCAAAATGGAAATATCTGAAGAGGGGGGAGGGGGACAGGGGCTGCTCTTTTTTCCAAATAATAACTCCCATAGAAATTCTGTTTGGGGCAGGAGGGGCGGCGGGGGGGGGGGGATGCTGAGGCAGTCTCTTCTACAAATTTCTCAGCGGCAAGGTTGCACTTCTTATGTTGAACAGAATAGGCATTTAACCCTCGAGCTCCTCATGGGAAATAAGGAAGAAACTGCTTATTCACTTAGTCATAATTACCGCTTTCCAGGTCCCAGAGGAATAGCTTTTCTCCGTCAGTCTCTGAGGACGGTCCTGACTTTTCAGATGCTGCACCAGCAGCTGATAGACAAGGCCCATAAAATGTACTTTCCCCAAATGAAAAAGTATCACTGTGTTGTCTGTTCCTTGCAAAAGAAAAGGTGAGGGGTGCTCCTTATTCCTGTTGGCCCCACGGCACAGACAGGAGGAAAGAACCCGGATTCTGGGAAATCAGGGCTCGACTACACCTTGGCTGCATTTCGGCTGTCACCTGGGCAGAGTTCTTAACAGTGCTGATGAGGCTGATGCTACTCACCAGGCAGCAAGCAGTCTTGTGGGGAACAAATGTACTCATTATGCAAAGTGCCCCGGGAGAGAGTAAGCTCTCAATAAATGGTAGTTGTTCTATTCCTAGTTCATGGAAGTAAAACTTCTCTTTCCCTTATCAGGGCTGCAAGGACCCCAGGCATCCTGCTCTTGACTACTCTATGTTTCCTACTCTGCTTTGCCACCCGCTGTCAGATAAAGACCTACACTTCCCTGCTTCAAGCCTTGACGCCCTATCCAACAGTTCCAGTCTTGTCCAAACAGATGTTTGGCAAAGCCAAATTCAGCATGCTGAAAAGCACTTTTAAGACACTGCTTCTAAGAACACATTGCATATACAAACCGGGGCTGCCTGAACCTCAAAGAGATCTACTGGGCTCTCGATTCAAAACATTTCACAATGTTTTGGGCAGCTAGTTCTAGGTCCAAAATTGATTGCACTGGAACATCTATTTCTAAGAATTGACAACTACGCACAGTACTTGCATTTTCAAGTCACTGGCACAAATTGACTCTGAACCAAGAATGAAATAATAACCGAAAGGTCAGAACAAATTACATTTTGAATGTGTACCGTAGTGGAAAAGAGGCAAGAACACTGCTACCGTTTTATACACAGAAATACTCCTTCCAACGACAAAGAACACTTTTTTTCCTGAAGGCTGTTCATTCTTTCATCACTGACTTTTCAGTTCAAAGTTGGGAGGCAGGGGGGGCACACAGGCATAGAATCCCCTACACCCAAAACAGAGAGGACTAGTTCAAAGCCACCACCCACCACTCACGGATTGGGGTTAGGGAACTTACTGAAGAAACTCCATTCCCACAAAAGAAGAAAACTGAGCTACTTTCCAAGACCAATTCCATTTGATAGTTTTACAAATAGGAAGATGCAATATTACCATGTTACTATGTATACTATGGCTAGATAGCTCTTCAACGGGAATAACTAACAAATTATTGTAAAAACACTTAGCAAACATGAGTTCTATGACGATAGATCATAAAAGCCATCCAAATGCTACTTGTCTGTGGTCAAAGAGAATCTTCAAGAAATTGCACTTTAAAGTAAACATCTTTCTTGAATCAACTGTGTATTTCCCACTAGACTACACACGCCCCTTGAAGGACAATGCCGTGGTTGGGTCCATCACAGTATCCCCATGCTTGGCTTGGAGAAACGGCTCTACAACCACCTATAGAAGTGATGTAATAAAAGGTGTCACAGATGTCCTTAAGGATATTCTAAATGCTCCAGGTAAGTTACAAAGACTCTTGCAAATGTTGTTTTCAGAACTTCCTATCATATTGTCTGAATACTTTGGAAGGACAAGCTTTGTAATTAATGATCCAAAACTGTCAATGTCCCCAAAATGGACATAGGATGTAGAGGAAGGGTCAAGTTCATGTTACTCAATCTCTTTCAACTACGTGTGACTCCAAGTCAACTGAATTTCATTCTGATTGGAAAAAGTTAATCAGAGTAACGAGCCTAAAGTACAAGTGGTCTCATGATCCACGGCTTTAAGATGTTGACCCTAGACTCTATCAAATAAAAGGACTTCTTCCCTCACATGGAGTAGGGTAACTGGCACACACATCTGAATGCTCGTGTTTCTAACTGGGCCTGCACAATGAACCCATGGGTCACGGGTTAGTATTCCCAACAGATCCCATTATCAGCTACATTAACTCAACTAATGTTTCAGTAAACTGAAGCAGCTATGTAATCTGAACAAATAGTCAGCTATTATGGGATTTACACTCATTGGTTCGTTAATTAAATAATGTGTCAACATAACAAAATGGTTGCCTCTCGCTATCTCAGAGAAGCAAAATCTCCCCGGGGCAGAATGTTCCATCTTCTGAGAGTCTCCTGTGATAGGCAGGGGACGGCAGACCCGACATTTCATTTAAATTAGCTAGAGATTATGCAGTCCTGTTGCTTTTCTGCTTAAAACTGCGTAAGAGGCAAAGCAACTAAAATGAGGAAGCATATAGAATACTCCAGTGATTTCAAATAATCGGGCTGGAAAGAAAAAGTCACTAGTGATGGGCCAATGGCAAGTGTTATGCTCCTCACTGAGATACTAAAAATACAAATCTAAACATCTTTTTCAAGAGCACCAAAGACTGGTGATCACATGGTTCACTCCAAAATGCAGCTGAAAGAGAAACTCTTATCAGAAACCATTTGACCACTATCCTTTACCAACAGAGGCGAATCATACTAGTTTTGCCAGCCACTATGAATATTAACTTTCTTACCATATTGAGAAATCCCCCAATCACCCACCCCACCCCCGCCCCAAAATCCAGCAGGCAGGCCACTACCTGCCATCCAGTGGTAGATAAAAATCCAAAAGATGTTTTACTTGATAATCTCAATGTAACAGAATCCTAACACATGTAAATGGTCACATTACAAAACTAAAACGAAAGCCACTGAGATTAAACACAAAACAAATTAGAATCCTTTGAGGAGGTTCCAATAACCTAATTTAAGAATCTATTTTAAAAAAATAGCAACAGAATAATAATTACTAAGAGCTGTTTCCTAAAATTACTCTCCTCTTGATATTTCTCAATTCTAAAATGTCATGAGAAATATGCTCACCATCTCCCAGTTCTGCCTTAAAAGACAGCGTTACCAAAGAACACTGCTGAAAAACAAAGGCATTCATACAAGGAAGTGAATATCCTAAACATATAAGTATGTTCTCAAGAGGGACACTAAAAAAGCAGAAGTCACATTAAGTTCAAAAAAAAAAAAAAAAGAACAGAAGTTCCTAATTTTAATATTATATATCGCCCCCACAAAACTGCCAGTGAGTTAAGATTTTTCGATTTTATATACAGAGACTCCATATATTTAGGACTCCCTGCCCTTTAGGAAGAGTAGAAGAGGCAAAAGAAAAAAGGAATTAAGCACTGAATACCACATTTATAAAAATGCAGTTTTTTAAAAATGAAATTCAGGTTTGGTTTGGGGGTTCTTGTTTTACGTAGCTCTCATTTGCCAGAAATTTTAAACAGCACTGATTTTCAATGAGCTTCGGATATGTTAGACTCTGGAATCGGAGTGTTAATTTCACAACCCTCCAAAAGGTCTGTACTCTTCCCTGATTTCCCCTGCTTGACATTGCGTATCAAAGAGCACACCCTGCAAGCCCAACAAGATGCATGGACTAACAAAATGGGCAAGCAAAAATACCTAACACGTATTCATTTACACAATTTGGCTTTTTGCAACAAATAACTGAAAGGGGCTGATATTTTCTCTGTCGTAGGGCTCAGGCTCATGAATGGACTTGTAAAAATTGTCTGGTGATCACTTAGCATTAAAAGAAAAAAATTTTTTTTCTTATGTCAAGATAACAATTTAAGCAATCTTGGGTGTATAGTGCTTGAAACACTGGTGCTTTCAACTGAGAAAAGCTTTGGTTTAGATTCTAATATTTTACAAAATTGCATGGTTTCCAACTCACCATATAGAAGATGCCTCTTTTTATCATCAATTCTACCAAGAGCTATTTAGCACATTCACTGTACAACTCATGATGGTGTTAATTAGAAAAGAAGCTAAGGAGGAAAATCCAACCCTAATCCTTTGATACACTATTTGAAACTCTATTAATCTGCTGAACGATCTTTTCTGGGGTGGTGCTAATGACACGAACCACTGAAGTCTTTAACTAGTTCCATCAATAATAAATCATTTGCGATATAAAATCACAACTTGGTATGGCCCTCACCAAACCCCTCGCCAATTCAATCGGGCCCTTCTTTGGTCTTTTAAACAACAAATTCCTGTCTGGAATCAACCATTCAATGTGCGTTTAAAGTGACCACCAGTGGATCTGCAAGTTGAGGAAAGCCGCCGGGATGATACACTTAGCACCAAAAAGAAAACTGTGTGGGTTACAAGCCACTCATCACTGCCTGGGGGCACAAAAGAGGAAAGGATAGGAAGATTGGAAGCGGAATAGACTGGACCTCAAGAGGAGCAAGCACTGAAAACTGCACTTTAAGTACCGGGACAAAAGGCAAGGAGCCTGCACTCCCCAGCTAAGGAGCCCATGGGGAGCTGAGGAGAGGACGCAGTTGGCGAAAGG
This sequence comes from Phoca vitulina, assembly GCF_004348235.1. Lineage (NCBI taxonomy): Eukaryota > Metazoa > Chordata > Mammalia > Carnivora > Phocidae > Phoca > Phoca vitulina. Next base: position 473,854 of record NW_022589785.1, on the reverse strand, counting down.
GGCAGCAGGAACCAGAGAAGGAATGACCAGGAGGCAGCCCAGGGGAGCCACAGGCACGGGGCAGAAGGAGCCCATAAGGATGGGTCTGGAGGGGTGACGGAGATGGGGCAGAAGGGATAGGGATGGGGCTGGAAGGGCAGGCATGGGGCAGAAGGGAGCCTTGGCAGAGGAGCACTGACGCCCCTAGGGATGGGGCTGGACCCAGACGCAGGGATGGGACAGAAGGGAGCGACAGGGATGGAGCTGGTCCAGCCAAGTCACAACCACATCCCGGCAGCCCGTTGCTGGGGCGCTCTTGCGCTCCGGGCGCCGCGCTGGGCACTTTGGGGCGCTCGCAGCCGGAGTCCCCCCAGCAGCCCTCAGAGGCCCATTTCAGAGACGGGAACGGCGAGGCCGGGGGCGGGGGGTGGGGGGGAACGGCAGAGGCCGAGCGCCCGACCCTCCCGGACGCAGGGGGTCGCTGGCGGCCGCGGGGGGCGGCGGCGCAGGGGGAGGGCGCGGGCCCCGGCGGCCGGTACCTGGGCTCCGGCAGCACGATCTTCTTGCTGGCGCGGGCGGCCGGGGTCGCCTTGCTCTTCTCCATCGCCATCAGGTAGCTGACATCGGCCAGCACGGCCTCGAGGTCCGCCATGTTGGCGAGCGGCGGCG